>NC_134870.1:43982286-44582286 GCF_049852395.1 Peromyscus maniculatus bairdii
TTGGAGTATTCTGGAACTAAAACAGGCAAATTATTCAGGCTAGAGGAACTATTGGTATCCGAATGCTCATTTCTCAGCCTTGGTGACAGTGCCAATGATGCGTTATAGGCCACATGGCTTAGCGAGACAGTGCCAGGGAGGTATATATGGCTGAGGACTCATGATAAATCTACTCTAAAGTCCTTGACTACTTTAAAGGAGAGGATCCAGGGGAAGGAGTCTTTTGTGTGCAGAAGTCTGTCTGACCGTTGTGAAGACGGAACCCCTGGTGAATTGGAGTTACATAGAGCCATGCAAAACTGCCTTCAGACTCTCTGGATCCCCTCTGGTATTTAAATCCAGAGCTGTCCGAACTCAGCCTAGACTCACCGCATGTGTTTTCAATTGCACTAGAAAAAGTCATTTAATTAAAATACAAGGTTTCGCTAGTTTAGAGTTCATTTTTTGTAATGTCAAATAGTTTCTATAATTTCTATTATTTGTTCTTTAAGTTTTGAACTGCATTATGCATTATTGTGGAATTTAGAGGGAGAGGTTTCTAGCGACCGTAATCAAAAGAAAGTTTCCATTTTCTAAATCCTTGAGAGAAAAATCAGCAGTTAAATACACACAGTTGGAAGCAGGAAGAGGCACAGATTTCACTGCTATCCACAACTATCTCAAGAAAGTGTTGGGAAAGTCTCATCTCAGAAGAATTGCCACAGTACATCCCTAGCAAAGAAAATGAAACCTTGTTTTCCACGAGTCCAGTTTCCATTAACATGCTGATCGGTAAGTAACACTCATACAAACACATGGTGGAAATCCCTAGAAACCTCAGAGTGGGAATCCTATGCCTTTCTCAGAAAACAACAACAACAAAACTTGAATTCATTTACTCTCGCCATGCATGTTTGCCGGGAGCTTGCCCTGTACACTCAGGCTGTCACAGGAGGGCAGGAGTCACAGTGACCACGTTATCCCTAAAAGAAACAGTATTGAGCAGAAGATAAAGACGGATGGAATTAAAACTGAAACTGTGGGAAGGGCTCTTAATAGGTGACTGATCTTATGAGAGTTTACAGTCGGGGAATTTTACCCTAACTGAAGGATCAAGGGAAGCTGTCCTAAGGAAACACTAATATCCAAGTTGAGATCTGTGTGACTTAGGGGAATGCAAACACACAAGAGAGCTGCTGAAGCTCTGAGGGGAGGGGAGAAACAGTATGGGGTGTGAGTGAGGAACAGACAGGACCAAAGCTTTACCATGCAGGCGGTGTGATACTGCTGCTCCTAACAGCTCCCTTCCTTGTTTACCTTGTCTTTTGCTGTTGTTTCAGGCAGTGGCAACAGGTTAGGACTAGTGACCGGAAGTCTTGAGGCCTAGTGACCGGAAGTCTTGAGGCTGCCTCTCCCAAAGTTAACCCACAGCCACTACATCACAGGAGACAGTCACAGAATCCTCTGGGGCTGGGAGAGGACCAGCTTGCAATTCTCCCACGTCTCCCTCACATTTAGAGCAAAATGAATCCTTCCATTTTGAAAAATACCTTTCCATTTAGGAAAAATATGGATTCTGCGTTCCTATAGATTTTGAAAGGTTCAGATCAGAGAGTGAAGAGGTTTCTCGGGGATACATGGTGTAGTGATGGCCACATGACCATCTGGGTTCGTATTTTTAAAACCCCTGGAGATCACAACACATTTTCATTTTTTTTAAAAAAACAACAATGTCAGAAACAGACTGTTCTCTGGCTCCCCAAAATGCTACTAGAGAAAACCCAGGGGCTCAGGAGCAAGCCTATGATGTCACCGACTGCTGGCCCTGTGGAGTTGACAGCAATGACAGGCAGAGCAGGCCCAGGTGGCGATCTCAACACCTTGTAGAGAAGATGCTAGACCCTGGAGCTCTTGCTCACCCTCATCACAGAAAACCACACAAGAAAAGTGTTCATATCGCCCGTGGCTCAACCAGGTTCTAAGACATTGTCTACAGTGATATTTCTACCAAAGCTGTGACCGTCCTGAAGAGGTGGCATTGGCATTGGGCCTGAATTGTGTCATAACCTGTTGCCACTGTCTGAAACAGCAACAGAGGACAAGGAAGCAAAGGAAGAGAGCGGGTAGGAATAACAATAACTGTCTTCGTGATAAAGCTTTGACCCCATCTGCTCCCCCCTCACTCCCCACACTGTTCCTTCCCCTCACTCTCTTTTAACCACTCTCTTGCATATTTCAATTCCTTAAACTACACAGATCTCAACTTAGTTACTGTTTCCTTATGAAGCTTCCCTTGATCCTTCAGTTAGGGTAAAAGTTCCCAACTACAGACTCTCATGAGACAGGTTGCCTATCATTGAGAAGGCTTACATGCACAAAACGGATCATTCCTAAGTGCTCTAATAGGATCCTTGAGAGAGATCCAATGGCAAGAAAGCAGGGTCGTCAACAGGTATGATCCACCACACACGTTTGTATAGGCCGTGTGGTTTACATAGGTTATTCTTCTATGTATACACGTATTGTCTTAGTTGGATTTTTTTTTTTTTTTTTTGCTATGAAGAGACACCATGACTACAGCAACTCTCATAAATGAAAACATTTAATTGAGGGGGATTGCTTACAGTTTCAGTGGTTCAGTCCATTATCATCAAGGTGGGGAGCATGACAGCGTGACAGGCTGATGTGGCGCTGGAGCTGAGAGTCCTACATCTTGACTCAGAGGCAACAGGAAGTTGACTGACAGTCACACTGAGGGAAGCTTGAGCAAAAACGACCTCAAAGCCCAACCCCCCAGTGACACACTTTTTTTCCAACAAGGCCACACATCCTAATAGTGCCACTCCCTTTGGGGGGGGGCCATTTTCTTTCAAACCACCACACATACATACATGCACGCATGCATGAACATCCTACCTCACAATCCAGAGAATCCTGTCTTCTCAGTGTTGCCTCCCAAACTGTGGTTTCATTCCCCAGTCCACATTCACACATGAGTCTTTGATGCTTAGAGGAACCTACACTTAGCCACATACTTCCCTGCCAAACCAGAGCCTGCGTGGCCATTGAGGTCCATCCTCAATCCTTCCATTCTGCTCAGAACTATGCATTTTGGTGTAATGATTGTATCTAGCCAAGAAAACTATAAGATTAATAGCAAACAGACATGACTTGGGGTTATTACCCCCTAATATTTGATGGCTTAAACAGCCACTACCTTAAATGACACAAGTCTGTAGGTCAGGATCGTGCCTCTTCTAATTTGGCCAGGCTTGGCAGATATCAGCTACCTTCATGACCGTCTGTTGCAGGTTCCATATTCTTGGCTGGCTCTCTCAAATCTCTGTGGCCTTGCTTGGGACAATAGCTGATCGGACTCTGATTTGTGCAGGCTGTCAACCTACAGCAGGACTTGAAGAGCTCATCATGTGGTGGCTGAGCCAGCCTTGGAACACGGGCATATGGCCCTGCAGGGACCTGGCTCCAAGAGTCCTGGTCAAGAGACTCTTCCCATAGTTCATGACTTGATCCAGCCAAAATGTACATTTCCAGAGAGGTGAAAACTTTCCTGAACACAAGAGAGTTATCCTCTTGCAGAAACGCAGCATAGACTTCCCCTGACTCTAGGAGATCCTGAGTGTGCTCACCTTCCCAGATACGCTACCCACACTCCTCTGATTTGTGCTCCTGCATGACCCCAAACACAGATCACCCCGGCCACCTCTGCTGAGCCTTCCCCATGCTACATTGCTCTTGACCTGCCTTCTCTGTCCCCATCCAGCTCACACGGTGTGGTGAGCTCCAATGTCACCAACCATGTCCCTAAACCTCCTATCTCTGCTGATCCAGTCAGAAGCCTGGCTTCCTCCTGGAATTGGGCCTCTGAGGAAAAGCCAGAATGCTAAGGTAGGAGACGAAGCGACATCTTCCTCTCTTCCCAGGATTCCCTCCTCCCTCATGGAGAAGACACGTCCTTCTTGACATAGCAATATGCTTACACTGCCTTATACCCTCGAACTGCTGGCTCGCACTAACCTACCGAGCATGGGTCTCCTTCACTACAGATTTTGTTTATCTACGGAGCCTCTTCCTCTCCACTGTGAGCTTCACCAACCCTCCAGACAGCTATAGCATCAGGGAAACAGATCCTACTTCTTGGCCTTGTGGCTCGTTTCCTTCCTCACCTCCCCCAGGCCAGGCTGCTCGGCTCTCTGTGCTGCAGCCACACCCAGAATTTCTCCGCCTGTGGAATGTGAGTACTGACTGCTCTTTTCCGATCTCAGCGTGCTGTCCTCACCACGGTATCTTCAGTTGCTCCAGCAGCACCCATTTCTCTATTCATTGAAAGCTAAAAATCTACTGAAGTTTTACTGTTGCTTTCAAGGTCTTTAAGTCCAATCGCCTCACCCACTCCTCACCTCACTCACCCCTGCACCCACCGTCCTTCCGTGCTTTATCTGGACGATGTTAGACGCTGTGTTGTCCTAAACATCTTAGTGCCTCCCATGTCTACTAAACCTGGAGGAGAAAAATCAGAGACCCTCAAATAATAATTTTACTTTCTTTTTTTTTTTTTTTTTTTTTTTTGTTTGTTTGTTTCTACACAGAATTTCTCTGTAGCCTTGGCTGTCTTGGAACTCACTCTGTAGACCAGGCTGGCCTTTAGATCCACCTGCCTCTGCCTTCTGGGTAATAGAATTAAAAGTCTGTGCCCCTGCCTGCTGTGGGACGTTCTGAATGTCAAATGTGTTACTCTGATTGGTTAATAAATCAAACACTGATCGGCCAGCAACCAGGCAGGAAGTATAGGTGGAACAAAGAGAGAGGAGAATTCTGGGAAGTGGAAGGCTGAGTCAGAGAGATGATACCAGCCTCTGCCATGACAAGCAGCATGTAAAGATACCGGTAAACCACAAGCCATGTGGCAACTTATAAATTAATAGAAATGAGTTGATTTAAGATATAAGAACAATTAGCAAGAAGCCTGCCACGGCCATACAGTTTGTAAGCAATATAAGTCTCTGTGTTTACTTGGTTGGGTCTGAGTGGCTGCAGGACTGGCGGGTGAGAGAGATTTGTCCTGACTGTGAGGCAGGCAGGACCAGAAAAACACCAGCTACAACTGCCCAGCTAAATTTTGTTTTAGAAGTTCAGGCTTCTTTTCTTGTTTAGTTTAGTTTTATTTGTGCATGGGAGGTGGTTTTTAGTTTGTTTGTTTTCTGTT
This sequence comes from Peromyscus maniculatus bairdii, assembly GCF_049852395.1. Lineage (NCBI taxonomy): Eukaryota > Metazoa > Chordata > Mammalia > Rodentia > Cricetidae > Peromyscus > Peromyscus maniculatus. The sequence continues at coordinate 43,987,490 of NC_134870.1, forward strand.
TTTTGCTTTTTTGAGACAGTGTTCTCTGTGAAGACCCAGCCTTCCTGGAATTCACTCTGTAGATAAGGCTAGCCCCGAACTCAGAGAGAGATAATTTTTCTTTAGACCCAACATTTCTGCTGCTTGGTGGCAATTCTATTCCCTTGTCTAATCTCCCAAAGCTTGGCAGTCTGCTTTTCCTCTCACTATTTTTTTTTCCAGCAATGTAGACCTCAGACTAAAATGGGTTGATTCCTACATCTGAGGCAATTATTCAGATGTACCCCAAAATACCAAAGAAAACTGTTGTGATGACATTGAGCTGGGTGGTGTGATAGCGAAAAGCTGTGTCGTCTGTGTGTCAGAAAAGGTCAACGACGTAACAATTGACCTAAGATCCAAGTGACAGAAGCATCTCTGCAAAGGACTTCCAAAGGCACATTTCACAGGGGCGCTGGCAGAGGCACTGCTGTGGATATGACTTCAGAGTTTCTGGGAAACTCTGAGAAAGCCGGGATTACTACTCACGGCCGTAAGGAAGAGTACAGTATTGTTACTGATGGTTATGATAGACGGCGCTGGTGGTGGTGCTGGTTACCGGTGGAAAAGTCACGGACCACGGCCACCAGTTACAAAGAGCTTTATTAGAAGGAAGGAGGGGAGAGGAGGGAGGAGAGCCAGGCCTGGACAGACAGAAAGATGGTGGAAGCAGAGCGGGAGCAGAGAGAGAGGGTGGGGGTCTGCGTCTGGCTTTTTAAGGCGGGTACGTAGTCGCCTGCGCCCCTTGATGACTTAAGACACAAGACCCCCAAGCTGCGCATGTGCCAGAGTGAGGGCAGGATCCTAACAGTTACTACGGGCCACTGAGACTGGGAGGGAATGGGATCTCTCAGCTGGGTAAAGGAGTCTGGATTGGTTTGTTTGTTGGTTGGTTTGGTTTTTTGTTGTTGTTGTTGTTTTTCAAGACAGGGTCTCTCTGTGTAGCCCTGACTGTCCTGGAACTCCCTCTGTAGACCAGGCTGGCCTCGAACTCAGAGACTGGCCTGCTTCTGCCTCCCACGCGCTGGGACTAAAGGTGTGCACTACTGCCACCCAGCACCGGATTGGTATCTTACATACAAATGTTAAGATACTGAAAGAAGTTTTATTTCTTTAACTGATACCTTATTACATTGTTGTGCTGAAACCGGATAAGAGGGCCTTGTACACAAATGGCAAGGATTGTCCCACCAAACTACAGCCCCGGCTCCACTTTGCTTTTCAATTTGAAGGGCGATATAACTTGGAATTTTCAAAAAAAAAATCCATTTCCAAGTTCTTGCTTTCTTTTCTTTTTTCTTTATTAAAACTTTATTATAAAGAACCCACACATTAAAAAACAAAAAATCACTGCCGGGTGGTGGTGGCGGCGGCACTCGGAGGCAGAGGCAGGCGGATCTCCGTGAGTTCGAGGCCAGCCTGGGCTACCAAGTGAGTTCCAGGAAAGGCGCAAAGCTACAGAGAGAAAAGCCTGTATATACATCCCAATGAACTTTGGGGCAGTAAAACCAGCCATTCCAGAGCTGCAGGTAGAGCTTCACACTGGATCTTGCTGCCTCTCTCATGCTCAATCACTACACAACCCTTGGCTCTGGAGCCTCACTCCATGGCTTCCTTACTCTTCTGTCTGTTCCTTTGTGGTCTCTTGTGCAAGCTTCTTCCTTAATTGGCCTTGTGTTGGTGTGGGTGGGTCTTCAGTCCACTGCTGTCCTCTGCTCACTCCCTCTCCCGAAGCACTTAACCTCCCAATGCGCGCGCGTGCACACACACACACACACACACACACACACACACACACACACAACCCCTTCCATCCTTCTTGGGTATTCTCTCTCCTGGGCTCCAGACATTCTCAACACTTCACAATTTTAATCTCTCTCCTGGGCTCCAGACACGGTTGACCGCCCCAACCTGTTATAAATTGAGCTCACCAGCTCTGCCTGTGCTCTCAATACCTTCTGCCCATCTGGAAAGCTCTACCCCCTTATCTTCTGTCATTTACAAACAAAATCATCACAGTACTTCACAACTGTGAAAACAGGGTTGCTTAGGTTATGGTGGCAGAGACCACTGTGTCTCAATTATTGTCCCCTGAAGTCTTTCTCTTCACTGCAACTGAAGTTTTTTTTTTTCTTTCTAAAGTCTAAGGCTTCATGAATTCACCACCCTCCAAAATAAAGTACAATCTGTTTAATATGGTTCCCCTGGGTTTTTCTCCACCACGTACACAATCCCCACAGCAGCTCACTTTCCTCACTGTGAAATTTGGTCACTACAGGCCTTGCACTTTCTGTCCCTTCTCCTTGGGATCACTTCCCTTGCAGCTTTGCCCTGCACCCATCTAGTTTTCAAGCCTAAGGTCAGGGTCGCTTGTGCCTCTTTTAATTTAATCCTTCCTCTGATCTTTCAATGGGAAGAAAGCTTTTGATTGTTTCAAAACACTTTTCAAAAAAACTAATATTGCAACCAGGCTTGGTGGCACTTACCTGTAATCACAACACTCAAGAGGCTAAAGCAACAGAATCATGAGTTCAAGGCCAGCCTGGGCTGTATAGCAAGATTCCTCCAAAAACTGCAAAAACATTATTTATAATACTTATATATATGTGTGTGTATACATATATGTGTGTATATATTTGCATATATATGTACATATATGTGTTTGTATATGTGCATATATGTGTACATATATATGTGTGCATATATATATACATATATATATGGCTTTTCCATACCAGGAAGGGATAGAAATGCTAATTAATTATGCTGGTTTCACCACTATGTATTATATGTAAATGTGTAAATTATTACATTTTGCCTCACAAATATGTATAGCTATGATATGTCAATTAAAGTTGTTCTTTTTAAATGAACTATGCACTACCTATTAGAGACAAGTAGAAAGGCAGAGGAGAGCAGGCACACCATGGTAGTTAGGGAAGGCTGGGAAATCCACCATATCCAGACAAAATTAGAACTTCAAGAAATCATTGGGCAAGAAGCTCGTGAACCATCCTAGAGAGGTGACAGGTGAAGCCTGTGAAGTCTTCAGACTAGGCAGCAGATGACGCCTGAAAATGGAGAAGGAGACATGAGGGAAAAGGAGTTTCAGGTGGCAATGTGTCCCCGGGCAGTGTCAGCCAAGCTAACTAGGAATACCACTTGAGGGATGTCTTGTTAGCGAAAACGAACCAGCTCCAGTACCCACTCTGTACTGAGGCATTGGCTAACATCGGTCCAGGGGATGCCATGGCCTCAGCATGATGGCTGGACAGCTGGAGACCCTTTTGGAAGGTTTTTCCTGGAAAAAGAGTTGAACATCACACTTCCATGGCTGAGAGTGATTTCAGATCTTCAAGGTAAATGTTCCCCCAAACAATGATCTGCTGCAAAGAGGGAAACTTAAAAGTCAAAGTCCTTGATTACTTTCCACAGTGGCTTTCAGCCTTGGGCAACTCTGCCCCTAAGGAATATTTGGCATCATCTAAATACATTTTGAATTCTCACAGCTGATGCAGAATTTAGGAGAGGTAAGGTGGGTATCAGCAGCATCTAGTAGAAGCCAGATACGGCTAAAACACACAGGAAACATCCAACTTTCTGCCAACATGATGATACCATCCACACAAAAAAAGTTAATATTCAAAAACACATAAACTAAATTACAAGAAATCATATTTTAAAAATCTCACCATGTATTTTAAGTAAGCTTACACTTTTATGTTGGGCCACAACTATAGCTGTCCTGTGCCTACAGAGCTACGTGCTGAACATGGCCACAAGAAAGCATCACAGAGTAACTGACTTAGAATGTCAGTGATGCTCAGGTCAAGGAACCTTGCTTTTGGGAGTACCCAACCCTTGCCTGAGGATCCCAGAATAGCTACTAGGGTTCCAGAACAAAACCTTTGCACCCCACAGCATTATACAGTGAGGTCAAAAGGCTGGACACCTCTGCATGACTGAAGAAATATCTAATACTTTTCAAAGTATATATTTATGACTTCCTACATCAATGACTACAAGTTGGCAAGCAGAGTGGCACATACCAATAGTCCCAGAGATCAGGGAGCAGGGGTAGGTAGAGCACAAGTTCAAGGACAGCCTGGTCTCTGAGGATAAACTGCCTCCACATCTGCAGTGGGGAAGGTGAACACAGACAAGTTGACAGCTCATATGCACAACACTCACTGCATGTGCAGCTTACAATGTAGACTCAGAATCCCATGTCAACCCTGCGCACCTCTTTCATCCACTTGTACAGCCTATGGAATGAATTATACAGACTTCGAACAGTATGAAGGCAGAAAATTGCCTACTTTTGTTTGCTGTGGGATGTTCTGTATGCTGCGAATATGTGTTGCTCTGATTGGTTGATAAATAAAACGCTGATTAGCCAGAAGCCAGGCAGGAAGTATAGGTGGGATAAACCGACAAGGAGAATTCTGGGAAGGCTTAGTCAGGAGACATTAGCTCACCATCCAGGGAGCAGCGTGTAATGGCACACAGGTAAAGCCATGAAACACCTAGCAATATATACATTAACAGAAATGGGCTGAGTTTAAGCGTAAGAGCTAGTCACTGGTAGGCCTGAGCTAATGGCCGAGCAGTTTTAATTAATATAAGCCTCTGTGTGTTTTCTTGGGTCTGAGTGGCTGCAGATGGGGTGGGACATAGGAAAACTTTGAGCAACATTTGTTAGTCTTGCTTCATCCACTAGCTGTGGGGATGTTTGTCCCACACACTGTACCAGTTGACTGCAGGATTGAGGGACGACTGTCTTTGTTGTTATAAAGGAAGAAAATGACCTAAGAGCGTACATTGCTCTCCAACCATGTCTCTTTCTTCACTGCTACCTTTCTAATTTAAAATAGAATCATTTAAGAAGTTTAGTTGTGGTTGGGGCAAAGAAAACCTCTGTTTTCCTTCCCCTCCGTGCACAAACAGTGTCTCTTTATTCTATTTCTTCAGAGTGAAACTCTAGCCATGAAACTGTACTTTGACCAGTGTGCTGACAGATCACCCTCAGGGCCAAGAGTGGAATTTCTCAGAGCAGATATGAGAATAAAAGTCTTGGATATAATTTATTTGAAAATATGAAAGTCGCTCAGAACATGAGATCACTCTTGGCAGCCTAAAAAAAAGAAACAGAATTGGCTATTGTGCTCCCAGTGTGCAAAAACATGGTCAGTCTTCTCAGAGCCCAGCTGAAGGTCACAGGAAAAAGTCAGACCCAGGGAAATTGCTAAAATGAGAGAAAGAGAAGAAAAAGAAAAACCTATCCAGTGCCCTAACCCCAGCCTGCACTGGTACCCCTTAGGAGCAGGAAGGAAGATTACACTATGACATAGTAATGCCATGGCAGTTAATAGTCACGGAGAAAAGGGGAGTGGATCACCTTGAGGGGGTGCCATATGCAAACTTCAAGTGCCTAGTTTACTCTTGTTCACATTTGTGACTGCAAATAATTACTAAGTGAAATCAAAGTTTTATTTATTTTTTTTTTAAACAGATTTATTTATTATGTATACAGTGTTCTGCCTGCCTGCCAGGAGAGGGCACCAGATCTCATTGCAGATGGTTGGGAGCCACCATGTGGTTGCTGGGAATTGAACTCAGGACTTCTGGAAAAACAGCCAGTGCTCTTAACCGCTGTGCCATCTCTCCAGCCCCAAAGTTTTATTAAAGTGTCAAAAAGAATGAATAAGGAGGACTGCAGGATAAAGATGCAGTTCTTGGTTTATGACTTGCTTGAGAATCTGGGACCTTATGCTCAGCATAGCATAAAAGTCCAACAGAACTATAACATGCATAAAATGACAAACAGTCTCTCTCCTCTACAGCTAATGTAAGCTCATTCCCAGGGCAAGAGGCTAGTATTGGTTTCCAATGGGAACCGGACTCCTACTCATGGCAGACACTCAAGGAATGGAGTTTTTAATTTGTAAGGAAAGTCGCTCACAGAGGCCATGCACTGACTCTGAAGGCTGAGAATGAACCAAGGCTTTAAAAAAAAAAAAAAAAAAAAACCTGTGCGTTAAATCTTTCTAACTTTGAAAAGATAGTTCCCAAGTTCAAAGGAGAAAGGGACCAATTTGGAAGTCAGGAAATTTGGAAACCATAGTACTATTGATGCCATGACCTCAGAAAGCGAACCCTACACCATTGACCCTCTGCTTGCTCCCATATACCTGCCTCTCTTGATTCACCTATCCAGGAACAAATACAACACAGATTAAATATGTTGGGCTCTTTGATAAGGCAAGAAGCACCAAAAGAAAGACTTTCAAGGTGATTTCCTCGGCTATGGAGGACTGTAGGGGCAAAACCTTCAAATTCCTTGGTTGTGTGTCTACTCACGTTCAGGACCCAAGGCATCTTATTTTGATTCTTCCCTTTGGTTGTAAAATATAGATGCTGAAAAAATAAACATCCAGTAGTTTCAGCAACACACATGAAGAGCCTTCAGCCTGCAAAGCATCGGTCTCATGTAATAGAGCACAATGCTTACATGATGTGCTACAGCCTTGACACCCTTCACAAATCAAGTCTGATTGGATTTCTCATTGAAGCGATCTGACAGCTTGGCCAGAAAGCCTCCTGAGGCCATTCTTTTTTTTTTTTTTTTTTTTTTTTCTAACTTTCTTTTCCTCATGCCCCCTTACCTTGGTAATGGCTAAAAAAAAACATTCCAGAAAGTAGTCAGCTTGGAAGTAGTGGTATCCACCCTTAGTTTTCTTTTTTATTTATTGTCATGCAATTGCTCCTTTAACTCACTCTATTGATCTTGAGTGGGAAGTGGAGGGGGCTGGACCAAGAAGGAGCATTGCTTGGAGTCAGGCATCTGTGGTTTGGCCCTGAGGGAAAGAAATAAATAGTCCCGACCTAGAAGGGGGTGGGGGAGAGCTGCAAAAAGAAAACAGAAGATTGACTGGTTTGCAGGAGATCCCAGTGGATTCCCGCTTACACCAGAGCATCATTTAAGCCTATGTTCTTCCATCTACCTTGTTTGCAGTAAATAGTTGCCCATTATATCAGGTCAGGCAAGTGCCGGGGCGTCACAGCTCGATAGGCGTGATCTGCCCGCAGAGCAGCAAGCAAAGTCCCCCAGAGAGCAAGCGTGTGTGTCAAGTTCTGGAGTGGGCAAGGTTCTAAGAGACAGCTTATCTTGAGGGCTTAAAATGCGCAGGTTTTTCCTGCTTGTTTCACACACACACACACACACACACACACACACACACACACACACACACACAAAACCACCCCCCTCATCTTCTCTTCCTCATCCCACAAATGCCCCTCCCCAGTCATTTTTCCTCTTGACAATCTGCCTAAAAGAAGACGGATGCCGGAGCAGTTTTCTTGAAGTGGGCTCTAATTCCGGAAGGTGCAATCCACCAAACTGCAGCTCTGTCCATCTTTTGAAAAGGCTAAGATCCCGAGGCAGTCCCATCTATTATCCGTCTTGACACTAACAAATATTTCCAGATGGGTCGGAGGCTGTCACTTTACTATCCTCACGTTCTCCGCCCTCAATAAATAAGACACATTAAAGTTCTTAAAGGCAAACAAAGAACCGTACCCTGGGTACCATTTTTCCTGTGGTTGCCATGTTTAATTGAACATTTTATAGCCCTCTAATGTCATGTCAGGTTCTTAATGTGACATGTGTTCCTCTCTTACATTATCAGGGGCTAAGAACACCACAGACTCTTCCCTGGTTCCACGTGTAGGAGAAATAGGATGTATCCCGTGAACGTCACTGAATCATTTATGAGCTGCCTTATCTCCTCCAGGCAATTTCGTAACTTGCTTGTAAATCGCCCTTCTGGTCTGCTGTCTGGGTCTGGTTTACTGTAAAATCCCCAAAATAGTGTGACTCTTTGAAAGACTATACAGCAAGCTATATTTTGCTACAGTGTAGGGTTACCCCGTATCTGTCTTTTATTTTCCCATGTATTAGGACCATGTATGAGGCATGAAAGCAATCTGGGTGGGGGTGACGCATTAGGGTATGTGGTCCTGAAAGGAAGAGGTAAGAGCAGCATGTCCTGACTTCAAACATGAGGTGCAGTGTGAGGCATTTATCTTCAGAGAACGCTGCTCAGATAGGAACGGTGGAGGAATCTCTAGCTGTGCACCCTCTGACAGAAATTAGCCACAAGGAGACCTGACTAATATTAAAAAGTATAAAATGTTGGCTAGACCAACAAGGAATTAACCATATTTCAATAAGAGGAAAAATACATGAAGATCAAAGGTTAAAAAAAAATGAGAGAGAACTGTGAGAAGCTAGGTTTTTCTTTGGTTGTGATTGTGTGTGTGTGTGTGTGTGTGTGTGTGTGTGTGTGTGTGTGTGTGTGTGTGTGATATGCATGCATGTACAACTGCTCATATGTACATGTGTGGAGGCTATAGGTTGACAGTGGGCATTTTCCTCTGGCACTCTTCATCTGATTTTTTGAGGCAGGGTCTCTCACTGAACCTGGAGCTCACCATTTTGTCGACAATGGCTAACCAGTAAGCCCCCAAGATCCACCTGCCTCTGGCCTCCAGTAATGGAATCACACACAAGTGCCATCATGCCTGGCTTTTCCCTGGATGCTAGGGCTCTGATCTCAAGTCCTCGTGTGCGTAGAACAAATGCTTTCCACACTGAGCCATCTCCCCAGTCCCTGGAGCTGTGTTTTGTTGTGTCGTTTTCAATGAGGGAAGCCTTCACGAACCAGGTAAATGGGCACTGAATCCTTGAAAGAAAGACAAGCCAGTCTGTAAAGTCCTCACCAGATGCAGAGTTCTCCATCCACATGGGGTTCTCCCAGCTCACAGTAGACCAAATCATTGAAGAATATTTTGGGGATCTATAACAGTGTAGTTTTCACAAGTGCACAGCCATAGTGGAATAGTTTCCCGAAGTTTCTCAATGTCTCTATGTTTTCCTGGCAATATACACAACTTAATAATCGTTTCTGCTGTTTATTTTAGAGACACTGCCCACACCTATGAAAGTAACATGCAGTCTATATGGGGTAGTCTTTGCTTTCAGTCAGAAGAGTATGTTTTATTTTTCGAAAAGATTTTAAATTTCAATCATAGACCAAACATTTGGAGGGATTTGTGTGTGTGTGTGTGTGTGTGTGTGTGTGTTATTATACAGCAGGTGGGAATTCACACTGAACAGGCCCTGCATTGCATGACAGCGCCACCATTTTTCTCTCATGCCTCAGTTTACTCATCTGTGACAGGAAGAAAATGCTATATCATCCATATCTGCTCGAAAGATGAAAAAGGAAGTGTCCAATCCAGTTCCTAGAACATTTATAAATGATAATCACCATTTTTATTGTTTTATGATTATCAAATACATATCAATTTGACTTGCAAAACTCTTAAAAAAACAGTTGTGCTGGAAGTTTTGTGGCTATTCCAGGACATTTGCTTTAATTTTTGTCATAGCTAATGAAAACAGGAGGGCATGTGTGGGGCAGCTGGCCACCCTCTTTCAACAAGGATTGTTATGTGCTTACCATGCACTCATGTGTTGAAAAACGAAGATAAACAACAAAAGCTCCAGTTAGTCCCAGAGGCTTGCCTAGCAACTGACAAACCTTAGTCCTTGAGTTAATACAAACTATCTTAGATTTCCAAGGCAGGATAGTGTAGGAAGTTGCTGGACTCAGTTCACCTATGGGCTGAACTTTCTGGAAAAGTAAAATAGGATTCAAGCCTTATGGTTCAAGCATTCACTTTATTCCTATAGGTTTCTTGAAATTTGCACCAATACCAGCTTCACGTAGAACTGGTACAGTAGCTTTTCTTAATCAGTTCATCATTAAAAAAAAAAAAAAGCTCTCTGATCCATCCTTATCTCTCTATCTCTTCCAGAGATTGTAGAACCTCTGTCATTAAAATATTTTTTACAGATGAGCAACTCATATCAAGTCTATTATAAATTTTCCATTTTCCCCAAGATGCAAATGCAAGACACATCAAAGAAATTCAATTATAAAAACCTATTTTCATTCAGTACACAGCATGAAAATTTATTATAGGTTGCTGTGTGCCATGTTTCACAAGGGCATAAATGAATTCTGTTTCAATCCAAGTATCAACTCTGTCCTAATAGGTTTTGACTGGACAGACACAAAAGTCTTGACTTACATTCTAAGAACATACAACTCTACAAACATGTGTAAGAAACCAAGCTCTTGCCAGGCATTGTAACTCACATCAGTGATCTCGGCACTTGGGGTGAGAGGTCAGAGTTCAAGGTCAGTCTGGGTTACAGAGTGAGGCCCGACTTCAAGAGAGGAAAAGAAAGAGAAATGAAGATCCTATAAAATGATTTCAGATACCTACACCCAGTTAGAGACCTCATTCTAAAACATGTGCACAAATAGATGTATATGAGCCAGGAAAATGGAGACTTTAACAGGAGACATTAAATTCTCCCACTTTATCGAGTATTATCTAAGAAGAAAGCAAGAGAAAATGTTTGTCAACAATCTACTGGTTCCCAAGAATCCCTGTGATTTCTCTGCTTCTACCTTGTTCACATCTATCATAGTTTACTAATGCATTTCTAAGAGTGTTGTCTAAAATTGTTATGTTTAAAATATCAAACCGAACTGTACTTATTCCTGTTTGAGATCTTCTTTTTCTAAACTATTTCGTGGTGCTTAGCATGTTGACTCGTGACCACAGAGACATCTGCAACAACCACAGCACAATGTATGTCTGCTAATTCTCATACTAGTTCGGCAGTTTTAAATCTGTACTATTTTTTCTTACTTCATACCTATCTATACCATTACCTATCTCTACTCTCAGTGAAACATGAGGCTGTGGGATCAATGTGCCCTAAGTTTCAGACCCCAGAAAGAGGCACCACTGAAAGTCATAAAGAAGTAGAATAATATTTCCATCCCTATTCTTCATATTTATAGTAGAAAATACATAAATAGTAAAAACTAAAACTTAGCGAGAAGTCAATCATGCTCATCAATGCTTGACTATTTTGCAGTCTATACCCCCGTGGGAAATATTTTAGCCTTTCAGTCTGAAATAGACATTATTTTCAGTACATCATTTAAAAAAACGCCCATATGGAAAGAAAAGGTGAAGGTCAAAGTTCTAAGGGAGATCTTGAAGATTCCTGGTGGCGCTCCGGTTATTGCATCTGAAGTTATTTCCCCTCAGTGATTACACAATGCCATTAGGAGAAAAATTATTGGTGCTAAACTTCAGCAAAGAGCGTCAGCCTGGCGTGATTTCTCAAAGGCGAGTCGAGACATTCCATGAGCTTCTTTTATTGATTGTTGTTCCCGTGTGCCCCTCTGGGAGCCGAACAGCAAAGAAATGTTTTGATGGGAGAAAGAGTGACCTTTTCCTTGGAAGTGTTTTAAAGCTGTGATATGCTGAAATAACTAACTGAAAGAATAACAAAGGGGATGTGGGGGGGGGTGAGCTTATTATATTGTAACCCATGGGGAAATGGACATTTTTATACTTTTCCACGAAATCGGTGGTCTGGTAAAATTCTTGAAGCTGGATCTGAAATGCTGTGCTCTTGATTGCAATAAGGTGTACATTCTTACATAACTAATGAAGGGGTGCGTGCCAGCTCGGAAGAGCCTATGTATGTGCCTGTCGGTGTACAGAAGAGGAGGGCCCGGGGAAACTGTGAGAAGAGCTGTCATCTGTTCTTGCTGCCCCATGCACGTGAGTGTGTGTGTCTCCACCTTTTACAGTGGCATGCTCACAGACCACTGCACTCTTGATTTGCAGCTGAGGAATCTAAGGGCTAGACTACTTAAGCAACTTGTCTAATGTGGTGCCCTAAGCAGGGTTTCCCACATGAGAATTATGTTCCTTTTTTCTTCTAGGCTTAATCAGAAAGCAAAGCCATTTCTCAGTGTTCATGGATTTGTAGTCTATTTTCAGAGGAAGATTGTCTAATGTGTGTATACCTAATATGAATAACCAGCATTCTGAAGGCAAGGGGGTCTTGGGTTCAAGACCACCCCAAGCTACATAGTAAGACTATCTTTAAAAAATAAAAAATAAAACAAAATAAAAAAATTTAAAAATGTTTTCACCATTTCCCCTGGTAAAAACAAAAGTTAGTGTGAATTTCAAATATTCTTGTTATAATTTTTCTGTTTGAGTTCAGCATTTTGATCCAAACCTAGTGTCCTTTTTGTTGTTCTCTTTTGTCCTGTTGTTTATGTGGACTATTTTATTTTTGTTTTGGTCACAGTCTCACCAGGCTTCCTAAATTGGTTTGGAACTTCAAATCCTTGTGCCTCGACTTCCAGAGCGCTGGGGTTATAGGCATGGGTCACCATACCTGGTAAACCTGATGTGATTTCTCTTGATATTAATTAGCAGCTAACTCTATATCCCAACAGTTTCTCTCAGCGGATTTCTGTACGTAGATTCAACTAGATAGGGGCATGGGGGAGACACAAGAACATGACCAATACATAAGGAGGGAAAACATTTTTCAGTTCCAGAAATTGAATCCAGAGCCTTTTGCATGCTAGGCAAGCACACTACAACTGGCTTCACCTTGCGCACCCATTTATTTTATTGAGAGTCTCCGTGAGCCTGCTCTTTTCTTAAGCAAGCCACTGATGGTGACTCTTCAGTGTCAGCCATCAGCACTAATCCACAGACAGAGCATACAGTGATGGGCACTCTGTGTCACGATTAAAAAAACATATCTAAAAGTACCATCATCCTTGAAAATAGACTTACAAACCCATCAACACTGAAAAGTGGCCTTGATAGCCATTCAAATGAGTTAGAAAATATCACCTTACAATTCTCACTATTGGAAACAAAACAAACAAAAGAAAAAAAAAAAGAGGAACATCTAGGTTTGGATCAAAATGCTGAGCTCAAGCAGAAAAATGATAACAGGTATCTTAAACCCACATCCGTTTGTTTCTGTCATTATAAATGGCCTAATGGAGCCGGGTGTAGTGGCACACACCTTTAATCTCAACACCTGGGGGACAGAAAAAGATGAATCTCTGAGTCTGAGGCCAGCCTGGTCTACAGAAAAGAGTTCTAAGACAGCCAGAGCTACACAAAGAATCCCTGCCTAGAAAAAAAAAATAATCTAACAGAAAACCTCTTTGGGGGGTGGGGAGTGTCTTACTCTGTAGCTGAGGGTGGCCCTGAACTCAAGATGCCCTTGCTTCCACCTCTGCCTTCAGAATAATTCATATTAGGTATACTTAACATTTGACAATTTTCTCATAAGATAGTTCCTCTAAAAATAAATTTACAAGCCCATAAACACTGAGAAATGGCTCTGGTAGCTGATCAAACCTACAAAGATGAGTTGAAAAGAAAGTGCCTGAAAGGGAGCAAATAACTGTTCCTCAGAGTTCTTCAAACGTAAGTCTGGTCACTGGGCCAAACATTAGAATGTCACAGGGTGAAGAGCATGGGCTCTGGGATTGATCTCTCTGTGTTCACGTGCTGGCTCCACAGGTTCTAATCTTCATGGCCTGGGGAAAGGGTTTTACCTTTCTGTGTCCCAGTGTTCTCATCTGTAAAGATAATGCTTCCTACTTTATGTTGTCCTTTTGGGAATGTGTCAATAAATCTTTATCCCTTCTAGTAGCGCTGGATAAAAGGTAAGGGCTATGTACATGTTTACTATCAAAACGGCATGCGAGTGGGGCCATATTTAGAGAATGAGACTTACAAAACAGGTGGGTGGCTGTTGTTTGGTATTTGATGTTTCAGTGAAACAGCGAATGCAGAGACACCTGGGCACAGAGCTTCTGTTATCCTGCAGTCTGATGAAGACGAACAGAGCCAATGATTTCCTTTCAACATAAAATGAAGCTCGCCTTAAGTGTTTTCGCTTTTACAGTCCCTGACACACCTGTGTCTCCCTTGCTTCCTTATTTTCAGAGAACAGTACTTTCTAAAGTCACATCATATCAAACCGTTAAGTCACCTATCCGATCACTATCTGTTGAGTACTTCCTATGTGAAAATCATGTTCTAGAATCCAAAAGGCAATGTTTGCTAAGACAATAAAACCCTTGTTCTCCTGAACTTAATTCTGAGTCTCTCTGTGTGGCAGGGGAACATGGGAATAAATAAACAGGATAATCATATATTGAGACAAGTTCCAGGGCACAAATGACAGTGTTCTGCAGGGGACAAAGGGTGGGGCCAAGGAAATCAGTCGATGTTTAAGGTGACAGTAGTACTTATGGGCACAGACTGTGCTCTTGGAGGATACTTTAGGTGTATTTCATTAATGCTGGAACTTTAGATAATCTTTGTCTAAGACAAGTGTGCTGGCTAGTTTTATTTCAACTTAACACAAGCTAGAAGTCATTCAAGAAAAGGGAATCTCAACTGAGAAAACGCTCTGACCAGATTGGCCTGTAGGCAAGTCTATGGGTCATTTTCTTGATTGATAGTTGGTATGGGATGATCTAGCCTACTGTGGGTACAAGCCCTGGGCTGGTGGTCCTGGGTGCTCTAAGAAATCAGGCTAAGCAAGCTGTGGGGAGCAAGCCAGTAAACAGCACCCCTCATGGCCTCTGCATCAGCTCCTGCTTCCAGGTTCCTGCCCTGCTTGAGTTTCTGCCCTGACTTCCCTTCGTGATGGGCTATGATGTGGGACTATGAACCGAAATAAATCTTCTCCTCCCCATGTTGCTTTTGGTCATGGTGTTGTTCCTCGTAGCAGTGAAACTCCTAACTAAGCCAACAAGCTAATAGAGTCTCCACGTATCTTATTTTCTCATTTCATTATCACCAAATTTTATAGTCCCGAATACATATTCCTTGACTTATAAATGAACAATGCCAATCAGAAAATTAGGGGGGAAAGGTCTAATCTATCTGACATTATTGTCATTCTGTTATGTGACACTGGACACTGTCCTATAAAACACTGAATACTGTACTTGGCATATCTTCCTGAGCTACTCTGTAGCTTCAGTTGAATCTGTCTGTATATTTGGCAAGGTATTTGTTTTACTAAGTATTGTTGGCACCTTGGTTTTGGCACTTCAAAACACAAGCCATGGACCTTTACAGTGTTTCAAGGCTTGCCTTCCTGCAGACTACATGGCTGCCAGGGAAATCCAGACCCCAAAACCTCCTTCCAAGCAAAGCAGCAGCCAGAAGGTGGGTGCCGGCTTCCCATGCTTTAGAAAATAGCTAGCAAGACCTTGAGGGCAGGGCAACACGGCATTGCCTTATGTATACAAGTGCACATCTCCAGATGTCTGCAAAAGAGAAACTTCTAAAGACAACTCTGCCATTTTAATAAACGATTGTAACAATGAAAAAGAATCTTGTCTGTGGGCAATCTTATCCTCTCTGGCAGCTAGATTTATTACATTAATATGTGTTGAAACTTCTACAGATAATGATCTTCTGTCATCTGGAGAAACCTTGATTTTATCATGGTGCCACTGTAGGGCCAAATATAATATCATGCTAGAAAAAGTGAGGCTCTCTTTTGAATAGCAACCAGTGTGTAGATGAGACCTTAGCCAGGCTGTGGGACTGATGGGCATTATCTGTTTACTTCTGGTTTTGGGGGTTTTTGTTGTTGTTGTTGTTTTTGGTTTTTCGAGACAGGGTTTCTCTGTGTAGCTTTGCACCTTTCCTGGAACTCACTCTGTAGCCCAGGCTGGCCTCGAACTCACAGAGATCCACCTGCCTCTGCCTCCCGAGTGCTGGGATTAAAGGCGTGCGCCACCAACGCCCGGCGGTTTTGGTTTTTAAGTGATGTGAGGTTAGCCTCCTCAAAGAATGGAAAGGCTCCCTTAACTCTGTGCTAGAAATTGAACCCAGGGCTCTGTGTATGGTAAGCAGGTGCTTTGCCACTGAGCTTCTTGAGCTCCTTTTGAACTCCTTCAGCTTCAAAAATGACTGGATTTTGGACTTTTGAGCAGTGTTGAGACATGAAAGACTACGGGATCTTTTTGAAATGAATGATATGCATCTTTATTAAAGTATGTTCTCCAGACCTCTGTGCTGCCACACTCATTGCAATAGCCAAGAAATAGAAATAACAAGAGTATACATCAACTGATGGATGGATTTTAAAATGTGGCACACACACATCTGCTGGGATACTGTTAAGCCATAAAGAGACTGAATCCTGTCATTTTAATCAAAACAATAAAATTGAAAATCGTTGTATTAGGCAAAAGAAGCTAGGCACAGAAACCAAGTACCACGCTCTAAGTTATCCATGTGCCAAGTCAAAATCCCATGAGAAACTGGACAGTATTTTTAAAAGAACGCCAACAGATTTTATACATTAAATCTTTGAATTTAACTAAAACATTTTTGAAATAAATTCAGAGTTCCAAGTTTAGAATATTAAAAATATTAGGGGAAAAGGGGGGCTAAAAAACAATTAGTAAGAGATTTGTCTTGAGATGTTTGAAAAAGAAGAAACTATAAGTCCAAAAACACACAGAAAGAAATAATACACAATGAATAAAGAAAAAATGTATTTTGGGAGACTATAAAAATAAAACCAGTTCCTTAAGAAGATGAATAAAAACTTAAAATCCTGTCAAAGTCAAGAAAAAAATGAGAAAAATAGTAAGTTACCAATATTAGATTACTATTAAGTATGACATGAAATCAATACTATTTCAGAACCTGTAGAATATATATAGAGATATGTGTGTGTATATATTTACATATTATAAGCAAATCCCCTTGTCCCCTTGATATGAATAATACAAATACAACTTTATCTGTCTTTTATCACCCTCTCCCAAGCAACTTCAGTTTAACTGAGGAAACTAAACAAGAAACTAAACTGAGATATTTTCTACAAAAATGCCTGCCCAGTACTCTAGAATACCTAAGGTCTAGAGAGTGCTTGTTACACAATCATGAAGGCCAGAATTCAAAGTCCAGCACCCACAGAACAAACCAGGTATCCAGTACACACCTGGTTATCCTAGCTATAGAAGGGTGCAGGGGGCCTTGCTGGCTTTAAGCCTAGCTAAGAAAACATGAGCCCCAAGTTTAGGGAGAGACCCTGCCTCAAAGGAATACTTGGAGATTAATAGAGAATGCCTGGCCCTGACTTCTGAACTCTGTGTGAGTGCAAAGGCACATGTACCTGCATATGTATGTGCAAGCATTCACACAAATGCACACACACACACACACACACACACACACGCACACACACAGGCACAGACACACACACACACGTAAATAAATACATAAATAGATCTCTTTTATTTTTTTATTTTTTAGGTTTTTCATGACAGGGTTTCTCTGTGTAACAGCCTTGGCTGTCCCAGAACTCATAAACCAAGCTAGCCTCAAACTCACAAAGATCCACCTGCCTCTGCATCCCAAGTGCTGGGATTACAGGCGTGTGCCACCATCTCCGGCACATAAATAAATTTCTTAGAAACTTCCAAGGTCATTGAAAGCAAGAGAAATATAAGAAAGCATAGATATGACAACTAGAGGTGATGTGATATTCAGAGTGAAGTCCTAGAACAGAAGGACATGTAAGGCAAGGAGTAAACAGTAATGTATTACACACTTAAGTCAATCAAGAAGGAAGCTCTTGTGTTAGAGGTTCTCACAACAACCAAAAGAGGCAAAGAAGAAACACTTAGATGGATGACCATGTCTATGTTCTCACTTATGGTTCAGTTCAGGGGCTTTAAGCTACCCTAGCCTTACCCCCCTGCACCTCTTACTTACACAAATGAAAATCCCCCAGCTGAGAGCATGTCTGTGTATCTCTGACATTCTAACAGACTTCCTAGTTTCCCAGATTCCTAGAGAAGAGCAGGCCCATTCTCACTTCTCTAAGGAAGCTTACAGGTTCAGGTTTCTAGACCCTAAGACACAAGAGAGCTACTCACATGATGGGCTAGTAACCTTAACTACTGTGAACTACTCACCAACCACATGGCAAGAAGCCTCCCTCTTCCTTTTAGACCTATAAGAAGGGATGCCTCTCCCCATATACACTGCCACTCTTTGATGGCCCCTCATCAAAGCCACTGACATTCTCCCTATCTATCTATCTATCTATCTATCTATCTATCTATCTATCTATCTATCTATCTACATATATATATATATATATATATATATATATATATATATATATATATATATATATATATGGCATTGAAGACTTGAACTCTCTTTAGAGACCCCACTGCCTTCCTGTTCATGGCATTAATAAATCTCAGTGTCCTGCCTGAAAGCCAAACACGAAATCTTTCCCTACAAAGTAGATATTCATCTTCAAATTCATCAAATTTAGACATTAACTATGAGCATCTTTTTGGAAACCAATCATATCTCAATTAGGAAAGAACTAATAAAACCCAGTGCTAGTATTGAATCACTGGGACAAATGTATGAAAACAATGTAAGTGTTAGTTAGCCAAGGTGGGAAATGGAGAGATGGAGAATTGATTACTATGGGATCCTCTATGCTATCTTTTTAACTTTTCTGTTGATTCAAAGCTCTTCTGAAATAACAGCTCTATTTAAGAAAATATTATCAACGGATTAGTGCTGTGGGATGTTCTGTATGGCAAATGTGTTGCTCTGATTGGTTAGTAAATAAAACACTGATTGGCCAGTAGTCAGGCAGGAGGAAGTATAGGCAGGACAAGGAGGAGAATAATTCTGGGAAGTGGAAGACTGAATCAGAGACACTGCCAGCCGCCACCATGACAAGCCGCATGTGAAGATGCCGGTAAACCACAAGCCACGTGGCAAGGTATAGATTTATAGAAATGGGTTAATTTAAGATATAAGAACAATTAGCAAGAAGCCTTCCACAACCATACAGTTTGTAAGCAATATAAGTCTCTGTGTTTACTTGGTTGGGTCTGAGCTGGCTGTGGGACTGGCGGGTGACAAAGATTTGTCCTGACTGTGGGCAAGGCAGGAAAACTCTAGCTACAGATTAGTATTATAAATTCTATATAAAATATAAAAATGATAAATTTAAAGGAAATAATCATTTTTAGAAAAGCTCTTCTTGTACCAAATGACATAAGAAAAAAATAAGAAGTAGGATGGATGTGTGGAGTGGTGGTGAATGCTTTTAGGCAGGTAGATTTATGAGTTCAAGTCCAGTCTGGTCTACAGTGAGTTCCAGGACAGCCAGGGGGATATACAGAGAAACTCGGTCTTGAAAAACAAATGAAGAAAACAAATAAAACTAAACAATGAGCCCAGGGAACTTCACTGGAGAATGATATCAAATAATAAAGAATTAATGCCATCCTTCACACCTACAAATTATTCCAGAAGGAAACAGAAAACATACATTCTCTTGTTTTCATTCTATAAAACTTGAAAAGAACATTACAGAAAATGTAAGTATAGATCCATCTCACCAATAACACAGGCACAAAAAATCCTAAAATGTTAACAAAGGAACCCAGTGAATTATGAAAAGATTAATATGACATGACTCAACTAAGTTGAGTGTAAGAATTGAATTAAGAACTGAAGACAGACTCTCTAACTCATCTCATTAAAGGAATGAAGAAGAAGCCATATGTGATGGAATATGCCTGTGATCCCAGAACCTGGAGACAAGCTAGTTAGAGCCCAGCCTAACTAAGCTAGTAAGGAGACCCAGTTTCAGAAGAAATAAACATGTTTATGGTACAAAATATAATCACCTTAATAGATTCAGAAAGCCCCTGTTTATGATCTAAATAGAATAGAAAGGGAAACTACTAACCTGACAGTGTAACCATATACATAAGAAAATAAAAACAAGCCGGGTGGTGGTGGTGCACACCTTTAATTCCAGCACTTGGGAGGCAGAGGCAGGCAGATCTCTGTGAGTTCAAGGCCAGCCTGGGCTACAGATCCAAGACAGGCACCAAATCTACAAAGAGAAACCATGTCTCGAAAAAACAAAAAAGAAATATAGAAAAGAAAAACAGCTTGGCATAACAGCACATGTTTGTAACCACAGCACTCAAAAGGATAAGGTGGGAACACAGGTTTTTGATCAGCCTGAGCTGCATATTAAGATCCTGTCTCCAAAAGCCCAAGGGCGTGGAAGTTAGCTCAACTGTACAATGCTTGCCTGCACATGGCTGTGGGTTCAAGCCCCAATACTGGAAATAAATAAATAAAACCCTAAAGACACAGTATTAGAATTAATAGGCAAGTTTCCAATGTCATTTGGTCCCAAGATTGATATAAAATGCAATTTTATGTCTATTGGGCCAAGAATAAACAGTTACTTTTCTTATTTAAAGATACTGCACATGATACCATTAAAATTCTTAGATATCTAGTTGTAAAATTCTTACAGAAGGTATAAATACTACTAAAAGACATTTAAGAAAAATTCCTGGAGCCATCTGAAATTGATTTTGGTATAGTATATGAAGTGAAGTTGGAATAATATTTTTCCAACTAGCAAAACAACTGTTTCAGCACAAATTGAGGGTTCTTTTGCTTATTTAAAATGTCATGTTTCAGAAGCTAGAGAGGTGACTGGCAGTTAAGGGAACTGGCTGCTCTTGTGGAGGACCCTAGGTCAATTCCCAGTATGCACAGGGCAGCTCACAACCATCTGTGACTCCAGTTCCAGGGGTCCTGACACCCTCTTCTGGCTTTGGTGGGCACCAGGCACACACATAGTTCACAGACCTACATACAGACAAGCATTCGTACACATAAAAGAAAAACAAATAAATCTTAAAATAATACATTTCTCATATAGTAAAATTTTTATTTCTTTTGAATGATCCTTTTGATCACCTTAGTCTTACACATACACACACACACACAAAGAAAAAAAAACTTTAAATAATTTTTTTAATATAAGTTTCCAAAGTATTTAAGGGGCTGGAGAGATCACTCGTTGGTTAAGAATTCTTACTGCTCTTGCAGAAGACTGGGGTTCCGTTCCCAGCACCCACGTGGTAACTTATAATCATCTAACTCCAGCTCTAGGAGATCCAATGCCCTCTCCTGGACTCCAAGGGCAGCAGGCATATACAGACTGACAAATCCTCAAACAAGTACAGCAAACATAAATAAATATTTGTAAAATTACATTTAACAACTAATTGAGTTTTAGTAGCTATTCATGAGTTGGAGCCCTATCTTTAAGAATCCCATTGGACTGCCGGGCGGTGGTGGTGCACGCCTTTAATCCCAGCACTCGGGAGGCAGAGGCAGGCAGATCTCCGTGAGTTCGAGGCCAGCCTGGTCTCCAAAGTGAGTTCCAGGAAAGGCACAAAGCTACACAGAGAAACCCTGTCTAGAAAAAAAAAAAAAAAAAAAAAAAAAAAAAAAAGAATCCCATTGGACGTGAATGGTTCAAATAGGAACAAGATACATAAAACAGGAAGAGAGATTGCTTTATACCATGTTACCTCAAGAAACTTTCCCTGTAAGAGGGATTCCTGATTCATCAGGCTTGCAAAGGCCCATTGAGGTCTTTCCAATCAGTCTCTGTGAATTTCCTGGGTTTGACTGCAACTTGGCCTGTCTGGGGATGTTTATGTGTTTTAAAGTATTGGTTTGGGAACACAGCACTGACCATGAGGACTCAATTTTGGTTTGGTTTGTTACAGTCTAGAGGAGAAACTCATCCCAAAGGAATGGCCTCCTATAAATTTTCCTTGATACAATTTCATAAGACATTTCATATCTCATAAGACAAACTCACTGTCACTGCCTTTTCCAACTTCTTGGCCATTACTGTGTGTTCTGTAATTCGACTGTTGCTTCTCCCTCAAACTAATAGACTTTTTTGCTGGAGTCAAAATAGAAATCTGCCCATTAACTTGAAGAGAGGGGAAGTGTGGCTTGTTCATGCTGCACCCCCCCCACCCCCCGACAGCAAGTTATGCCTATCAGCACGATTATCCCATGATTATTCCTGGTAGCCTTTAAAAGAGAAGCTTGAGGGGCTGGAGAGATGGCTCAGAGGTTAAGAGCACCCACTGCTCTTCCAGAGGTCCTGAGTTCCATTCCCAGCACCCACATGGTGGCTCATAACCATCTGTAATGGGATCTGGCACCCTCTTCTGTATACATAATAAATAAATAAATCGAGAGAGAGAGAGAGAGAGAGAGAGAGAGAGAGAGAGAGAGAGAGAGAGAGAGAGGCTTGAATTCACTAAATCTCTCATTGTAATAAGAATGTTTGCTAATTCATGTAGATTTTGTCTTAGGAAGCCCCCAGTTGAAAGCCATAGTCCCATCGTTTGCTATGTGACCATGGAATATACGCCACAGTTGCTCATGAAAAAAAGAAAAGAACAACCTTTTCCTTTTTTCTTTTCTTCCTTCTTTTTTGTTTTGTGGTGGTGGTGGTTGTTGGTAGTGGTGTGTGTGTGTGTGTGTGTGTGTGTGTGTGTGTGTGTGTGTGTGTGTGTCTTATTCATGCATGTGTGTGCACAATGTGTAGGGACGCATGCCTGTGCATGCACACAGAGGCCAGTGGAGAGCATTTGATGTCCTCTGTGACTATTCTCTCCCTGAACCTGGAGCTTGTTTTTTGATTTTCTTTTTGTTTTGTTTTGTTTTGTTTTGTTTTGTTTTCCCAGCTAGTATGGATGCCAACAAGCCCCGGGGGTCCTCCTGTCTCTACTCTGGACAGCACTAGGGTTACAGCCACATGGGAGACCTCACCCAGTTTATTACCTAGGTGCTGGGATTGAGACTTGGTCTTTGTGGTTGAACAGTAGTGAGGGGAAGTGATATACTACACAATGTCCCCCTCAGCAGCACAAGGAGGTCCCTTACTCTTTTAGGAAGCTTGTCTTAAGCCAGACTGGGATTTGTAGCTTCAGTACCAGGGAGGACAATACTCGAGCCTATCCACTTTAAAGCACAATGGAAATGTTTTTATTATTATTGTTTGGTTGGTTGGTTTGGGTTGGGTTTTTTTGAGTCAGGGCCTCTCTATATCACCCTGACTGTCCTGGAACTCTCTATGTAGACTAAAGTCGACTTGAACCTACAGAAATCCACCTGCCTCTGCCTCTGCCTCTGGAGTGCTGGGACTGAAGATGTGCACCACCATGCCCAGCCAGAGAGTAGGCAATAAGACAGAAACAGCAGAAGAGACCCTGCCTTGGACAAGACAGAAGGGGAGAATCAATTCCTGCAAGTTGTCCTCTGGCCCTTACGTGTGCACAAGCACTCACACACACAACATAAGTAAATGAATAAAAAACATTTTTTAATTCTAGAGAAAGCAGGGTATGTGGGGTAGCACATATCTGCAACCTTATCATGCAGGAGATGGAGGCAGGATGGTCAAGAGTTCAAAAACAGCTTGGCTACATAGTGAGACCTCTGCCTCAGACACCCCCCCCCAATCCCCCACTCCCCACCCCCCCCACCCCCCCACCCCTGGCCTGGCAAAAAAAGGCCTTAGGAGATGCTGGCCCCTTGCATTAGATTGCAGAGACTCAAGATCTATAGGAAATAAAGACTTTAAAAAAGAAGACATCTAACAAAATTTAAATGGAAAGTATTTCTGGGTGGGTTGGTCTTAGACTAAAACAATTCACTCATTCCTGAAGAAAAGACTCGATCTAATTTTTTTTGTTGTTGTTTTGTTTTTTGTTTGTTTGTTTTCAAGACACAAGTTTCTCTGTGTAGCTCTGGCTGTCCCGGAACTTGCTTTGTAGACCAGGCTGGCCTCGAACTCAAAAAGACCCACCTGCTTCTGCCTCTGGAGCGCGGGGATTAAAGGTGTATGCTACCACACCTGGCTAATGCTGATTTTTGTCTAGGTGCAATTTCAGATACTGGGGCATCCCCGACGTTCTGCAGAGGTTTGAACAGCGGAGAGTGAAAAAATGGAGCCTGGCCCGCCCCAGTCCTCTGCAGCCCTCGCTAACAGAGCGTGTTCTTACAGAGCGAGCACACGAGAGAGAACGTAGCGTCTTCCGATTCGGCGCCAGGCGGTAACACCATCACCACCACCAGGCAGGTTCATTCTGTATTCAAGGTGGGCTGCTGCAGAACAATTTGTTTCACAACCAAAAGTTGACAGAACAAATCCAAAACATTTCCATGTACATGTTTACACGGGCAGCGATTGGCATCCGCGGCGGGTCTGAAGGTGTGCCTGAGGTCCCTTATGCTTTTTGTAACATTTTCAAATTCATTGCTGTCTTCTGGATGACAGGAAATTCAAGTCTGCCTCCCTCCTGGGAGATCTTTATTCACAGACAAGTCAAAAACCCTTGACAAAAGGCAACCAAGGGAACTTGTTGACCTTTTAGCTGTCTGCCTAACATCAGGGCAAGTATTGTTCCCTGATAAAACAAGAAATTCAATTTAAGGGGAAATTTAGAAGGTATTTGAGGCATTCTCGTTTTATTTTACCTCTCGGGCTGTCTTTCAAACAGAACAAATGTAAATAAACAAGAGCTGCGCTCCCGTCCAAGGATTCAGTAACACGTATCTGGCCTCACAGCTTGATGTAAATGAGACATTGTCTGTCTCCTTATGTCTTCCCTTCTCCCTCACCCTCTCCCACTTACACACACACACACACACACACACACACACACACACACACACACACAGCCGTGCACACAAATTCCTGACACTGAAGCCTCATTTCTTTGCTATATCATTCACTTTGCCCACATCATTTGTTACATCTTGAAAAGCTATGTTCTTTTATAATTAAGGAAAAAGGACATCCCAATTGCACCCTGAGGCACTCCTTATTTGTATTATGTAGCCAGAGTAAAGACAGTCAAGCTACAAGTGCATGCATTAATCTTTTAATCATACAGAGACTTGCTGAGGTTACAATTTGATTTTAACACATATGACTACTAGTGAAAATCTCTCCCTCTCCCTCTCCCGCCCCCTCTCTGTCAGAGCTGATGAAACATCCATTCAGCAACAATGATTTAGCATAGGGAACGGTGCTGGGATTATAAAGTCAAATAAGACAGGCCCTACCTCCAAGAGGGAAGAGCCTGGAGGAGGGCAGACAGCAGCAGCAGACCTACTTCACCAAAGTGCCTGAATTGCGCCCACAGCTTTTAAGAGGAAACTCTCCTCCTCCTCCGTGAGGCACTCACATTTCTGCCTAATAGAATCTCATGTTCCCTTCATTTCTACAGAGACCTCATATTTGAATCTGCTCCCGGTAAACTCAGCACTTCTGAGGAATGTAATAATTCAATGCACTATTGAGGTGCCCTGTGTGAGACTGGAGGTGAGAAAAAAGGAGGTATCTCTTAGGTCTATGAAACCTTACTTTTTTAAAGCCGGTTGAAGTGGTTACACGACGTAGTACAAGGTGTCAATAACCATTCGTGTCTTTAGGATTATCGATCACACTGCAGATGGTCTGCACTGAAGGACTCCGGCCTTCTAGGGAGAAGGGTTACCTTGTGTCTTTCACTTTTGTACTCTCCATGCCATAAATCTGCCAGGATAAAATCACTTTCAGTCTCCAAACTAAACCAAATGAGAAGTACACGTGGTGAGTCCTAAGCTCAGCAACAAAGTTCTGCAATTTGGTCAATGTGGTAAAGCTGATTCTTTGCACCTAGGTGTCTGGATTTGAACTGAGATTCACTTTAAGAAGTAGGTACATCCAGGCCCTATTTGTCCTGTCTAATTCATCCACTAAAAGCAGACATTCTGTTCCAATGGATTAACCCAAAGGCAAAATACTCATCACAGACAGAGATAGAGACTGGGCCACTCACTCCCAAGCCCTTCTAGGCAGCAGCCAGAACCTACTGACCCACCAAAGCATGGTAAACAAAACACTGGCAGAATGACCCATACATCACTGCCCACACATTTAGTCCTTTCTAAGAATATGATTCCCAAAACACCACACCCCTTAATGTTCTTGGGCTCATAGTGCTGGTATTAGAATGTTTGCATAGCACCCCAATTGCATGACTTTCAACTTACGTTGCCTCTCACATAATGCTTACTTCCCAGCCTATAGCAGGAGCGTGGCATGCATTTGACATTGCTTAACATGAGGCCAGGCACCAGACTGAATGAATGACACATACGCTCTGGAGGCTTCACCAAGAAGATGGACACCAAGTGCTTTTATCCTGACTTCACGACATTTCAAGCCATGCATACACACACAGATCTCCCAAACACTGAGGTGGATTTGGCCAGTAAGTAGTGACTACTTGGAATGTGCACTGTACTCCAGCTGTATTCTATTTACTCCACTTGTTAAGTGAATTTCTAGTTTAGATAGAGTTGATTTTATAAAACAGGGATTTATCATTTATGATTTAAAAATCAACTCTGATGTATCTATTTATTCCTACCTTCTCTATACTGTGTGTGTGTGTGTGTGTGTGTGTGTGTGTGTGTGTGTGTGTGTAATGTGTTTGATTGGTATAGGTTTGAGGCTGCTAATAGTATGCTGTCTATAGAACAGAGTGAAGTTTTGTAAAATAAACAATAAATACACATACTACATAAAAGACTTTTTTTTTTTTTTTTGGTTTTTCGAGACAGAGTTTCTCTGTGTAGCTTTGCACCTTTCCTGGAACTCGCTTTGTAGACCAGGCTGGCCTCGAACTCACAGAGATCCTCCTGGCTCTGCCTCCCAAGTGCTGGGATTAAAGGCGTGCGCCACCACCGCCCAACTTAGACTTTTTAAAAATTATGTGTATGGGTGTTTTTTGCCTGAATGTATGTATGTCTGTACACCATGTACACACCTGGTGCCTAGAAAGGGTCAGGAAAAGGCATCAGATGTAGTAGAACTGGTGTTAAGGATGGTTGTGAATCCACCATGTAGGTGCTAGAAACTAAACCCGGGTCCTCTTGGTGGTGGGGGGCGGGGGGGGGGGGGGCGCGGGAAACAAGTCCTCTTAACAACTGAGCTAACTCTCCAGCTCCAGCACGCAAAACTTTTAGATGACCATTTGAAGAGAAACCAGGCTGCTCAGTAAACATTCAAATCTTTTTCATGGCAGGACTGGCCCCAGCTAGGGACCCATCTCTAGCCCAGCCTGGGCCCCAGAAGATAGCCAGAGGCTGCAGGCCTGGCCTACCACCACAGCTATGAGGTGGAGGGTAAAAGTGAAGCAAAGTGCTTTGTGCTTTATGAAGAGAAGCACTGAGGGACAGCCTGATGTGAGAGGTCTCCGCTGCCACCTGAGGCCATGCTGTTCTCTGGGCCCATGCTGCCACTGAGGGCCATGTCTGGGTCTGTGGCCCTTCTGCACCAGGAATCTGTGTCAAAGTGTGTGGTCCTGTTACCCCAAAGACCACGTGGATCTCCTCCATCTAGGGCCAGGTCTGAGGCCATGTTGATGTCGGAGGACCACCCTGAGCTGGCCCAAGCGCTCACCAGATACCACATGATGGCGCCAGTGGTGACATGGGCACAGGAGAGCTAGCCCTGCCTCTTGCTGGCTACTGCACTTGGGAGAGCTTGCTCTGGTGGCATGGGCAAGGAAGAGCTGGCCCCGCCCCTCTCCTGGACAGCACAGGAAAGCTGGCCCTGGGGACAGGAATGTAGGAGAACTAGCCCCAAGGTGTGGGTGCAGGGCAGCTGGTGAGCCGACCAACTTAGCTACCACCCAGACCCAGACCCAGGGCTTTGAGCTGGCCCATCCCGACACCTACCCCATCTATGACCTGCTAGCAAGTGTGAAGGGGCTGGTCCTGCAGAAGCAAAACTTCGGGATCTCCATGAAACAGGGCAATAGCAGGATGTCCAGGAGGAGTCGGGGTGAGGGTCCAGTACTGATGGTGTAGCAGAAACCAGAGGCCTTAAAACAGACCAATGACTCATTGCAATGAACATTTGCAAGCGAAGCTGTTTGGACAAAGGGGTACACTGTGACACACCACAGCACACTGCAGCTTCCACGAGGCTTTGTTTTCTTTCTATTTTCTTTTGAAGGGAGGTTACAGGATGGAGGGCAGATGTGGAAGGACTGGGAAATGAGTGGGATTGAGATGCATGATGTGAAATTCACAAAGAGTCGATAAAAAATTACAGGGGAAATAATCTTTTTCATAAAGGTTGCCTAACCCAGTAATGTGAGCACGGCAGGGCCTTACCCACAGCTCTTTCTACTGTCTACCCATAGGTTGAAAAGCAGAGATTGAATCTGAAATAGTTATTTTTCTTCGTGGTTTGGTCTCATGTTTTCTCATTCTGTGTGAGTGTGTGTGTGTGTGTGTGTGTGTGTGTGTGTGTGTGTGTGCATGTTATAAACATATTTTCACTTAGTAATAAGGCTCATATCTGAAAACAACCTCCAACACATTTGGCCCCATAATTAATCACCCTGTTGACACAGCAGAGCCTGGCTTGTTACCCCTGATACTCTCTTGATGGTGCAAAGTCTGCTTACCCTGTGCCCCCGTTGGAACTCCATGTTCCATTTCCACTGTTTCCATCACATTCATGATTATAGTTCCCACACAAATAGGTGCTGGTATGAAGGTCACAAAGGGGAGAGACCATGCCTCACTCATTCCTGTGTCCCTTGAGGCCAGGAGAGTACTGTACATACATGCTCCCATGCATGCGCACACGCACACAATTTAAAAATACACAAAATAAAAAGAACAAAAATCTCAGTGCCAGTTATAGCCTACTTCCTTATAAGTTGTAGAGCACCAGGGTCCCTGAAGCACCAATAAAACACAGCCAATGCCACTGCCTTTGAGTGCCCACCAGAACTAAATAATAAGAAATAGTTGTCAAGGGTATCATATGCTCTGATAGAGAAATGAAGCTAAGCTGGGCTGGATGCTTCCTCCTGTTGGCTATCCTTCACAGTCCCGGAGGGCACTGTGCATGGGCTAGGGGGAATTATCAACAACAGTCATACTCAGCTGTGGACTTTGTGTGCAACACTACTGACTGGCCAAGTATAATGTGCCCCCTGGTGTAGTAGCAACAAATCTGTTAGGGTGGTAACCAACTGCTTTCTAAATGGCTTTGAGTCCCTAGAGGGGAAGCTACTTCTGTTGTTTTGCTCATTGGACTGATGTGGGAGACCTGCTCCCACTTCTGCCCCCCCCAGGTTACTCTTGAGTGGGGAGAAGTGAGAAATATTTAGATAGAAATATAGAGAGACAGAAACATAGGATAGCCTCGGGAGGGCCTGGGTTAAAACCCACCAGCCCCTTCTGTCTCTTCTAAAGGGCTATTTATAGAAATGCCAAGGGATGGAGCAAAAGACATCCCCCTAACACAGCCAAGTGCAGACCCTTCCAAACACCTGGTAACCACACACGTGGTCAAGCCATCCCCTTATGCAGCCCTACTGGGTAAAGCAAGCTCAGATTTCACTAGGAAACATCTGTACCCCCCCCAGACTGATGTCCCCATCAAAAAACTCTATTTATGCCTATAGGTTAGTGTTACTGTCAACACTGGGCACGGCTTGTTTCAGTGGGGAGTGGTAATTACAGAGACCCATAAGTAGTCAAAGCATTGAGATAGGAGATTGTCGTCGGTACTCAGTCAGAAATGCGACATCTATATCACCTCTTCTGAGGCTCAGGAAACATAGAAGGAGTTAAAAAAAAATGTGAGGACCATAGGAAGGGGTGAGATGTTGTAAATATTGTCTTCTGGACATGACATGACCATTGCAGTTTTAAACTTCCAGAAACCATGATTATCTGTACAAGATCTGCTCATGAACATTCACATCAGCACCCTGTGACGGGACAGGAAGTGGCTCAATTCTATATAATCACTTGGTGATGAGAGAATGAGAGACTTTTTCTTCAGTGATATAGCTGCTCACAAACAACCTCTCACCCATACTTCTGTAACCCTAATGAAACTCATTGAGTCATAAAACAAATAACACAAAAAAAAACCATTTAAAAGACATAAAAGTAGAACAGGGACTGGTTAGGAAGAGGAAGGAGCTCATTGAGAGTGGGAGAGGACAAGAGAGGAAAACATGAGTGACTATACCCTACCTTGCTTTCTATTGCTCTATGGTAAACACCATGAGCCAAGCAACTTTGAAAGGAAAGGGCTTATTTCTTCATAGAGCTTACTGTCCATCAGGAAGGGAAATCAAGCAGGAACCTGGAGACAGGAACCCAGCCATAGCACATGGAGGAACACCACTTACGGGCTAACACGGCTTATCAGCTTACATTTTCATACAACCTGGAACCGTCTGTCCAGGAACAGCACCGACCTAGTGGGCTGGGCCTTCCCACATCAATCACTAGTCAAGAAAATTCCTTGCAGGCCCTCCTATAGGCAATCTGATGGAGGCATTTTCTCAGTCGAGGTTCCCTCTTCCCAGACGACTCTAGCTTGTGTCAAGGTGGCAAAATCAATAACCAGCACGCGTATTATTATGTATAATTAATATAGGCTAATAAACATTAAAAGATCACAAAAAAATTTAAAAAGAGGACAGGCAGGAATACATATATATATATGCATATATATATTTGTTTACTTATTTATTTATTTACTTATTTACTTAGTTAATATAACTGTGCCCCAGCAATGTGCTCAGCCAAGCGTTAGATAAACACCTACCCTGACCCTTACCATCTGCCTGAAATGAATCAGAGTTGTGCAGTCTGTGCATAAGACCCACAGCACAGAACATAGTAGAGCTCACTGCTTGATTCATCCATCCCACACCTGGTTCAACACCCAAATCTACCCCCGCTTTGTACTGATTCTGTCTGCACGCAAGTCCGCCTTTCTTCACAGAGCTCTTCTTTCATCTTTCTCTAGAGCTCTTTAAACACGTTTCATTCTCAGGTAACTATAATGTCTTAATTGTGGAGTCCAGTGAGATAGATCAGTGGGTAAAGACAGTTGCCACCAGGCCTGGATAACCTAAGTCCAAGACCTGGAACCCATAAAGGGAGAATCAACTTCTCCAAGTTGTCTTCTGATGTTCATGTGTATACACACACACATACATACACAGAGAGAGACAGAGAAAGAGACAGACAGAATAAATCAATTTTAAGTGAGATTTGAAGTTTGTGTAATATAGTTAAATGTACCATATCAATCCTCACGATTCTGTGAGGTGAGAAGGCTCCTACAGACTCAGACGGCCTTGTCCTACTTGTGTCTTCCTCGTCTTTAGTCCTAATAATCCCTTTTTGGAAGGTACAGCATTGTTCTCTGTCCTCTTCCAGGGTCAGATGGCATCAGTAGATTGCTACATAACATCAATAGTACCCATTCCTTGACAAGAAGTTATGACTGTTGGCTGAATTTCCCTCATCATCTTTAAGGCCATGATGCCATTTTTTATTCTAGCCAACTGAAATTTTCCATCTCTAGATTAAAGAGCTAAATATGGCACTTAACGTAAAACCTTACAGCAAAGTGACAATTCCTGTGGGGGTTTTGTTCTTCCAAAAGATATATGTTAAAAGAGGAAATAAGAGATGTATAAAGAAAGAGGAAGTCGGGCGGTGGTGGCACACGCCTTTAATCCCAGCACTCGGGAGGCAGAGGCAGGCAGATCTCTGTGAGTTCGAGGCCAGCCTGGACTACCAAGTGAGTTCCAGGAAAAGGTGCAAAGCTACACGGAGAAACCCTGTCTCGAAAAACAAAAGCAAAAAAGAAAAAAGAAAAAAAGAAAGAGGAGTGCAAGTGCACACGCACTCATGTGCACATATATCATTGGATATTTATTCCATAAGCAAGATTGAGAGATTAGTGCAAAGGAGCCCTGTAAAGAGAAACAAAGGATCAAGAAGTGTGGATGAAATTACCAAAAACATAGACCTGTCACATTCTCCCAGCAAGCAAAGGAGTGATGTAGCTGGAGAGCTTTTCTCTCTGGGTCCCACCAAGTCCCGCCAGTCCTGGAGCCCACTTATAAAATAAACA
The DNA here is from genome assembly GCF_049852395.1 of Peromyscus maniculatus bairdii. Classification (NCBI taxonomy): domain Eukaryota; kingdom Metazoa; phylum Chordata; class Mammalia; order Rodentia; family Cricetidae; genus Peromyscus; species Peromyscus maniculatus. The sequence continues at coordinate 44,019,381 of NC_134870.1, forward strand.
CATAGCCACTTACGTTATTTAAACTGCTTGGCCATTAGCTCAGGCCTATCATTGTCTAGCTCTTACTCTTATATTTAGCCCATTTTTATTAATCTATACTTTGCCACGTGGCTCATGGCTTACTGGTACCTTACATCTTGCTTGTCCTGGTGGTGGCTCCAGGTAGTCTCACTCTCTGCCCTCCTGTCTCAATTCTCCTCTCTGTTAGTCCCGCCTATACTTCCTGTCTGGCTACTGGCCAATCAGTGTTATTTATACAGAGCGATATCCACAGCAGAGTGATTAAATGGTGGTGACTAGAACTCTTACTTCCTCTGCATAATGCCTGCTGCTGATCCTGCCCTGACGGAAATTCAGTCTGCTCTGTATCTACCAATTCTGGAAATACTTGCACCACTTTTGACCTGCAAGTCAACTTTAGCTAAAACTTTAGACATCTTATTTTTTTAACTGAATTTCATAGAATCTGAGTGCACTGTGCCCTGGGCAGTCTTCTCATCACTCACTGGGAGGTGGATACCCTTGCATGTGGCTTGGGTCCCATAGAACACACTTTCACAGTGGCCACTGAAGTAATTCAGAAACACATTGTCAATGTGTCAAACTTAACCATTGGCTCAAATTCAGTTCACTGCTTTACAGCTGAAGTTGGGATTATTCTTTCAGTTGGGGTAACTGGTTCCACACCAGAACAGAAGATAAAATGTGGTTTTATAGTTAATAATTGTTTTAAAGTCAAATGCCCTTTTGGAACTCTTTTGTCCTTGGCTTTACACATGTTTTGAGCAGGCGGTGAGAGGGAGAGAGGACACACAGACAGGGCATGCTTGATGATCCACTTTATACCTCCCTAGAGGGTGACTTCATTGGCTTGAGACTCTGCTCCTGTAGGAAGACAGCAGCCTGGTCTCCTTGTACCCACAGAAATCCCATGTAGTCAAATTTTCTCCATACTCTGAATAAAGTGAAATGTTACTTGCTTGTCAGGGAGGGTCTAGGTAGATGCACCATAAAATTAATGAAATGGAAGCTTTAGTACTTGAAGTTCCCAGACTTCAATTATTTTTACTTATAATTCTATGGTAGGTGTCTTAGTTAGGGTTTCTATTGTTGTGAAGAGACTCATGACCACAGCAACTCAAACATTTAATTGGGGTAGCTTGCTTACAGTTGACCATTATAACCATGGTGGGACATGGTGGCAAACAGGCAGACATGGTGCTGGAGAAGTCCCTACATTTGAGAGCCCTACATTTGCAGGCAACAAGACTGGACTGGACTGTCTCACTGGGTGTGGCTTGAGCATATATGAGATCTCAAAGCCTGCCTCCACAGTGACACATTTCCTCTAACAAGACCACACCTTCTTCATCAAGGTCTCACCTCCTAATAGTGCCATTTTCTTTGGGGGCTATTTTCTTTTAAACCACCCCATTCCACTCCCTGGTCCCCAAAGCCTTGTAGCTATATCATAATGCAAAAATGGCCAACTTCAGTCCAGCTTCAAAAGTCTCCATAGTCTGTAACAGTCCCAAACTTATTTAAAAGTCTAAAGCTCAAAGTCTCTTCTGGGATCCATGCAATCTCTTAACTATAATCCCCTGTAAAATCAAAATCAAAAGGCATATCACATACTTTGAGCATATAATGGCACAGGATATACATTACCATTTCAAAACATAATAGGGAAGGGAGCACAGTGAGGAAATACTAGACCAAAGCAAGACCAAAAACATCTGAGCAAACCCCAAATTCTGCATCAAAGCACTCTTCAGACCTCCAACTCCCTTCAGCTTTGTTGACTGAAACACACTTCTCTCTCTTGGGCTGGTTCCACTCCATGTTAGCAGCTCTTCTCAGCAGGTATCCCATGACTCTGGCATCTCCAACATCATAGGGTCTCCAAGGCAATCCAGGCTTCAACTTCACAGCTTCACACAATGGCCTCTATAGGCCTCCATTTAAGGACACTCCTGACACATGCCTGGCTTCAGTGGCTTTCCTTAGCCACAGCGACAGATTCCATAACCCCTTTCTTCCATCCTCAACTCCAGAATTACATGGCCTAAGCTGCCAGGTTCTGTCGCTCTCTAGAGCTAGAACATGGCCTTCTTGTTCAATTACATCTTTCTTCACCAACTTTCTGTTTTTGATGGTTAGACAAGGCTAGCCTCAAATCCAGAGATCTGCCAGCCTCTGCCTTCCCCGTGCTGGGATTAAAGGCGTGCACTTCCACTCCAGGCTCTAAACTTTTCTCTAATTCCTTTTCACAAGTTGGAAACTTAGCTGGGTGGGACCTTGCCCTGAGGTCACCACTCCCTTTATTCAATTTCTTAATGTTTATCTCCTTGAATACAGGACTTAGTTTCATTCCACTTTTTGGTGTTCCTTTTCTCCTTAAATTTTACATTTTGTAATTTACCCTGTTCAGCTTGCTCCTTTTTATTATAAATCACTTTAGTCTCACACAAAGTTTTTGGACAATGGATTTAAAAAGCAGCCACTTCCTCCTCCAAAATATCACTAGAATCATTTCTAGGCAACATACTAAAAATTCTTCTCCATCCTCCTACAAGTATGGCCCATTAAGCAGTCTTAAAGCATTCCACTGCTTTCCTAACCCAAAATACCGAAGTCCAAAGTCCTCCAAACAAAAGCATGGTCAGGCCTATTACAGCAATACCCCAGTCCCTGGTACCAACTTCTGTCTTAGTTAGGGTTTCTATTGCTTGAGGAGACACCATAATCACAGCAACTCTTATAAAGAAAAAATATTTAATTGTGATGGCTTATAGTTTCTGAGGTTCAGTCCATTATCACGGTGGGATATGGCTGTATGCAGACAGACATGGTGCTGGAACAGTAGCTGAGAGTCCTACACTTGCAGGCAACAGGAAGTGGACTATCTCACTTGGCATAGTTTAAGCATATATGAGACCTCAAAGCCCACCTCCACAGTGACATACTTCCTTCAACAAGACCGCACCTATTCCAATAAGGCTGTTGTGCCCAGATCGTGACCCCCAGAGAGACCACCAAAGATGAGCATGCCGGAATGCAAAAGCAAGGTTTAATTCTGGATATCCAAAAGCAATACAAGCCTAGGCAGGGACTTTGTCCAATGCATCCAACGCAGTGGAGGCTGGAGGAAGCACCCACCTGTCTGCAAGCTCAGTTTTTAAAGGGAAAAGTCACAAGGTTACATCATTTAGGGGTGCTAGTACAGGTACAATTCTGATTGGCTTGCTTCTAGGGACTTCTAGAAATTACTTCTAAGGGAGTGGTTGCCCACTACCATTTCTCATTGGCTGCCCTCAGGTGGAGGCATTTCTGTGATCAGTTACCCTGGAAACCAGGGAGAGGACATTCCATAGTCTGGCAGGCATTACCTCGTGACTATCTTGTGACTGTGAACTTCTACACTTCCTGGTTTCTGGAATCTGAACTGACTGGTTTCAGTAACTACTGGCCTATTCCCAAAAGGAGAAATCTTAGGCCTTAATTTTAGGGTGAAAGCATTTTAGTCTTATTTCTAAGATGGCTCATTTTGGTCTCACATTTCCCCCTTCTCATGTGCCTAATGGAACCCAATCATGGGTTTTGGACAGTTAGCTCCTAAGTATCCCTCTCTCTCTATGCCAGGGAGTTTTCTTTTGACCCAGCATTTCAGCCTTTTCTGAACAGGGAACATGGGTGACGTTCTCTTCTGGAACTGCTTCGAGCTGGCATTGGGGCACCGATATCAGGGGGCCCCAAAAGGCTGAAAAGCTAGTCAAAGACTGGGCAAGGGGGCATTTGTCAGAAGCATGTAGCTGCCTGACCCCATAGGGACAGGGAAGAACCATGTTAGCTGGGCTGGTCCACGTCGGCTTTTAGCAAGTCTGGAGCTCACAGTCGTCTGGAGCAGTGGAGTCAGCAACTGAAACCTGGAGGTGACTGCCAGCCAAATGGAAATCTGTTGAGACAAATTTAAACTAGGAACAGAAGTTAAAATTTATGAACTTATTTGGAACCCTTAGGTCCATACCCTTAGTAGGAATACTTATCTGGGGTCCTTTCAACCTCTGTGAAGTGGGTCTAGGTTTTTATGACTCTTTTGATCCTTTGAGGCCTACTTACAAAATGACATAAAAGTTTTAGATATATTAGTATTACCAATCTGCACTGAAATCCATATTGTAGACAAAGCAGGTAATGGGTATCTTGTAAAATAGCAGAAGTGGACTCATACCTTTGAGTCCCAACAAGTTACATTTAAATATGACATCTAAAACAAATCCAAAATATTGAGCTTGTGACTGAACAGTAAGTGGTCATTGCTCTACCAGCTCATCAGGACTCCTAAATGTTAAGCTCTGAACCATAGAACAGGAGAGTAATCTGAAACTTATCTCATTTTGGACTCATATCTGAACCTTTATGACTTACTTAAACTTTTATATCTTAGAACATTTTCCTAAAAGTGAGCTAACAAGCTAGCTATAGCCTTGCAGAAGGATCTGGTTGATGCTGCCATGCTGACAAAGTTAGAGCTAGCCCAGCCATCAGTACTATCAGAAATCTGAGAAGGATAAACTATATGTGAGTGCAGACCAAGAAGCTTCCAATCCTATAAATTACAGGGACCAAACCCTACCCAGGTCTCCATAGCGTTGGAGGCACCAGTCAGAACAGCATAAATCTTCTTCCGCCATCAGGTCCATAAGGCAGATTATTTTTCCTGTGGAATAGGGACATGGAAGACTGATCTTGATCACCCAAAAGGGTGCAATCAATTCCAGTGTCCTACTGCTTGTCCACAGTCTGGGCTGGGTCCTGGCGGCAGGCGTTGCATTGGGGCATCTTGCCCTGTGGCCAGCGTTGTCATATTTCAGGCAGAGACATTGTGGTGCCTCGTACGTAATCTTCTTTGGAGACCTTGGGTCACTGCTAGGATCTGGAAGCCTGTCTGATATAGTAAGCTTTTAGATCAACATTTAAATGCCATATTCTTCAGATCTCTGAAGTATGAGGGCTGTCCAGGTATATCTGAATAGACAAACTTTTTTTCAAGCTCAACCCTAAAAACATATGCAAGAGACTGAGTAAATGAGTAAACTTACATCAGTACTTACTTACCCTGACTACAATTAAAAAACTTGATTACTTATGACTGACTATTTATGTTCTCTAACAGTCTACAAAAGCAGCCTAAAAACAATGCTTTTAAGTTGAAGCTCTTCTAGCATCAAATACAGGTTCAGTAAAGAAACCAAAACAAAATATCATTATACAAAATTCTTAAGCCTGAACGTACCTTGGGTAAGAAGAAACATTTTTTAAGCCATTGGTTTTTAACTATAAAAACTGTTCTTAAAAGACTGAGATCTCTCAAATGTCTTCCACCACTTCAACTAGACTCTTTTTGGAACTCTAGTCCTGCCATACATTTGCAAACCTCAGCTGTTTCCTATGATTCCTTTATGTTGCAAAGTTTGGCTGCCAGAGCAAGGTATATTCCTGTGTATAAAAGCATTGATGTGCAGCTTTAATATTAATCAAATACCTTATTTATTAAACATATGTTGCCATCTATTTAAATTCTCTAGAAACTTGCTGTTGAACACTTGGTAAAGACATAAGTATTAGGTGTTAACCCGAGTAAATCTTTATAACTTTAGTAAAAGATGGCTACCAGCCACATGTCTGCCCATGAGGTCACCAGCCAAGATGGAGGGAGCCACGTGGTTGCTGTTTAAAACTCGTTTTTCTAAACAATAATTACTTGCACACATACACACAGTTGGATCCAAGTTACACACATACATACATACAGTTAAAGCTTGCTTACATTTTCAAGTCACATGCCTGTATACATACACACATAAGCAGTTTGCAGAATCATTAGCCATTTTTAAGATGAAAACCAATAAGAATTAACTTTCAAATTCAGTATTTGCAGGTATAAGAAACCATAACAAACAGTTTACATCACATCACCTCTGACCTTCTACAACCTTCCATGTACCCTCAGTCCGTTCCTTTGATCCCTCAGACATTTACTCTAGACAAATTCCACCTTTTCTTTTCCTTCAAAACAGAAACTCTTACCAAAGTCTTTCTTGTGATTTCCCTCAGTACTCTATATTGTAAAGTTACAATATTTTAAACAAGAACAGAAATACATGCACATACCATAGCAAGAATAACTCAATTTGCATCAGCACTGTACCACAGACAAATGGTTGGTGACATTCCATTCTTGGAGCCAGACCTTGATCAGGTTTTAGCCCCAGGGCAGGTCTTGGGAGCCCCACCCAACAGCATGGAAGAGGAGGACGGGAAAAGCGGGGAAAGCATGCACCATGGAGACAAAGGATTGCTGTCTCCATGCCCTGGCTGGGCCCACAGACCTGTAGGTCACTCCTCAGCTGTGACCCTGGAGGGGCAGTTAGTTCTCCACCAGCCCCCTAACTGAGCTCCACACAGGAGCCCAGCCAGAACCTGCTGGCCATATCTGAGCCCCACAGTGTTCACAGCCCGCTCTAGCACAAAGCCATGCCTAGTTCCCATGCAGCCAAGCCTCTACTCCACAGCTTTTTGAGCGAGCTGGGGCCCCGAACCCACTGCATCTAGGCCCCGTGATGCTCACGGGCCGCCTAGCCCTCTCAGCAGCACCCTGGGTCCCCGAAGTAGCAGCTGTGCAGCCGCTGCCTGCACTCATTGCAAGCTTTCTGCTGCCTGCTGCCTGTGCTCTGGTCAGAGAGAGCAAGGAAGCAATGTTAGGTTAGTCTGTGCCAGTTCAACCACCGAAGGGGTCTCCATCCCTTCGGCTGGCAATCGGCCCACAAGTCCCAATACACACACAAACTCAGGCATAAAACACTCACACATGTGGCCACAGTTCTCACACATTTATACATTTATGAAGGTATAACAAATAACACTGACGAACAAGATAGGCAGACAAAAAGGAAGAACAAAGGCCCTACAGATGGTCCAGGCAGACAAGAGTCCGGAGAGGGAGCCTCGATAATGCCAAAGACCTACAGATGGGACAGGGAGAATTCAACAGAGACTCCCGATCCCCAGACGGACCCCTCACAGGTGTCCAAACAGACGGACCCCTCACGGGCATCCTAACAGACGGACCCCTCTCGGGCGTCCTATGACGGGGGGACCTGTGAGGACCCCCGCGTCCTGATGAGGGGTTGGAACGTCTTCCAACTCCTCCAGGGTCACCTTACAGGCGCGTCCGCCAAGGTGAGCCTGTCAGATTCAACTGCTGGCTTCGGATAAGAAAACGAAAGTAAAAGGAAAGCAAAGACAAGAAAATGGAGCGCTCTTACCGATCGGTGCAGATGGACCTCCGGAGCTCTTAAGTGTCCCGGTGGGGGTCTCTGGGGATCCCGGACTAGCCCCCAAATGTTGTGCCCAGATCGTGACCCCCAGAGAGACCACCAAAGACGAGCATGCCGGAATGCAAAAGCAAGGTTTAATTCTGGATATCCAAAAGCAATACAAGCCTAGGCAGGGACTTCGTCCAATGCATCCAACACAGTGGAGGCTGGAGGAAGCGCCCACCTGTCTGCAAGCTCAGTTTTTAAAGGGAAAAGTCACAAGGTTACATCATTTAGGGGTGCTAGTACAGGTACAATTCTGATTGGCTCGCTTCTAGGGACTTCTAGAAATTACTTCTAAGGGAGTGGTTGCCCACTACCATTTCTCATTGGCTGCCCTCAGGTGGAGGCATTTCTGTGATCAGTTACCCTGGAAACCAGGGAGAGGACATTCCATAGTCTGGCAGGCATTACCTCGTGACTATCTTGTGACTGTGAACTTCTACACTTCCTGGTTTCTGGAATCTGAACTGACTGGTTTCAGTAACTACTGGCCTATTCCCAAAAGGAGAAATCTTAGGCCTTAATTTTAGGGTGATAGCATTTTAGTCTTATTTCTAAGATGGCTCATTTTGGTCTCACAAGGCCACACCTCCTAATAGTGCCACACCTTTGGGGGCCACTTTCTTTCAAACCACCACAATATATTACTGAAACATATAGTGGCATTAACTTCTCATTCCAAAAATCTAAATGTATTTGCAGCAGCAGAAAGTCAGCGGGGCCAAGGTGAGAGTATTCCACCCCCAAACTCATGATCCATGTTTGTCTTCCAGAGCGATTTATATGGAGACTGAAGACAAAGACAGTTTCTCAAAACATCTGCTCTTTTTGTGACTCTACACCCTGGAGAAACATCCCCAATGGAGTCTTCTCCATTGTGGACCACCCTGAATCCTATATCATCAGTACCTCTCATTTGGTGACATTGTAGGTACCTCAGTTTGGTTACTAATCTTCTAAACCAGGGGTTCTCAACCTTTCTAATGTTATGACCCTCTAAAACAAGTTCTCACGTTATGGTGACCTCCAACCATAAGATTTTTCATTGCTACTTCATAACTGCAATTTTGCTACTATTATGAATCATAATGTAACATCTGGGTTTTCCAATAGTTTTGGGTGACCCCTGGAAAAGAGTTGTCTGACCCCCCACAAAGGTTGAGAACCACTGTTATAAATCATTAGCAGTTTAAATAGACTTGCTCTAGAGGGAAAGTCTTCCAATGCAGCATTATTTAACTTCTATTCTTTCAGTGATGAGGTGCCAAAGTTCACTGTTTTGTTTCATTTTGTTTTTTTAGAGGAGGATAATTATTAACAACAGCTTATATTTGTAAACAGCATAATCAGCTGTGGGTAGTTGTAGAGTGGCCTTAAGGTCCTACCACCTTGGACATATAAAACATGTAAAATACTGCGGTGGTTTTCCGAAGTGTCCTCACTTAATTAAAAGGCCGTGAAAGCCAAAGAGACTTCCAAATTATTTTAAAGACTCCTTGCGTGAAATTTTCGATATACTTCTGAAAAATGCCGCTGTCACAGCTGCCTCCTGCTGAGACTTGAGTTCCAATCTGTGCCTCTGCCGCAGGCTGTGCGACCACTGCTGCCAGGTGGCACCAGCTTCCTCACAGCATCCTCCTCCTGGCTGCCATGAGGGAATAAGGCCGCATCTCCCTGGGAAGCTCCCACCTGTGACTCTGGAGAAATCTGTCTACAGAAAAGAGATGGCAAGCATGCTTGAACATTTGAATTAATGCTGTCATCAGCACCCTGCTTTCTCCCCAGGGCTGAACCTTTGACATTGAGGCAGTTACTTATTCACGGGTAGTTATAGTATTGGTAATTGGCTTGGGTTTATTTTACGCGATCACTGCCAAATGCATTTATTATAATTGGGCTGAGCCTGTTTTTTTTAACTATATAACAAACATCTTCACTGATCCAAAGTAGTTAGTCTGGTTTAAGGTTAAGCTTGCTTCAGTAGAAGGAACAGGAAGAGAGACTGTGGAGATGGCTGAAAGGGTAAAGTGGGCAAAGCATGGGGACCTGAGATGGGCTCTGCAGCACTCATGTAAAAGATGAGAACTGAAGCTCATGTCTGTAATCCCAGTGCTAGGAGAAGGGTAAGGAAGGTAAGGAGATCCCAGGGGTTCATGGCTAGGCATCATAACCAAAACAGTAAGCTCTGGATTCAATAAAAGACCCTGTCTCAAAAAGTATAGTGGAGAATGATAGAGAAAAAAACACCAAACCTTGACCTCTGACCTCCACATGTGCATGCTCTTACAAAGCAGTGCCCATGAACTTGCACAGTCATGCATCCACCACACACCAAGATGGGGAGAAAGAGAAGGAAGAAGAGTAATGAAGAAGAACGGAGTGAAGGGGGGAACAAAGGGAATACTGACCATGTCTTTGAGCATGGCCTGCATCATTTGGTCTACAGGGGCAGTTAAGGCAGTTGTGCTCATTGGAAAAGCTTTATGGATATAAGTCACTGTGTCAACACAGCTCCGACATGTACCTCTGAGTGTAAATGGTGACCACAGAATCAGCCATTTGCAAGAGTACTTCTTTTTACCTTTAAAACTCCTAAAGGGGCTTCCATCAGCCTTTTGCTGTTAAATAGGGTGTATCACATTTTGTTTTGTTTCAGTGCTGGGGACTAAATCCATACCTCACACATGCTATGTAACCACAGTGCCCTGAGCTAGGTCCACAGCCCTACGTTTTCTTTTCAGACCACTGGAAAGATGTTAGTGATATCCTTGATTAGGGAATATTCCAACATTGTGGGATATTAAGGAAGAAATTTTCATCACCTAAATTTTGATTTTGATAAAAGTATTCTGCTTAAATTTTATGGCAAGAATTTATAATGAAAATATTTCTTGAGTATTTTATTTAACCAGAGACCTTTGGTTGGTTGACTGGTTGGCTGGATGGCTGGTTGGTTGGTTGGTTGGTTGACTGGTTAGTTGGCTGGATGGCTAGCTGGCTGGCTGGTTCGTTGGTATATTGTTTGGCTGGCTGGTTGGTTGATTGGTTGGTTGGTGTGGTTGGATGGATAGATGATTAGTTGGCTGAATGGCTAGCTGGATGGATGGTTTGTTGGTATGTTGGTTGATTGGTTGGTTTTGCATAAAGAAGAATAAATTTTAACTTTAGGGCAGAATGCTGGGTGTTAACTTCCCTAGCTCTGCTTTGTTTTATCTCTGATATGAAATCAAACTTCACTATGTATAGTTCACTCATATGACTGATCTTAATTCCCTCAGTTGAGATTTAGCAAAGGCACTAGGACACTAAGGCTGCAAAACCTCAGGGCACCTGTTCTCCTGCAGTCTTGTGAATGTCCATGGGCTTAGGAACAATAAGCATCTCTTGCCTTGCCCTGTTCCTAGCCCTGTTGCTCGCTGTCCCATGGGAACAGCAGCCAAGTTCACTTCCAAATGGCTGCTATTTTCTCCACTCTCTAGTGTGCGTGCACCATTGCTTCCTAACCTTTCACATGAAGGGCAATGATAATTAATGACTCTCTTTTCAAATCTAATTCTAGGGCTGGGGCTGCACCTCGGTGTTGAGTGCTTATGTCGCATGCAGAGACCTGAGTTCCATCCCTACCACATACAAACACACTCATCTAATTCCAAAATAAGAACTGTAGAAATAATCTCTCTCCTTCCTTCCCATTCTTTTCCTTCCTTCCTTTCCTTTTTCTTCTCTCTTTCCCGTCCCCTTGCCAAGATCTCACTATGGACCCTGGGTTGGCCTTGAATCATAGTCCTCCTGCCTCTGCCTCCCAAGTGCTGGGGTTGCAGGCACATATCACTGTACCTCCCTGCTCAAGTCATGCTTCGGATTTAATGGTGGTGGCTGCCGATGTTGTTCGATTGGATTTTTCTTTTGTGTTTTAAATAGGATCTCACTATGTAGCTCAGGCTGGCCTAGAACTTACAGTGTAACTCCAGCTGACCTCAAATCATGATCTTCCTGTCCCAGCCTTCCAAGTTTGGGATTACATGCAACACCATGAACTCCCACAATTTATACCTACCAACATTGGTTCTTGATTTTCACATGGAAATTGCCTAAACACAAATCATTCTATTATCTTGTTTTCCAGATGGCATGGGGAAATCAATGATGGTAGCAAAAGCTAAGGCTTGACCCACATAGTTAGTGAACACCTTTCCCACTATTGCTCATAACAGGAACAAATCACAAGGCAACACTGAGGTTGTCAAGGGCCTCCACGTTTTACGAGCGTTTCGTTGGTTCATTTCACATTTACTCGTAACGCGGAGATCTCTGGTTGATTTTGTTTCCTGAGCTAGGGTCTCACTGTGTAGGGCCCCGCTGAACTGGAACTCTCCAACTTCCTGCCCCAGCCTTCAGTGTCCTGAGGTTACAAGCATACACCACCATACCTACCGCTGAGGCATCGGTAAGTCTAAAGATCTGTCATCGCTACCACTGGATTACCTCAGACGAGTAGCAGCCCTGCCCTTTGTCATTCTGACCTGAAGAGTGACGAGTCTCTTCAGAAGAATGAAATAGAGGCTGGGGAGATGACTCAGTTGGCAAAGTGCTTGTCTTACAAGTCCAAGGATGATGATCTGAGGTCAGGCAGAGTTACACTGCAAGTTCTAGTCTGATCCTGAAGAACGCATGTGAAAAGGCCAGGCATGGTGTCTGTGCTTTTTATCGCATGGTTAGGAGGCAGAGGCAGGCAGATCCCTGGGCTCGTTGGCCAGCCTGCCTAGCATGCTTGACGAGTTCCACAGTGCCAGGCCAGAGAGATACGCTGAGGGGGAAGGGGAAAAAAGTTAATAATGCCTAAAAAATGACACCTACAGTAGCCTTCTGACCTCCACATGCATGTACACACACACACACACACACACACACACCCCAAGAACAAAATATTTTGCTATAACCAGAGATTAATAAGTATGAAGAGAATTTATAAAATGTAATGAAACCCTGAAATGTTCCATTGTATTTTAACAATGCTTATTAAATTGTGGTTGTAAACAAATCAGTGTTCTCCATGCGAGGTCTCGGGGACACCAGAAAGGCTGTCAGCACTTTCTCCAGTCAAGGCAGAACACAGAAGTTATGATTTCCTTCTACTGTCTGCTTACTAGCAAAGGGGTCTGAGAGGAGAACTGTTTGGATGTTTGTCTTGAAGCATTCTAGAAATACTAAACTGGAGAGAGGCAAGCTATTTTCCAACAGGTAGGAATTTAGAATTGCTCATCAGAGGAGCATGCCTGCCACTGGCAGGGGCTTATCCACCTCCAGCTCCTGTGTCTCCAACCACCCATCCTTATCTATGGGATCTACAGGCCCCTCTCTTCCCTCCCCTGCACTATATCCATTCCGGGTATCCAGTGGACACTGCTCAGTTAACAGCACGCAGCCTCAGTTCTGTACTGACACAGACTCAAAGGGGTTTTTACAGTTAGGACCCCACCAGGAATACGAGAAGAGGCTGCTCACGGTCTCACGGTCCTGACACCTCCAAGCTTTCAGGCGTCCAGATGAAGCATCACCTCTCCTGACTCGAGGCCCTCCCTTAGGGAGAAGCTTCTAGAAGTTCCTGTGCAGCCGTATAGGCCCTCTGGAGACTCTGGGGGGAGCCCTGAACTAGAAAGAAGGCTCTGGATGAGAGACATGAACAAACTCTGACAGAGAGCCCAGCCGAAATCTGACCACTCTTTATTTTCCTAACCATCTTTTCAGCCCTTCTCTATTCTCTGGGCCGAAAGCAGTAAATAGAGCCGTAGCCTCAGAATTTGGAAGGCTCTGGCAGACAGGGCTAGGCTGAGTTATGGTTTTCTGTAGCCCTCTGGCTGCCCAGGAGTCATACATAATGGAAAAAGAGGTAAATAAGAATTAAAAGGCTGAAGTCTCCTTTTTTTCCTCCTGTCCTTTGATTACACCACCGTTTTATGGATGGTTCCCCAAAGACAAGAAAATTCCCTTCATGTGTCGTGGCTTCTGTAAATTGTTGAAGAATCACAAAACTGAAATACTTCAGAGCAGATTTTTCTCTGCTGCCTCTTCCCCGCTGTCCTGGCCCTCTTCACGTGACGGCTTTCTCACACAAGCTCCTGCTCCGCCACCCTGTCCCACCACCCCAAACACAACAGGTTTTAATTGGACTGTGTCGTAGGTGCCAGAGGAAACCAAACCCCTCTTAGTCTACGCTGAACCTGGTGTGGTGTTCACCACGGTAGGACAGAGCTGGCTTCATACGATAGTGTTGCGGTCCAGGGGACGCGCCCTCGGCAGACAGGCTACAATTCTTCGCTTCACCTCTGCGTGGGAATTGAGGGCACAGCTGTGCGCAGAGAGCCGAATCTCTCGGGACTTGGTCTGGTTTAAACACTCTCCCCAACACTGCGGGAAGAGGGACGGGGAGGAAGAGGGGCTGGCTGAACTCCCTAGATAATCTCTCAAGGTTTCGCTTTCCTTCACCAAACTAGAACCCGATACAGAATTTGATCTCCGATTCTGAATCTATCCAGAAGTTTCTAGCCCGGGGAAAATTTCAACTGGTTGTTGAGGTTGTTGTTGCTGTATGTCACTTACCCTCCAGCCAACAAAAAACGGAGAGACTGGTTCTCACTCTGTGTTCCCTTCCAGCGGGAGGAAGCACCTTTAAACGGGAAGGATGTGGTGCAGCGACAGGCTAGACGACATCATGGCAGAGTGTGACACAGAGCGATGGCGCCTCATGCGTGACCATGAGCGGATCTGAAAGGGGACGGGCCGTAGAAATTGCAACGGGCCCCACGTGACAGTCAGGATTCTCCGTCGCCTGAGGCTTCCAGATCGTCTGAACTGAGATGTGTTGGGTGTGGTCCAGCAGCCCAGAAGAGCGCATGCTTGAGGAAGTCAGTCACGAAGCCCACCACAGAACAAGTTGTTCTGGGCTTTCGTGAAGGGGCATCTAATTAATTCATTTATTAATTTCTCTCTGTCCTGCAACCCGAGTGTGTGGTGTCTTCAGCAGCAGGGTCTTACCATCTAGTTCTGGTGGGTGACCAAGAGCAACTCATTGTTTTTGGGGGGGTCTGGGACCTCCCTGCACAGCAGCTCCAAGGGAGGTCTCCCATGCCTCCTCCCTCAAGCAGAAAGGGCACGGCTTGGGCTCAACCGGATGTTCCCTAAGCAACCTGGAATGAGTGGATCCCGAGGTCATTTTCAGAAAAGATCTTTTCATCACTGTTTCTGACATATACTGCTTCTTTTATGAAATAAGGAAAATCTAAAGCAAAGACCACAAAAACCAATAGTTTCGAAATTTGAGCAGCATGTAAATGGTTGCTTTGTTTGTATCATGTTTGAAAAAAGACAGCAATATTTAAAGGACCTTTTCCTGATCACCTAACACAGAGGTTCTCAATATGTGGGTCGCTACCCCATTGAAGGCTCTAATGACCCTTTCACAGGGGTCACCTAAGACCATCAGAAAACACAGATATTTACATGGTGATTCATAGCAGTAGCAAAATCACAGTTATGAAGTAGCAATGAAAATGATGTTATGGTTGGGGGTCATCACAACATGAGGAACTGTATTAAAGAGCCACAGCATTAGGAGGGTTGAGAACCACACTTCTGAATAGTAATCCCTGATAAAATTTTGTTGAGTATTTTCCAAGATATAATTTTCTATAGGTTAAAATAGGTATTCATACGAACACGGAGTCCATGTATGTGATTGAAGAGGGTTGGGCCATGGTCACACTTGAATATTGATGCTATCTCTTTTGTTTTTAATCCAAGTTTTGTGATTCTGAATTACTTTCTATCATGCTGCTTTCCGTTGTTTTCTTCTGTGAGGATGTTAGAATGGGAATCAGTCCCTTATAAATAATGGCAGAATAAAAGCCAAACTCTCATTCACACAATTCACAAAATGGCTCAGCAAGCTTTCCTTGGGCATCACTAGGTAGTCACCCCTTCACATCCCATAATGCCTTAGCATGCAGATACATGGTATGGACACTTGAAAGGCACTTTCTCTCTGTCTAGATTCTAGTGGGTTTTTTGCTGATGTTTTTATCTTTTGTATTTGTGTGTTCCTGTATGTTTGTGTTCATGACTACAGACACACACCTGTCATGCAGCACACGTGAAGGTTGGAGGACAACTGTGGGTTCTCATCCTTCCAACTTGGCTGAAATCGGGTCTCTTGTTTGCTGCTGCGTCCCCCAGACCTGTTGGTCTTCAAGCTTCAAGAGATCCTCTCCTCCCTGCTTCCCATTTCACTACAGGAGCATGCCACCGTGTCCAGCTTTCTGTGGCCTGTGGGGATCTAAACCGAGGCCCTCGTACTTACAGGGCGAGCACCTGACTCGTCGGGCCCTCTCCTCAACCCTAGAACCTAGTTTTGAATGTAAATGTAAAGAAGTAGGTCTTGGGTCCAACTTGCTTCCACCAACTTGACTTTTCCTTTAATCTTTACAAAATGGAGTGTGTGTGCTCTGAGTGAATCTTAATCCCATTACCTCTCAGTCTCTGGTTCCTTTAGCTTCCTTCAAATTTGAGGAAAACAAACAAACAAACAACAAAAGCTTGTCCCTCCTTTGCTGAAACACCACCCTGTGTTTATCACTCCTTAAGGGGCTCTAGTATGTGTCTCCATTCCTCTCCCTTGCTGCGGGACAAAATAAATAAACCTCTTCTACACACTAAAGGTCGTTTTTATTTATTCAACATTTGCCATTACTTTGAATCAAATACTTTTTCCAAGCCGCCATTCCAGGCCACCATTCGCTGCAACTTCATCTTCATTGGAAAGAAAGTTGAGCAGCTCTGAGTGCTGAATTTAGCAAGAACTGAAACAGAACCAATGGGAGTGCTCAGCAGGCACCCCTAGACCCAAGGAGCAAGCCAGGAGGAGATTCCTGCTGCAGAAGCGGTGGTTTCGTGATCGAGTACAAGCAACCCTTTCTTCTTTGGTACAAATGTCATTATGAAAGGGGAAAGTCTCCACATCACCATGGGGGAGACATAGTCTGTTCTTCAACCAACTTTTACAAACACATTTAACGTCAGCATCTAAATTACATGGGACAGGCTGCACATGCGTGTGGTGGTAATCTAATTGTATTGAAATATTATTTTGATTTGTACTGAAATATTAATTTGATTGTATGTTAATAAATAAAGTTGTCTGGGGGTCAGAGCTATTAGAGCCATAGCAAGAGTGTGGCGGTGGTGGCACACGCCTTTAATCCCATAGATATCTGTGTGTTCAGGGTCAGAGCTATTAGAGCCATAGCAAGAGTGTGGCGGTGGTGGCACACGCCTTTAATCCCATAAGATCTCTGTGTGTTCAGGGATACAGCCAGCATTGGAGACATATGCCTTTAAGACCTAGGGGGCTGTACATTCAGACAGTGACGAGGCAGTCATGTGTTTGGGTTTACAACCAATGAGAAGGCAGAACAACATACTTTAAAAATACGAACCGACAGGAAGTAGGTCTCTTTTTTCGCGAAGCTGGGACAGCAGGAGGAAGGGTGAGATTTTAGCTCTGAGCTCTGACTTCTCGGCTTTCTCTTTTACATTGTTTCTGTGTTTCTTATTTAATAAGACGGTTGGTTACTTCTACACATGCGTCCTCTCTCTGTTTCGTTCATAGACTCTGTCCTGGAAGTGGAGGGGAAATAACCCCCTGCTTTTGTCTCTGGTTCATCTTTGATGAGTCAGATATTAAATACAACTGGCTCGGAGGCCTCCTGTGAGTGCAGGACATGTCAGCATTTAGATGGAAATGATTGGATTCATATCTGTGTTATGGTTTCAAATTTCTGGGTCCTTTCTGGGTCTCCTGCTATAAATTCTTCATTGCAGGTTTAAGTAAAAGGAATGTGGCAGGTTTAATACCTCAAGTAAATTATTAACTGTGAGGACGCATGGAACAGTGGTGTGGCTGGGCAGGGACCAGTCCATCACTCAATTCTGTAAAGGAAAATCAAAGTGGCTTTTTTAAAATTATTATTTCAATGACATATTTTTCTTGGTTAACTCGCTTTACTCTGCTAAGTGTATTAGGTTCTGTGTCATATAAAACAATCACATCTATCTGGCTACTTTTGAGTGTCTAAAGCCTAACATTTCAAATGGGAGAGAATGAACTTGCTTAGGAAAGGGTGTTAGTTACACGTAATGTTTCACCCCTCAAAGGTCAAGCGACTGCAGTTGTCTGAAACCATGACCTTCGTGAGAACAGTGTCAAGTCCAAATCCCAGTAAACAGACTCCAGAAAATAGGAAATAGCTTTTTTTTTATTGATAGTGGTTGTGCCTTTTGGTCATGATCAGAAGAAAGTAGATTTGAAGTCTAATCTCACCCATTAATTTATCATGTGTGAGTGTATATGTATATGTGTATACGTGTGTATGTGCATGTATGTGTGTATATGTGAGTGTATATGTGTGTGAGTGTATGTGTGTGCATATGTGTGTATGTATGCACATGTGTGTGTGCATGTGCATACGCATGCATACGTGCATGCATGTGTGTGTGTGTGTGCAAGGAGGCATGAGTGAACAGCACATGTAGGGAGATGAGAAGACAACTTTCAGGAATTCTACCATGGGTCCTGGGGATTGAACTCAGGTTGTCAGACTTCTTATATGTCACGGCTGAAGCTTGATATATAATTTCTACAAAACTTTCATGGTCCAACTTCAAACTCAGAACCAGAAATCAAGTCTTCCCTCAGCACAGTTCCTCTAGACTCTGATAGAAACCCAATATTGTCCGTATTCACACCCACCCGAGTGATTGCTGACGCAGAAGAACTTCCTCAACCAGGTTCTACTGTCTGACAAACCACTGTGCATTCTTAAAGTCACAAAACATCAATTTACGGTAAAATTTAAAAGATTAAATGATTAGTGTCTCACAAAACTATATCGAAAATGATATTCATTTGCATGCTACATTTTACCAGTTGCTTGGGTCATGTATACGTTCTCAAAAAAGGTTGTCTCAGAATGCTGAAAGAATTCCCCCCATCCATGAAATTTGCCAAGAAGAAAAGATTCATAAATGACTGAAACCATTGCTCAACTCTAATTGACACGAGGGTCTCCATGCAGCCTGTTGGTGTCTGAGAGGCCACTCACATACAGAAGCGGTCATTAGCTAAGAATGAATTTCCAGTGTGCAGATCCAGTGACAATAATAATAAACAGATGCCAAATTACAAAAATGTATTAAGCCTCCTCACCTCAGCTGAAATGAGCCTGGAGTCTCTGAGAGCCCATGTGGGAATACAAGCATGGCCCCCAGCTGGAGCCGAAATGGGAATGCAAAAACACTTTTTCTTTTAAAGAGTCTATATAATGTGTCCTAAGGAAATCATTCAAGTATTAAACACACTATTGCTCCCATCTCTTAGTCTTCTGTTTGATTGAATGTCAGGAACCTCCCTCACAGGGAGATGCTGTGTCAACCAGCCGACTCTGCAAAGCAACCCAGGTTACTCAAACAAGCTCACAAAAAGCGTTTAAGGAGCTCAGTGCATCTGAGTTAATCCCTGGTTCGGTTTTTCCAAGTGCTCCCAATCTGTTCTTAATTATGCCTACTCAACCCAACCTTGATACATCCAGAGCCAAGTGGAGAGAATTGGGCCCAGGGGTTTCACATTTTCATTAAAATCCAGGGGTAACATTTAACCAACTTGAATTGTGGGTGGTAGCTCACCTCGTGACTTCTGCACAGGAAATTTGACTGAACACATGGAGCTCGGCTGTGCAACAAGATCACTGTTTGCTTTGCTAGTATGTGTGCACGAAATGGTACTTGGCAAGGCTTCACCCCCCCCCCTTACCCTGGCCCACAGCTAAATCATTATCTTTCCTGATAGCTCTCAGTTACCTAAATAAAAGGATCAGTTTCATGACAGACACGAAGTGCAAACGTATGTTCTGTTAACAGTAATGATAGTAAGTTCCCAATTCTATTAACTACTATAAAACAGTGATGTTTTGACTCCTGTGGCTCCACCAACGCTCTGTGACAATGCTGGATATAGTATGTATGTGCATTTGTATATGAAAAGTTATACCTCAAGGGGATGTACCTCCGTGGTAGAGCACTTGCCTAACATGCATAGGGTCCTGTATTTGATTCCAGCGCCACAAATCACGAGGAAGAAGAGGAATACAATAGAGAGAGAGAGACGTATTAAATGATATGCATGAAGCCCTGGGTCCACTCCCCAGCATTGCATAAACCTGACATGGTGGATTACATACTTGTAATCTCAACATTTAGGATGGGAAGGCAGGAGTATCACAAGTTTAAGGTCATCTACAGCTCTAATTGCAAGTTTGATATCAACCTAAGTTATATGAGACCCTATCTCAAAAGCACACACACACACACACACAAAGATGGGTAAGGATGAAATAAACTATAAACGAATTAGAAAAGTATAAAACTTTACATATTACATGAGGGAGACATTCTTGTTCCAGCTTTATAAATAAAAGTGCCATCTGCTTTTAATTACAAAATACTCGACCTATTTATGGTTGGAGCTTAGCTAGATGGCTCAGTCAGTAAAGTATTTTCCACACAAGCAGGAAGACACAAGTTCAGATCCCCAGCACCCACATAAAAGGTGGGCACTGAAGAACACACCTGTAATGGATCCCCAAAGCTTGCTGGCCAAACCAGCTGAACCAGTGTTCTCCAGGTTCAGTGAAAGACCCTGTCTCAAAAAGTATGGCGAAGAGCAACTGAGGATATTCAGCATCATCGGCTGTTCACCTCTGAGCATCTGTACACATGCACACACATGAAGATGTACACATACATGTATTTCACTCTAGGAAAGTATTCTGACGTTTGATTATCTTAGGTTGGTTTTATGGGTTGAATCCACCAGTTTATTTTTCACTACTTAAATTCTTTAAAAATTAAGGTTTTGGTTGAGACATAAATGGGTTACCTATCTCAACTCTGCCCCACACCCATCCAAGGCTCAGGGAACATCATGGAAGAGCAGGCGGGAAGAAGGTAAGAACCAGAAGACAGAAAGCAGAGCTGTGATACACTGGTTTCTGGTTGGATGCACACATCAACTCACAGCAGCTGTGATTGTCTGCGCAAGACCAAGCCAAGCAAAATCCAGCATGGATGGGGGGAGGAGATCCCAAGGCCCCACCCCCAGCTGAGATTTTGTAGTTTATGGCTATTGAGAGAGGACAGTCACTTTTCTTTGAGGATGTGGCCACTGATAGGTGGCCTGTGTTCCAGTGGGTAGCCTCACACCTATGTGCATGGCACTAATTGGATTCCTAAGAATAATATTAATAATATTTTTTAAAGAGGACACCAAGTCAGGAAGGAAATGGTTTGATGTATCCCGGGGAGTTGGAAAGAAGTAGTGAGGGGTAAATAAGATCAAAATACATTGTATACATGTATAAAATTCCAAAAAATAAATGTAAATATCATTTAAAAATAAAATTTGGAGATTTAAAAGTCATGCACACAAAAATAAATAAATAAATAAGTCATGCACAGACAAAAAAAGGAAGAAACACATAAGATATAAAAGGAACAGAAAATTTTGTGACTTATATAATGAACATGTGAAAAATAAAATTTTTAAAAATAAATTTAATATCCCCCACCGAAATGTGTTCAAAGGTCATCAGTGGGTATGTCATTAAAAAAAGAACAAAAATGTTGACTCTAGAACACGTAAACCTATTCATCTTACTTATAACCAACAGAAGCAAATATTCAGTTATATTTATTCTGTGCAAACGTGTGTGTGTGTGTGTGTGTGTGTGTGTGTGTGTGTGTGTGAGAGAGAGAGAGAGAGAGAGAGAGAGAGAGAGAGAGAGAGAGAGAGAGAATTCTGGAGCACATGTACTACAGCATACTTGTGGAGGTCACAGGACAATTTGCAGGAGTCAGTGTCTCCTTCCACCACGTGGGTTCCAAGGATGGACCTTTGGTTATAAGGCTTGGCCCCAGCACACTTAGCTGCTGACTCATATCATTGGCCCACAAAAAAAGCTAATTTAAAAGAGTGAGGAATCTTTTTTTTTTTCTTTTTTTTTTTAATTTATTTTATTTTACAGTACCATTCAGTTCTACATATCAGCCATAGGTTCCCCTATTCTCCCCCCTCCCACCCCCTCCCCTTACCCCCAGCCCACCCCCCATTCCCACCTCCTCCAGGGCAAATCCTCCCCCGAGGACTGCGATCAACCTGGTACACTCAGTCCAGGCAGGTCCAGTCCCTTCCTCCCAGACTGAGCCAAGTGTCCCTGCATAAGCTCCAGGTTTCAAACAGCCAACTCATGCAATGAGCACAGGACTTGGTCCCACTGCCTAGTTGCCTCCCAAACTGATCAAGCCAATCAACTGTCAAGAGTGAGGAATCTTAAGCATTTAAAACTGGGTAGTGCCGGGCAGTGGTGGCGCAGCCTGTAATCTCAGCACTCGGGAAGCTGAGGCAGGTGGATTTCTGTGAGTTCGAGGCCAGCCTGGTCTATGGAGCTAGTCCAGGACAAAAAAAACTGGGTAGTATACACTATATGAGCACTCTAATTTTACACTGTTCCAGAATATGGTTCAGCAATAGTGTGTAGGATGTAAATATGCTTAGCAACTGAGCAATGAGTTTAACTCCAGGAATTAATCCATGGGAAATAGCCAAATTAAAGAGCAAAACATCATCCATCTACATATTACATAAGTATGAGCACAAGGGTGTGTGTGTGTGTGTTTGTGTGTCTGTCTGTCTGTCTGTCTGTCTGGTGGCATTGTATATACAGTGTGATGAAAACATGAAATTATCCAAATCTTTGAAAGACTGGGATCAGTCAAATAATGTGTTAGAACACACCTACAAAATAAGATGAGCAAAAGGTTCAAAGCTAGAGAGATGGCTCAGTACTTAAGAACTCTAGCTGCTCTTGAGTTCCTAGTACCCACATCATAATTTTTTAAAAGTCCACTTCCAGCTGATCTGATGCTCTCTTCTGGCCTACATGAGTAAGTACGTGCATGTGGTACACATAAGCTCATGCAGACACATGGACATACAAAAATAAATCCTTTAAAGATTATAATGTACTGGCCGGGCAGTGGTGGCACACGCCTTCAATCCCAGCACTCGGGAGGCAGAGCCAAGTGGATCTCTGTGAGTTCGAGGCCAGCCTGGACTACCAAGTGAGTCCCAGGAAAGACACAAAGCTACACAGAGAAACCCTGTCTCGAAAAACCAAAAAAAAAAAAAAAAAAAAGATTATAATGTAGAATTATATATTGCTAAGGATCTAGACCAATGATAGAATGCTTACACAGAATGTTCAAGGCCCTGGGTCTGATCCCTACTGGGAGAAAATTGACCTTTTTACTTTTTTTCTTTTTAAAGTAAATGTATATGATCAAAGTCTAAATTAGTGTTAAAATAAAAATATTAGTTATCTCTGGGCATTGAGATTTAGATTTCTTTTTTCTTTCTACCACCTGTATAGTTCAACTTTTTACAATGTATATAGTAATTTCATAGTAAAAAAAAAATATCTCACCAAACACTCCAGCACAGTCCTATAATCCTAATACTTGGCAAGCTAAGAAAGAAGAGTCTCAAATTCAAGGCCAGCCTGGGGTACACAGTGAAACTTAGTCTTTAAAAGAATGTGGGAGAGGAATAGAAAGAGGAAGATGGAATGCCAGAGAAGTAAGGAGATGGGATAAGAAAAAGAGAGAGAAAGGGAGAAGGGAAAAGAAAGATGGGAAGGGTAGAGGAAGAAAAAATCTTAACTCGATTGATATTCTCTTCCCCAATCTCTGGAATAGCAAACAGCATGGCCTTATCAGTCAAAATATCAAATACTTAACCTCAACACTAGGAACTAAAACATCAAATACCCAACCTCTAAACTAGGAATTATCACCCTAACAATTTCCTCTACTAGTTGTAAATATTTGGTTCCTAAATTGTAATTTCTAATTTCTAAATTGCAATTCCTTACTTGATCTTTAGAACATAAAAAAACCAATTAGAACAGTAATAGATATTTATATTTCTTTTCCTTCCCAATACTGTAGCACAGTTCTGCTAGAAATACAGGTATTATTTAGTCAACAAATAATACTCTGACTGTTTTATTGAAAAACCCTTGGAAACTATCCAGTGCCAGTGATGCTAATCTGGTATTAGTTCAAAGGCTAAACTGTTGGGTTACCAAAAAGAATGGAATAAAGTGTCCTTCACTTGAGACTTCCTCTAGACCTAACTGATTAACAGTAAACAGAGTTAAAATATAAGATACATGCGCCAGGCGGTGGTGGTGCATGCCTTTAATCCCAGCACTCGGGAGGCAGAGCCAGGAGGATCTCTGTGAGTTCGAGGCCAGCCTGGGCTACCAAGTGAGTTCCAGGAAAGGCGCAAAGCTACACAGAGAAACCCTTTCTCGAAAAAACCAAAAAAAAAAGAAAAAAAAAGGATTCATGCTGTGGGATGTCTTTCTGTACATTGTGAATATGTGTTGCTCTGATTGGTTGATAAATAAAATGCTGATTGGCCAGTAGCCAGGCAGGGAGTATAGGTGGGGTAAGCAGACAAGGAGAATTCTGGGAAGAGGGAGGACAGAGTCAGGAGTCACCAGCCAGACACAGAGGAAGCAAGATGACAAGGCAGAACTGAGAAAAGATACCAAGCCATGTGGCTAAACATAGATAAGAATTATGGGTTGATTTAAGTGTAAGAGCGAGTCAGTAATAAGCCTGAGCTAATGGCCAAGCAGTTATAATTATTATATGCTTCTGAGTGATTATTTTATAAGCGGGCCATGAGACTGTGGTGGCGGGGGAGGCTGGTGGGACTAGATAAACATTCTAACTACAGACACAGGAAAGAAGGAATCCCCTGATTTGAAGATGTTCATTTATAAAACAGGTCACTAAACTGATAAAACTGTTTCTCTACATTATTTAGCAGGAAGTCATGAGACATAGCAGTGTGGATTATGTGGACCATTCCTAAGAACCTCCTACTGAAGCTTGAACACGTCCACAGAGCTTGAGGGTTAGACCTTTTTGTCCTCATCTCCTGAGAAGCATCATGTGGATCCCTGGGAGCTACCAGAAGGCAGATGGAAGGTGATGTTTTCAGGCATGCAGAATCTCAATATATTCATCCCATAGTCTTATACCCATGGAACTTTCAACACAATAAATACAAAAACTAAGTTTTATCCATTCAATACTGCCCAACTCTCAAAATTAGTTGTAGTGAATGTGGTGGTTTGAAAGAAAATGGCCCACAAAAAAAGTGGCACTATTAGGAGGCGTGGCCTTGTTGAAGTAGGTGTGGCCTTGTTGGAGGAAGTGTGTCATGGTCTGGGCAGGCTCTGAGGTGCTCAAGCTTCGCTCAGTGTGACACTCAGTCTACTTCCTGTTGTCTGCATGTCAACATGCAGCAGCTCTTTCTCCAGCATCATGTCTGCCTGCACATCACCATGCTCCCTGCCATGATGATAATGGACTAAACCTCTGAAACTGTAAGCCACCACCTCAGTTAAAATGTTTTCCTTTATAAGAGTTGCTGTGGTCATGGTGTCCCTTCACAGCAATAGAAACCCTAACTAAGACACTGAATTAATTTTACCTCTGTGAGTCATTAGATACACCAGATTATTATTTTTTTTTTTTTTAGTAAAACCGAAATTTATTATAAGCCACAGTCGTCCTAGGGACCTCCATGCTATATATATAGCCTCCATGGTTCTATGGGTTGTGGTCTGATTGTTCTTTATTTTATATCTAGAATCCACTTATGAGTGAGTACATACCATGACTGTATTTCTGGGTTTGGGTTACCTCACTCAGGATGATTTTTTCTAGTTCCATCCATTTGCCTGCAATTTTCATGCTTTCATTGTTTTTCTCTGCTGAGTAGTACTCCATTGTGTATATGTACCACATTTTTTCCATCCATTCTTCCGTTGATGGGCATCTAGGTTGTTTCCAGCTATTACAATAGTGCTGCTATGAACATAGCTGAGCATGTCCAGATTATTTTTTAAAAGCCCTAATTTAGTGGATTATTGTCAGTTCTTTGTACTAATTCATCTTTGCATAGAGAACTCACTGTTTCACTGTTTTTACATCTCCATCTATGTTAACATAATGAGCAATCTTTAAAGAGTTAAGCGTGACAAACCCTAGGTAGTATGATGTCATCTGAAGCTCCATAGTAATTTTTATTTCTAACTTTCACATAATACAGGTTTTCATCCCAGCCTTCCAACTTTTAACTATCTTATAGTCTGGGATTGAAATGGCCAGAACTATCCAGGCAAGAATTTTAAAGACCAGGACAGAAAACTGTCAAATTCAGATACAGTGACACACAACTCTAATTCACCTGAAAACTGGAGGCAGGAGGACTGAACATTCCTGGTCATCCTGGGCTACATTATAAGACTCTATCTTAAATAAACAAATGAAAAATAAAACAAACAAGATATTCAAGAAATAGTTCAGATCTCTTTATCATACATTTTTAATAAGCCTATCGTTTAGTCAATTTCCTCTCAGTTCTGCCTATATTCTTTGAAATCATAGGATTTGGTGGCTGGAGGAATGGGTTGGTGGTTAAGAGCACTGACTGATCCTGTAGAGGATCCAGGTTCCATTCCCAGTATCCACATGGCAGCTTGCTACCATCTGAAACTCCAATTTCAGAGGATCTGACATTTTCTTCTGGCCTCCATAGGCAAAACACTCAAACACATAAAATAAGTTAAAAATAAACAGTTTTTAAATAAGAGAAAACAAAGGGTTTTGCTGAATTTGAACTAAAAGATACTCCTATTTTTTTTTCCTTATGTGGAGACAACTATGTAGGCAGGTCCAGTACTTCCCTTTTGGAGAAGTCGTAGGCTTCACCAGACTCATTCATATTTTTGGATGGTAATAAAGCACACGTTTTCAAAACTAGAGTAACTTAGAGACCCTTATTTTAGAGATGCCAAGTGTTCACATTTAGCCCTATTTAATTTTTATTAACAAACGATTCTTCTTTTTGTTTTGTTTTTCAAGACAGAGTCATTCTGTGTAACAGCTCTGGCTGTCCTGGAACTCACTCTGTAGACCAGGCTGGCCTTGAACTCACAGAGATCTTCCTGCCTCTGCCTCCTGGGTATGGGGATTAAAGGCATGAGCCACCACCACCCAGCTCTAACAAATGATTCTTAAGCTAATTATGAGGAAGACTCAAATCTATCAAATCAGGAACTCCACCAATGGCACTGGGGAACTGGAATTTCAGGCCTGCTGCTCTGACTTTCTGGGTCAGATAGTATATTCACATATTGAGCATGTCTGAAAACTTATCCTGGGTAGTTTTCTGGATAAAACTAAATAAATAAAGTGTCTAAGCCCAATAAACAAGATCTCAGAGTCTGCCTACCCCCACAATGTATCCCACAGGGTATTTATAGGCTACATAAGAAAGGAGGTGATCCATGATCAAATAACCATAACAAGCTTGAGGTTAAACAATGAAAGTACATTTCTTCACTCTGAAATTTCTCAGAGTCTTTATGTTATGACTTCCCTGGGGGAGCATAACAGCGGATATCTCTGAACTATGGTCCCAAAATGTACAGTTTTAGAAATGCTGAACCAGATGAACCATGACTTATGGACACGATCTTGACTTTATACATTTCAATTCTCGTAGTACCTAAAACGATACTGAATAATACAGGTAAGGTTGGCTCACTGACTGAATTCTCAGTGTCTAAGAGGTAGGATTATCACACAAGGTGTGGAGGAAATATAGGCTTAAAAACTCTTAAAGACAACAAGCGAATCTTTGCCATTTCCTCTGGTATTTGTTATTCTTTCATTTCTCCTTCTGGACTGTTTGGCATATATCAGAGTCACCACTAAAGCCATGGCTCCCTTGTGAATGACTGATCGGCCTTGCACCTACTAAAACCAAGTACAAGGCTTCATAGATCTAATGCTTACATGAGGAAGAAAGCTGTCGCTGTGGAGCGACATTGGAACCGTGACAGCAGAAACACCAGAGGGGCCATGGAGCTTAACATGCCTCGGGAGGTGAGAACATCTCACATGTGCCAATCTCTCTAATCAAAATGGATCAGCCCTTAGACAAAGAACATCCGAGGGATACCAAGAAGGAGAACAGTCTGAGCCTAAGAAAATCAGCTTGCTGGTGCTGGGGCCACTCCAGCATGGGGGGTCTCACGGAGCCTCACTTGGCAGGCCCCGCTGCAGGAAACCATCACGTGGCATGCAAAACTGGAGTTGGCCAATGAAGGATAAGAGGGGAATGAAATGCTCAGTGGCTGTCAGCATTGCTCCTGCTCAAGGACTGAGGCAAACTTGTTTGATTTTTTTAGTTAGCTTGGTGCTAACCGGCATGTTCCATTTCACTGGAGGAAGGCCAGCCAGGGTGGAAACCAAATGGCTGAGAATGAACGGTTTATGGCTTGTCTTTTTATAAGGGGAGGAAAAGAAAGAAAAAAAAAAAAGAGTCCATATCGCAGAGTGTTTGAAACCCAATTGTTTTTCACAGTGTGCAGCATGCTTTGATGGAATGGGGTGACTGGAATGATGTCATCTACAGGGATTAAGAAAACAGTGTACTGAGGTTAACAAGCTGCCATCGTAGCAGAACCAGGGAAGGATTATAGCTGGGCTAATTCATCAATTACTTTTAGTTGCAGAGGCCCCTACAGAGGCAGAAGCCAGTATACACATTTTGGCAGATGACAGATCAGCTCGGTCAACAAGGACCCTGACAGCAACGAACATTCTTTCTAACTTCATTTTTCATCCCCGAGAGAGGGAAATCCCACTAACGCCAGTCACGGCCACTCAAAAGCAGCCCAAAAAGATAAGTGTAAATATTCTATAGGCTCTCGAAATCTGTATTGTGTGAAATAGACCAAGCCTAGTCTCCGGGTTAGTGTCCATTCACTTGATATGTACTGTGTCTCATTAGTTAATTTTACTCTTACTGTTTTCCTGTTAAAACTAACTTGGGAGAAAACTAACCAAAAACCAGAACAAGAAACAGCTGAAGTTTTTAGTTGCTGTATAATTTACTTTCTTTCAAATATTGTATTTGGTTTCAGAGCTGTGTGGTGTATACTTGTAGTCTCAATACTCTAGAGACTGAGGCAAGAGGATCGTTTGAGGTCAGCCTAGGCTGCATAGCAAGACTATGTCTCAAACAGCAACAAAGATAATTTCTAATTATGAATATTAACGAATGCTTTCCCATGCTTGGAGAATATGAATGAGTTGAATAATGAGCTTTTGGGTAAATGAGCTGTTTACAAAGAGCTAGATATAAGGAGATAGATTTTTTTTATATATATAGAAATGGAAAGATGGGCAATAATTAAAGAAAATCAGCCATTTAAATTCCTCTGCCATTTACTATAGTAAAGACAATAGACGACGACGAAGTTGTATAAGTGATAAGATATTATCTAGTTATCCAGTAGGGGAGATGACAATGTAACACAAAATAGATACATCAGAGAAGAGACACCAAAAATGGACATTAGGGAGTTGAAAAATGGCGAGCCATCATCTGGAAGCAGGAACCAAGAAAAAACTTCCTGGGAGGCCTTTGATTTGAGATGTTGAAGTGAGGATGTAGACACTGAGCTTGAGGAGCAAGTCAAGGGTAGCATGAAATGCGGAGATGAGCGAATGTCGAGAGAACGCTGTTAAAAAGGTCCTGTGCTAAAGGCTTGGACTCCAGCTGACGCAGCTGTGGAGAAATGGTTGGATAAGGAGAGTGATCGCATCCTCGGTGGGTTAATCTGCGAAGAGCTCACAGCTGCATGAGCTGTTAGGAGACATGGTGGGAATGAGTGTGTCCCTGATTGAGAGCATCTTTGCCCCCAGCCTCTTCCTCCCAGCAACTATGGGGTGACAACAGTCATATGATGCTCAGCCTCCATACCTCCCCACAATAACAGGGCCAAGTGACGGTGGACTGAAACTCCTGGAGGCTTGAGCCGAAATAAGTTCTCCTCCTTTAAGTTGGTTTCCTCAGGCTTTTTATCACAGGAGCAAGAGGCTGCTGGTGCTGGCTAGTTTGTCAACCTGACGCTGCAGCTAGAATCATCAGAAGGATGCTTGAAGGAAGCCTCAATTAAGAAAACGCCTCAATAAGATCAGACTGTATTTAAGCCTCTGAGGTATTTTCTTAATTGTTAACTATTAGGAGAAGGCCCAGCCCATGGTGCGTCGTGCCATCCCTGGGCTGGAGGTCCTAGATTCTCTAAGAAAGCAGGCTGAGCAAGCCCTGAGGAGCAAGCCAGTGAGCAGCACTCCTCCATGGCCTCAGTATCAGCTCCTGCCTCCAGGTTCCCGCCCTATTTGAGTTCCTGTCCTGACCTGCTTCTCTGATAAAGTATAAGCCAAAGGAACCCTTTCCTCCCACAAATTGCTTTGGTCATGGTATTTCATCACAGCAATAGAAACCCTGACTAGGACACTGACTAACACGGTCCTGGTTGGTTTAGCAGGAGGATTATGTGCACTTCAGTGAGAGAGAAAGAATAGAAAGCTGAACTGGGATCATTTTTGAAGGCTTTTGAAGGCCTCAGGACTTGAAACTTGAACAAAATAATAGAGGGAGTGATTTAAACTTTTTGAGAAAAACTTATCAGAATCAGAAAAAACAAGCAATAGCGACAAACAGTGTCCTGATACTGTTTCAGTGGGGGAGAATTCACACAGGGAAAGTTCAAGTGTATCATCACATCAAGTCTAGTTGGAAGGTAATGAGAGAGCATTGGGATGGTAACAGAGGGAGCTGAGACAAAATACAGAGATAATATTCAAGTAGCATCAAAAGAATTTGACCACTAGTCATATGGAGTAGCAGATATTGAAGAAAAGAAAAAGTTAGCTGGGGATTTGGCTCAGTTGGGGGAACTTTTGAGTAGCACGCATCAAGTCCTCGGTCTGAACCCCAGTGTCACATAAAACAGGAGTGGTGGTGCATGCCTGACATCCCTGTATTCAGGAAGGGGAAGCAGGAGGTTAGAAATTCAAAGATCTTCCTTGGCTACATAGTGAAGTCAAGGTCAAATTGGGCTACATGGGACACTGCATCAAAAAGGGAAAAGACAGAAAGGAAGGAAGAAGGAAGGAAGGAAGGAAGGAAGGAAGGAAGGAAGGAAGGAAGGAAGGAAGGAAGGAAGGAAGGAAGGAAAACATCAATTACAGGAAAGTAAAATAGATTGTAACAACTTTCATGACAGGAACGGTGAAAAAGCAGGACTGTTCGGGCATCCTTCAGCACCTCTTAGAGTTTGACAGTCTCATCTACATCCAAATATTTATGGAACTTAGCAGCGTCTATTGAGGAGTTGAGGTGCTGAGAAATCGCTCGAGTAGAATAAAGGGCGAATCCCCTTCAGAGAGAATTCCCAGTTCTCCAGCAAATATCTTATAAGCTCTTGTCACATGCCGGGCGCTGTCCTGGGCATGCTAAGAGAAATTTAAATGTAATCAGGCTTACGGAGTAGGAGCCGAGAATCAAACAGTTTTCTACTCTGAATCCAGCACCTAGAGCCAACACATTTTCCCCCAGCTTGTTTATGTCCCAGAAATAGCACTGTGCCTATAATCACCTGGATGGTGGTTGTTAGGTTTGCCAGGTGTAACATTTTTTTAGTATCATAAGAGAATTTGTGGGAAATATTATTACCAACAGTCATAAGGTCAGGTTGGGGCGAGGCGTGAATAAGAGCTAAATTCCCAGAGCAAGCCCAACAGAGGAGACCTTTAGAGAAATCTCTGAGGTTAGAGCCTGAACCTAAGCTCCTCACTAGTGTGTCACTTTCCATCAGAGTGAGCAAGAATGGAGCCACCAGCAAGGCTCTGGGGCATAGCCGGGTTGAGTTCAAGGGTTGAATCCCCAAACCAGAGCGGTGGTGTATACATTTCTAAGAGGAGTCTCTGCCCAGCATTGAAGAAAGAGAGCCATGGAAAGATTGTAGGAATCTTACTGTCCCACTGGCTAGTCATTTATTGATACCTACTGACCTACTGTGTACACAGCACTGCTAACTGAGTATGCCCATGCCCAAAGCCGACACAGTCTCTGGCATCACGACATTTGTAGTGTGGTAAAGAACGTAAATGTTAATCAGATGATCAATGGGCAGTAATAAAGAGGGCGGTTCCAGTTCCTACTTACCAGAGCATGCAGTTACAGGACCCAAGACTTACGTCATCAAAAAGGAGGGTGTAGCTCAGGAATTCAGTGTTCCCCCTGTGTGTGCAAGGGCCTGGGTACAATCCCTAGAACCATATACAGAAAGAGAGAGTAAGAGGTGGGGGTAGGCAGAAAGCAAGCAAGACCATAGAGTAAAATTGTATCAAGTGTAGTGGTCACACCTATGATCCCAGCACTTGGAAAGCTAAGGCATAAGAAATGCAAGGTTAATGCTAGCCAATAAAAGATCTGTCTCTGGAGCATTGGTTCAGCAGTTAAGAGCACTTGCTACACTTGGAGAGGACCCAGGTTCAGTTCCCAGAACACACATGGATATACATGAAAACTCTGTATCCATTGCCACTGCACAGTTTCCAGAATGTTTCTATCACCTGAAAGAGAAAACCTGGGATCCCTATTCATACCTCATCTGTGAGAACCAAAGTTTAAGTTCTATTACTGTGTCATGAAAATGCCTCTAACCTATAGGCCCCTTACTCATGGACAAATATTTCTTGAAATGCTGGAGACTATTAATAGTTTATGGGAGATAACAAGCCATATGTTTTCACTCCCCTAAACAAGTTTGTTTGACCCAACTATACCAGATGTGCTTGACCACATGTGGGTGGGAGGTTTATGGGCAGGAAAACCATCAGGATGTATGCTCGGCCCTGATTGGACCTGCTGGAAAATGTGAATTGCAGGATTTGCCTTTTTTTAAGCCCCTGCAAACCATGGCTTGGGCCATTTTCTGGAAACCCAGAGACAGACCTAACCAAAAAGTCCATCAGCCTGACCAGCATTTAATTAAAGCTTGCTTCAAATTTGGCTTTCAGTTGTGGTAAGGTTCTTCTTCTCCACCGATGGGATTAACACATCTCCCTCAGCTTCTGGCAATCAGTAATCGACAACACTTTCTTCGTCTGTAGGTTTGTCTATCCTGGGTGTTGCATATACGTGGAATCATAATACACTTCTTTTGAACCAGACTTCCACTCTGCATAATGTTCTCAAGATTTGTCTCTGTTGTACGATGCATTAATCCTTCTTTTTTTATGCCATAACACTCCATTGCTTGGATATACCATATGACAGAGTGCCTTGCTTGTAAAACCCGGATTGCTATGAGATTACAGATGGCCTTGTTTAGCCTTATCGGTCATCTCAGAAAGGATAGTCTGTCTTGCCGTGGGCAAATAATTTCAGAGGAGAGAGACTGCATGAGAGACACAGACCCTATGGCTACAAGAATTTCCTTGTTTCCCAGCCCCTCCACCCTACCCTTATAAAGGGTCACAAGCAACATTTCCCCCTGGCAAACCCCTCAATTTCCCAAGGGAGAGAGGCTGCCCCTCGCTGTGTGTGTGATCATAAACACAGTTCCTTCTCTTGAAGGTCAGACACCTGTCTCTTCCTGCCTACCGTGTCTCTATCCTGCCTCAGAAATCTGACAGCATGAACATTTCAGGTTGGGGCTGCTCTTTGGTTTATAATCATGTCTCGCTATAAAGCCCAGGTGAGTCTTGAACTCACTATGTAGCACAGACTGGCCTTGAACCCTTGATCGTCCTGCTTCTGACTCTCTAGTGCTGATGTGACAGATGTGGCCACCACGCCTGGCTTTGCATGTTGCTTATCTGTTGTTGTGGATTGAGTGTCAACTGTCCCCTGTGGGCTCACGTATCTGAAGGCTGATTCTGGTGGTGCTGATTTGGGAAGTAGTGGAAGCTTTAAAAGTTGGACCTTCCTAGAAGGAGGTCACCGGGGGCAGGCCTTGGGTCTTGTAGCCCATTCTCACTTCTTCTCTGTCCTCTACTTCTTGATGGAGCTGCTGTTTGACTATCTGCCTCACATTCTTGCAGTCTTGCCCTTCCTGCTGTAATGGATATCCCCTCAAACTAGAAGCCAACATAAACTTGTTCTTCCTTAAGTTTATCATCTAGCATCTACCTACCTACCTATCTACATATATATATATATATATATATATATATATATATATATATATATACACACATATATACCTACCTATCTATCTATCTACCTACCTATCTACATATATATATATATATATATATACACATACATACATACCTATCTATCTACCTACCTATCTACCTATCTATCTATCTATCTATCTATCTATCTATCTATCTACCTACCTACCTACCTATCTACCTGTCCATCCATCCATCCATCCATCCATCCATCTATCTATCTACCTGTCTATCTCTATCTCTCTTTTTCTCTCCCTCTGTCCCCCTCTACCCACCTTGCTTGATCTAATCCCCTCTTTCCTACTTGCATGCCCTCACACTGCCTCTCAGTGCCAAGACTTTTTGTGTGTGATTTTTTTTTTCCATTTGGGTATTTTTTTTATTCCGTAAGTCTTGCTTCCTTGTTTGCGAAGTCTTTATTGTCAATGAGTTAACAAGCAAAAACCCTTCCTTCATACAAGTGAAGGCCAGAGAAAGGGGGAAGAACTCAGAGCAGGTGCCTGGAAGCAGTGCTTTCCAAGCACAGGGCCTGGCAGATGGTAAGAACAAGTACAAGCCCTTCCCCTTCTCTGATGCCCTACCTGTAACTCTGCACCTTGCCCCAGCTTTGGTTGACCCAGGCATCAGAGGGGGAAATCCCAGACCTAGTGAGACAAAGTGAGTTCTACCACCTGAGACAAGTTCCAGGCCTTTTCCAAGTCTGATTTTTCTCACCTGCAAGTCAAATGCCCTCCTGTCTTGCAAGATGGTTGTGAAAATAAAAAGCACTAAGGTCTGAAGAGCCTTGTAAGATGCTGTCTTCGTTATAGTTTCTGTTGCTGCTAAGAGACACCATGACCACGGCAACTCTTATAAAGAAAACATTTCATTGAGGTGGTGGCTTAGAGTTCAGAGGTTTAGTCCATTATCATCATGGTGGGAAAGCATGGCAGTGTGCAGGCAGATGTGGTGCTGGAGCTGAGAGTCCTACATCTTGACTCAAAGGCAACAGGAAGTCAACTGACTGTCACACTAAGTGAAGCTTAAGGAAAAAAAAAAAGACCTCAAAGCTCATTCCTACAGTGACACACTTCCTCCAACAAGGACACACCTCTTAATAGTGCCGCTCCCTTTGGGGGACATTTTCTTTCAAACCACCACAGATGCCATGCAGATAAAAGTACAATTACCAGAAGTGAGAACCCACCTGTACACAGCATAGTTGGAGATGACTAAGTCCTTAAATACTAAGTGTCTGGATACATTGTTTCTGGATAATTTCTATGACATAGATTATGTGTGTGGTTTTCATTTGGATATTTTTCTCCTCTAAGCCTTACGTCTTTGTTTGCAAAGGCTTTATTATCAATGAGTTAACAAGCAAAAAAAACGCCTCCCTGCCGGGCAGTGGTGGCGCATGCCTTTAATCCCAGCACTCAGGAGGCAGAGCCAGGCGGATCTCTGTGAGTTTGAGGCCAGCCTGGGCTACCAAGTGAGTTCCAGGAAAGGTGCAAAGCTACACCAAGAAACCCTGTCTCGAAAAAAAAAAAAAAAAAAGAAAAAAGAAAAAAAAAAAACCCCACGTCTCCCATCAACTCATTTGCACACAGGCCTATTCAACAATAACTTATTTTTCCTATCTGATAATTTAGTAGCAAACAAAAACAAGTATTATACTTGGTGCGATAACACACACCTTTAATTCTAGCACTTGGGAGGCGGAGGCATAGTTGAGGCCCAACTGATCTACAAGCTAGGCAAGGCTACAGAGTAAGAACCAGTCTCAAAAGATTAATTAACATTCAACATTGCATAGTTTAAGTGTTTGGGGGTCTGGAGTAGAACTGTTGCCTAGTCTATCTTGAGCCCTTAGGCAGTGCCAAATAGGCTGTTATGCAGGAAACTACATAATCCTTACCATATTCACAAGAGACTAATAACCAATCCTGCCACTTTTCAGATGAGAAATCTGAGGCTGAATACTAAAATCCCAATCACTCGCCTGGTAAAAGACTAAGCTGGCACTGGAATATATATCCAGATGTTCTGCCCTTCTAACCATGATTGTGATACACCAAGGAAAAAGAGGGACAGAGGATCTGGAGGGTGACTCCTCTACAAGCATTTGTGTTATATCTTTCCACATTTAATTAAGGGATTACCTCCGACAGAATCCACCAAAGCAAAGAACTAAGAATTCTAAGGGATAGTTGACTACTGGACAGGGGTGGATTCCCATTGGAGATTTGGTTAAGAAATGAAGAAGAATTTATTGCCAATAAGAATTGTTAAACAAAGAAATGAATTACTAGAAGGAATTAGGCGATGTGAAGGGCTCTAAGCAAGTCAACCTTGTCTTTTATAGCTCCCAGTAAATTCAGTTAGGGAACTAGAATCAAAGGAATAAATAATTAAATTATAGCTATAAATTATTACTATAGTAACAAAGTGCAGCATATAAAGGGTTATAAAGGGAAAATTCAAACATTAAGAAAAAAAACTTAAAACTCTTCAGAGGTCTGGGGATACAGCAACTTAGAAAAAGCACTTGTCTGACTTCTGCAAGACCCTGTATTCTATTCCCAGCACTAGGAAGTGGGGATTGTCTCTTGAGCCAGGCATGGTGGCTCCTGTCTGTAATCTCAGTCCACAGACAGTGAGAAAGAAATATCATAAAGAAATGTCAATCTGCTATAGGAAGACAGAGAGGAAACATTTCAAGATGTGGGCAGAGGCAAGAAGCTCCCAAACAGAGCTGTAATACTGCAGGAAGAAATGCAAAACTCTACCAGTGGGATGCATGAAATAAAACAGCATCTCCACAGCCTTGGACACTGTGAGCAGAGTAAAGAGTCCACTTACAGAATGGGAGAGAAGTCTGCCAGCTGCACTTCAGATGAGATGTTGTCATCCACAATCCATACAAAAATGGGCCAATGAACAGTTCTCAAAGGAAAAAACACAAGGGACCCATCAATATTTTTTGGTTTTGATTTTGGTCTTCTCAAGACAGGGTTTCTCTGTGTAGCTTTGATGCCTGTCCTGAAACTGGCTCTGTAGAGCAGGCTGGCCTCCAACTCACAGAGATCTGATCCGCCTGCCTCTGTCTCCCAAGTGCTGGCATTAAAGGCGTGCGCCACCACCGCCTGGCAACCAATTAATATTTTTAAGTGTTCAAAATCCTTAACCAAAAAGGAAATACAAGTTAAGACTCCAGTGGGCTTCGCATCTCACCCCAGTCAGAACGCAGAAGGGAGGTGAGCAAAGAAGAACTGGTAGTCACTCTCAGAGGAAGTGTGAACTGGAGTAGCCCAAAGAAGAACTGGTAGTCACTCTCAGAGGAAGTGTGAACTGGAGTAGCCCAAAGAAGAACTGGTAGTCACTCTCAGAGGAAGTGTGAACTGGAGTAGCCCAAAGAAGAACCAGTAGTCACTCTCAGAGGAAGTGTGAACTGGAGTAGCCTAAAGAAGAACTGGTAGTCACTCTCAGAGGAAGTGTGAACTGGAGTAGCCCAAAGAAGAACTGGTAGTCACTCTCAGAGGAAGTGTGAACTGGAGTAGCCCTCTGTGGAAATCAGTACAGAGGTGTCTCAGACTAAAACTAGAAGTCCCATATTAGCCAGCTACACCATACCAGAGTATATAGTCAAAGGACTTTGTCCTATCACAGAGATACCTGTACATCCATTTACATTGCAATCTTCACAACAGCCAAGAAAACGAACTTCAAACCAGCCTATGTTGTTGGTTGGTCTTTGGTCTTTTGGGGGGAGCCCACCACCCACCTTCCAAATAAATCTATATATGGAGGCTTATTTTTACTTAAGAATGCCCAACCTTAGCTTGGTTTAGTTTTTAGCCAGCTTTATTTAACTTAAATTATCCCATCTACCTTCTGCCTCTGGGATTTTCCCTTTCTACTTCTGTGTATCTTTTTGTTTTACACTCTGTGACTTGCTGTGTAGTTGGCTGGCTGACCCTTGGAGTCCTCCTCCTTCTCTGGCTCCTAGATCTATCTCTCCTCCCAGATTTTTCCCTCTATATATTTTCCCTGCCTGCCAGCCCCACCTATCTTTTCTCCTGCCTTACTACTGGACAGTCCTTTATTAGACCATCAGGTGTTTTAGACAGGTACAGTAACACAGCTTCACAGACTTAAACAAATGCAATATAAACAAAAGTAACACATCTTAAAATAATATTCTACTACATTTCCCCCTTTTTGTCTAAATAGAAATGAAAGGGTTTTAACTTAAACATAGTAAGACTATATATAATAACAATTATCAAGTAAGGATTACATTCATAATATTTTGACCATTTGTAGTTAGCATATTCAGAGAAAACAATGCATTATCTATCTTGTCTTAGTGAATCCAAAGTTTTACACCTAAATTACTTTCTATCATAACTAAAGAAAACTGTAACTATAACTGTTTATTCTTCAACTCCATCAAAGACCCAGAAGGATGTAATATTACCTAACAACAGAGACATTTGGCTGCCTGAACAGTTACCCAGAGTTCCTCTGCAACATTGGGGCATCCATCTTTAGCCTACAGGCCTAGAGAATCTGGCAGACTTTTTTCTGAAGCAGGAATTTTGGACTGTCCTGCCTTGTGGAAATGTTCATCAGTCACTTTCTTCTGTGTCCTGTAGAATATTTGGCAGATTCTTTTGTGAAGCAGGAATTTTGAAGGACTGTTCTGCCTTGTTTTGGCAAAGTTCAACATTTCTCTCTGTGTCCTGTATGTCCAGTCTGCACAGCACATTGTCAGTAGTCAAAGGCAAGAACAGTTTCTTTTCCCAGTGGTTAACCTTGCCACAATGAAGGTAAACTCAATAAGGAGTTTCTTCAATGCCCATCATCTTCTCTGAAGTAAATTCTTGCTGCCAGGAGCAGATGTGTCTCATTGTCATGAGAAACTTTAAATTAATAAAACATTTAAAATGCCATATTCTATGTTTTTGAAGTATTTGAAGACCATCTATTTAAAATATATATATTTAACCTAGAAAACATATCTAACATATCTATAAATTTGATTGTTATAAGTGACTAATTATTAACCTATTTTTATTATCCTAGTTTATAATAATAGCTTTTAAAAACTAGAACTTTATCTTACATTTTTAAATTACATATATAGATATAGATATAATATCTTAAACAAGAATAGAAACATATATACAATATGTTGTAACAAAAATAACTTTAAATTTTTATCAATATACAAAAATTCTTTAAATGAGTAGAAATATACATACAGTGTAACAAAACTTTAACTTTGTATCAATATATTATATTTCCCTAAATAACAAACATCTACAACCCATCAAATACCCAAAAACCATCCATACCCTCCAACTCTTGGGAATGGTGGCGCACTTTTCTCCATATTTCTTTTTGCTGTCTATGGACGAAGTATCTTTAGGGTCCCAGAGAGAAATTTTAAGATAATGACCAAATCCTGGGAAGTCTAGCAGTGACCTTTGTTGACAGATATCACCTGTCAAGATATCACCTCCTGAAGGAGGTCTCGCCTGATCAAACCTGATCCATATTAAACCTGAAGGAATCCACAGCTTCTCATCTCCTGTGGGAACAAAACTCCAAAGCATTTTTGATTTCCATTTGACAAATAATAATTTTGACTTTTTAAAAGTTGAAGCATTTCTAAAGTATATAGGCTGATTTATTTCAACAGTCCCAGCTTTTTTTGTAGCTGTTGTTTGTTCATTAACAATCAAAAAATTCAAAATCAACATGATGCTCAGGATCCAGACTAGCTGTGTATTTCTGATCTTACATGGCCTTTGTTGTTGTTCTCTCTTTAAAGACTTTCTTTTACTTGGTATGCTGATTCTAAAACTTAATTTAAAAAAGAAGAAAATCATGAGTTTGAGCTATCCTGGGCCATCTACTAAGGTCTTACCACATACACACACACACACACACACACACACACACACACACACACACACGAGAGAGAGAGAGAGAGAGAGAGAGAGAGAGAGAGAGAGAGAGAGAGAGAGAGAGAGATATGGAGATAGATATCCTTAAAGGTCAATAATAACACTAAAAAGTCCAAACAACAGGTTTTATGAATTATTATTTTATTTCTAAAATTATCTCTTTTTTGAGATTATAATATAATTACATCACTTCCTCATTCCCTTTTCTCCCTCCAAAGCCTCCCATACACCCCTCCTTGCTCTCTTCCAAATTCATGGCCTCTTTTTCATTAACTGTTGCTATATACATATATGTATATACTTACATATTCCTAAATCTGTAAATACAACCAGCTCAGCCTGCATAACATTACTTGTATGCATGTTTTCAGGGCTGACCGTTTGGTATTGCAAAACCAGTTGGCACACTCCTCCCTGGAGAAGACTGTTTCTCCTTCTCTCAGCATTCCTTAGTTGCCTGTAGTTCTTTGTGCAGGATTCAGGTTTCTTGGGCTTTCCCCCATCCACTTTAGCATGTCTATTGCTGTTGTTCTTGCTCAGCTCGTGTCTTGGCAGTCATGTCGGTGAGACTTTGTGGGTGTAGCTTCTGACATTCCTAGGAGACACAATCTCACAGCAAACTCCCCGATCCTCTGACTCTTACAGTCTTTCTGCCCCCTCTTCTGCAACGATCCCTGAGCCTTAGGTGCAGAAGTGCTACGTGTATGTTTCTGTTGGGACTCAGTTCCACAACTCTGCATTTTGAATGGCTGTGGTTTTGTGTAACGGTTTCCATCTATTGCAAAGAGAACTTTCCTTGATGAGGGGTGAGGACTACACTTGTCTGTGAGTATAAGGACAAATAGTTATGAGGTAGTTAGGGATTACACTGGTTTAGTAAAGAGGCAGTTACAGGTTCTCCTTCAAGATTCATGACTTCATTAGCCCTGGGGAGATAACTATCTACCAAAAAAAAAAAAAAACCTATGATACACATAAGGCTGTGTGTAAATATACATATATAGTTTAATGAAATTTTTTCACCTGATCTGACCATGTTTCCTCCAAGAGCCAAAGACACAATCTGACAAAAGCCCCAGCACCAGGCATGAGCAGCCTTCTTTTGACTTGTTGATCAGGGTTGACCAAGAGACTTCTGTATTGCAGTATCATAATACTAACTTTACAAATATGCCTCCCTTCTCTTATTTTTCAGATTTATTTTATATGTACTAGTGCTTACCTGCATTATATACAAGCACCATGTGCTTGTCTGTCACTCACAGAGGCCAGAAAAGGGTATCAGATTTCCTAGACGTTACAGAGAGGTTATGATCTGTCGTGTGGGTGCTGGGAATTGAACCCAGGTCCTCTATGAGAACTGCAAGTGCACATAACCCACGAGGCATTTCTCCAGCCCAGTCTCCTTCAGCTTTAGCAGTCTTGATTTTTTGCTCCTTTTACTTTCTCATCTTACCAATTACAGCTTTGCTTGTTAAAAAGTATTCCTTTGGTTTAGGCTTTAACTGAGAGAAAATGAACTAACTATACTTTACAACATGTAAAATCAAAATACGCATTGCTCTCCAATTATCCTTATCAAATAAAATTCAGCAGTGGAGGTTTTTTTTTAATTGAAAGCTTTGTCCTATTGGTCTTATCTGTTACATGTAGAATGCAGGATCCAACATGGATGCTAATGTTCCAAGTTATGAGTTGACTGTGGTTGTATAATGGAACCTCTAGTGAGCTACCTAATTCTTTTTCCAGAATGTTAGAATACCAGGCTGCCTGGCAAGCTATTAAAAAAAAAAAAAAAAACTTTTCAAAAGCCCTTATAGCTCAATGCTTTCTTTGTATTAGATGTAGTGACTTATTCCCACTCCAGCTGGAGAACTAAGTTTGAAATACTGTCCGGAATATTCTGCCTCAAAGTGTGACATGCTGTGCTGCTTGATGGATATCAGGAGCCTGTTAAACATACTCACACAGTGATGTCTTCACTGTGCAAGCCGCTGGGCAGTCCAAACATTTCCCACAAGCCAATGCTCCTGTGACAGAGGTCTTAGTTCCATCAGGTCTTTACACAGACCTAGCTGGATTTAGTATGCAAAATTGCAGATAACTCAGGACTAATTATCAACAAGGAGGAAACTGTCACAGATGGTTTTCACTGTACCAAAACATGCACACTGGGACATGGACATGCCTTGAGGACTCAAATCTGGGTTAGATCTAACCTAAAATTTTCCAATTTAATGATCCCTTCAGATATTAAAGTATGGAAAGAAAAACTTAGTGCCAAGTTTTACATAAATGTAATATTCCATCTAAATACATCTTGGTAGAATAAAAGTCACTCAGTGGAAGTATAGATTTTATTCAATCTAGCACTTGGAGATAGAAAAAATGGGCCATAAATTATTTTAAGAAAATATTTAAGTTGCTTGTGTTTTCTCAACAATTTGTTTTACTCATTTGGCGCGGTGGGGGAAGAAAGCATGCTCCATCCATAACGCTCGTTAAGGACCTGTGCCCATGGGCTCCTAGAACAAGGAGAATTTAAGAACCTTTCAGAGGGAAAATATGATCCTCACTGCTCTTTCCCTTCCTTCCCTGAGACATGCCTCCTATTAAAATTCTTGGTTTCCAATTTACTCACTTGAGATAAATGATGCCAAATTCTGAAAATCATTTAGGACCACTCAAACTATTTATAAGGGAGCTAGCTCGGTAGAGTGCTTTGCCTAGTGGGCACGAAGCGCTGGGCTCCATCCCCAGCACCTCATAAAACAGGTATAGTAGCTTAAGCCTGTAATCCCAGTACTCTGGAAGTGGAAGCAGGAGGATCAGGAATTCAAGGCCATCCTCTGCTACAGAGAGTGAGTTTCAGGCCAGCCTGGGCTACATGAAGCCATTTCCAGAAGAAAAAATACAGAGAAAAAAAAATAGTGATAGTTAACAAAAGAAACTTTGTTATCACAAACTTTAATAGAATACATGAAAGAGCAAATGCTGTTAGATAAACCGAAAGAAGCAGACTCAGAACCTGATAATTTGTTTTTATACTTTCTGAGAGGGCAGAGAACGTTATTCCCCTTTCTAAGTTTCTATTTCCTCATTCTTTAATAAAGAAATACAGACATCTGCGTCCATTCTGTCTTCCTTTCTGTGAACCACACTCCAGAGCCAGCAGACACGCCCACATCCAGAAGCTCTTGTCCCCAAGCCCTCTTCACTATGGGCCCTTACTGCAAACCCATATCTAGGATGAGAACGCCAGCATTTCTCCAATCCCATGTTAGAAAGAAAACTCCGAGGCGCTCTCTCTCTCTCTCTCTCTCTCTCTCTCTCTCTCTCTCTCTCTCTCTCTCTCTCTCTCTCTCTCTCCCATTCTCACCAGCATCCTTGGCTGTCCTCCTAGGATCTACGTCACCTTCATCCCCGGGGCAGCAGCTGAGAGGGTGCTGTTCTCACCACTATTCAGCTTAGTAACACTAGCCCTAACCAGAGAACACAGTCAAGAAAACAAAGGAAATGCCATCCAACGGGAAAATCCCCAGACACCCATGTAAAACGCTGGGTGTAGCAACAAGTGCCTGTGACCCCAGCACTGGGAACAGAGACAGCAGAACCTGAGAGCTTACTGGCCAGCCAGATTAGCCAAAGTGACAAGCT
The DNA here is from genome assembly GCF_049852395.1 of Peromyscus maniculatus bairdii. Lineage (NCBI taxonomy): Eukaryota > Metazoa > Chordata > Mammalia > Rodentia > Cricetidae > Peromyscus > Peromyscus maniculatus. The sequence goes on from NC_134870.1 coordinate 44,062,663, forward strand.
TCTGGCTCAGTGGAAGACCGTGTCTCAAGACGACAGTGCAGAATGGCAGAGGAAGAAACACGAAGTCCTTCTCCAGGCTCCATATGTGCCCACATGGTCATACATACCTACACACACATGTATGTACCGCACATGTATTCTACATACATTCTCAATCTCTCTCTCTCTCTCTCTCTCTCTCTCTCTCTCTCTCTCTCTCTCTCTCTCTCTCTCTCTCTCTCTCACACACACACACACACACACACACACACACACACACTCAACACATTTAAAAAATGACAGAGCCAGGCAGTGGTGGCACACGCCTTTAATCCCAGCACTCGGGAGGCAGAGCCAGGTGGATCTCTGTAAGTTTGAGGCCAGCCTGGGCTACAGAGTGAGTTCCAGCAAAGGCACAAAACTACACCGAGAAACCCTGTCTTGAAAAACCAAAAAAAAAAAAAAAGGACAGAGCCTGGCATTGGTGGTGTACGCCTTTAATCATAACCAAAAAAAAAAAAAAAAAAAGGAGGATGATGCAGGTGGATCTCTGAGTTCAAGGCCAGCAGGTCTACAGACAGAGTTCTAAGACAGCTAAGGCTACACAGAGAAACCCTGTCTTGAAAAACAAAACAGCAGCAACAACAAAAAAGACCAACTAGTCTACAAACCCAGTGAACTGGCAGAATACAAAGTCAACACACAAATATCAGCAGCATTTCTATACAGTAATAATGAATTATCCACAAACGCAATCAAGAAAATGACCCCACTTAGAATAGCATCAAAAATAAATAAAATGCTAGGGACAGAATTTAATTATAGAACAAAAAAGAAGACTATCATACTGAAAACAAAGTGGCATTAAAGAAATAGAAGAATATACAAATAAATGGAAAGCATAACCTGATTTCAGAATGGGTAAAGACTCTCAAAAGAATTCTCAAAGGAATATATCAATATGTTCAGCAGGTATATGCTAATTGTCAGGGGCTGCAAACCGAAGTAACTACATCACTCCACACCCGTTATCAAAAAGACAAGCAGAGGCGAATGGGGATACAGAGGAAGGGAACCATTGTTCCCTGTTCGTAGAATACAAATCAGCATACATTACGGAAGACAGTACGGCAATGCCTCCAAAAACAAATGTTAGGGCACCATTCAACCCAGGAATTCCAATGGAAATGAAATAAATATGTTGAGAGATGTCTGCATTCCTGTACTCATTGCACCGCTATTCAAGATATGAGATCAATAGGGGGAAAATGACAGATAAAAAGAAAAAAAGCCAGGCAGTGGTGGCACACGCCTTTAATACCAGCACGCAGGAGGCCGAGGCAGGTGGATCTCTGTGAGTTTGAGGCCAGCCTAGTTTACAGAGCGAGTTCCACGACAGCCAAGGCTGTTATACAGAGAAACCCTGTGTCAGGGGGAGGGGGATTAAAAAAAATATTTTAGACATGGTGGCACACGTCTTTAGTTCCAGCACTTAGCAGTCAGAGACAGGGAGATCTCTGTGAGTTCCTGGCCAGCCAAGGGTACATAGTGAGACCCTGTCTCAAAACACCAAGAGGTGGGGGAGAAGGGGAAGAAGAAGTGGGGAGGGGGAGAAAAGAAAAGAAAGAAAAAGAAGAAATGAGGACAAAATGGTTTTTAAACCTGTGAGTGTGAGAGAGGGGAAACTGAACTATTATTTGGTCTTAAAGAGAGACAGAAATCCTGACTTTTGGCCTTTTCCAAATTTGGCAACAGTTGGCTTCTCTGTGTTTTCCTCCATATCTGGAGTGAGCTGCATTATCTACCATTGCAATAACTCACAAGGGTCTTTGCCAAGGACTCTGTGCACCCCTCTACTTATATCATACACATTTTGCAAAATAGCAAGCTTGAATGTGAGCATCAGTGCTACAGGCCACATCTGAGTGGCCACATCATGCTGCAGAAAACCATAAACAGAGATGGAAAGCATCCACCCATGCATCAGCAGTCTCAAAAATACCTTAAGCTATGCACAGTAATTCCACTGTATTTCTGGGGCCATCTCACACCCTCCTCTTCTCAAAGCATATTTCAAATGTCTTTCCTTAGGCCCTCAACTTCTGGATTCTCCTTTACCCTATGCAAAGATCTATGACCTGTTTTCAAAATAGTTTCATGATTTTGATCTTCCCTTAGCAAAACAGAAACTACTTCTTTCTGTACCAAAACTGACCTTCACGTGCATGGGGCAAAAAAATTGCCTGAACCAACAGCACAGGCATCATTCAGAAAGATTGCTTCTATAAAGGCAAAGTCTCCAAATGCACTGAGCATAGAGGTTTGTACCTATAACCCCAGCACTTGGGAGGCAGAGGTACGAAGCTCACAAGTTTGAAGGCAGCCTGGTCTACGAAATAAAAAGCCAGTTCTCATAAACAAAAACAAATGCACAGGCCACATTCTTTATTTGCTGAATCAGAAATTCTGGGAGCGAAGGCTGCAACCTGTATCTTAACATGCCTTCTAAGTGATTCTAGAAGAAAACTGAGAGCTAATGATACAGCAGAACTGTCTGTTATCCTCTGTAAACTCCAATACAAGCTTTAGAGTCCATCCCTTCTTGTCCCTTCTCTGTCTTGGATACCAAGCCTTTTACTCTCGGCCCTTCTCAATTGCCATAGACAGGTTCAAGTCATGTTTAGTGAACCCTTCCTTTATCCAGGACCACTTCACATGATTGGCATCATCTCAAGTGTTCTGACCTTCAAGTCATTCTGTTCCTTTGGTTTTTCTTCTACCATTCTAGTTTTTCTCTACTTACTGGACTCTTCTTTCCCACTAATTATTGACGATTCCCCCTTTCATCTTATACTAGCAATTTCTCTAAATAAATTGTATTGTGTTTGAAGTTCATCTATCAATTAATTTATATTACTAGTGCAGACTTCTGCCTAAGTCATATCATTTCTTCAAGGTCCTCCAAGAATTCTAGATACATTCAATATATGATCCCTCCCTATAAAAGGTAAGAATTCCATATTTTCCTTTTTTTTAGCAAAGGATATCCTCTTTCTTTTCATCCTGGTGGAACTTTCTTCCCTTTATCTAATTACCATCTCCTCCCATTCCTCCAGATCTCAGTTCCAATATCTCTCCCTTTAAAAAAAAAAAAAGCTTCCTGTACCAGCCTAATGCTCATCACACTGCAACTTTACTTCATTTGCTTTATTTAATTGGCACTCAGCGCGTTAATACAAGCTGTATGCAAACAACACTGTAGTGATTTGTCAGATATGACATCCCCAGGGCGAGGCACAGTTCCCGGCACACAGCAGCCACTTAAAAAGCTCATCCATATAAGATAGCTTAAAGTTATGGCAGCTCTGGGTTACTTTCTAGTGGAACTGATGTTTTACATGAACACAAAGGACTCTAACAATTTAGAAAAGACCGATAGGGTCATTCCTGAAAATAGAAAATTAGGAAGCTGGAGAGATGGCTCAGTGGATAAAGTGTTTGACACACAAGCATGAGGCCATGAGTTCAGATCCCCAGAACCCATGTGAAAGAGCTAAGTAGGTATGGTGGGCAACCGTTAACCCCAGTATTCGGAAGGTGGAGAAAGACTGGTTGATGCAGTGGGCTTGGGACTCATTGAGAGATCCTGCTTCACTACATAAGGTGAAGAGTGATTAAGGAAGATACCCCAAACCAACATTGGGCTTCCACATGCATGGGTGCACACACACATACAAACATAAATATGCACATGTATGCACACCACACACACATACATGTAAAAAAAATTTTGGAAAGTAGACCAAGTTCTACATATGACTTTAGCAACGGGACATTCACACAAAGGAAAATGGCTGGTCATCAGTCAACAGGAAAGAAGAGGTAGGAAACGAGAACAGAGCCACACATTCACTCTGAGATGTCACACAAACACTGTACAGGTGCTGTCCAAAGGGGAAGGTTATGTTTGCGTGAGGCTTCAAAGCTCTGTTAACTGTTCTGAGAAATGTCAATCAAGAGTCTCAAACATGGAAATAACAGAGCATCATCTTTGTACCTTTCCCCTCTCACCCTGTAAATGCTTTTGTGTATTTCAGATGCCAAGGAAACTATGAGGCATGTGAGAAAACATGATGAAAGAGAAGTGCATAGGCGTAGAAGGCTAGGTCGTGGTTTGTCTTCTGTGCTATGTTTCAAAAGATGAGAAACAAGCCAGGCGGTGGTGGTGCACGCCTTTAATCCCAGCACTTGGGAGGCAGAGCCAGGCGGATCTCTGAGTTTGAGGCCAGCCTGGTCTACAGAATGAGTTCCAGGACAGGCACTAAAACTGCAGAGAAACCCTGCCTCAAAAAAAAAGACACACTGACAATACCTGCTTGTCCTTATAAATGTATTTAAACTACGAGATTTAGATAGGCACTAGGTATGGAACAACCCCATTAGCCTAAAGAAGGGTTTGTTTTGGCCCACATAAATAGCAAGTCAGAAGTCTTTCTAACTCTGTCAGATGATCAGTATGTCACAGCTTTCCCCCATGAGGGGAAACAAAACTTAATGATCATTGACTCTCTCTGAAAACAGCCAAAATCGCGTCAACAGATGGGTGACTGTCAATTAGCCATTTGTTAACCAGTATGAGTCTCTTGGCAACTCTCAAGACCTCAACAAAATGAGAGGGGAGGCATGAACAAGGATGGAAGGATAGGCCTCCCGAATCTCATTTTTAATTTGTCATCATATTTTATATGCTTGGTAGGAAAATAATATGGTGGGAAAATAATGACATGAGGAGAAGGCGAATTTGCCGAACATCAACTGGAGCCCTTTCGCCAAGACCATCCTGCTCTTCCATGTTCTAATGTAAAACCGTTTAAACTCAGCTATCCGAGGTGGACAGCAGAGTCCGTCCTCTCTCCAGTTACTTTAAAGTCATGACAGGACTGGTGTGCACAGGAGTTCACGCTGGCTGTGGCAACACACACCAGACCTGCACAAGTTCAAGCCAGCCTGGGTCCCAGCACTGAGAGGGGGAAGTAGAAATCAGTCTTCTCCAAGGAAGCATCACTGGGTGTATCAACCACACTCTGGGACAGACCCTATGCATGCTTAGGAGTAGATGGCCAGCACAAAACAAACCCCATGGGGTTTAGGGGGGGCTTTTTGTTTTGTTCCTTGGCATTGTTTTTTACTGGGTTTTTTTTTTTGTTTGTTTGTTTCTTTCTTTTGATTTTTATTTTTTATTTTCTGTTTGATCGGTTGGTTGATTTTTGTTTTTGTTTTGTTTGAAAGAGAGAGAGGAAACACATAAAGTTGGGAGGTGGGAGGATCTTGGAGGAGCTGGGAAAAGGTAAAAAAAAAAAAAAAAACAAATCAAAATATAGTGTATGAAAAAAACTTAGGCCGGGCGGTGGTGGCACATGCCTTTAATCCCACCACTCAGGAGGCAGAGGCAGGTGGATCTCTATGAGTTCGAGGCCAGCCTGGTCTCCAAAGCGAGTTCCAGGAAAGGCACAAAGCTACACAGAGAAACCCTGTCTCGAAAAACCAAAAAAAAAGAAAAGAAAAGAAAAGAAAAAAGATAAAAACTTAAATAAAAATTGGGAAACAATGAAAAAATTAACAATGTGTTATAAAAGGTATTCAGTGTTTTCTCCTCAAATTTTCACATCAGTTTCTTTGTTAGGACATTAAATGTTAATGTTTAAGGGCAAATCTGAACATTTTAAGTAGAAAAGAAATTGTATCCAAGAAAAAGTTCTCCGTCTCTAAGGCGTTTAAGAATCAACAAGATGAGGGCTGGAAAGATGGCTCAATGGTTAAGAGATGCTCTTCCAGAGGTACTTAGTTCAATTCCCAGCAACCACATGGTGGCTCACAACCATCTATAATGAGATCTGGTGCCCTCTTCTGGCCTGCAGGCATACAGACAGACAGAACACTGTATACATAACAAATAATAAATCTTTAAAAAAAAAAAAAAAGGAATCAACAAGGTAATAGTTAAAATTTATGTTCAGATTCATAACACTTTTTTTTCTGATTCCATCAGAACATGGTGGTCATGCCTGTAATCCCAGCTTGCAGGAGAATGAGGCAGAAGGAGCATAAGTTCAATGTCAGCCTAGGCTACATAGTGAGATCTCATCTTTAAAAACTAAGGAGATGATTGGAGCAGGGCAATGGTGGTGCACGCCTTTGATCCCAGCACTTGGGAGTCAGAGGTAGGTGGATCTCTAAGTTTGAGGCCAGCCTGGTCTACATAGTGAGTTCCAGGACAGCCAGGGCTGTGACACAGAGAAACAATGTCTTGAGGGGAAGGGAGAATTAAGAACAGGGAGTTACCAGCATGAAGACTTGACACACAAGTCTGATAACTCCCCTAGAACCCAAATAAATGTGAAAGGGAAAACCAGCTCCACAGAGTTGTCCTCTGACCTCCATACCTGCCCAAATAATAATAATATTAATCATTTTTAAAACTAAAATTATAGTGCCAAAGCAAACTAGACTATTGAAGTACCTTCAGTGTTCTTAAGGAGCCTTTTATCAGGACATGAGAACTTTCACAGATCAAGTGCTTCTCAGAAGGTCCCAACAGTTTCCTGGGGGTCTTGCTACACTTGTTCAGGTTCATGATTCTGCAGCTCTGGGAAGCTGCTGGGTTATGATGTTGTTCAACTTCACATCACCTAGTGGGTATCATGGTTCCTGTTTTCGTTAGGGTGACTATTGCGATGAATCAGCATCACCAAATCAACTCAGGCAAGAAAGGGTTCATTTCAGCTTACATTTCCAGGTAGCAGTCCATCACTGAGGGAAGCTGGGGCAGGGACTCAAACAGAGCAGGAACCTGGAGGCAGGAGCTGGTGCAGAGGCCAAGGAGGGGTGCTGCTTACTGGTTTGCTCAGCCTGCTTTCTTACAGAACCCAGGACCATCATCCCAGGGATGATACCACCCACCAGGGGCTGGGCCCTCCCCCATCAATTATTAATTAAGAAAGCACCCTACAGCTGGATCTTATGAAGGCATCTTCTCAGTTAAGGTTCCTTCCTTTCAGATAAATCTAGATTGTATCAAGTCGACATAAAACTAGCCATTTACAGTTCCTCACAATGATACCTGAACATCAGAGGCCACCAGCATCCCCCTCAAAGATAGTCAACACACTGTTTCTGGCTCCTACGACCCCAGAGGCCCAGACTTGACTGCTATAGTGGCCAGCACAGAAGAGCAGCAGTCACCATAACCTCGAAGAAACAAGACAGATACTCCCCACACTGTGGATTTGGATGAGGCCAGAGCACCTACATTTCCAGCAGGCTCCTGGCTGGCCCCACCTTGTAGGCCAGTTACAGTGGCAGTTACAGGCCACTCACTGGGGTGGTAGTATCTTTGAGAATTGTATTTCAGAACTTGGATATTTTCCCTTTTCAAACTCCTTGGAAAGTAGTTACAAACGACAAAGACTTGCCACCAATGCTACAAAGGATCCAAAGCACCATGGTCTATGAGTTCCTCTTTGGAAAACGAAAAGCACACGAAACACAAAGGATGGTAGGCTTCCATTTGAGAAAAAGAGCAGTGAGACTGGAGAGCACAGCCCATAATCTCAACCCTTGGGAAACTGCGGCTCAGTACTGGTCGACACTCATTTTTGGCAACGATCAGAGGAGTTTGTGCACTTAGCATGTAGATTTCTTTTACCTACTTATTACACCCTGAAATGATGGGCCACTTTCCTCTAAGGCCTCACAGTCCAGTGACAAGCAACCATGACAGAAAGGCCTCCCCCCAGAAGTTCTCACTGTATGGGAAGGATGGTTTACAGGAGGAGAGCTTCTCACTCTTTTCATGTGACCTTATTCTGTGACTGAACTTGCCAGAGACGACAAGACTGCTACTTGTCACCTCCATGTTTCCCACAGTGCAAGGTATAGAATAGTATAAATGCCCTAGGGGCCTTCATCAAAACAAAAGAAAAAAAAAAAAGACCCAAATTTTCTGTTTCTACCAAAACACATTTTCTATTCCTTTGAGAAACATTAAGGATTGTGTTAAAAAAGATTTATCCAATAAGATTAACACAATATGGTACCAGTGTTCACCGTGGTAGAAATGTGTATTTGCAGCCATAAAGATCCCTAGGAACGGTTACGGGTCAGACACAGATATAGGCAATGTGAGACATGGAACAGGCTCTCAGGTCTCAGGGAGTGTGTGCTGAGGGTGAGGCAGGGACCTACAGAATGAGTAAGCCAACAAGCACATTTGATCAGGTCATAAGTGATCTGCAAAGGGACCAAACACCCTCAGGTGATAAGGAGAAGCTGCTCCACCACACTGCAAAGTCGGAGGAGGTTTCTCTGGTAAGGTAACATGAGTCATGAAAGATGAGGAGTCGACCGCAGCGTTCATAAAACTCCCTAGGCCAGGAAAGCTCCTGAGGCTTCAACCCTACACAAAGAACTATAGTAAGCAGAGTAAAGATGAAATTGGGGGGGTCAAGAGAACACCAATTGGTTCTCCGGTACCAAGTGGTCAGCCCCGAAAACATGTGTACGAGTAAAATGGTACGGACTCAACAGATTATATATATATATATATATATATATATATATATATATATATATATATATATATATATATATATCTTTCTATAGGCTGTGAATATGTGTTGCTATGATTGATTAATTAATAAGGAAGCTGCTCTGGCCTATGGCAAGTCAGGTTGGAACCAGGCAGGAAATCCAAGAGAGAGACAGAAAGAAGAAAGACAGAGGCAGAGAAGACACCAACCCAAGGAGCAACACGCCAGCAGACTGGTAAGCCATGGCAATATACAGATTAATAGAAATGGGTTAACTTAAGATATAAGAGCTGGCTAGCAAGAAGCCTGCCACAGGCCATACAGTTTGTAAATAATATTAAGCCTCTGAATGATTATATTATAAGTGGCTGCAGGACTACAGGGCTGGGCAGGACCAGAGAAACTTACCACTCCATACACACACACACACACACACACACACACACACACACACGAACATATGCACATACACATACACAAATACATGTAAACATTTGATAACAATTGATGGAAAAAAGAGGCCATGAATTTGAAGTAAAATGGGGAGGTAGGAAAGGGAATGAAGAAACATTGTAATTAAAATACAATCTCAAGGCTGGGCAGTGGTGGCGCACGCCTTTAATCCCAGCAGATTAAAGGCAGGCGGATCTCTGTGAGTTCGAGGCCCACCTGGGCTACAGAGTGAGTTCCAGGAAAGGCGCAAAGCTACTTAGAGAAACCCGGTCTCGAAAAACCAAAAATAAATAAATAAATAAAATAAAATCTCAAAAATAAAAATAAATTCCCTAGGCCACGCTCCTTGTGTTAGTGTATAGTTAGGGCCAAGGAGGCTATATTTAACAATGCAGAAGTGAGGAAATATTAGAAGTCAGGAGAATTGGGTGTTTCTTGGAAAATGGTCTGGGGGTAAAGGGTGACACAGTGGCCACAGGTTGCCACCAAATACATCCAGGCATGTTACATTTCTGAGTAGGTTACAGTCTGAATCCTGCCTCTCGACTATTTTCAAACTGGTTCATTGAGACAGTCAAGCCCCAGTGTGGTGAGATTCTACCCCCGACTGAGTCATTTCCATGGTGAAATAATTATTTTCAGGTTGGAGCAGCTGTGAGGCCTATCCCCACAGGAACACACTTCAAAGACTTGGCAATTGTTCTCAGTCTGTCCATTTCTGGAACAACAAAGGCCAGCACCGACCTCTTGTCTGTCTGGTCAACGTGGTTAATCAAAGTTTATTGAGGACTCCTGCAAGGCAGACCCAGGTTAGAGGTTCTTGGGTGAATTCAAAGGACCAGTATGCAGTCCCTCAGCCAGAGCCTAAAACATAGCAAACCTCTTTTCCTCTCCTCTCCTCCAGACCCACCCACCCAAATTTTTTTTTTGCATCATGCATTTGAACAGTGTCAACTTCAAAACACATATTGATTAATTCTTTGAAAAGACCACACAATGTTTTTTGATCTGACTCACCCTCCAACCCTCCCCCACCTCCTTCTAGAACCATTTCACTATCCCACTGCCCCTCTACTTCATGGCCTCATTTTTCTTTTTAATAACCCATCTAGTGCAACGTGTGCTACCCACATACTCCTGTGTGGCGCCATCCATTGGGAGTGCAGTTGACCTACCAAGGGTCATGCCTTGGGAGAAAATTGATTCTCCCTTCCCAGCTGCCATCAAAAGCCATCCACTGTCCACAGCTCCTCAGTTAAGGATAGGTGCCGGCAAAGCCCTTCCTCCTTCGTGGCAGAACGTTGAGTGGCTTGGTCTGGTGCGTACCGTGTGCAGGCAACCAAAGGTGCTGTGAGTTCCAGAAGGCAGTGGTCCTGTCACAGCTAGAGAATAACTGTTTCACTTTGGGCTTCCTGTGACCTCTGGCTCTTCCAGTCTGTCTAAGCCGTCTGTCTCAGGGGCCCCTGAGCCTGGATCAGGAGGTGAGATAGATGTGTCATCTGTGGCTGAGCGCTTCACTGACACTTAACCTCTGCACTTGGACCAATTTTGAGTTTCTGTATGAACCACTCTCCACTGCACAAAGAACTATCTGCATAGAATCAACTTTAAAGGCAAGTAGAGCAACCTAGATATTCAAAAAACAGTACCTTACATGGTTTACATCTTGCCTATTGGTCTGCTACCCTTAGATTACCTTCGCATTCGAAAGGGCCTTAGTGTTCACAAAGGCTCTCAAAAATGAGATGAAAGGTTCACAGGGGGCGATTGGGAGGTGGAGAGTTGGCCTGGTTAAATATGTGGGAAGTGAACGCTGGGGCTGCAGTATTCCTCTATCTGTGTCCTCCATTCTTCTCCTCCTTGGGCTTCCCAGAGCTTGCTTCTAGGAAAACTACACCTATGTTTATCCTCTGTACATTATTCCCAACTCTTAACTTTCTCATTCTCTTTTCTGCCTTACATGTTGTCCTTATTCCCATTCTAATTTGAACCCTGATGGAGGTTTTATAACTACCATAGGAAGTTATAAAAATGTCCCTTCTTTGTCCAGCCTCATGCTCTGTGCCTTTGCACGCCTTTCGGGTGATGATGGGTGCATGCTCCAGCGATTGGAAAACACTGTTGTGGAATGTAAGTGAGGAGTAATAGGTGATCATTATTTCTAGGTGTCGATCTGATTTTTGGAGGGTCTTTTAAGTCTTTTTATTAAAACACAGTCATAAAAATTTCAGAATCCAGTGTGTAGGGAAAGAGTGTTCCACCGTATTCCACAAAGCAGACCACATCATAGCTACTGACTTTCACCACCTCCGAAGGGCTTCGTTGATGATAAGGAAGCTAGTTTCCAAAAGAGACCACTGGATGTACGTTCAGAAGCCATCCGAACACCTCACCAGAAGGTGACGGGTAGATTCAATTGCTGTGGCACTCAGTAGAGCCTGTGTTCAGCAGAGAGAAAGTGGTCTCTTAAAGCATCCTCCCTCGGGATATTAATGGTCAGCCTCTAATCACACATCATTTATTGAATGTGAAAGGAGGTCTGGTGTGGGCAAGGTGTGATGACCTGGCAATTTATTTTACTTCTTGGAGTCACAGACCAGTTTCTCTGGGTTCAGCAGGGTCAAAGAGCTTAAAGTGTTATCTAGGATAAGACAAACACATAATTTTCTCTTGTTTTATTCTTCTATTTTTTTCTTTAATGATTAATTAAGAGACATGCTTTAAGACGCATGAGATGAGGTTGCACCAATCTTTACGGTGATTCATAATAGCTAATGTCTACAAGGTTAAGCTTGCTTAGGAAACCACAGTTCAGAATTTCCATATGAGGGAAAAATCCTTACCAAACCTGACCTGTGCCCCAATCTTCCACGTACAGTAACATCCTCCTGGGCTTACATTTTCCATCAAGACTCCGACTTCTCTGCAAAAACCTTTTAGAGTGATGTGGCTGGCTGGCAGTGTTTGAAAGGCAAGAAAACAAGCCTGCCAGGGCTTACCCCGTGCTAAGAAAACATTTTCTGCATGACATTTAGGGCCAAATGAGGGACCAAAAGTCTTCATTCTTTTACTCAGGACTAGGTTTACGTCTCCACAGGCAATGTGAAATGGAGTGTGGAGAAATGATCTCATGAAATAAATTAGTTTAGACAGGATGCCTGGTTTGTTCCTACCCCCAAGGGGTGAGTGTGTGTGTGTGTGTGTGTGTGTGTGTGTGTGTGTGTGTGTGTGTGTGTAACAGTAGGCTTGAGAAACAATACTACTGAAGAGATGAGGGGGGGAAAAAAAGGTGTACACCAGCAGCAGATTCAGACTTTTTGTCTGTATTTCACTACTTATGGACCAGGTAACCTTGACCCTGAGATGATCCCTAAGCTTGTTTCCTCCATTCTCTCTTACATGAGCCTGTAAGACGTAATCAATCAGGGTGAAGAGGAACAGAAAGACATAGAAGGACAGAACTCTATGGTGATGTATCAAAGCTCAACATTGCTGCCGCTAAATGTCCCGTCTAATATTTGCATTAATTGCAATAATATGTCCCGTTCTGTAGAAACACATGATATCTTTTCTCGGGTACATGCTGACACACCACAGCTTTGACCTTTCAGTGTCTCCCACCAGGACCTCGGAGCCATACATTTTCCCAACAGTGGATCAAGCCACTATCTCTACAGTGATCCCGACCATAGCTGCCTCCAGAACAAGATATCAGAATTAGGAAATTGAATCTGAGGTTCTCACATGGAAGGGGCCAGGGCATTAATCAGGCTGAACACACTGGGGGATTTTCAGCTGAGTTGACTGCTTGGGTTCATAAAATCTCTTTCATTTTTCATCGGGAGATTCCAAGTTTTATATATTTATTATCCCTCTCATTATGTCACAGCCAGCTGCATATTTTGCTTGTAGCGGCGCCTAACTGGGAATAATTTTGGAAACCACAAAACCTATGAGGCTCAGATTGCTGGGGTACCGGCAAGGCAGCCTTGCTCTTCATTAAAAGACTGAGTTAAAGATTGCTTACATTGACACCCTGGTGTGCCCTGCTGTTGCAATGTTTTCTGTTGGGTTTTTTCCCCCCTACCAACAACTACAGAACATGGGGATAATTCAGCCTGGCCTTCTCTACCCCCCACCTCCACCTTGTAGCAGTTTCAAGGAACCTAGTGGAAACATAATTTATGTAACTCTTTGGGTTCATACTGAAAGGCATTGACCATTGAGTGGCAAGAGCAATAACAGTTATTTTCATGGCCAATGCGCCTCAGTGAAATATAGTACACCATCACCTCTGCCGCCTTCAAGCCACAGTCTACCCTTAAGAAACTGGTGTCCATGGGTGGTTGTCAGTTTAGATCAGCCTAAGAGGAAAAATATGTTCACTGAGAAGTTCTTTGGCCTGTACTATAATACACAAGAAACATGGTGATTACAGATGGATTTCTGCCTCTTTAAATGTTTCCATTCTTTTCCTACGCCGCCTCCTCTGTGAGTTCATCTGGCTCATATTTGACCATAAAAGAATGAGTTTAGGTCACTCACTTTCCATAAAACACAATTTGAGTCTCTCTGTCTTCAGAAGCCAAGCATTTATAATACTTCACTTAGCATTGTTTTTATAAACCTAATGAGATTATTAGCACCGTTCTCTCTTGTGGGAAAGATTTTGTGTTCTCAGTGCAGACGAGATAAAAACATACAAGCAGATAGAGAGGGGAGAAGAGAGAAGTGTACTAATAGAAGAAGAGAAAGAAAGGACGTGAACGAAGGCAAGATTTATGCTTTCACACTTTGGAATCCAGAAGAATGATGGCCTTGGTGTAAGGAGTGTTTAAAGTTCCATGAATCACATCCCAGCAGGGTTCCTGTGCCTCAGGAGGACACCAACAAGTCAGCCAGCCTGGCTCCTGTCTTCAAGTAACTCCAGAAATTCATGTCCATACACCTTAAAAAAAAAGCTTGGGGCTTGAGAGATGGCTCAGCACTTAAGGACGTGTTTCTCTCTTGAAGAGGACCCAAGTTCGGTTCCCCAGTACCCACATAGTAGCTCAAAACTGTATGTAACTATAGTTCCAAGAGATCTGACACCCCCTTCTAACCTCCATGGGCAAATGTAAATATATATATATATATATATATATATATATATATATATATATATATATATATACAAAACATTCATACACATAGAATAAAACTTAAGTAGGGCAGTGGTGGCACATGCCTGTAATCCTAGCACTTGGGAGGCAGAGGAAGGCGGATCTCTGTGAGTTCGAGGTCAGCCTGGTCAACAGAGTGAGTTCCAAGACAGCCAGAGCTATTACACAGAGAAACCCTGTCTCAGAAAATAAAATAAATAAATGTTTATTTTAATCTCAACATGAGGCTGGAGAGATGACCCAGTTCTTAAGAGCACATATCACTCTTGCAGAAGACCTGAGTTCAGTTCCCAGCACCCACGTCAGGAGGTTCACAACTGCCAGTCATTTCATTTCCAACACCCTGTTCTGGTCTCTAGGGTTCATTTCACTCATGCACAAGAGTATACACACACACACACACACACACACACACACACACACACACTTTCATGTATACATATTTTTGATGTTGTTTTTAAAGACAGGGTCTCTCTGTGTAGCCCTGGCTGTCCTGGCACTCACCATGTAGACCAGGCTGACCTCGAGCTCATTGATCCGCCTGCCCCTGCCTCTGAGTGCTGGGATTAAAGGCGTGTGTCACCACGCCTCAGCATAATTTTAAAACAAGATAAATCTGAGGAAAAGAGTCAATAGACTGCCTCAGTGGATGAAAAGTAAGTGCCTAACAAGCTGACCTCCGGTGGAAGGAAAAGAAAAAACTCCTGAAAGTTGTCCTCTGACGTCACAGCCACGTCATGGCAATCTTGTTTGCACTCACACACACATCAATCAGACACACATACACCGATAACAAGGAATCCTTTTTTTTTTTTAATCTCAGGAAAAGACAACATTACAATTCTTAGTTTAAAACTGAACCTAAAGAACTGGGACATTGAACAACTTCTCTTCAGAACTTACCATCTGCCCAGAATATTCCAAACATGATTTCGGAGTGATGGATGAACAAACGTGGTGTTCCCTGGGTCTGATCTAACTAGTTCAGGGCAGTGTGGTGGGGCATGGCAGTTATGAGCCCCAGCTCTGAAGCCAGATTCAGCATCACATCGATGAGGACTGCTGACATGTCTTCAACCTTGAAACGTTCTGCTCCCAGTTTCTATATCTGAAAAATGATGATGTTGGGATCTACTTCACAGGTGGTAAAGATCATTGAGAATAATATTTTTTCTCGGGATCGCGTGTGATACCTAGTAAACGCTTACCAAAGTGTCAGTATGTCTACCATGTAGCTAAGTTCTAAGGAACACCAGTCACGTCCAAAGCTACTGAGTGATACGTGGTAGAACTGCCCAAGGTACAACTTGAAATGTCATGTAATAACCCCAGTTGTTTGGGATTTATCACTATTACACTCCACTTGGGCCCATTTTTTTTTCTTATTTCTTTGTGTTCCAATATCCAGAAGTTAAGCAGAGACCCACGGGTATGTGTTATATGAAATCCAAAATAAAATCATCTTTTTTGCATGTATAAGAAACCAAAGTATGGCCGGGCGGTGGTGGTGCACACCTTTAATCCCAGCACTCGGGAGGCAGAGCCAGGTGGATCTCTGTGAGTTCGAGGCTAGCCTGGGCTACCAAGTGAGTCCCAGGAAAGGCACAAAGCTACGCAGAGAAACCCTGTCTCGAAAAACCAAAAAGAAAAAAAAAAAGAAACCAAAGTGTGGGGCTGGAGAGATGGCTCAGCAGTTAAGAACACTGCCTGTTCTTCCAGAGGACCTGAGTTCAATTCCCAGCAACCACATGGTGGCTCACAACCACCTATAATGAAATCTGGTGTCCTCTTCTGGCCTGCAGGCATACATGCAGGCAGAACACTGTATACATAATAAATAAATAAATAAATAAATAAATAAATAAATAAATAAATAAATCTTAAAACGAAAGAAAATCAACTTTTCTTTAA
This sequence comes from Peromyscus maniculatus bairdii, assembly GCF_049852395.1. NCBI lineage: Eukaryota > Metazoa > Chordata > Mammalia > Rodentia > Cricetidae > Peromyscus > Peromyscus maniculatus. Next base: position 44,078,756 of record NC_134870.1, read on the forward strand.
AAAAAATATTTTCTATTATGTCCTAAACATTTCCCTTACGAAAGACAGGCACACACACACACACACACACACACACACACACACACACACACACACACACACATCCATCTTCACTAAGAAAATGGAAGCGTTTTCACTGAAGTAGCTGACCACACCTTTGGCCCAGGATCAGGTCATTGCCTAGAGCCAAGAGCCTACACATTCGCCAGCCTGAAAAGTTTTCTATGATGAAATTATTCCATGTAAGAAAATGAACAATAGTGCTCGGAAATACTTCATAATGGCTGCCCAGGAATCTGTCTTCAATGTTTGACTCCATCAAAGTGAGAAGCTCTAATCACATGACGGATCAAAGCAAGAGCACTATCCCTGCAGTTTCCTTCCACCAAAGCATGAGCGCTCCTTGTCAGAAACCCCAGGGGGCAGTGGCCTTGAAAGCAGAGAAGAGCCAAATGCCAGTCCTCTGAATTCTCAGGACTTTCTCTGCCTGTCCTCACCTCAGTGGCTTCCCATGGCTTAGATAGATTTATACACGCATTTACATTTGCAAATTCAAATGACCCTTCCTTTCTATTGGAGAAATCCATTTTTCCAAGAAACTTGAGGCCTTTATAAGCTCATTTAACAGAAATTCTTTTAGAGGTTGAGTTTGTTTTCTCATATTTACCACGAGGTAATCAAATAGCCACTCACAAATTCCAGCCAGGAAAGGAAGCTGTGTTACCCACCAGACTTTGTATCCTAATTCCAGAGTCTAAAAGAAAATGTTGTCTCTCCCTACCATTATTACACAAAGATAGCTAGATAGATGCACTTTATAATTCCCTAGGAATAGCACAGACAAAAAGGATTATGGGTATGGAAAAGATAAGACATTGAGTATGGGGCTGGGAGTTCAGTGTAGGGAGCTTGCTAGCATGTCCGAGATCCCGGGTCCCATCCGTGCATCAAAAAAAGAAAGAAAAATACATTGAATGTGTCTGGATTCAATGTAGTGTGTGGAAGGAGAGCAATGCTAGTCTATGCACAAAATCCCAGGGTCAGACCTCTGGCACAAAATAAAACCTCACATGTTAGCACATGCCTGTAATCCCAGAGCTGGGAAGGGGATGCAGCAAGATTAAACATTCAAGGTTCTCATTAGCATATGGAACCCAAGGCCAGCCTGCACTACATGAGACCTGTCTCAAAACTTCAGCCACAGGATCCTGGCCAGGGTGTCTCCAAAGATAATCATACTCCAGGGAGAAAAAAAGGGATGTAAGGCCAAAAGCCTTTTGCATTGAGCTCAAACAATCTAGTATGCCTGCTAAATTAATTTTAGACTCTGAAAATGTTAAAGTCTAATAGTTTGGCGAAAAGTAATAACATCATAATGAGTATTTATACAAATGCGGTATCACACTTATAAAAGAAAGTTTAAGCAAAGACTGCTATTATTAAGGAAATAATAGAAATACACCAGTGAAAAAAACACTTGAGTAAAACCTTTCGGGAAGCTCCAAACAGACGGTTTAAGTAAAAACTACAGTGCTATAATGAGAACAATACTGACTTTATAAAAACAGTAACTTAATTGTGTTCCACATTAAACAAATTAACATGCTCTTGATTCAGACGTTTTAAAGCATAAAGGAAATTAGAGCTACTGATAAAACTGTGCAGTTTATCCCTTTCACTCCTTTCTTAATTTTCTGAAAGTAAAGGAATTTCTGCAAAGCTTGACTTCTTTATTTTTCTCTGTTTTGATCTATAGTCTCAAAAAAAAAGGAAACTTCAGAAAAAATGAATCATACGCACACACACATTCCTTTTGTCTGTCACAATTTATAAGCCTAAATTTATCATTTGGCAGGAACCCTAAAAGAACTGTATTTACTTGGAAGAATATCATCTTTTCTCTCAGATTAGAGCAACTAGGAGGACTTGATTAAAATACAGTATAGACTTCCTCCCTCCCCGCTTCCTCTCTCCTTTCCTCCCCCCCCCTTTCCTTCCTTCCTCCCTCTCTCCCTTTCGTTCTCGCTCCTCTCCCTTATTTTGCTTCTACTAAACAAGAGTGTAATAGAATAAAAGAAACACCTAAGAAAGAATATATCGTCTTAGGTCCTATGTCATGCACGTTTATCTAATGAATAAAAGAGTTTGCCAGACATGGTGGTAAATGCATTTAATCCTAGCACTCAGAAGGTAAAGGCAGGTAGATCTCTGTGAGTTCTAAGCCAGCATGGTCTACAAAGTGAATTCTATGACAGTTAGGAATACATGGAGAGACCCTGTCTCTAAATAAGTCAATGAATGAATAGATGGATAGATAGATAGATAGATAGATAGATAGATAGATAGATAGATAGATAGATAGATAGATAGATTCAGCCACAGACTGCTATTATAAAATGTAATAATCCCATTAAAAATGATGACTGAAATGATTTTTCCACTAAAGTCCTCAGCTCTTGCTTGTTTGCCTTTAATATTAATATTTGAGATTAGTATTTAGACTCACAATTTTTTAATATGACAAATTGCTTTAGCCTCTGACCTTTTCGTTTTACCCACAACACCAATGTGAATTTATAAATATATTAAAATTTTTGCTCCATTTTTATACTGTGAAATTGAGTAAAACTATGGTACAATATAATGTCTCCTCGGCTTCTCTTAAGTACACAGGCCTGTGAGAACCTCCTGTCCACAAACCCCAGACAGCAGCAGCAAGGCCAGAGCTGTGGCAAAGCCTTGGGCACTCCTAGTGGAACATCTCCAGTTTGGTTTGGTTTGTTTTGGTTTGTTTTGGTTTGGTTTGGTTTGAGACAGGCTCTCACTATGTAGCCTTGGCTAACCTGGAACTCACCGTGTAGACCAGGATAGTCTCAAACTCAGAAATACTCTTGCCTCTGCCTCCCAAGTGCTGGGATTAAAGTCACAGGGCACCAAACTGGCATCATCTATTTTTTTTTTTTTTTTGTAATTTAATTATAATGTTTCTTGCTTTCCTTTCCTCTCTGCAAACCTTCCCATACACCTCACCCTGTTCTCTTTCAAATTCATGGCCTCATTTTTCACTAATTGTTACTGTATGCATATATGTACAGACATATATGTTTCTAAATGTAATCTGTCCAGTCCATATAGGGTACTTGTGTGTGTGTGTTCAGGGATGACTGCCTCACCTTTGTGTTTTGTTTTGTTTTGTTTTGTTTTGTTTTGTTTTGTTTTGTTTTGTTTTGTTTTGTTTTTGAGACAGGGTTTCTCTGTGTAATAACCCTGGCTATTCTGGAAATTGTTTGTAGACCAGGCTGGCCTCGAACTCACAGAGATCCACCTGCCTCTGCTCCCAAATGTTGGGATTAAAGGCATGCACTACCATCACCCAGCTATATCACTTATTTTTAAGGAAAACAAAAACCAAAAACTGTAGTTTCCCCTTATGTGATATTACAAAAAGCCAGTCCACAGAAGCAGAATCTTTCCCATTCCCAGTGCAATATTCTCCCCCCACCAAAAAAATATATTATTTATTCACTCGACAAAAATATCATTTAGTTGTAATTCTGAGTATGAAGCACTAGGAAAAAATAAACAAAAAAATAAGAATTTAATTATTTTAAGAATTGTCTTTGAGAGGCAGAGCCAGGTGGATCTCTGTGAGTTCGAGGGCAACCTGGTCTCCAAAGTGAGTTCCAGGAAAGGTGCAAAGCTACACAGAGAAACCCTGTCTCAAAAAAACAAAAAAAAAAAAAAAAAAAAGAATAGTCTTTGAAATGCGTCTTGGAGAAAGCAGAAAGAGAATGGTTTTGAACACCATTCAGACTTAGCAATCAGTAGGAATGAACTGCAGAATTCTTCATTATTGTACAAAATATAAACAACTTTAATATCTCTAAAAATAGAACCAGGAATAAATGTCATAATAGTTATTGCTTAAAGTAGTAAATATAGAAGCAATTTCAAGTAATTAAGTTAATTATATATACTACCAAGGAAAATTCCTCCAGACATGTTATTAAGTGAAAAAAAATCTATGGAATAATGGCAATTCATAATGAGTATATTAAGCCTATTTCCATGGAGAGATATTTGTTTATAGACAGTGGATACATACTTAGCAGTGAGTAGGCCTAACATCCAAGATAGAGACCTAGATTCTGGTAGCTAGTTGAGAAGAATATTATCCATATTTTTAAAGTCTCAATTTATGTGAAGAATATGCCAATTAATTTCATATGTAGTCAAAGCTTTGTTTAATTTTTTTATTTTTTATTAAGAGTTATTCATTTAGTCTATGTTTGTATTATGTATGTGCACCATGTCTATGCAATGCTCACAGAGGTCAGAAGAGGATGTCAGACCCCTTGGAACTGGAGTCACAGGTGATGGTAAGCTGCCAGACGTAGGTGCTGGGAACTGAACCAGGATCCTCTTATATGAGCAGCAAAATCTCTTAACCACTAAGCCATCTCTCCAGAACCTGTTTTTTGTTTTTGTTTTGTTTTTATGTGTATGAGTGTTTTGCCATCATGCATGTCTGTGCACCACTTGCATGCCTGGTTCCCTTGGAGACCAGAAGAAGGCACCAGATTCTCTGGAACTAGAGTGATCGATAGTGAGCAGCCTTGTGGGTCCTGGGAATCAAACCCAGGTCCTCTTGAAGAGCAGTAACCACTGAGCCATGTCTGCATCTCCCAGATCCTTCTTTAAATATGTTAACACTTTATCCACATGTGCTCACACATACCTGTAGTCTCAGTACTAAGAAAGAAAATCAGAAGCTTGAGGCCAGCCTGTAGACAGAGTTTTCCTGTCCCAACCACCTCCTCCAAAATAAACACACAGAGGCTTATATTTATTACAAAATGTTTAGTCAATAGCTCAGGCTTGTTACTAGCTAACTCTTACATTTAAATTAACCCATTTCTATTAATCTATGTATTGTCCCATGGCTCATGGCTTTACCTGTCCTCTAGCATGTCTTGCTTCCTGGGCAGCTGGCTGACTGGTGCCTCCCTGACTCTGCCCTCCTTCTTCCCATCATTCTCAATTTGACTTTCCTGCCTAACTTCCTGCCTGGCTACTGGCCTGTCAGCTTTTTATTAACAAATGAGAGTAATACATACTCATAATGTATAGAAGGATTATTCCACAGCACCGGCATGAACTACATAGTACATTCAATGTCAGCCTAGACCACATAGCAAGCTTGAGGCCAGCCTGGACTACATAATGAGTTGAAGCCCATCCTAAGCTGGTATCAAGACCCTGTCCCATGAAGAGAAATTTAATGCCTTTAGTAAAATATCAAAGATCTGACATACTAGCAGAATTTGTGTATCTATAACTGAACAAGCAAAGGTGGTTGATAAATGACTATCAAGATGGAAATACTTTATATTTTAGATCATGTTATAATACTACTTCATAAAAAAATTTAAAAAAAAATAAAAAAGCTGGGCGGTGGTGGCATACTCCTTTAATCCCAGCACTTGGGAGGCAGAGCCAGGCAGATCTCTATGAGTTCAAGGCCAGCCTGGGCTACAGAGTGAGTTCCAGGACAGGCTCCAAAGCAACACAGAAAAACCCCTGTCTCAAAAAAAAAAAAAAAATATTTGCAAATTGCAATATCTTTGGCCACAGAAAGACAAGAGGACTGTGGAACATATGTGTGGAGTGCCATGAACCAAGCAGAAGCTTGGTCCATTTCCAGCGTAAAAGATGGCCAATGCATTGTTCTGTGAGAAGCAAAAAATTTTACTAGATTAGTTATGTCTTAGTGAGACTATATTAAAATAAGGCTTTAATGGAGATTTTCAGAGATGTTCAGTTTCCTTCCTAAAACAATTAAGAGTTGCAAGATCCCTTTTTTTCTGGGCTCTTGAACAAAAGTAATTCTGACTCAGAAATCTTGGAGTTGGCGCTAACTTCTAAATGAAGTATTTTTCTAAATGCTGGTTTTAGAAGCTTAACTGTCTGAGATTATCTTGACTCTGGTCCCAAGAATGTTGTATTTAAAATTCTGAGACAATCATCTCCACAAATTACCTGTCCCCGTGGAGAACATGAAATCATGGCAGGGCAAGCCCGCTGTGATTCAAACATCTTCTTCCCGGATAATCACATGGAACCTAACAATTACATGTGTGAGCAGATGGGGGCAGCCAAAAGTCATTTGTCTTTTAATGCAGAGGTCATTAGATAATTTATGAAGTAAGTTTACCTCCTGAGTTGTGTTTGTTTGTGCTACCTCTAAAATAAGCCTGGTTTGCATTCTAGAGCATGTGAAGATTGCTTCTCCGAAGTGTTCAAAAGAGGGAGAAGACTACACATGGTTTTAATAATGACCTGCAACGTACGTAATCCACCTAAGGATAATAAAAGACCTTTTAGTCTGCTCAATTATCTGTTAGATAAATATAAACTCCAGCCCAGTTTCCCTGGCCACTTAGTACAGTTCTGGGGGGGCTCGTTCCAGGTCAGCGGGTTGAGGCCCCAGGAATACACACTCATTGTTAGCTCAGGTAAAACATTTTTTACAATCAATGAATCGTTAAGCTCAGTGAAGGTCACTCACACTGTTAGCATTTTTCTTCAAGATGTTCTTACACAGCCCAAGAAAGACGGGCAGGCGAGAATTCCATCTCTGCATGTCAAGAGAAATTACAAGCCTTCGGTATCAAAGCTTCTAGCCATCTCTGCCTTGCCTGCCTGCCTGCCTGCCTGCCTTCCTCTGGGTCCTCTCTCCCCGATGCCTCCCCCACCGCACTGAAATATTTTCCACGAGAAACGGGTCAGATTCCTGCTCTCCTAGGAAATGATGTGGACATACTGATTTCTTCAGAGGATGGTCTTTTCCACTTTAATCCTGTTGTGTTGTGTTACATTTTTGAGACAGGCTCTCATATAACACAAGCAAATCTCAAATTCACTAGGTAATCAGGTATAGCCTTCAAATTCCTCATCCTGTGGCTCCGTCTCCCAAGTGTGGACCATGATTTTAGAGTAACACAAGACAAAGAGTTCATTATTTATCGGCCATGAACCACCGGGCCTGACTCCATACTCTGTTTTAAAGGTAAAATCACAATAAAACTAAAGATACCGAGAAATCACTCTTTCCTTCCATCTTTAATTCCACTTCCAGTAAATGACAAAGGCTGAGTCAAACAGTTATCTACAGTAAGAGCTGGGTGAGAATCTAGCAGCCACCTAATTCAAAACACTCACTTCTATGTGGGGAGCAGGGTGCAGAGTGAACAAATGATCTGCCTGACTGTACCCCCTACCCTGTTGTGACCAAGATTGAGCTAGAACCCTGCCCTCCAGCCAAGTAGCAAGAGATGAACATTCAGACACAGTTTAGAACCAACTGAAAGTCTTTATTCCAGCAGGCTGGGACCACACCCAAGTGTTGGGGCTGGGTGTGTGTGTGTGTGTGTGTGTGTGTGTGTGTGTGTGTGTGTGTGTGTGTGTGTGTGTGCCCCCCCCCCCGCCCTAAGTGTGGACCCTAGTGTCCAGAACACTGGGTTTCTAAGGGCAGAGACTTCTATCATTGAGGCATCTCAGTCAGCAGCTTGGGGGTGGGGGGGAGTAGGGGACTTCACAGAGTAAGCAGTTTGAAGAAGCTGTTTTAACAGAAGTTAAGATACGTGGTTAGCCAGCCAGAGGGGGTTCCACACAAACAGGCAGCTAAGATGAACAGTGAGCTCGTTTCTGCACAAACAAGCAGTTTTAACAAAGGCTAAGATAAGTGAGCTAGGCCATCCCATCCCAACATCCGGACCTTTGGCTCCTAAGAATAGAGTTGGGTAGTTTTCCATGGGATTCTCCCATCAAGGAGATAAGATTCTAGTTAAACCTGGAAACGGCCTCAGCAAGAACACAAGATGAGGAAACCTCTCGCCCTCTCCCACCATTGATTTTAAAAGCAAATAAATACATAGGATTAGAATATCTGGAGACTGTGTCTGCCAAAAACTTAAATAGGTAATAAAAATAAAATTAGAAAGTAGGATGTCCTTTGGAGACTAGCACACATGTCAATACAAGCCTGAAAACATTGTAAGAACTATGAGTGTGGGATTTTTGTTTAATCCAACTTTTAACGAAGGCAACTTCAGGTGAACAGTATTTCAAACTTTCTCTCCTCACCACGAGTCTCTACTTATCTGGTTGACCTCCTCTCTCATTTTCACTGTATACTTGAAGCATGTGTGTAAAACTGCAGAAGTATGATGTCTTGGGCTGTTTTTTCTGGGCCCCTGAAGAGCCCCCGCTGTGTGAAATACTCAAGCTAGAATATGATAATAAGGCAGGGGGACGGCTGCCAGCAGTAATATGGTTTCCATTAGCACATGGTCCACATTTATACTTGAAAACTTTATTAGTTGAGTTACCACTGGATGCTCAGAAATACTTTCTGTTTGCAAGAAGAAAAACATTCGAGCAAGGTCAGTTCGACAAAAGTGCGATATTTGCAGAGAATGCCAGGGATTGAGGTTTCGAAAGCCAAGTCAAATAAGGCACAATTAGATCTCTTTTGGCTTCCAACCTCTCAGGATTCATAAATTCACATTTTAGCAGACTTGGGGAGCGAGCTTCGTCTTCATCACATCTTGTTTCCGTTGGCCCATCTGCACAGCCCAGCCTCTCTCCTGATGGGCGCTTTCAGCAAGTATCATACATCCTGGATCTTGATAACCCCTTTTCCAAGTTATTTTTTTTTCCTTTTCCTTAGTCAATGTTTTTGAACAGAGATCATATTTTATTTTGTTTGCAAAAGTAAAGGGTAAGAATGTATTTATCTACACGGCCATGTGAAGAAAACAGACGTCAAAAGCAATCATTTTAGAAAAACATAGTCCCAACCAGCTCTAAAGCTGCAGGCCCCTTTACCAAAAATGTACATTAGCTACTAAGCCTCTGACACGGTGTGATCTCAAAAACAGATGAACAAATTAAGAGAAAGGAATGTGATGTACCAAAACTTAACTTTACACGTGTAAAATTTGAGGCCAAAAGTTTACATTTCACCATTGCTGGATGCTAATGCCGAGAAGATGTAACACATTCCCACATTTCAGAGGACCTGGAGCGGCCTGGAATTCCCTTCTTCGTGTATTCATGGCTCGCCTGCCTAGCCATTATCTTCTCAGCAGTTCCCAACTCTGGTACCTCTTGGCATTGAGTTTTTGGCTCTCGAATTTCGACAAATGCCATGAGAATGACAATCTTCAGATGGCTGCAGACTCACTCTACTCCTTCCTAGGTGATAGACAGGTCTGAGCTTTGGTGGCAGACCATCATCTCTACTGGCTGTCCCACCTGCTCCATGTTGAGTGCCATGTCATGTTACAGCAAGCCCAGCTGGTCTGGGAGAGGCTCCTGAGCCTTGTAAGGAGTGATCAGAAGCGACTTACTGGAATTCTCTGTCTTGATTCCTCCTCAGTTAAATCAGGATAGACAGTAGACTTTATTATTCAAGACTAATATGAAAAGATGTATATGTGATATGCATCATACAGTTCCTGGTACGTAATAGAGTAATGATTAATAATAATAATAATAATAATAATAATAATAATAAATTTACTTTCTTTTTTCTTTTTTTTCCCCCATTATCAGGGAGGAAATCCAAGACCTTGCTTGCTAGGTGAGTGCTCTATTAATGAGTAAGCTACGTTCCCAGCGTGTGCTGGATAGTTTTTAGCTAACTTGACACAGGTTAAAGTCATCTGAGAAGAGGAAACCTTCGTTGTTGTTTGTTTTTTATTCTTTTACTCTTTTGGGGGGGGGCTGCCACCCAGTTCCCAAATAAATCACACACGGAGGCTTATTCTTAATTATGAATGCCTACCTTGTTTCTAACTAGCTTTTCTTAACATAAATTATTCCATCTACCTTCTGCCTTTGGGCTTTTCCTGGTCTCTTACTTCTGTAAATCTTACTCTTACTCTATGGCTTGCTGTGTAGCTGGGAGGCTGGCCCCTGAAGTCCTCCTTCTTTTCTGGCTACTTCTCTCTCTACTTCTCTCTCTCTCTCTCTCTCTCTCTCTCTCTCTCTCTCTCTCTCTCTCTGTCTCTCTCTCTCTCTCTCTCTGTCTCTGTCTCTCTCTCTCTCTCTCTCTCTCTCTCCCCTGATTTTTCCCTCTATATATCCTCTCTGCCTGCAGCCATGCCTCTCCTTTCTCCTACCTTGCTATTAGCTATTTAGTTCTTTATTAGACCATTAGGTGTTTTAGACAGGCACAGTAACACAGCTTCATAGAGTTAAACAAATGCAACATAAACAAAAGTAACACACTTTAAAATAATATTCCCCAACAAACATCAATTAAGAAAATGCCTGCATAATATAGGGCTATAGGCAAGCTTGTAGAGCGTTTTCTTATTTTAGTGATTGATGGAGGAGGGCTCAGCCCATTGTAGGTGGTGCCACCCCTGGGCTTGTGGTCCTGGGTTCTATAAGAAAGCAAGCCGAGAAAGCCAGTAAGCAGTAGTCTTCCATGGCCTCTGCAACAGCTCCTGCCTCCAGGTTTTTGCCCTGCTTGAGTTCCTGTCCTGACTTCCTTCAACAGCAAACTGTTAGTTAGAAGTATAGGTGAAATAAACCCTTTCCTCCCCAACTTGTTTGTGGCCATGGTGTTTCATCACAGCAGTAGTAACCCTAAGACACAGCCCTAATAATGGTGAACTTCAACCTGACTCAGGATTTGTTTCTTTTCTTTCTGTGAGACTTCTGACGGCCTTCTTCAAAGCCACTACTCTAGAAAGCTCTATGGTCCTCGGCTTCCTAGACTTCTTTGTCATTCTCAGGCAATTTAGTCTCTACCCACCAAGATCACTCACCATTTATGGTTCCCAGGCCCCTCCTCCAGCTAGCATGACTTCGTGCCCTAGGTTTAACACAGCTGGATACCATTAGACACACCTGACCTTCCAGCTGTCTTATAGAAAAGGTCCCTTACCCAAGCTGCTGGCCACACTATGTAGTTGTGGTGATTTGAATAAAAATAGCCCCATAGATAGGTCCATAGGGAGTGGCACTATTAGGAGGTGTGGCCTTGTTGAAGTAGGTGTGGCTTTGTTGGAGGAAGTACATCATCAGAGGGTGGGCACTGAGGTCTCAAGCCAGGTCTCGTGTGTCACTGTCACTTCCTGCTGCCTGTGGATCCAGATGTAGAACTCTCAGCTACCTCTCCAGCACCATGTCCACCTGTACACCACCATGCTTCCCTACCGTGGCAATAATGGACTAAGCCTCCAAACTATAAGCCAGCCCAGTTAAACGATTTCCTTCCTAAGAGTTGCTGTGGTCATGGTGTCTCTTCACAGCAATAAAACCCTATCTAATATAATACAGTAGCCGAGGAAGACCCTTGAACTCCTGGTCCTCTTGCCTCTACCTCCCAAGTGTTGAGATTACAGCTATGTGCCGCTATGCCCAGTTTATGTGGTGCTGGAGGACTGAGCCTAGAGCCTCATGTATGCCAGGCAAACACTCTGCCAACTGAGCTGCTGCATCCCTGGCCCCATACCTGAGTTTTCTACCACTTTTTTTTTTTTTGCTTTTATGTATTGTTGGTTAAATGAATGTTTATTAAAAATGGGCTTTCCTCGTACTATACCTTCTCTCTCTCTCTCTCTCTCTCTCTCTCTCTCTCTCTCTCTCTCTCTAAGGCTATATCAGTAAAATTATCCTAAAATAAATAATTTTGCCCTCTGTGTTTGCTACTGCCCTCCAGTCTTTCACCCCTAGGCTGTTGCCCATTGCAGCAGCACAGGGTTTTTCAGTTAGGCCCCCCTTTCCACTCACTGACTGTGTGTCCTTGAACAAATAAATTCAGCCCATCTGTACCAAATTTCTTTCTTGAAGTGTTTATCTAATTATTCTTTATAAATAAAAAAAAAAGGAGTCAGATATCAAAGTAAGAACCTGAATGATCAGAGAAGCAGCAGAGAAGCCACCAGCAACCTCTTATCTCTTCCGTTCCTCCATCCAAAAGGGCTGAGATCCTCTCTCAGCCCCACCTTACCACTTCCTGTCTCCTATTTGTCCTCAGTCCTCCAAAACCTCTATGGTTAATTTTGGTCAGCTAGTGGCTAGCTCTGACCTCTGACTCCAAGCAAGCTTTATTGTCAGAATGCCATCAAAGTATCACACAACACACACACATATAAAATAAATAAATAAATAAATAATATAATTTTTAAAAATACCTTTTGCCTGGATACAGTTCTCAGAGGTACAGAAGGGAGGAAATCTGGAAAGAGAAGCAAGATGGTGTAGGAGCTCTTTGGAGAAACAGGAAGCATGTCTATAACCCATTTACACCATCAACCCTGACTCTCCAACAAAGTTCCACATGGGTCCTGGAACAACATTGAAAAACAATGGAAAGTGGTGGTTGGTGCCTGTAATTACCTAGAAGATGTCTCAGCCACGGCTGTGAAGGATTGTTTACATTAGGCTTACCTCTGGGCATGCCTGTGAAAGATCAGCTTGATTAAGTTAATTGAGGTGGGAAGACCCAACATTAAGAAGGGTGGTACCATTCCCTGGGTTTCAGTAATGGGATGCATAAAAAGGAAACTAAGCATGAACATTCATTATTCTCTGTCCTGATTATAGATATAATGTGACCAGCTACCTCAAGTGCTTGGTTAACTGCACACCAATTGGTTAACCAGTACCAAATGGTCAACCCTGAAAACATAGAAAAGTAACATTGTGCTGGCCAGTTTTATGTCAATTTGACATGAGCTAGAGTCATTTGGGAAAAGGGAACCTCAATGGAGAAAATACCTTCATCAGATGGGCCTGTGATTATTCATTTCCTTGACTGATGATTGATATAGAAGGATGTAACTCACTGTGGGTGGGTTCATCCCTGGGCTGGTGGTCCTGGGTGCCATAAGAAGACAGCCTGAGAGAGCCATGAGCACCAAGCCAGTAAGCAGTGCTACTTTGTGGTCTCTGCATCAGTTCCTGATTCTAGGCTCCTGCCTTGAGTTCCTGCCCTGACTTCCCTGAATGATGGACTACAAGTTATAAATTGAAATAAACACTTTCCTCCCTAAGTTGTTTATAGTCAGTGTTTTGTCACAGCACTAAAAACCCTAACTAAGATGAACATTATATGGATTGGGCAGGTTGTATTTATATATTTAGGAATCTATGTGTGTGTGTACATACATATGCGCACATATATATAGATATAGATACTGTTAATCTCACAGGTTGAGAATAAGACCACTACCATACTTTTGAACCAAATTTGAAGCAAACTTTAATTAAATACTGGCCAGGATGTTGAACTCTGGCCAGATCCATTCCTGGGTTCCCAGAAAATGGCCATGAGTCATGTTTTGCAGAGGCTTAAAAAGACAAAACCATAAGGCCATCCACCAGGTTCAATCAGGAGCATATATTCAACTATATATATTCAACCAACCATATGTATATTCAAGCATATATCCTGACTTATTTCCTGACTATGAACCTCCCACGACATGTGATCAAGCACATTCTGTGCATTTGGATCAAAGAAATTTGTTTAGGGAACAAAAAATGTGCCTTGTTATCTCCCATAAACAACAGCCTCCAGCATTTCAGGGACTATCTGTCCTTGGGCAAAAGACTTACAGGTTAGAGGCATTTCTATTTCATGGATCACTTAGGCACAATAATTAAAAATTAAAACATAACTTTGGGCTATCACAATATACACATAGATCTAACAACAGTTAAAGAAGAAAACAGAGCTGGGCAGTGGTAGTGCATGCCTTTAATCCTAGCACTTGGGAGGCAGAGGCAGGCGAATCTCTGTGAGTTCGAGGCCAGCCTGGACTACAGAGTGAGTTCTAGGAAAGGCACAAAGCTACACAGAGAAACCCTGTCTCGAAAAACAAAGAAGAAGAAGGAGGAGAAGGAGGAGGAGACGGAGACGGAGACGGAGACGGAGACGGAGACGGAGACGGAGAGAAGGAGAAGGAGAAGGAGAAGGAGAAGGAGAAGGAGAAGGAGAAGGAGAAGGAGAAGGAGAAGGAGAAGGAGAAGGAGAAGGAGAAGGAGAAGGAGAAGGAGAAGGAGAAGGAGAAGGAGAAGGAGAAGGAGAAGGAGAAGGAGAAGGAGAAGGAGAAGGAGAAGGAGAAGGAGAAGGAGAAGGAGAAGGAGAAGAAGAAGAAGAAGAAGAAGAAGAAGAAGAAGAAGAAGAAGAAGAAGAAGAAGAAGAAGAAGAAGAAGAAGAAGAAGAAGAAGAAGAAGAAGAAAAAGAAAACAGGCCACACATTTGAAAGGGAGCAAGAAGATGGGCACCTGGGAGGATTTGGAGGTGAGGAAGTGGTGCGATTGTGTTGTAATCTTGAAACAGTTTTTTAAACTAAAGAAAAAATTCCTTAAGTTACTATTTTTTGAGTTTATTTACTGTTCATGTGCATGATATGGAGGCATGAGCAGGAGTGCCATGGTGTTTGTGTAAAATCCGAGGACAACTTTCAAGTTAGCTCTCTGCTTTCACCACGTGGGTCTGGGGATCAAACTTAGCTCTTCAGGCTTGGCAGCACACCACTGTTCCCACCTTCCCTGTCTTAACCACCATCCACTCCTCTTCTGTTGTATTTGGGGTATGTTATCTCAGCCACAGGAAGTTAACTCAGACAAGGCAAAACCAAGAGGAGACCTTCGGAATCTCAAGAGGAGGGACTGCGTGGAGTGTTAGAAGGACTAAGCTGAGCTTGGATACTGGGACTGGAAATCCAAGGTGTCACAAATGCCACAGTGGCTTTCCTAGAGAGGAGGGAAGCCAGCAACTGAAAGCCACCACCGACGTAATACCAGTAGGAAGTCATATCTGGGCAGCAGACACCTCTCTAATGCTCCACACCCTATGTGCCACAGAGAGGAAAGAAAGATGGGTAAGTAACACCAGCACCCATCCAGACTTTGGCTCCCTCAGGGCCTACACTGTCTCCTTCTTCCTCCAACCTGAACAGACAATGCTCAGGAAATCTCTGTTGAATCAGCATCTTGATTACATTATTTACCTCCATGTCAAATTTAAATAGCACAAAAAAGCATCCCAACATCATCTCCCGCACCTTAACTAATTTAGACAAACAGTAGCAGCTGTGGAGAAAGGAGGATGTTGGTGGCATGGGGGCAAATGTGATCACCAACCCAAAACAACTAGAAGCTAAGTTGGCCTGCCAAGTTCAGCACATAGTCTAAGTACTTTGTGCCACTAGAGGGAGTATGTCCAGGTTCAAATGAAATAGAATAAAAATTGCATTCGAAAGTTTAATTAACAGCCATAAAGCTTATGCCCAGGTATTATTCTTTCTCTTGTCAAAATACCAATAATTCAAAGAGACAGTTGGTGAAAACTATGTAACACCAAATTATTACTCATGACATAAAGCCAAAATCAAATATTGATTCATAAAAGCACTATGAACTTTTATTTTTTAAATATTTGTTATGACTGGTGGATATGTATTTTGTGTGTGTGACGATGTGTGTATGAGTGCAGGCACGATAATGTTCATGTGAAGTCAGAGGACAACGTTCAGGGTGGGTTTTCTCCTCCCACCATGGGTTCCAGAGAACTCAGGTCACACACTGAGCCATCTTGCCAGTCCATGAGAACTCTGTTTTCCTTAAATCCATTTATTCCTTCACCTGTTTATTTAGTGACATGTGTGTGTGTGTGTGTGTGTGTGTGTGTGTGTGTGTGTGTGTGTGTGTGTACTCACGTGCACGTATGTGTTTGAAGATCCAAAGACACCTTTTGGGAGTCAGTT
The DNA here is from genome assembly GCF_049852395.1 of Peromyscus maniculatus bairdii. Classification (NCBI taxonomy): domain Eukaryota; kingdom Metazoa; phylum Chordata; class Mammalia; order Rodentia; family Cricetidae; genus Peromyscus; species Peromyscus maniculatus. Next base: position 44,094,550 of record NC_134870.1, read on the forward strand.
CTCACCATGAGGGTCCTAGAAATCAAACTCAGGCCAGTAGGTGTGGCGGCATTACCTTTATCTGCTGTCCTCCACATCCCCGCCCCCACCTTGAGTTCTTTTGAAAACTAAGACTAGTGCCTAGAGAGATGGCTCAGTGGTCCAGAGCATGGCTGCTTTTCCAGAGGACCCAACTTTGATTCCCAGAACCTACATAGCAGTTTACAACTGCCTGTAACTCCAGTTCCAGGAGATCTGTTCCCCTCTTCTGTACTCATGAACATCAGACATGCAAATGGTATACAGCCATATATGCAAGCAAAACACCTATATACATAAAATTTTAAAATAAATAAGGTACATTAAAAAACTAAAGTGTTAAGAATTGGCAGCTTTGGGCGCCAGGTGGTGGTGGTGGCAGGCACACACGTTTAGTCCCAGCACTCGGAAGGCAGGCAGATCTCTGTGAGTTCGAGGCCAGGCTGGTCTACAGAGTGGCTTCCAAGACAACCAAGGCTACACAGAGAAACTCTGCCTCAAAAAATAAAAATAAAAACCAACAACAACAAAAAAAGATTTGGTAGTTTGGGGGCTGGAGAGATGACTAAGCAGCTTGCTGCTCTTTTAGAGGTTCCAGATTCAGTCCCCAGTGCCCATATGATAGCTCACCATCATCTGTAATACCAGTTCCAGAGAATCCCATGCCTCCTTCTGACCTCCTCAGGCATCAGGCACATGAGTGGTACATGCACATACATACACAAACATGCAGAAGGAAAAAAAAAACACTCATACACATAAAATAAATAAATAAATTGAACTTGTAGCCAGTCTGTACTATTCAGCCTTAAATAGCAACTTAAAGTGGATTCCCAATCCTATGCCACACTTTAAAAACTTGCAATCAAAAAATCCTAAAATAAATGACCAGATGTCTTGCTTCAATTTCCAGAAAGAAATGTTAGTGATCCTCATTTAATAAATGGGGCTAGGGATAAAAGAGGCCCAAATAGTTCATCAAATTACCCAAGGTCACATATTCAGCTAACAAATAAGTATGCACAGAAAACTCTAAATATAAGTGGATAAAATAATAATAATAATAATAATTAATAAAAAGCTATCGATTCAGAATAGGACTCTCTTAGCAAATGCCCCAGTAGCTCACCAGCTGTCAAAGCTTTCTTAGAACTTGATGCGTTCAAGGGTCAGGGAGCTGGGTCGGCAGGTTAAGCATGTGCTTGTCACTTGAACTTCGACCCTCAGAACCCACAGTGGAAGGAGAGAACCAATGGCAAAAAATTGTCCTCTTGTGGTGATATATTGTGTCCCCAAATACATCGTGCACCCTAATAAAGCTTATCTGAGGATCAGAGGAAAAAGGCAGCCACTGTATTAAACATAGAAGTCAGGCAATGGTAGCACACACCTTTAATCCTATCACTTGGGAGGCAGGGATCCGGCTGGATCTCTGTCAGTTCAAGGGCACACTGGGAACAGAGCCAGGCATGGTGGCACATGCCTTAAATTCCAACGCTAGTTAACCATAAAGGTCTGGAGGTCTGTACAGACAGACAGGAAGTGACAGAGCTGGGCAGAAAGAGGACATGAGATGGAAGGGACAGAAAGGCATATAGGCGTGGGTAGACAGGAAGCAGCTCTTTTTGGAAGCTGACGAGTTGGTGAGGCGAGGTTGGCTGTGGCTTGTCCTTTCCCTCTGATCTCTCAGTTTTAACAGTAATATCTGGCTCCGGGTTTTTGTTTTTGTTTTTGTTTTATTAATAAGGCTGTTTAGCAATTCGTCTTACATCCCCTGGCCTCCAAACATGTTGCTGAGTGGTGCTCTCTGTCTTCTCTCTGTTGTGATATTCTGCCTACTCGGGCTCATAGCAATGGATCCAGCCAGCTTTTCACTAAAACTTTCGAAACCATGAGCCAAAATGTATCCTTCCCCTTTTAAGTTGCATAGGTCAAGTATTTCATCACAGCCACAGAAAACTAATGTGCTACCTAAGATGATTAATGTTTGGAATTTTTTTAAAAATCCCTACAGCACAGGCAAAGTGCACAGAAATGGTCTTTCATATCTATTTTGCTAAGTATATAAGTTAATACTTTACTATTACTTCTTTTTAGACAGGGTCTCATGTAGATAGACCCTATCTGAAAAAAAATATCATGAAGAATTAAGTCTTAAAATATCTACATTTACACAGAGATTTACATGTAATTATATTCATTTCTACATTGTGAATAATGTGGTACTAAGAACATTCTAAATGCCCAACACAGGAAGTATTCAAATGCAAAATGTCTATGCAAATAATAGCATACTATACAGCCATCAAAAGTCATTATGCTGAAGACCAGTAACATAGAGAATATATTCAGTATAAACCCAGATAAAATATATATTAATCCTAAATTCTGAATATGTATTCAGTGATAAAGAGCTTGCCTAGCATGTGTGGGGTCAATCCCATCACCACAAAAATAAGCTAATAAACTACTCATGTGGACATATACTGTAAATGTTTATGCATGTATACATGAATGTGTAGAGAGGAGAGAAAAAGATTTCTTACAACAAAATTCCCAAGTGATTTCATTTTATAATTTCTAATTTTCTGTGTGACACTGTGTTTGTTTGCTTGTTTTTTTTTTATGTCTATAACATGGCTGACTGCGAGCTGATTGCTTCTTCTCATTAATCTTCCTAAGACCATAACCAGTTTCCCCCATCAGGGTCTGGAGATCACTGCCAGCACAGTCACTAACAAAAACTCAAGGCTGGGTTGCCGCCAGGTGAGGAGCACGCTGTAACTGAAAGTTTTTCTGTGCCCGGCCCGGTTCACAGCTGCTCAGACCCAAGTAAACACACAGAGGCTTTTATTAATTATAACTGCTCAGCCATTAGCTCAAGCCTGCTACTGACTAGCTCTTACACTTAAACTCAGCCCATTTCTGTCAATCTATATGTCACCATGTGTTCCGTGGCTTTACCTGTATGTCATTATATGCTGCTCCCTGGACGGTGGGTTGGTGGCTCCAATTCAGCCTTGCTCTTCCCAGAATCCCCCCTGTCTGCTTATCCCACCTATACTTCCTGCCTGGCTACTGGCCAATCATCATTTTATTAAACCAGTGTACAAAAGCATTATCCCACAGCAGCAGGGTTTCTGCTGCCATAAGGAAACAAGGCATTAGGAAAGCATAGAGCCCAATACAGTGGTGCACACTTGGTATTCCAACACTTGGGAACCTGCAGTTGGAAGAATGCAAGTTCAAGCCCATCCTGGGCTACATAAAAAGTTCAAGACCAGGGCTAGGGAGATGACTTAGTCATTAAAATGCTTGGCATACAAGCATGAGGACCTGAGTGTGAACCCCCAGAATCCATGTGAAAATCCAGGCATAGCAACATGTGCCTGAAATCCTAGCACCGATGGGATGGGCAAACAGGAAGATCTCTAGAGCTCACAAGCCAGTCTGTCTTAAAAAAACACAAGAAAGATAATGATTGGAGAAGGCATCCAATGACAACCTCTGGCCTCCACATTCATGTACACACATGCATGTGTGCATGTACACACACACACACACACACACACACACACACACACACACACGAGTTCAAGACCAAAAATTACTTTAAAAGTTAGATATTCAAGACCAACTTGAGTTACATTATGAGTCCCTGTCTCAAAAACCCCAAGAGTTTGTTTGTGGCTCAGTGGTAGAGTGCTTGCCTAGCATATACAAGGCCTTCCTCCGGTTTGACCCCACATATAACAAATAAACGTTCTTTGCTAGTATTTATCTCTAAGAACACATCAGTTGCTTTCTCTGGTTGAGTGGCTTGGATTGGGTAATCTCAATGATGCAGTCCAAGTGATTAGAACAATGCCCACTAAATAGTAGCTGCCTCAGTTTATCAGTGATGGTATTGAGCCTTCCCCTCACAGACATGGGCATTTGAAGTTCCTAATCTATAGCAGGTATGTTCTCCACGATGAAATTTCTCTTGGTAGAGAAACACTCTTAGACACTGCCCAGCTGGGTGTGGTGGCACATGCCTGTAATCCCACAACTAGAGAGGCTAAGGGTGGCTTTTTTTTTGTTTCCTGCTTATGGACAGCTAATTATTACAGTAGTATTAGTTGACAATTAATTGTATTTACACTCTAGTTAAAAAAAAAATAGATGGACCCTGTATATATAAATATGTTTCTGGACTCTATTCTACTTTATTAATCTATGTTCTTAGTTTTTAGTATGGTAGTATCCAAATGTATACATTTCTAGAAATATTTTAAGTAGCATACATTAACTATACATAACAATGGGTTTCATTATGGCATTTTCATATGTGTTTGTGATATGCTTTTTAATAATTTTTTGAGACATGGGCTCTCTATGTAGCCTCAGTTGTTCTATAGCTTTCTATGTAAACCAGACTGGCCTTAAACTCATAGAAATTCTCCTGCCTCTTTCTCCAGAGTTCTGGGCTTAAAGCCCTGCACCACCGCACCTGGCTGTATGTTAATCAGCATTTAGTTTTATTCACCACTATTACCTTCTCTTGTCCATTTCCTACTCATGTTGATCCCCTTCCTCTGCCCAACTAACCTATCTTCTACTTTCTGCTTCCTATCCTCCTCCTCCTCCTCCTCCTCCTCCTCCTCTTCCTCTTCTTGTTCTTTTCTTTCTTTCTTTCTTTTTTTCTTTGGAGCTGAGAATTGAGCCCAGGACCTTGTGCTTGCTAGGCAAGTGCTCTGCCATTGAGCTAAATCCCCAACTACTTCTTCTTCTTCTTCTTCTTCTTCTTCTTCTTCTTCTTCTTCTTCTTCTTCTTCTTCTTCTTCTTCTTCTTCTTCTTCTTCTTCTTTCTTCTTCTTCTTCTTCTTCTCCTTCTTTTTCTTCTCCTTCTTCCTCCTCCTCTTCCTCCCCCTCCTCCTCCTGCTCCTCTTCTTCCTCCTCCTCCTCCTTCTTGGAAGACTAACTGAATATAATACAGGTGCATACATGTGGTGTTATTACAGACACATGGTCCTCTTCCCAGTGGCTACACCAATGAAGATAATGTCTCCCTCCCACAGCAACCACTCACTATCAATAGCTCCTCAAGGAATGGGGAAGTCTTAAACCCTTTCCCTCTTCTATAATGGGATGATGAGTGGTCCAATCTTCTGCAGATAATCAGTGATGCTGTTGTTGTAGGGTATTACCAGAGAAGACTGCTGGGACATTGGTTTAGGCCAATACAAAGTTTTTATTAGCACTCTGGCAAATACACTGAATGTTTTGGAATCCCAGTGTAGCATAGAGGCTTTCTTGGAGTGACCCTTTAAGCATGAAAATCATGTTCTGGGTTGGCATACGTCAGTTAACAAGAACAGTTACCCAGAAGTGGAACTTCAGAAGCCAAAAGCCAAGGCTAGTACATTTAGAGACTTTCCAGAACTATGGACTTTAATAGTGAGATCCTCGTTTTGGTTTCGGCAGGTGGCACTATCTACGTGCTGAGTTTTATGGCCTGAATGGTACTTCCATCATGGAGTGAGTTGTGCTAAGGTGAGGGGGTATGGTTACTAATGTCTGGGGCCCTGTTACAGTTGTGAGTTCAAAAGCGTCACAGCCATGCCATACTCAGAGACAGTCCACATCTCTCCTCTTCCCCTTCCTCGGGCTCCTACATTTTTCCCCACCCCCTCCTCCATAATGTTTTCTGAGCTTTGGAGGGACTGATTTGGATGTCCCATCTAGAGCAGACACCCAGAAGTCACTTGTTCTCACAGTTACGAGTCTCTGCAGTTACTGCTTCTCTGACCATAGCTGACATCAGTCCTAATGTATGGCCATAACAGTTATTTAGGAATTGACGAGCATGTCATGTCCATACAAAACAACAGCAGTAGCTTTCCCACTAGAGTAGATGACTTCCTTAACTGAAAGCTTCTGCCTAGGTTTTATAGTACCTCAGGATGATGTCATTTGGCTGCCTCCATTTTCAAGCAAGCATAAGGCATTGGACATATTAACCTAATTGCAGACCCAGAGATTGCCACACTTAAGTTGGACAACTGCATAAGTGTTTGCCTTCTACGTGCAGGAAATGGCGGCCATTCATGGGCTAGCCTGAACAAAACAGTTCCATAAGTGAGGAGAAAGGAAAGGATGCCTGATGTGTAAGCAATGAATCTAATTTCTGTTAGTACATTCAGTCTATCCTCTCTTGAGGTTGCCAAATAGGTTTTTAAATACGCCAGATGATTCATCACTGATTTCTGCCTCTAATGGGGGAGGAAGGAGTCAAAGTCTTAGCAGCCAAGCCCTTCACTGATTAGATTGGCCTGAGGAAATCTTGATGTTATCTTCAACATTAATCCTAATGTGAACAACTTAGCCTAATAACAATACTGCAGTGTTGCTGACATGATCCCTTAAGAAAGAACTTGAAATCACAAGATTTCCTTCACTCACTTAAAACAGTGTTTTAACATAGCTCATATAGCAGAGTTCTTGCCTAGCACATACAAAGCCCTGGGGTTGACCCCCAGCACCCCGCCCTCAAAAAAAAAAAAAAAAAAACAGGCAGGGAGGCACTTGCCCATAATCCCAGAACTATGGATATTTAAATTTTGTCAGTTCTGTTTTTCCAGTCTGTAAACAACAATCCTCCTGCCTCAGCTTGCCAAATCCTGAGATTACAAGTTCCTGTTACTATAACCAGCATGATGTCTAAATTTTGGTTTATCTGGTATCTCTTTATAATTATATTTAGACTATACATTTTTAGGCAAAGATACCATGGAAGTTATACTGTGCTGTGGTGATATTGTGTTTCCCAAAATATTGTGTACCCTAATAAACTTATCTGGGGTCAGAGAACAGAGCAGCCACTAGATATAGAGGCCAGAAAATGGTGGCACTCACACCTTTAATCCTATCACTTGGGAGGCAGAGATCCATCCAGATCTGTGTGAGTTTAAAGCCACACTGGAAACAGCCAAGCATGGTGACTCACGCCTTTAATCCCAAAAAGTAAGCCTTTAATCCCAGGAAGTGAGGGCAGAAAGCAGAAAGGTATATAAGGCGGCGTGAAAAACAGGAACTAGGCTGATTAAGCTTTTAGGCTTTCGAGCAGCAGTTCAGCTGAGATTCATTCTGGATGAGGACTCAGAGGCTTCCAGTCTGAGGAAACATGATCAGCTGAGGAATTGGCGAAACCTTTTAAGATTCATACTACGCTGTGCCTCTCCAGTATATGGTATCTGAAGGAACATGGTGTCAACACCCTCAGGTCTGATGATAGACCTTAATCTTGATTAAGGTCAGGTCTACGAAGTCTCCTCATGATGGTAATTCTTCACTATAACTCATGACTACTTCATAGAAAAGATGTTGAATCTCAGCAAATATTCTCTGTCTCATCAAACTTTCAATCCATAAATTTTAAATATCCATTAATGATTCTTATCCTAACTTATTAGTGAGGTGTTTATCAAATGATTTTATATTTTCATCATTGCTTTAATGTTTATTAATTATAAATTTACACATAAAAAGAGCAGTCTACTCCTTCCACTTATTATTTGATTACTTATTTATATCAAGATGGAGGCATGATTATTTTTTTGGAGACAAGATCACCCATGTAGCCCAGGCTGACCTTGAACTTGCTTTGTAGCCAAGGTTGACCTTGAACACCTGATCCTCCATCCTCTAACTCCCAAGTGCTATAATGACAGGTATGTGCTACTATAACTGGTTTCGACAGAGGCAGGGTTGGAATCCAAGGCTTCCTGCATGCTAGACACTCTACCAAGCTGAGCCACATTCCCAACTCATGACTATTCATCTTATCCTGTTGTACCCAGAGTTCCCCAAAGACTACCAAAAGACCAAATACAATGCAAAAGCAGTCTTTTTATTGTGAGTTAACTCAGGTCTCCCCTCAGTCTGATGCAGCAATAGAGCAGGAGAGTCCCTGAGTAGCAAGGGACAGGGTTCTTAAAACAAGGGGGCCTCGGGGGTCTACAGACTACATAGGAACAGACTCAGGACTGGTTTATGCGAGTGGCAATAATCATGTTAGTAAATTTTAATTGGCTAGAGTTAGTTGGGGGTTACAGTTTTCCATTTTGGGGCAGGCCTAGACAAGTCCCAGGCTTTGTCCTTGAGCTGCCATGGAGACTGGCTGGCCTAGCACCTACTGACTGTGGGGGCTGCCTCAGTGGCCCAGGCTTTCACATTGACCCATGCATGTAGCTCCAAGTTGGTGAGTGGTCTTAGACAGTAAGCAGTTGGCTGAACCTTGAGTGGTCAGAATACAAGTAGGTGCAGAAAGGAAGCTACTGCAAGGACTATGTCTTTTGTTCACAGCCCTCCCAGAGACTGCTTGCTCAAGTCTCAAGAAACTAAAATTGAGGCCTGATCTCTAAGAGAAGACTGAGCAGCCTCTTATGGTGTCTGCCTGGTCCTTTCAATCCCATATGTTAAAATTAATTATTTAAATTTTTTCTATTCTCTATTGTATAAACACTTTTTCCAGTTAGCTCCTCCATCCCCATTTTTTGAGACAAGGTTTCGCTATGCAATGTACCCCAGGCTGGCCTTGAACTTCTCAGTCTCTTTTGCCAGGATTTCAGGTATGCACCAACATACCAGACTCCTATATCCCTTCAACATGACTCCAGATCCCCTTGCAGTCTCCCTTACTTCCTAGAACAACAAGATAGTTCAACTCTTCTAGTATTTTTCTTACCAAAGCCACAGTGTTAATAAGCATTCTCTGATTGTTCGTATTGGGATTGAAGCCTACTTGATCATAGTGGATAATTTTTTTGATGCGTTCTTGGAGTCTGTTTGCCAGTATTTTATTGAGTACTTTTGCATCAATGTTCATAAAGGAGATTGGTCTGTAATTCTCTTTCTTTGTTGCATCTTTGTGTGGTTCAGGTATCAGGGTAACTGTAGCCTCATAGAAAGAGTTTGGCAATGTTCCTTCTGTTTCTATTGTGTGGAACAATTTGAGGAGTATTGGAATTATCTCTTCCTTGAAATTCTGGTAGAATTCTGCACTGAAACCATCTGGTCCTGGGCTTTCTTTGGTTGGGAGACTTTTAATGACTGTTTCTATTTCCATAGGGGTTATTGGTCTGTTTAAATAGTTTATCTGGTCTTGATTTAACTTTGGTATGTGGTACCTATCCAGAAAATTGCCTATTTCTTTTAGACTGTCCAATTTTGTGGAGTACAGGTTTTTAAAATATGACCTGATGCTTCTCTGATATTTCCTCATTGTCTGTTATTATGTCTCCCTTTTCATTTCTGATTTTGTTAATTTGGATGCTCTCTCTCTCTCTCTGCCTTTTGGTTAGTTTGGATAAGGGCTTGTCTATCTTGTTGATTTTTCTCAAAGAATCAACTCTTTGTTTCATTGATTCTTTGTATTGTTCTCCTTGTTTCTATTTTATTGATTTTGGCTCTCAGTTTACTTATTTCCTGTCATCTGTTCCTCCTGGGGGAGTTTGCTTCTTTTTGTTCTAGAGCTTTCAGGTGTTCTGTTAAGTCGCTAGTGTGAAATTTCTCCCACTTCCTTATGTGGGTGTTTAGAGCTATGAACTGTCTTCTTAGTACTGCCTTCATAGTGTCCCATAAGTTTGGGTATGTTGCACATTCATTTTCATTGAATTCTGGGAAGCCTTCTTTCTTTCTTTATTCCTTGACCCAGTGGTGATTCCGTTGAGCATTATTCAGTTTCCATGAGTTTGTAGGCTTTCTGTAACTTGTGTTGTTGTTGAATTCTAACTTCAAGCCATGGTAGTCCGATAAAATACAGGTTATTCTGATTTTTTTGTATCTGTTGAGATTTACTTTGTGATTGAGTATGTGGTCAGTTTTAGAGAAGGTTCCATTGGGTGCTTAGGAGATATAGTCTTTTGTGTTTGGGTGGAATGTTCTGTAGATGTCTATTAAGTCCATTTGAGTCATAACATCTATTAATTCCCTTATTTCTCTGTTAAGTTTCTGTCTGGCAGACCTGTCCATTGGTGAGAGTGGAGTGTTGAAGTCTTCCACTGTTTGTATGTGGGGTTTGATGTGCAATTTAAGCTTTAGTAATGTTTCTTTTACATATGTGGGTGCCCTTGTATTGGAGCATAAATGTCCAAAATTGAAACTTCATCCTAATGGATTATTTTCCTTGTGATGAATATGTAATGTCCTTCTTGATCTTGTTTTTATTAATTTTAGGTTGAAGTCTATTTTGTTAGATATTATGATAGCTACACCAGGTTACTTCTTAAGTTTATTTGATTGGAAAGACTTTTCCTAGCCTTTTACTTTGAGGTTTAAAAATTTTTTTTCAATAAAAATAATCTTAAAAAAAGAAGAAGCCAGGTGATGGTGGCATACACCTCTAATCCCAGCACTTGGGAGACAGAGCCAGGCTGATCTCTGTGAGTTCAAGGCCAGCCTGGTCTACAGAGCGAGATCCAGGAGAGGCACCAAAACTACACAGAGAAACCCTGTCTCAGAGAAAAAAAAAATAATAAATAAAATAAAATAAAATTCTGCAGTTATTTTCTTAAAGTACGGGGTCCCTTCACCATTTCCTTTTTCCTCTCCTCCCTAACTGCCGCAGACATTCTTAGAAGAGCCAGAGCGGCCATCTAGCCAGAAACAAAGCAATCATATGCTAACTAGGTCACATGGTAGAGGCAATCAGAAGAGACCTGACCCTTGCGACTGTGGAGCTGCCATTTTAGATAGTCAGTCAACCTTTACCCCAAACTCTAAGAAGTCAGTTTGTTTTTCCTAAGCCATTGTTATCTGGGGATCTTTGTTAAATGGGAAGCTGGTAGCCCTTACTTTTCCTTAAAGAAAACTTAGTTAAACTGTGAGTGGCTGTAGTTGGAAGGCAAGCCATAAACTGTCCAAGCCTGCAACCAAGGAAACAAGTTGGAAAAACTTGTTCTGTAGGGTACTTCTTGACATATGATGCAAAGCCTCACAGAAGAGATGAAGTCAGAGATAATTTCCATAAGAGAGAAAACTCGGTGCTTTTAAAAGCTACTCTGTCTTACTTGAAAGCTACATTGGGTGTATATAGTGATCTGAATGCTCAAAGGGTTGGGGAAAAAAACAGTTCTTCTACAGCAAACACAGAAACATGAGGCAGTTCACCTGCTGTAGCTCTCAGCAACTGCTTTAAGGGAAAATGAGAATGTAGCCCCCATGCCCTTCTTAAGCACTTCTGTTGAAGAAGTCCCTGAGAGACAATGGGAACCAATCCAATCCCAATATCAGACTACAGCTCTGGTCTGCCCTCTTAACCTATTATTTCTATTTTTAAGATTAATTTTATTATTTATGTGCAGGAGGGGGGATGCTTGTGGGGTCAGAAGAGGATGCCAGATCCCCTGAGCTGGAGTCACAAGCAGCTGTGAACGACATGATGTAAGTGCTGAGATCTGAATGAACTCCAGCTACCATCTCTCCAGCCATCTCTCCAGCCTCACCCATTATTTCAAGAGGAGTCAGGACAGAGAAGCATATGATGGTTTGAATGTGACATGCTCCCAACAAGCTCTTGCATTTGAACCCTTGGACCCCAACTGACTACACTGTTTGGGGAAGAACCTTTAGGGACCATGACCTAGTTCTGCAAAAGGCTTAGGAGTTATAGCCTGGCCCTAGTTCCAGCCTGAGCACTCTCTGTTTCCTGGTTGTCTGCCAAGATGTAAGCAAGCTTTACGCACATACCTGCCATTACAGCCATGAACACCACTATGCCTTCAGGTCATGGAACTGTGAACTAAAACAAGTCCTTCATCTTTTAAGGCACCAGCTTCAGGTGTCTGTCCCAGCCAGTAACCAGCACAAGGCAAATAGACAGATCATAGAGGTCCGTGGACAGAAGATCCGATATTTCGGTTACAAATCGTGCAGCTGAGTGAGCTCTATGTGGGTGGCTTTCTACCCGAAACTGAGTTGAAGTAAGTAATGCAGAGAACTGACTTAGGGGATAGGTTACTTCCAACAAATCAGACTTTTACTGCATTCCCTCAGGAAAGACACAAAAACCATATAATGTGAGAATTGTTCAAGGAAGGAATTATTTGTAAATTATGGAAAGAAATAGAAATTATGGGTGCAAGAGAACCTTTCAACCAGGAATAGTGGAGTGCCTTTGCTCCCCTTAAAGTTCCTAGTGGGGTGGGGGAGGAGAGATACTCCTGAAGCAAGAAGATAAAAGCTATCTAGGGGAAATGACACCAGCATCCAGGGGCAAGCCAGGCAAGGCATACCCCAGAACCCCTCTTCTTTCCCTTCCTCTGGGTCTTATCATTGGTTGGATCCAGTAGAAAACCAGAGGACAAAGGAGCACTTATAAACCAAGAGAGGTCCATCTCTCAGAAAAAGAAAGAGGATGCAAAAGAGGAGACATTGATCATCTAAAGGAGCAATATTCCAAATACCTCCACACCTGCCCAGCAAGAAAATGGGCTGCAAAGCTAAAAAACCTCCGAGAATAGTCTATCCCCCAGAATACGCTCTAGGTGAGGTCACTAAAGACAGCAGCCAAGTGTTCCTCTGAAAAGCAGGCCAAGATGCTGCCCCTCGAAAGTCAGGAAAAAAATGGAATGCACTCCCAGTCTCTGCTCATCTGGACCTGGGAATGCCTCTCTGTTCTTCCAAATGAGAGTCTTCACTGTGCTTATTACATTGTGGGAGAGAGATAAGTTGCCTTTCAGTTCATAGGTTGCTGGGTCACAAGGAACCACATCCAGACCTGAGAAGATTACACATCACCCGGGGATCCAGGACCGTGCTCAGAGATGCCGTGATTAGATAAGACAAGTTATCTGCTTTGGGATGGTAAGGGAAATAAATATGCTTCGTTTGTGAGATAAAGCCTGTGCACAGATATTTAGGTGTTTAAAAGACGGTGGCAGAGGTAGTTAATTAATTATCCTCTGGTATCTGATCTCCCCATCTTCTTTCAGAGATAGAGTCCCCAAATTATAACTGAGCACATGGCCATGGTCTGCAGGCAGTGATGGCTATTTGACTAAAATCCGTCAAGAGCATGTGAGCGGAAGCCATATTGAAATTCATTCCTATGTCCTTAAACAGACAAAAGTGGTCTCTGCTTTTTTTTTTCATGACATTCTTGCTGCTGATTAAGATGGAATGTTTTGTAGTAGTGAGAGCGTAACAGCATAACAACGAAGCAGATGAAACAGTCCCAGCATTGTGAAGAAAGCAAGCACCATGACTTCTCTGAACTGCTTCTTAGATGATGGATCAACCATGCTTCTTCCTGTGGAGAGAAAACAACCCAAGGCAGGAAGGATTAATATTAGCTCACGGTGCCAGAGGTTTCAGTCCACAGTGTTTGACTCTCTTGATGCTAGGCCCACGGTGGTGGGAGTGTGTGGCATAGGGGACTCAGCTCGTGCTGGACAGAGTGGAAGGGACTAAGCAACTGGGTATAACCTTCAAAGTCATGCCTTCGGTGACCCGCTTTCTCAAGCGAGGCCCTGCCTCCTTAAAATTTCCACAGCCGCTGGGTGGTGGTGGCACACGCCTTTAATCCCAGCACTCGGGAGGCAGAGCGAGGCAGATCTCTGTGAGTTCAAGGCCAGCCTAGTCTATAGAGCGAGTTCCAGGTCAGGCCCCAAAGCTCCACAGAGAAACCCTGTCTCGAAAAAACACACATTAAAAGAAAAATTTTTCCACAGGCTCCAAACACAGCACTGCTGGCTGAGGGCCAAGCCTTCAGCACGTGAGCTGATGGTGAGCATTTCATACTCACACCGTTAACGGGTGATATTTATTTGAGAATCATCAAAGGCCTCATTATGGTAAGGATGTTACAGAAGCCAACGTTCTAGCACAACTAATATTTAAACAGAAGTATAAAAAAACGAGAGTAACAGGAGTGCAGTTGGCTGGAGGAGACCCTAAATAAAGCAGCCTGAGCCCACCCTTAAGGCCCCGCCCCTTCTCTCAAGGCGTGCCCAGAACAACCTCTGCCTTCAAAACCCTCCGGAAGAATGCTGCACATATACATCACAGGAGTAACCTAGACAGTTCCCCATCCCAAGTATATATGAAAACTGCCTGATATTCCTCCAGACACCAGTCTCTCTCCCACCCCCAAGCTGAGGCAGACCTCTGTACAAAGTAACAGACAAACTAGGAACCAGCAAGGCCTGAAATCAAGAATTACTTCAAAGCCAAGCCTAGTGGCCCATGCCTTTAATCCCAGTACCCAGAAGGCAGAGGCAGGTGGATCTCTGTGAGTTCAAGGCCAGCCTGGTTGGCATAGTGAGTTCCAGGACAGCCAGGGCTACAGAGAGGCCCTGTCTCAAAAAATAAACAAATAAACAACAAAAAAATTCCTATGTAAACCAGGCACAGTGGTGCATTCCGGCAATCCCAGCAACCCAGAGGGTGAGGCATACATACGATGCTTCAGCCTGCAAATTTGAGACCAGCCCAGGCAACTTGGCAAGACCCTGTTCCAAAAGCAAATTACTTAAGCAAACTTCAAGTTCTCCCTTTGTTTGAGGGAGCAAAGAGTGATTTTTTTTTTCTGGCTTAAAATAATTTAGAAGGGCAGTGGTAGAGGCAGGCAGATCTCTGAGTTCGAGGCCAGCCCAGCCTAGAGTGTGAGTTCCAGAGAAAATATATTTAGAAATAAAGAAACACTTCATGAGACTGAAAGTTGCGATGTGAGGCCTAAAATGAGGGAGAGGTCTCTAAAATGACTAAAACCAGGAGGAGAAGAAAAGGCAAGTGGAACTGGGAACAAGAGAGTTGGTGGCCACTAATTCAGAGAGTTGAGCCACACGTATGAGATTTGTCATTGAAAACAGATTGAGTGGAGGGGGCAGGGGGGGAGTTCAGCTTTAAAAAGTGACATGTGACAACTTTTAAAAGTGACAGTGTCCATGTGCCTTGTACAAGTTGCTCATTAAAGACTCCATTCTTGCTGGGGACATAGTTCAGTGGTGGAGTGCTTTCCTAAGCTCTCTGTTGTCCCTTTAGATGAGAGTAGAACTACTTTGCTTGGGCTTTTTTGGAAATACAACTGAAAGGAGGTGTGGGGGGCTGTAGCAAATCCCCAGGAGAACTCTGGGCTTTGGATCTCCATAAACTGCCTCCAGGGCTCTGCATCTCTGACTCTTTGCCCTGCTCTACCCGAGGCAGCTGATACAAGGGCAGCCTGGACAGCACACCCATCATCACCTCAGTGAGGCCAAGCAGAGAGAGGTAACCAGAGGCCACTGAATCTCCTCTTTTCTTAGCTGACGAGGAACCTGGAGTCCAGAGACGGAGTAGCTGCAGAGTTCACCTGATCTCGGGTTTCTGGCTCTTGAAACTCCTCTGCCAGATGTAAAACAGTGATCAAGGGGGCTTCCTCAAGGTGATTCTGGATGGTGATTCGCAGTGAGGATGAATTGAGGGGGAGAACAGGAAGACAGCCAAAATCAATTCCTTCCTCATGTGTTCAATGTTATTATTGCCTGTCTCCCTCCCAAAATTTCTAGTTGAGGTTTTTTTAATTTTTTTTATCTGACGAAACGTGTACTGATGATACATGGTATGTTTGGAAAATTAATCAACCTACAAAGAGAGTGAAGTACACCAACAGGCACAATATAGCAAGAAGGGCCGGACATACTTAGACATAAAAGAAAATTGCTGCATGGCCCCTGTAATATGGTCCCAATTTTTTTATTTAATTTTAGTTATCATTGGCGTTGCTGGTGGTTGTTTGTTTGGCGTGTATGAACGTGCGTGATATGTGTAGATACACGTGTGCCGAGTCCACACATGGAGGTCAGCTGACGAGCTTCGGGAATCGGTTCTCTGCTTCCATCCTGGGTTTGGAGGATTGACCTCAAGTCATCAGGCATACTCAACAAGCACTCTTGCTCATGTAGCTTTAAGTTTTTTCCTGTCCCGCCTAGCCCCGAGGTCCCATGGCTGCTTACAAAATAATCATTCAGAGGCTTATATTAGTTACCAATTATATGGCCTATGGCAGGCTTCTTGCTAGCTAGCTCTTATAACTCAACCCACTTCTATTAATCTATAAGTTGCCATGTGGCCATGGCATTGCCGGTCTGCTGGCATCTTGCTCCTCCTTTGGCATTGGCTGGTGTCTCTCCTCTCTCTCCTTTCCTAATATCTGCTTGGATTTACCATCTGCCCCTAAGCTGCCTTGCCATAGACCAGCACAGCTTTATTTATCAACCAGTCGGAGCAACACTTATTCACAGTGTACAGAAAGACATCCCACAGCACATCCCATTGAATCTCGTCTCACCTGCTCCCTGTATCTCCAAGCATGATAAACCCAGAAGAACATGCTCTGGACCATTCACAGTGGCTATCCCTCCCCATTCTAAAAATGTTTCCTCTTTTATTCCGGCAATGTTCAAATTCTCAGACTTTGATCATTGGGGACAGCAGAAAGGGTTTGAGTTTTTAAAAATGCTGCTGAACTGGGTGTTGTGACACTGTGACCTGTAATCACAGCACTTGGGTAGTGGAGACAGTATAATCAGGAGTTCAAGGCCAGTCTGGGCTACACAAAAACCCATCTCAACCAATAAGCAAACAGGTTATTGAAATCACTAGAGATTAATTGCAGGCAAGTATCCACATTCAGGTACATGGATCTAGAAAGGAAATGGGGAATGCACTACGAAAGAGCTTTGACAAAAATGATGGAAATTGCAGGGAGTGGTGGCGCACACCTTTAATCCCAGCACTCGGGAGGCAGAGACAGGAGGATCTCTGTGAGTTCAAGGCCAGCCTGGTCTACATAGAGAGTTCCAAGACAGCCAGAGCAACACAATACAGAGGCCCTGTTTCAAAAAGAAGAGGAAGAAAAAGAAGAGGAGGAAGAGGAGAAATACTCTGTTCCTTTCTTAAAAATGACTGCTAAGCCTGGTTCAGTGGTACAGTCCTGTAATTCCTAGCACCAGTAAGGCTGAGGCAGGGGGATCACAGGTTCAAGGACAACATGAACCTTATGAATGGACCCTGTAATTACAACTAAAAGTTTCTTTCTTCCTTTTATTTAATGACTGCTGTTAGTATTTTCTTTCTGCAGCAACTAAAAATAACAAAGAGGAAAGTAACAAAATGGCCGAGGAAAGCATTTGCAAAGGGACATCTTTGCCTGGCATCTCTGCCAACAGAAGAGGGAAAGCAGGCTTTCTTAGCAGCCGTTACGAAAACTCTCCTGGCCCCATATCTCAAAAGGAAGTAAGTTCAATTTACATCGGACAGCAAAAGCAGAGAGCCCTGTGCTGTTTTCACAGGGTGACCCTCAGGATCTGTGGATCTTAACCCGGCCTGGGAATCCCCAGCATGTGACCAGGGTGTGTGTGTGTAAATGCTTGTGATGAGGGTGTGTGTAAGTACTTGTGATGAGGGTGTGTGTCTAAGTGCATATGATGAGGCTGTGTGTGTGTAAATGCTTGTGATGAGGTGTGTGTCTAAGTGCATATGATGAGGCTGTGTGTAAATGCTTGTGATGAGGCTGTGTGTAAGTGCATGAGTCCAGATGTTCTTGACAGAGAAACTCTCATCTTTGTCATATTTACAAACAATCTTGGTACAGACCCATCCCCAAAATATTAAGAACCAGAGCATTGATATACATACATGCCCTTGGAGTGTTAGTACCACTTTATGGGCATCATTTATTTTGACAGAGGGAAGGTTACCCCTGTTTTACGAAGACTATGGAGATTTAACAAATTTAAGATTTGAGAGCATGGAGATTTAACGATGGCCCCCAACTCTTTGGCAGTTGCCGTGGCTTGAATGAGAAGTGTCCCCCCTAGACTCTGGTATTTGAAAACTCGGTCTCTAGCTGGTGCAGCTGTCTGGGGAGGCTTAGGAGGTGGGACCTTGCTGGAGGAAGCTCGGGGCGGGCAGGATTTGACAGATCAAAGCCTTGCCTCTTTCCGTTCTACTCTCTCTGCTTCAAGCTTTCAGGGCAGGTTGTGAGCTCTCAGCTGCCTGCTCCTACCACCCTCCCGGCTGCTTGCTGCCATGCTAACCAGCCTTGATGGACCCTTAACCAGCTGGAACCGTAAGCTCAAATAAATTCTAAAACTAACACAATACTTTCCCCACTGAGGGTCGGGGCTCTGTGGCCTTTCCCTTTGATCCAGATGAGCTGTATAACTGCTTGGATCACTTGAATCTAGTAGAAGTAACACTGTGTCCCTGTCCAAGCCTGGTTTCTGGAGATGGGTTCCCTTTCCTTTGGAATAACAACTCCTATCCCTCACGTTCTGGGGAAACCACTGAAGCCCCGTTGACCCACTGACTCAGTCACACACGGAGAAAGCAAGGTACCAGTGGACAGGCAGGGCCCAGCTGCCAGCTGCACGAGTGAGTTGTCATCGGAAGGATGCTGCGTACTGTCCAGCTGCCGCAACATATGCTATGTCGGGTAGAGATGGCCCCTGACACTATGTGGCACGGAGAAACTAAAGCGGCAGGTGAACTTAAGGTTATTAGTCAGCTAACAAAATAGGAGGATTAGCAGAAGTTTTCCAGGTGGGCTCCAGCCAAAGGTCCTTAAAATTGGGGAAAAGAGGCACTATAAAAGGTTTTAAATGGTGAGTGACTTGGCCAGCCCTGAGCCACAGAGTGTACAGCAGCCTCTTAAAGCTGGGCGGAAATAAAAAGCAAGAAAATAGCTTCTCCTCTGAAGTCCTAGAAACATACTCAGCCCTGCTCATGCCTTGATTTTCGCTCAGAACTGTGTTGGGTTTTTAACCTACAGAACTCCAAGGTAATAAATGTGCATTGTTTTAAACCACAACAGAACCCTTCCCAAGTTGTGGATTTATAAACAATATAAATCAGTATTTTAAAAATAATGTAAAGCAGAACTTGGTGACACACACCTTTAATTCCAGCACTTGAGAGGAGAGGCAGGCAGATTTCTGTGAGATCAAGGACAGCCTGGTCTACATAGCAAGCTTCAGGCTAGTGAGGGATACACAGAGAGACCCTGCCCCACCACACACACACACACACACACACACACACACAGAGAGAGAGAGAGAGAGAGAGAGAGAGAGAGAGAGAGAGAGAGAGAGAGAGAACTAAAAATAATGTGAGTAAAGCTCACAGTAATTCAATAATCCCTCCACGTGAGCCAAAAAGTTCAATTATCAGACCCTGATAGGACAGTTCCAATGTGTAAATTCTAGTGCCTCCACTCTCAAAGTTTTGTGAAGTATTTCCTCCTCGGAATTCACTGCTTGTGACCTCTCTCACTGCCACACTCTAAATCCTCCCTCTTTTGAGATCTCCAAGGGTCTCCTTTCTCCACCCAAGTGTAGCCTGATCTGTCCTCATTCTCTGTGATGACGTGACCTCTCTTTCTTTCTCTTAGACGTTCTCACACACACACTACAAAAAGGGTCGACGCATAACATCCAAACATATTCCTCTTCAGAGTGATGGCTACTTAAGTTAACAGTGCAAGGGGGCTGGAACGATGGCTCAGTGGTTAAGAGCACTTGCTGCTCTTGCAGAGGACCTGGGTTCAGTTCCCAGCCCCCCACAAGGTGGTTAACGACCACCTGTAGCTCTGCTCCAGGGGATCTGCTGCCCTCCATAGGCACCAGGCACACATGTGAGCAAAACACTCAGACATATAAAAATAAAATAATAGGAAAGACGTGAAGAGCACAGAGGAGCGGCAAACGACAACTTTTCAGTCGGTTTTTATGGATTTCCAGGCCTCTTGTTTTAACCTGTTTGAAGATGCTTTATGGATTTAATTTTCTGCTTAAGAGCCTTTTTTTTCCACTGGACCTATAAATGCCCTTTTAAATCCCTGATAGTGAAAACAGTTATCGTAGAGATAATTATATTTTGCAATTACGCTTAACAACACAGCTGTTTCAATCAGTGAGAATGATGTTCTCCACTTTCCATTGGTCACTGTTCCTCTGGACAAGAAGAGTTCACTTTTACGGAAGAGGATGAGACCCAAGGGTAAATTGTCACTGAAATGTCCCATGTAGAGTGACAATTGGAAAACAAAATAAATGTCCTCATTCCTCATCGCCTGATGTTTTCAAAAACTGGATGACGAGGACTCAAAAAAAAAAAATCAGTCTCTAGCACTCCTCAGCCTTTTGGCTAAAATCAAGTGAAGTCGGTTCCTTCTGAGCAGATTCAGATCCTGGAGCAACTGGCCCCTATCTAGTAAGACCAACAAAACAGCACAGACCCATGGTAGACTTTAGGATGCCATAGACCAGCAGCCTCTTACATCCCTGTGGTACTCCCAAAGGATGCTGAGCCATAAGAGACAGAACACGGAATACAATGCAGCCTGTAGCGCTCTTAGGTGAACAGAGCCCCTGAGTGTTTATAAAAGTAATGCTGCTCAAATACAGAGCAACCATGAACATTTCCTACTGTAAGCTAAGACTGCTCACAGATTGTAATTTTACTAAATTAAAAAAATTTATTTTACTTTTGTGAACAAGGAGAACTGATATGTTGTCCACTAAAAATCAAACAGAATTGCCGGGTATGGTGGTTCACACCTTTAATCCCAGTATTCTAGAGGCAGAGGCAAGTAGACCTCTGTGAGTTCAAGGCCAGCCTAGTCTATATAGAGAGTTCCAGGACAGCTGGAGCTACACAGAGAGGTCCTGTATCAAAAGAGAGAGAGAGAGAGAGAGAGAGAGAGAGAGAGAGAGAGAGAGAGAGAGAGAGAGAGAGAGAGAGGAGACGGGAAGGAGGGAAGGGGAAGGGGAGAGAAGAGAAGAGCGTGCACACTGCTTTTGTAGAGGATCTGAATGGTTTCCAGGACCCACATCTAGCAGCTCATAACCATATTTAACTCCAGTTCCAGGAGGATCAAATTTGATTGTTACTAGGGGTAAGGAAGCTCGTATTATTGTTTGGAGCTGTGAATACATGCCTCCTGATGCAGGTGAGGTGGTCAAGGAGTTCTGTGGTTGATAGTGCATTGTTCAGAGGAGAGGTGTGCATGCTTGTGAGTGCGTGCGTGCGTGCGTGCGTGCGTGCGTGCGTGCGTGCGTGTGTGTGTGTGTGTCTGTGTGTGTGTGTCTCATATGTTTAGGTGAAGGAAGTAGGCTGCCAAATGCATTATTAGAATGAAGGGAATTCATCACCTAAGAAGAAATGGTGATCCCAGGATACTAAACTATCTCCTGGGCTTGCCTGCCTCACAGGCTGGGCAAAACTCATGATTCTCCTGCCTCAACCTCCCAAGTGCTAGAATCACAATCACAAACCAAGATTTAAACCAGGCCAGGTTTAAGGAAGACTGGACATTCTTGGTCTTTTGCTTTTTTACTTTCTTCAGTTTGTTTGTCTTGTTTTCTCTTTTGGTTTTGGTGGTTTTTTTTTTTTTTTTTTTTTTTGACAGGGTCTTTTTATGCAGTCCTGGCTATCCTGGAATTCACTGTGTAGACCAGGCCGGACTCGAACTCACTGTGATCTTCCTGACCTCTGCCTAGTCCTAGGATTAAAGGCGTGTGCCACTATGCCCAGAACTCTTCTGTGCTTTCAACCTTCATAGATTATATCTTATAAGAAGAAAGCTCAGCTTAGGAAACATTAAAGGGGCCAGTGAGATGGTTCAGCAGATAAAGGTGTTTTCTGCCGAGTCTGAAGAACTGAGCTCCATCCCGGTCCCACACTGTGGAAGTAGAGAACCAATTCCTACAAGCTATTCTCTGACCTCCACATATATGCCCTGGTTTATCACACACACACACACACACACACACACACACACACACACACACACACAAACACAAACACAGGATAAATAAGCAAATGTAAAAAGAAATAAGAAAGCATTTAATAAATGGAGCCCAGACCTTAACTGAATAGAGGAAGAATTTAAAGGACGGCAGTGACAGCGACAGCCGGTCCACAGTGAAATGTGAGGTACGGATACACGTTTCCCATAACGAGTATTTAAAATGTGAGAACTCACAATTTTCTTTCTCCAACCAGTGTGTTTTCACAAAACGTGAGATAAAATTGTAATGTACATAAAAGCTTTCCCTCAGGAAATCATTGGAAACCATTTAAAACAAATTTCTAGCATTAACTATTTCTGGTCCTAAGAAATAAAATATTTTCACAGGCTCTGTGGTAGCTGATGTATTTGCTGAGAGAGAAAATCCATCTTCATAACTGGATCTAGTTGGGGGAATAATTTCCAGAATTACAGACAATTGTACTGTATATTTTAACTTTGCTTTTAGATGGCCAGATAGTACTGGGAATTACACTATTTTACGGCCCAGAGGGGACCACGTACAATTTGTGTTAAAGTGATTATAGAACAACTACCTAGGCAGTAATATTTTTGGTTCTGCAAAGCACTTAGCCCAGGAGACTCTTTAAAGCTGAATGGGAGAGAAAGTACTGTGGTCAGATCAGACCTGTCCATCTAGTAAAAGTCAGCAGCCATTGGTAACGGTACCCTAGCTGAATGCCATCCCTCAGTCACCATTGGACGCTAAAGCAAGGGTGGGAAAACATCACAGATGGAGTGTTTAGTGTCACGTCTTAAAGACCTTTTCACCCACCTCCATATCATTTTAATTGAGCTTTTTGTCAATTGAAGACAATGATTTTTAAATTCATTTGGTCAAGTCAATGAAGAGGTTGCATAAACAATATAAAAATGAAATGTTTAGCTTACTTCCAAGCTTTAAGCTCTTTTCAATACCAAATCATTAGTTGCTTGTATTTTTCCTACATTTGTCAGTAAGAAACTCAGAAACAGGGTGTTTATTGTGCTTTTTCTATACAAATGGTATCTATGTAGGCACTGAGGGAACCGTTCTCTATAGAGTAATACCAACTTATTAAATGCAGAAGAAATGAGTCCCGACTCCCAATAATATGTCTGCCATTGAAGAATTAATGACTGTTAGTATTTCATTGGATAGAACAAGGGGCTGGAGAGATGGTTCATCGGTTAAGAGCACTGGCTGCTCTTCCACTGGACTCAAGTTTGATTCCCAGCAACCACACGATGGGTAACAACCATCCATAACTCCAGTTCCAGAGGATCCAGTGCCCTTTTCTGACCCCCAAGCAACACACGGTGCAAAGACATACATGCAGGCAATATATCCATACACATAAAAATAAAAAAAATAAATCTTAAAACAAAAACACATTGGGTAAAATGTTCACAGGACCCATATAGTGAATGGGACAAATCACTCAAAAGCTGAAAGACTTTAAACAACACTAACATTTATCCTTCTGAAAGTTTCTCTAACTTGGGCATTAAATTTCAACTAGTGATCTAGCGTTAATCCCACCCGGTGAGAATAAGACCACTACTACAATTTTTGAGTCAAACGTGAAGCAAGCTTTATTAAGTACTGGCCTGGACATTAGACACTGTATTGTCTGACTTAACCTTCTAACCCACGCATTGTTTCTGTTATCCTAGTCATTTGGGGAGAGGACTATACAGGAAATTAATGTGAAAAATTGGTATCATTGAGACATTTTGGAACTTGGTTGTCATAAATAGGAAGCATTCCTAGGAAGGATATTTTTTAAGGCATTTATTTAGTTGTGTGCATGCATACTCTACAGCATTCACAGCATTTGTGTGGAGGTCAGAGAACAGCCTGCAGGGGTTGTTCAGTTGGAACCTTCAGCTCACTACTGCATGACCCAGAAACCCCCATTCCTGTATCTCCAAACCTTGCCCACGCAGCGAATCTGAACAAAGGGAAGGCACCAAAAAGCCCAGTTCCATTCTTGGTGGTTTCTGCAGTTTCCTCCCCTGAGGTTGCAGCAGCTCAAGTCCCTACCTAAAGCACTTAGCTTTTGACCATACTCAGGCACAAACCCAGTTTGTGGAGGACACATCATCATCCCCTGCCTATAACCTATATAATCTCCCTGCTTTAGTTCAGGAGTGTGGCTTCTCAGGCCTCATCTCTGTCACTGGAGAACCTACCCAGGAGTTGCTTTGCTCAGATAAACCTGTTCTTATACTTTTTTTTTTTCAATTTGGCTTGATCTGGCTTACTGCACGTAGGCAGAGAAACCTACTTTCAGGGGACAGAAAACCTCTTAGGGATCAGTTCTCTGTCCCTATTTATAGGTCCCTGGATTGTTACACTTGACAGCAAACACCTTTGTACCAGCTCTATGAAGATTTGCTTTGGTTGGTTGGTTGGTTTTGCTTTTTGGTTTCATTTGTTTGGTTTGGTTTGGTTTTTTTGTTTGTTTGTTTGTTTGTTTTGTTTTGTTTTTGTTTTTCAAGACAGGGTTTCTCTGTGTAGCTTTGCGCCTTTCCTGGGACTCACTTGGTAGTCCAGGCTGGCCTCGAACTCACAGAGATCCGCCTGGCTCTGCCTCCCGAGTGCTGGGATTAAAGGCGTGCGCCGCCGCCGCCCAGCTTGGTTTGGTTTTTTGTTTGTTTGTTTGTTTTGATTGGTTAGTTGGTTGGTTTTTGAGACAAGGTCTCACTCTGTAACTCAGGCTGGCCCTAAACTCACAATCTTCCTTCTTGGTCTCTAGTGTGCTGGGAATATAGGAGTGAGAACCACTGTGTCCTGCTTGTATAGAATGTGTTTGTTTCTTCTTCATAAAAATTCTAGGGTTTACACTTCAATCCCAGCACTTGAGAGGCGAGGCATGTAGTAGAATATTATTTTAAAGTGTGTTGCATTTGTTTATGTTGCATTATGTTTAACTCTGTGAAGCTGTGTTACTGTGCCTGTCTAAAACACCTGATGGTCTAATAAAGAACTGAACAGCCAATAGCAAGGGAGGAGAAAGGATAGGTGGGGCTGGCAGGCAGAGGAAATATATAGAGGGAGAAATCTGGGAGGAGAAAGAGAGATGGAGGAGTGAAAGGAGGAAGTAGCCAGAGAAGGAGGAGGACTCCAGGGGCCAGCCACTCAGCTACACAGCCAGCCACAGAGAAAGAATGAGATTTACGGAAGTAAGAGAACAGGAAAAGCCCAGAGGCAAAAGGTAGAAGAGATCATTTAAGTTGAGGAAAGCTGGCTAGAAACTAAGCCGTGCTAAGGCCGGGCATTCATAAGTAAGAATAAGCCTCCGTGTGTGATTTATTTGGGAGCTGGGTGGCGGGCCCCCCCAAAAGAGCCAGAAACAGACAGCAACAGAGGCAGGCAGAGCTCTATGAGTTTGAGGCCAGTCTGATCTACATATGGAGTTGTGGGACATCCAGGGCTACATAGAGAGTCAAAAAAAACAAAAACAAAAAAAAATTAAGTAAATAAATAAGTAACCCCCCCAAATTAGGGTCTTATCAGACCTTCAGGACCCCCTTTTCCGTTTGTAAGAGACAGGGAGAAATGAAGAATGGACTGTAGGGACAAATTCATCACCATCACAGGCTAACAGTTAGCCATTTCCAGAACAGGACAATCTGATGAGCAATGTCAAATTGTCTCTACCAGTAAACAGTCTGGGGGTGGAGAATACAGATTAAAAGAGATTTGACAGATGGCACACACTAATGATTCAAGCAACTTTCAATTTTTGTAGACATGCTTCTACATGTGCAGTTGTGAAAATTTCAAGGAATTGCCATTCCTGTTCAGTCAGATAAGGGCATTGTGGGAGGGTATGTTTTAAAACGTCTTTATTTCTTACAGTTACACGATGAAGTATTTGCAGTTGAAAAGCTATGGTGTGTAAAATCATTCAGGGAGAATGACCAGTCATGGATGATGACATAAGACGGGTAAGAAGTTGAGGCTCTCCAAAACTGGCTCAGGGATTAGAGGAGTGTTCATTTGTTTCTCTTCCTAATCCTGAGCGTTTGGGGATATCTCTAGTTCTAATGTTCCCAGCATTTGGAACAAGTCAGAGAGCAGCTAGGGTTTCGTAGTAGGACCCTGGAGGTGCTACAAGGTGCTGAGCTGAGATGGGGCATGTAAGGCTTCTGCAGTTGTGGTTTTCACACTTCCAAGAACTGTAAGAAGTCTAGCTGGAGGGAAGATGGGCTGAAATGCCACGGAAGGGTGGGGCAGCAGGGAAGCGGATTCAGAAGCACTTGCAAAAGGCTGTGTGCAGAGGTCACGCAGTGTCTTCCAGGAAAGAGGCAGAAGGACTAGAGAGGAAAGAAAAATCCTGAATGGGCGGGAGGGCACGTCCTCCAATAATCTACAGCTGCTTCCTGTCGAAATGCCACCATATCCTGTGTAACTTCCTTGCCTGGGATGCACTTTATTTTCACAAATGACTAAACATCCTTAAGTTTTTCTTTATAAGGTTTTTTAGTATACATTTGAGGTTTGTTTTTAAGGATGGTAGGCAGAGCAGTTGCATATATGCATTAACACCAGAGGGACAGCATGCCCGAGAATTGGACAAGTTCAAGCCAGACAACATTCTAGCATGGAGAGGGAAAGTGGGCATGAAGTCCCACCCCCAGCCAAGGAGCTCTTGACAGTTGATAATGCTGGAGAGGGAGAGTCAGTTTTCTTTAAGGGTGTGGCCCCTGGTGAGTTGACCTCTCTCCATTGAAAGCTGCACGTGCAAAAATAAATGTCCAGAATAAACTGTACTTGATGATTTTAAAGGAAGGAAGAGGGTATGGATCTTGGAGGAGTGGGAAGAGAGGGATGAATATGATCAACATGCATTGTACAAAATTCTCAAGGAACTAATAAAAAAACTGGGGAAGAAAACCTTTTTAAAAAAGGAATGCTAGAGAGGGCAGGAAGACCAAAAGTTTATCTTACTCTTCCTTTAAATCTCTATTTCTCAGTCTAGTTTAACAATATTAACTGAGTAGTGGTGGTATATGACTTTAATCCCAGCACTTGGGAGGCAGAGGCAGGAGGATCTCTGAGTTCAAGGCCAGCCTTGTCTACAGAGTGAGTTCTAGAACAGCCAGGGCTACACAGAGAAACCCTGCCTCAACAAAATAGATATGCACACAATATATATGTATATATAGTAATTTTTTTAAAGACAGACTCCTGTAGTCCAAGCTGCCTTTGAGCTCCATATATAGCCAGGGTGGCCATGAACATTAAATCATTATGCCTCTAGTATCTAGAATATATAAAGAACTAAAACAAACAGGGAAGTAGTGGAGCGCCCCTTTGATCCCAGTACTCAGGAGGCAGAGCCAGGTGCATCTCTGTGAGTTCGAGGCTAGCCTGGTCTACAGAGAGAATTCCAGGACAGGCTCAAAGTTATAGAGAAACCCTGTCTGGAAAAAAAAGAAAAGAAGAGGAGGAGGAGGAAGAGAACAAGTAGCCTATTTTTTAAAAATAGGTGTGGTGATGCACACCTTTAATCCCAGAACTTGGGAGGCAGAGGCAGGTAGATCTCTGTGAGTTTGAGGCCAGCCTGGGCTACAGAGTGAGTTCCAGGAAAGGTGAAAAGCTACATAGAGAAACTCTGTCTCAAAAAAAAAAAAAAAAAAAAAAAAAAAGAATGTAACACATCTTTGCATCATTAAATGAATGTTCCACAGTGTAAACAAATGTGACATACCTTAAAATAATATTCCACAGGTGTTGGCGAGATGGCTCAGTGGTTAAGAGCACTGACTGCTCTTCCTGAAGACTGGGGTTCTACTCCCAGCAACCACGTGGCAGCTCAGAGCTGCCTGTGACTCCAGTTCCAGAGGACCCAACACCCATGGCAAAAAAACAAATGTATATAAAATAAAAATTTAAAAATAATAATATTCTACAACACCTAGTTACTTTTTATTTTATTACTATGAAGAGACACCACAATCAAAGCAACTTATAAAAGAAAGCACATAATAGGGAAACCTCAGTTCCCAGAGGGTGAGAGTTCATGACCATCATGATGAGGAGCATGGCAGCAGGAAGACAGGTATGGTACTGGAGCAGTGGCTGAGAACTTACATCCCCTGTCCATAAACATGAAGCAAAGAGAGGTGGAACTGTGTGGGATTTTGAAACCTCAAAGCCCACCCCTAACGATACACCTCCAACAAGACCACACCTCCTAATCCTTCCCAAACAGTTTCACCAACTGAGGACCCAACAATCAAATATATGAGCCTATGCAAGCCATTCTCATTCAAACCACCACATCGCTCTTGGGCACATACCCAAAGGACTCTACATCTTACTGTAGAGATACTTGTTTACCCATGTTTATTGCTGCTCTATTCATAATAGCCAGGAACTAGAAACAACCTAGATGTTCAGCAACTGATGAATGGATAATGTGGGCATTTCAGAAAAAAAAAGAAATTCAGAAATATGTAGGTAAATAGTTAGAACTAGAAAAAATTATCCCAAGTGCGGAAACCCAGCCCCCAAAAGAGAAATGTTGTGTTTTTTCTTATGCTGTGGGATGTCGTTCTATATGCTGTGAATATGTGTTGCTCTGATTGGTTGATAAATAAAATGATGATTGGCCAGTAGCCAGGCAGGAAGTATAGGCAGGGTAAGCAGACAAAAAGAATTCTGGGAAGAGGAAGGCTGAGTCAGGAGTCACCAGCCAGACACAGAGGAAGCAAGATGATAAGGCAGAACTGAGAAAAGGTACCAAGCCACGGGGCTAAACATAGATAAGAATTATGGGTTAATTTAAGTGTAAGAGCGAGTCAGTAATAAGCCTGAGCTAATAGCCGAGCAGTTATAATTAATATAATCTTCTAAGTGATTATTCTATAAGCGGGCCACAGGACTGTGGGGGCTTGGCAGGACCTGAGAAACCTTCAGACTACACTCTTATATGTGGATGTCAACTTTTAAGCTTTCAAAAAGTGTACAAAAGTCTGAACAACCACAGAGGTTGGATCCCTAACAAGAAACCAGGGTGGAGGAGGGGTTCTCCCAAGGAAGGGGATGTAGAATGTAGTGTTATGTAGAGACAAAGGAGAAACCAGACTAGGATTAGGTAGGGAAGGGGATGGGAGAGAAGGGTAAAAAGGGGAGGGACAACTAACAGTAAAGGCCATTTAAAAAACTACTGTAGAAGCTTCTTAAAATGCACACATATCGCCGGTGCACTTGGGAGGCAGAGGCAGGCGGATCTTTGTGAGTTTGAGGCCAGCCTGATCTACAGAGCGAGATCCAGGAAAGGTGCAAAGCTACACAGAGAAACCCTGTCTCGAAAAACAAAAAAATGCACACATATCTGAAAGAAATCTAAAGAGGGTCACCAAATAATAGGGGAGACTATGCCCCCCAATAAACATCTTATGCCACCAAGTAAAACCTCAGTGACAATAAAAGGTTATATCTTGAATCATTGGCCAAAGGAGTCCCATGAACCTCCCCCACCAAACATCACGGGGTGTTACCAAGGCTATGAGTTACTCTCCCCAACGTGATGGTCAGGCCCTGTGGCTGAGGACAGCACTATGCCATGGTGATGGAGAAGTAGAACAAGTACTGAACTAGACATGTCACCCTTGCTGACTGGTGTCTGTGGTGCTGGAAGGTACTTTCCCAGCTGCCAGCCCTTCGACCCATAACAGCCTTCCTTTCTGCTCAGTGCCTCTTTTCCTTAGCCCCTGTGCTTACACCCATATTCAAATATCTTTGCTAAACCCAATGTTGCTTCAATTTTTTTTTAAAGAAAGAGAATTCAAGGTCATCCTGGGCTATAAATCCAGTCCAACCCCAAACTCTGTCTAAAAAAAAAAATAAAAATAAAAAATAAAATTTAAGAACTCTGAGAGCAACAAAATACCAGGTCCCTGTAGTTGCAGGCCTTCTAACAAAACATTGTAGGTGTGGGGTCTTGGGCGGGCCTTTGTATAGTGCTTGTCACTGACAAACAGCATCCTTAAACAAAGAGAGCTTTAGCCAGGGACCCATAGGCCTACCTTATTTCTGTTCTCTTATACTTCCAGCCTTGGAACTTTACATGTATGATTTATGCACTCTTTGAGTGTTGGTCAGTGGCAGATTTAAGGGAAAATCAATAAAGGAAAGGAAAAGGTGCCTGAAAACTTTGGAACTTCATCTTCTTAATGTCAAGCTAAGGAAATCAGACAGGGCAACTAGGAACATGGCATATGCTTTAAAGAGCAATTAGCATTCTACATGGCTTTTATGGAATGGCTACCTCCTTTAACTAGCTATATTGCTTCCACTCAACAGCGTAATAATCCAGAAAGTAGTAAAACTAAATGCCTACCTTATTGATTAGCTGTCAAAAATATTATCATATTTCACCTTTCTCATAAAATATGTTCTAAAAATTTATTAGGACATTAATGTATGAGTTTACCTCTCTGGTGGGATGAACTATGAATATAAAACAATTTGCTCCCTTTGGTCTTTTCAAAGGCGGCATTCTAGATCCAGGCGTGGTGGCTCATGCCTGCACTCTCAGGGCTTGAGAACGGGAGGTCTGTTGGGGCTACATAGTGAGTTCAAGGATAGCTTCAGAAACCTTGTCTCAAAAGAAAATTAGGGGCTGGACGGTGGTGGCGCATGCCTTTAATCCTAGCACTTGGGAGGCAGAGCCAGACGGATCTCTGTGAGTTCGAGGCCAGCCTGGCCTACAGAGATCCAGGAAAGGCATAAAGCTACACACAAAAAAAACCCTGTCTCAAAAAACCAAATAATAATAATAATAATAATAATAATAATAATAATAATAAAAAAAAAGAAGGGGAAAAAGGAGAAGTGTGTGTGTGTGGGGGGGGTGTGTGTGTACAGTAATTTCCATAAAGATTTGTCTTTGTTAATCTACATGGGTGCTTAATTTTTTTTTTGGTTTTTCGAGACAGGGTTTCTCTGTGTAGCTTTGCGCCTTTCCTGGAACTCACTTGGTAGCCCAGGCTGGCCTCGAACTCACAGAGATCCGCCTGCCTCTGCCTCCCGAGTGCTGGGATTAAAGGCGTGCGCCACCACCGCCCGGCTTGGGAGCTTAATTCTATTTCTAGAGTTCTAGAGCAGCAATTCTCAAGCTATGGGTCATGACCCTCTGGAGATCAAATGATCCTTTCACAGCGGTCATTTAGTACCATCAGAAAACACAAATATTTATATTATTATTCATAACAATAACAAAATTATAGTTATGAAACAGCAAAGAAAATACTTTTATGCTTAGGGGTCACTACAGCAAGAGGAACTGTATTAAAGGGTCACAGCATTAGGAATGTTGAGAACCTCTGGTCTAGAGTTTTCAAATATCATCACTTTTTTATGATCCTTAAACACCTTGGAAGAAAGAAACAGCATGAATTTTTATTAACCTTTAGTGCTGCAATGGACGCCTGGAATCCCAGCATTAGGGAGGCAGAGACTGGAGGATCAAGAGTTTCAAGCCAGCCTGAGCTACACAGGATGACCCTGTCTTAAAAAGCTAATAGCAAGCTGGGTGCACGCCTTTAATCCCAGCACTGGAGAGGCAGAGACAGGCGGATCTCAGTTCTAGGCCAGCCTGGTCTACAAAAGGAATTCTAGGACAGGCAGGGCTACACAGAAAAATCCTGTCTCAGGGAAAAAAACAACAACATCTAAAAGCAAATAAAAATACAGATATTAAGTGAATCTCGTTCTTTTTCATACCTAACATATATGATAAAAGTAAACATTATTAAGCTGTAGCTCGGTGGGAGAGTTTTTGCCTAGAATGTATGAAGCCCTGGGTTTGGTCCCCGGCACAACAGTAAACAAATAGCCATATGTGGTAAATATGTGGCTATTTACCTCTGTTACCTAAATGAATGTTTAAGACATATCAATTCTGGAATAATTGAAATGTAGTGGTCTGCTTCAAAATACACTTATTTATCCAGATGGGGTGGTCCCTACCTATAACCCCAGAATTTGGAAGGTTGAGGCTGGAAGATCAGGAGTTCATGGCCAACATCAGATATAAGTTCCAGGCTTACATCCTATCTCAAAAGTAAATAAATAAATAAGTGCTTGTTTATTTTTTTCCCAATAAATTTCTGTATTACTACTAAATGCTTAAAAAAACCTCATTAATCTTAACATGCCAATAAGTACTTGTAATATTTTATGTATTTCATTCACTGAAAAGCTTTATTTCCTTGTTTATACAGTTCTACTGTGAACAAAACAGACCAAAATTCCTGCCCTGGTGGGGCTTACCTGCTGTTACTAGTAGGGAGACAAATCTCACATATAGGTTCATGTGCCTCATATGAAAGTGTTTCAACATAGGTGATAGTAATTTTGTTGTTGTTTATTTTTATTTTATAAGCGTGTGTGTGTGTGTGTGTGTGTGTGTGTGTGTGTTTGTTTGTGTGTGTGTGTGTGGTATACGTGTATATGCACATATGTGTGCTCTCAGGTATGTGTGCCCTAGATACCAGCAGATATCATAGGAAGCAAAGACCATACCAGGAAGACATAGGCTGTCCTGCTCTTTACTCTGTACCTTGCATCCTCTAGAAAGGGGATAAGAACCTGTAGCTAGAGTGTTATCTAGTCCCAGTGTCCTCCTTGACTCTGTCGCTCATAGTCTTGGGGTAACAGGCATGTACAATCACCTCAGGCTTTTTACAGGAGTGCTGGGGATTTGAACTCAGGTCTTCATGCCTGCATAGCAATCACTCTTACATGCTGAGCCATGCCCTCAGTGTTGTTGATGTTGTTGAGACAAGGCCTCAATGTGTATCCCTGGTTGGCCTGAAACTTGTGTTGTAGACCAGGCTAGCCCTCAAGCTTAAGCTGATCTTCCTGCCTCTGTCTCCCCGGGGCTAGGATTACAGGAATGTTCCACCATGACTGTTGGGGGGAGGGGGGATTGTTGAGGATAAAATTCAGGACCACATGAATAAGAAACCTGCACTCTGCCACCAAGCTGCATCGCAGCCCTCAGCCCACTGTTGTGGAGACGCTCCGGAGTGACAGTGCCAACCGTGGCAGCTGAAGGAGGGGGGTTGGTGAAACTCAGAGGACAGAGAGGCCTTATCAATGTGACAATAGGCAGAGCCTGGAGTGAGTGTGGTTTAAAAAAAAAAAATGTTATATGGTGAAGCAAGTTGAGGGCCTTTAGCGCAGAAGCATCTAATATCTGGTGCTATGATTACCTCTCTGCCTTCTAAAGATTACAATGCTTTATCTTTGCGACAGTGGCTAAGAGTGCTTCCTGCTCTTGCAGAGGACTCCACTTCAACTCCTATATCGGGTGGTTTACAACTGCTCATAACTCTAGCTCTAGGGGATCCTATGCCCTCTTCTGGCCTCCATGGCCACCTGCATGCATATGCACACACACACACACACACACACACACACACACACACACACACACACATAAAATAAATGGCTTTTTTTTTTTTTTTTTTAGAAGAAACGTTAAAGTCAGTCAATTAGCTAGCCAGGAAAGATGTGAGCTTCCAGGACCCTCCAGAAGTGAACAACGGTGTGGTTGATGGCCAAGTAGCTAGGACACTGCAGTTCTCAAATGCCCTGGAAACTTTAGAGAGGATTAGCAACCTGAGGGCTCTGACCACAGGGAATAGAGTAGGGACTTGGGGTCATTATTTGGATGTTTTTGAAAAGGTGTGCAGGCATGATGGCACAGAACTGTAATCCCCCATCACACACACACACACACACACACACACACACACACACACACACACACACACACACGGTGACCCCAGGAAGATGGAGGGATTGAGCGACGACCAAGTCTTGGGTTAAAGGAGATGTAGCCATAGTTTGGAACACTATTCAGGGCAAGCGATGATAGATTACTCCTCAACCCCACCCAGCTGTTTCTTCAGCCTCATCTGGGGTGCACAAGTCTGCTGAGCTGTAGGATTCTACAGTTAGCCATCAGCTACTCAGCATCTCTGCCAATGGGGAGAGATCTAGATCCCCTTTTTCTGCTGTGAAAGGCCAGTTCAGCCCTGTGCATCCTGAAGCAGGAAATGAATCATCCAGCTGCAGGAGCACCAAGTGCTCCTGAATCCTCTTGATGTCCTCAAGATCTCTCATTTCAGGGACTGTAAGTAAGTAGAAGCATTTGCTCTTTCATCAGGCTTATCTGTTTATCTAAACACCTCATTGATTTGACTTTTTCTCAAGACATAAAAGAATAGTTTATGTGGGTTGTGCTCATGGACCCCCAAACATGTGATGTTTGATGGAATCAGTCAAATCCATTGAAGAAGAAGAGAAGGAGGAGGGATGAACTGGCCGTTTTTCCATCGTGACAAGTCAGAAACTAGGCTTCATTCCCCACTTTAGTAATGATTCACTAGTCCTTTGTCTCTAAACCAGGCCGTTTGGTTTTGGCATTTTTTTTAAATTTTATAACTAATTTATTTTTACATATCAGCCACAGATTCCCCTGTCCTCCCTCCTCCCACTCCCCAGCCTTCCCCACCAATCCACCCCCCATTCCCACCTCCTCCAAGGCAAGGTCTCCCCTGGGGAGTCAGCCCAGTTGATTCAGTTGAGGCAGGTCCAGTCCCCTCCTCCCTGCATCAA
Organism: Peromyscus maniculatus bairdii; assembly: GCF_049852395.1. Lineage (NCBI taxonomy): Eukaryota > Metazoa > Chordata > Mammalia > Rodentia > Cricetidae > Peromyscus > Peromyscus maniculatus. The sequence continues at coordinate 44,129,028 of NC_134870.1, forward strand.
GGCTGAGCAAAGTGTCTCAGCATAGACCCCAGGTTCCAGAAAGCCAGCTCATGCACTAAGGACAGGTCCCGGCTCCACTGCCATTCAAGCTAATCAACTGTCTCACTTATCCAGAGGGCCTGGTCTAGTTCCATGGGGGCTCCTCAGCTATTGGTCCACAGTTCATGTGTTTCCACTAGTTTGGCTATTTGTCCCTGTGCTTTTTCCAATCATGGTCTCAATATCTCTTGCTCATATAATCCCTCCTTCTTGGTTTTGGCATTTTGAGCCCCTAAGTTACATAAAAATATTTTTGAGGAATCAGGTCACAATGCACACTTTTATTTCCCCTGTCACCAGCAGCTTTATTGTAAAAGAATGAGCACAAGGAAAGACTGTGCTGTGTGTGTGTGTGTGTGTGTGTGTGTGTGGTGTGCACTGTGTGTGTGTTGTGTGTGTGCTATATGTGTGTGCTGTATGTGTGTGCTGTGTGTGTGCTGTGTGTGTGTGCTGTGTGTGTGTGCTGTGTGCTATGTGTGTGCTGTGTGTGTGCTGTGTGTGCTGTGTGTGTGCTGTGTGTGTGCTGTGTGTGTGTGCTATGTGTGTGTGTGTGTGCTGTGTGTGCGTTGTGACGTACCCTGACTACTGAGAGCGCTTTCCCTCGACCCACCATGGCCCATTGCTGACCATCCCCAGCTAGCCCCCTCATCTTGAAGGCCTCCATGGTCCCGTAGAGTGATCAGTGAATTCTCTGTGAAAGAAGATGGGAAAATGTGAATGGCAGTGAGCAACTTTCCCACTTAACCCCAGTAAACGGTCAAATTCACCACAGCTTCAACTGTGGTGACATTCTACAGCATACTCGGTGGCGGGGAGTCCTGTGCTGACAGAGCTGACAGACTGTGAAGAGTGTGCAGCTTCACAACGGCTCTGGGGATAAGGGAGGTGGGTGGACGATGATGTGAACGCCAGCCTTTGAGAGAAAGAACGGTCAGGAAAGATTGGGCAAAGCTGTAGTAATAAGTGTGTGCCGTGCTTTGTCAAAGAAAGAAACATCATCTGCATCACCTCTGTTCACACCAAAAAAGCCTTTCCCCATGGAGTGGAAAGACTGTGGACCTTGGTACAGGCCATGTCTATGCATGGTATAAATCAAAGATATGGTGTGCTCTGCAAAACAAAACAAAATACAGGTTCGCTTTGAAACTGCATTACATGCTCTTGTAAAATAGGCCCAGGATTAATTTAGGGTGCTTTTTTAGACTTTAAAATTTTTAATTTTTTTCTCTTTTTAAAATTTAATTAACATTTTTTCATTTCTTTTACATACTATTTTCCCCTCACTCCACTCCTCCCATTCCCTCCCCTCAAAATTTCTAGTGTGTGTGTGTGTGTGTGTGTGTGTGTGTGTGTGTGTGTCTGTGTGTGTGTGTGTGTGTGCTCAAAGGGCACGAATATATAAGTACAGGTGCTTTTGGAGTCTAGAAGAGGGTATGGGGTCCCCTGAAGCTGGAGTTATGGGAGTCTAACTTAGATCCTCTGTAAGAAGAGCTAATGTTCTTAAGCACGGAGCCATCTCTCCAGCCTGTTTTTGTTTTCTTGGGACAGGATTCACTGTAGCCCAAGCTGGCTTTGAACTTGCTGTATAGCAAACGATGACCTTGAATCCCTGATCCTCTCTACCTCCCCAACACTGGAATTATAGGTTTAAGCTACTACAACTGACTAAAGTTTTTTTGTTGTTGTTGTTGCTGTTTTTAACACAATGGTGAGATGCCCAGCTTTGTATTTCAAATGTTTTGAGATGGGTTTTTGGTTTTGTTTGTTTTGTTTTTTTTTTTTTTCTATGTAATTATGAGCCACAGATGAAATCAACTGAGTTAATGTGGTGCTGTGGGTTAAATTATTCATAGTGTTGATGTCTGAGCGCCCAGTTGCTCAGAATGTGGTTTGGAAGGAAAGGCCTTTACAAGAGGTAAAAAAGCAAGCTCAGTATGACAGGCCTCCATTCAATATTAACAGGGTCCTTTTTTCCCCCCCAGAACTGAAAAATGAAGTTGAAACATTATACATGCAAGGCAAGCGCTTTAACACAGTGCTATATCCCCAGACCCGCTTCTCTTATTAAAAAGGGGAAATAGTGTCAGCAAGTTGGGTTCAGTCAGTAAAGGACTCACAGTCAAGCCTGGAGACCAATCCCCAAAACCCAAGTGGTAGAAGGAAAGACTGACTCCTGAAAGCTGTCCCCTGACCCTCCCACGTGTGCTCTGGCACATATGTATTCACACACACACACACACACACACACACACACACACACACACACACTAAACAGAAGGGAAGATTACAAGGAACATGACCAAGTGTATGTGAAGATAAGCCTCTAAAAGCCAAGGAAAGAGCCAGGATAGAGCCTTCCCTCAGAGGCCTCAGAAGAACCCAGCATCTATTTGAGAGATTCGGGAGAAGGAAAGGTCTCACGACATAATTCAGGTTGGACTCGAACTCATGAAGCTCCTTCCAACCTCCTGAGTGTTGGGATTACAGGGTGCACCACCAGGCTCAGTTTCCACCAAATGTCTTGATCTGACACTCCAACTTACAAAACCAGGAGAAGATAAATTTCTATGATTTAAGGCACCCAGTGTGTGGCCCTCGGTAGAGCGGGACTGGAAAACTAACATATATGGGAAAAGGAAACAAGTTGTTGTTCTTTTTTTTTTTTTTCCAAGTTCGGTCCGAGTTCAAACAGGCTGTAAGCTGAGTTTCTGTCCTGCAATTGCAAGCTCCAGCGTCGCAGAGACAAAGCAGGTAATCAAAGCACTAGATCTAGCCGGTCAGACTAGGCAGGGTTCCCAGAGGGGACGCAGCAAACTGGAAAGTAAACAGCGGCCAGCTCTAGCCAGCTTCTGGGAAGAAATACAGGCCCAGTATTGACCAAGAGTCTGATCCTTGAGAAAACTCCAAAATGTAGGGGTTTTGTTTTTTGGGTTTGTTGTTGTTGTTATAAATATCTCCTCTGTTTAAAGTACTAACAACTAGTTGAAAAAAAAATCTTAGTATCATCACGGCCAACATCGTAGATCCGAATAAAATCTGAGGCACGACCCAGCCTACACCCTAATGAGGCTCAAGGTGCATTTACAGAGGAGGGTGTCAGAGCCTGAGAGGAATTCAGTCCTTGCTTTTAGGTGTGGCCCTGTGACTAATTGTGGCCAAAGGAATGTGACTGATGGAGAAGCCAGGTACTGCTATGTCCCAGCTAGCACGTGTGTCAGGCTCTGCCTTCCCAGAACATACTGGATGTACGTACTGACCTTCACAGTTCAGGGCTTAAGATTTCATTTGACAAAGGTGGGAACCTGAAGTGTGGAGACAATTACAATTTATTCACATGGAGGATATTTCTCCCTTATCCTGGCCCTAAGGAAAAGAATAAGACAGGGAAGCAGGAGGTTACCTTGTGCTAGAGAATCAGGGGTCATGGTTCCTCTCTCCACTCCTCAGCCCAAGATCTAAGGGTGGCATCTGCTCATGACATTTTTGCTGGTTCAGTTCCTAGGCAGCACAGAGCATCAGGTAGTGAGAAACAAACTGATTTACTACAGACCCACTCATGAGATAGCTTATTTAACCTATTAGTCCATTAATCAAATGAATGGGTTAGTCTACTTAAGAGGGCTGGGCCCTAATGGAGATTAAATTTCACCATGACTTTTGGAGGAAACAAACCAGGTTAGAGTCATAGCATTAAGGTCAGATTTCCAGCTCTATCTATGAAGGGCGCACAGGAAGCCATGAGAAAGATGTAGCAATTGCCCTTACCTGACATTTAGGAAGAGTCTGGCCACCTCTCTGTGTTCGCTCTCTGCACAGATTCACATTAGGAGGATAGATGCCCATGACTAACATATCCATCTGCCTTAGGCTCCTGGAGCTTGTATAAGAAAGTACCTATAGCTGGGAGGTGGTGGCGTATGCCTTTAATCCCAGCACTTGAGAAGCAGAGGCAGGTGAATCTCTATGAGTTTGAGGCCAGCCTGGTCTACAAATCAAGTTCCAGGACAGCCAGGATCGTTACACAAAAAAAATCCTGTCTCAAAAAAAAAAGAAAAGAAAAGAAAAGAAAGAAAGAAAGAAAGAAAGAAAGAAAGAAAGAAAGAAAGAAAGAAAGAAAGAAAGAAAGAAAGAAAGAAAGAAAGAAAAGAAAAGACCTACTAAGTAAAACTTGCACTTCTATTATTTTCTCAAAAATGCTGACTGAAAGCTAGCCTCACAGTTTTACTCCTAACACCTTGAAATCAAGTTTTACAACCTAATGGGATAGTGACTTTATGAAAAATTGGACTTTTCTTCTGTTAAAAAATGATTGAAAATACATTTTAACTTGAACTTTGAGATCTTTTGAAACTCCTGGTTTTGCATACATAAACCCCTGGGCCTTGTGACTAAGCTGAATACACATTAACTTCCTTCAGCCTCCTTATCTGGATTCTTTTACAGCTAACACGCGCTTATGCCCATCCTGTCTCTGTTGTCCTAAAGTTCTTTGCTGATTATCTTAGGACCTGTTTTCCATTATCATTTCTTCTCCTTAAACCCTCCCTGAAAAAGCCTTTATCTCATCAAACAGACTTTCTAGAGCTTTCAATATTTTTATGTTTCTACTTGTCTCCACATATTATGAATGAATTGAAAGCAAAAAAAAAAATCCAATAACCATACATATACATATATATACATATATGTGGTTACTGGATATATATCCTATATCTTTTAAAATTAATGATAGCTAAATATAATGATTTATGGTGTTATCCGTACTTCTATTTGTCAAAAATAAATCTTTACTGGATGTGGTAGTGCATTCCTGTAATTTCAGATCTTGAGAGACTGGGGCCGAAAAAGTCTAAGTTCAAGGCCATCCTGTGCTGCACAGTGATACCTGTCTCAGCAAAAGCAAAACAGGCCGGGTAGTGGTGCACGCCTTTAATCCCCAACACTTGAGAGGTAGAGGCAGGTGGATCTCTGTGAGTTTGAGACCATCCTGGTCAAGCCTGATTTTCTTTTCCTTTTTAGAAAATATGACAAGTTAATAAGTTAATTGGTGAAAGCACTTGCATATATGAATACAGAAACTGCTTCTGGAATAGATTAAGAAAATGTGGTAAATTTACGTAATGGAGTACCACTCCGTAGAGAAAAACAATGACATCGTGAAATTTGCAGGCAAATGGATGGAACTAGAAAATATCATCCTGAGTGAGGTGACCCAGACTCAGAAGGACAAACATAGTATGTACTCACTCATAAGTGGATACTAGATATAAAGCAAAGGCCAATCAGACTGCAACCCACAGAACCAGGGAGGCTACATAGCAGGGGGGACCCTAGGATGACTGTGGCTTATAATAAGTTTTGGTTTTACCCAATCACTGGGCAAGCTTTAGTGAAACATTTCACTATTGAGATAATAATTTGTTCCGTGGGGTCTGGAGAGATGGTCAACAGTTAAGAGCACTGGCTGTTCTTCTAGAGGACCTGAGTTCAATTCCCAGCATCCACATGGCAGCTCACAACTGTCTGTAACTCCAAGATCTGACACCCTCACACAGATATACATGCAGGCAAAATACCAATACACATAAAATAAAAGCAAATAATTTTTTTAAAAAAGAATTTTTACCGTATCAAGCTGATGAAAGAATATGCTGGCCATACTTTCAAGAGGGGAGGCTAAAATCTTTTTAGATTATGGATTAGCCTATAGAAAAATGTCTGCCGTAAATCAAACAGTGAAGGAGAAGATGAATAGGAATCTCACTTACACAACTTAAGTAAAACATCACTCTCTGCAGAGATGAAGATAGGTCTCTTCTGTATCCCAGAATCTAATCAATATTTATATGTATAATTTAGCTATTATTTGGCTTAACATGGCTTATTGGGAAATGTTATCATTTTTACTATTTTCTACAGAGAAAATATTTTCCAGTTTCAAATAACTCTGGACTTTTGAATTATAACTTGTTTTTATGTTAAAAAAAAAAAGTCTGTATGATAAAAATAAATAAATAAATAAAATGTTAATGTGGAAAGAAAGAAGAAGAAACTGCTTCTGCCTTGCACATCGATGTTGATTGGTGGATTTGGGGTTTTTATTTTCAGATTTGGCAAAACTAAGGGCTTTAAAGAATTGGATTCTCGTGTGGGGGAAGAGGACCGATGAGATGTCTCAGCAGGTAAGAGCACTTGCTGCCAATTCTGATGACCTTAGCTGAAGTTTACGTAACTGTCGACAATTTAATCCTCACCTGTGATGTAACTCAGGAAACTTCAAAGTCACAGATCTCATCCAGTGGAACAGATTCCCTGGTCACGGCTTTTATGTCTGTCATGCAGCCCTTCTCTGTGCTGATGCAACTCGTGGCTTTGTCCTTTGTAAATCTGAAATTTAACTTACTAAATTTATCCTCCAGACATTGGTCCTTTTCTTTCCTTTTTTCTAGAGCAAAATTGGGGTTTATTGAGAACAGTTTTTTTTTTTTAAAGACTCAGTAATCTACATTAAGAGTTCACCAAACATTTACTCTGTGCCAAGTTTTCATTATATGCGATTTGCTTTTTAGAAAATGGGGCGGTGGTAGCACACATCTTGAATCTTAGCACTTGGGAAGCAGAAGCAGGCAGATCTCTGTGAGTTCAAGGCCAGCCTGGGCTATAGAGCAAGCTCCAGGACAACTAGGGCTACACAATGAAAGCCTGTCTCTAAAAACTAAAAGAAAGGAAGGAAGGAAGGAAGGAAGGAAGGAAGGAAGGAAGGAAGGAAGGAAGGAAGGAAGGAAGGAAGGAAGGAAGGAAGGAAGGAAGGAAGGAAGGAAAGACAAGAAGATGGGGAAGATGAAAGCTGGATGGCTTGGCAGGTATAGGCACTTGCCACTGAGCCTGAGGAACAGAATCTGGTCCCTGAGACTCAAGGTAGAAGGAGAGAGTCTCCAAAAAATTGTCCTCTGATCTCTACACATGCACCATGGCATGTACATACCCCACCACACAACAAAATAATTAAGTAAATGTAAAAAAAAAAAAACCCAGACAAACAAACATCAGTTTACAGCACATGCCACCAAGCCCGAGGACCTGAGTTCAATCCCTGGGACCTGAGTCATGAAAGAAGGGAACTGACTCTCAAAGATGGTCCTCTGACCTCTACATCTGCACCTACACACCAACACTAACTCATACAAGAAAAAACAAACTCATAAATGTAATTTTTAAAAAAGATGAGCACATAAAAATCATCAAAAATTCATTATGATTTTTCTATATATACACATCACTTACTTTGTCTATATTTACCTGCTTTTTCTTTCCCTCCTGATGGTCTGCTCTCTCCACCCAAACAGCCACCGTCTACTTTCAAACCATATCCATATATATGCTAAGTCTAGATTCTGCATATGAGAGAAAACATGCAACATGCGTCTCCTTCCCTTTATCCTTTCTTGTTTCTCTCTTCCTTTACAACGTTTCCCTTTCCCTGTTTTACTTACACACACACACACACACACACACGCACTTCAATCTAAAGAGTCATGGTATTTAATCTTCAGAGTCTTTTCAGCTCGACACAAAGCTCTCTAGTTCCATTCTTTTCTCCTACAAATAACATAACTTCACTCTTCTTTACAGTGGAATAGAACTCTATTTTGTACATTTTGTTCATCTATTCATGCTGGTGGACAGCAAGGTTGTTTTCACATCTTTGGATATTGTGAATAGTGCTAGAGCAAACTAGATGTGTAAGAATCTCTGTGGTGCTGACTTGCTTCCTTTAGATACCTATATCTATATCTATATTTATATCTATATATCCTTTCAGATATAAAGGGGGGAAAAGAGCCTATTCAGGAATCAACCTAACCAATGAGGTGAATGTCTTCTAAAAGGAAACCATCAAGGCTGGCAAGATGGCTGGGTAGGTAACAGCACTTGGCACACAAGCCTAGCCACTGAGTTCTGTCCCCACAGAACCCAAGTCAAAGAGCTGGATGTGGTGGCAGGGACCTGCAATCCCAGCATTCCTACAGTTTGAGATGGAAGTCAGAGGCAGGAGAATCCCCTGCAAGATTGCAGGTCAGCTAGACCGGAGTATGCGAAAAGGTAGAGGCACTTAGCAAGGTGGAAGAAGAGGGTCAGTTCCTCAAATGTGTCTGTGACCTCTGCACATGCCCACCCTCACACATGAAAGTGCGCACGTGCACGCATGAATGCGCACGCACGTGCGCATGCGCGCACGCATATATACACACCATACACACACACACACACACACACAAATGTGTGAAAAAGAGAGAGAGACAGACAGACAGACAGGTAGGCAGGCAGGCAAATAGACAGACAGACAGAGACACAGAAATAAAAATGCAAAGACAAATGAAAACCTTAGGATGAATTATAACAACATTGATGTTAACAGTTTCAAAGGGTGAGTCCATAACCACCATGGCAGGGAACATGGCAGCAGGCAAGCAGGCCTGGTGTTGAAGCAGTAACTGAGAGCTTACATGCTGGGATAACAATGATGAGACAAGGCAGAGAGAGATACCTGGGAATAACATGGGCTTTTGAGACCTCAAAGCTCATCTCCAACGACACATTGGCTCCAACAAGGCCACACCTCCTAATTCTTCCCACACAGTTTCATCACCTGGGGGACCAAGCCTTCAAATAGATGAGCCCAAGGTGGCCATTCTCATTCAAACTATTCACAAGGTACAACCTCAGCCCAGCATGTGGTTGCAGGCCTGCACTCCCAGCCCTTGGGAGATGGAGGTGGCACAGACAGAGTCACAGTCCCACGCTGTCACCCATAACCTGAGGGGTTCTTGCAATCTTTTGGGGGACCTCGATTCAAGTAAAGTTAAATCTTGGCTTTGTCACAGAAAAGAATTTTAGAATGAGCCAGTTGGAAGCAGAATTGGAGTTTATTAAAGAAATATATATTCTTTTAATATATATTATGTATACAGGGAATTTAATTCCTTTAATACATGTTCATATTATGACATATGCATAATAATATATAGAGGCATTCCTTTAATTCCATATATATGTATATATGTGTATATGTGTGTGTGTATATATATATATGTGTATATATATATATATATATATATATATATATATATATATATATGTGTGTATCCAGGGTCTAACTCTGTAGCCCATAGCTCTTAGGCACAACAGTTAATAGAAAGGCACTCAGGAAGAAAGTAAGATGCTCTTGAGCCTGGGTGTGGGCTTCTCCAACAGAGAGCTTATCAGAAAGTGTCTTTACAGTAGCTATATACATTGTTTGGCTTCTGAAGTCATGCCTGGAAAAGTTGCTAAATGAGATCATTGGGGTGGGGTTCCTATGCGCTGCCCAGGATTCAGTAGATAAGATAAAGCCCTAGGTCTCAAGGGCTTAACTCAAGCCAAGATGTTTTTACTGAACACAAAGGTTTTAATCTTGTTTGTGAGAGAGGGAAAGGAATAATGCCAAACTTGAAGGCCATGTGCCATCATACCTGGCTTTTCTGTTTTTCATTCAGCCCTTTTTTGTCATACAGTCAACTTCTGCTCAGTCTAAAACTGTTTTATGGAATGGAATGTTGCCTGACTTTGGAACTGAAAATAAAGTCAACTAGGATTTTTTAAAGCTGGTTCCAGGCCAGCGGAGGCTACACAGTAAGACCGTATCTCAAAAAAGTAACCCTAAAGACTGGGATGTAGCTTGGTTGGTAGAGTGGTTGTCTAGCATGCTGGAAGTCCAAGACTCTAGTTCCAGAACTGTATAACCTGAGCATTGAGGAAATGGAAGCAGGGGCATCAGAAATTCAAGATTACCTTCAATCACATATAGTCAGTTTGAGTCCTACTGGACTACAGGGGAAATCCAAATTAAAAAAAAAAAAGGCAACACAAACAAAACATCAAATTGGAGAGGTAATCAGTCATGCCTTCTAGCCTATCTAGAACCTTCTAAAACAGAGAAATTACTAACTAGCGTATAGCAGCCCCAAGGTAGGATGAAGCAATAGGACCAGCCTCACTATTCTGCTAAACTCAGAGACCACTATCCCCTCTAAACTCAGAGATGCCCCCCAAAGTCTATACAAGTAAGGGGTTTCCTTTGTTCTGCAGGGGTTTTGTTCGTTTATTGTTACTTTTGTTTTGTTTTGTTTTGTTTTATGCAATCTGGTCTCTCTATGTAGTCCAGGCTGTCCTGGAACTCACTATGTAGGTCAGGCTGGCCAGGAAGTCTCAGAGATCCTCCTGCTTGGATTGGGTTTAAAGGCGTGTGATGCCACACCCAGCTTGTTGTTGTGTCTTCTGTCATCCCAGACATTCCTCTTGCTATGAGTGGCTGCTATAACTAGTATACGTCACCAGAAATCTAGCTCAGTGCATCTCTTTGTTGAACCCGGAAATAATCTTTATTATTTAAAAACATTTACATCCTAAACTTTTATTACTTTTTTTTCTTAGTGGAGTTGGGGGAGCAGCATGCCATGGTGCCTGTGTGGAGGTCAGAGGACAACTTGTGGGGAGTCTGCTCTCTCCTTCTGCCAAGTAAGTCCCAGGGGATTCACGTCAGATCATCCAGTTTGCGTTTGTTGAGTGGTATGTGCCTTTAACGGCTACACCATCTCAAATCCCTCTCAGCTCTCCCCTCCCCATCTTACCATGTAGCCCAGATTCTTACTATGTAGCCTTGATCTGGAGATCCTCAAGTCTCAGCCTCCTGCGTGCTGGAATTACAGGCATGTGCCACTGTGCTCAATTTGCATTTATTTGATGATCTGATTTCTATTTTTATTTCTCTTAAAGTCTCTGGTAGTCTTGGGGCTGGAAAAAGTGGCCCGGTGGCTAAGAGCACTTGCTTGCTGCTCTTGCAGAGGACCCGGAGGACCTGGGTTCGATTTTCAGTTCTGAAATCAGGCAGCATTTCATTCCATAGCATAGACTTGGGTGTGAGTCTGAGCAGAAGTTGGTTTTGTGACAGAAGAGGGCTGAATGAAAAAGAAATAAGCCAGGTACATGTTCAATCCCGCACTCGGGAGGCTGAAGCAAGAGAACTAACTGCCAATTCCAGATCAGCCTCAAAATAAGGCGGCGGGCGGGTGGGCGGGAAGACAAACAAAAGCAACCCAGACAAGAAGGAAAAGGGGAGGAGAAGGAAAGGAGAAATCAGGGGAGAAAGGAGATACATGGTTCCTTTTCTGAGGCAAACCAAAGGTATATTTCTCAAGGTTCTGCTGCTATCAGCTGCGTTGATGGAGGATTTTTTATACATTTGTAATAGATAGGAATAAACCAGAAAAAAAGAAGAAAAAAAAAAGTGGTGGAGAAAAAGGTGAACACTGCAAGAATACTCAAAAGGGCTGAGAGTTGCAAACGCCAAGAATGGCTTTGCATAGTAAATGGAATAGAACAGCTCTGAACTATAGCTTACTTTTCCTGGTTTGGTCTGACAGAATGATTGAATGCTTTTGTACAAAAATCAGAGCCTTAAAAACAAGGATTTGGTGAGATTGTAAAATGGTGTGTCACTTTGGCAAAACAGTTTGGTGGTTGGTCAAAATGCAAAACATTGTTACTCTGTTACTCAACAATTCTACCCTTAGGAATATATCCTCAAACTACTGAAAATGTGCACCTATGAAACATGTACATGAAGGTTTACAGCAGTGTGTTGCTAATAGTAAAAAAGTTAAAACAACTCAAATAGCTATCAAATACTGGAGAGAAATAAAATGTGGCTTATTCATACAATAGAATATTATTAAGACATAAAAATGAATGAGAAACTGACAGATTAAATGACTTTGGTGAACCTTCATAATTTCATTTGTAGATCTTTCCATTTCTAACTTATAAATACATTTGGGGTTATAAATTATAAATGTACTGCCTCCTGTCAACATTGTATACTTCTATTTGATGATTTCTGTGTCAAACATTATATGGAAATGTTTCCAAGTATTTTCTGTATTAACTGTGAATGAATAGAACAAAATAAATTGCCTGTGATGGTAATATATTAAAAAAAAAAAAAAAAAAAAAAAAAGAAAGGAGATACATGGGAAGATCACAAGAGTTAAAAGCCTGTCAGAGCTGCTCAAGACACAGAAGGGAGGGAGGGAGGGGTGGAGGAGGGAGGGCGGCGGGCTCCTGGCTTCCTGCATTAGAGCTGAGTTCATTGTCCAACAATCTGGAACAACAGTAAGAGAAGAGGAAGTCAGCAGAGTGTGGAGAAGTGAAGAAAGCTCTTGCAGCCAGGCGGAGCCTGGAAATGAGTAGCAAGCACTCTGGACCACAGGTGCCTTTATATCCTGAGAACGGGCCAGTTCGATCCAGCAAGGAGTCGGGATGAACCCCTAGCGGCTATTTTGAATGTATGAGGGGAGGTGTTCTGATGGGTCAAGAAGGCAAACTCAGGGGGAAAAAAAAAGGCCAGAGAAAATGACCTGCAAAAGAAGTCTGGGGGTGGGAAGAAGAGTCAGGAAGCGGGAAGAAGGATGTCTGGTGGTTAGCTGATAACTCGCTGAGTCAAGGCCTTTGTGGATTTTAGCTCCAGAGCTCACTGCCTTGCAGAGTTCATTATAAAACCTGGGTGTTCTTAGAAGCTGACTACCAGCTTTGCTGGGGTATGTAGGCACTTTTGCTTTCTTAGAACCTGTAACCCTGACAAGCTGCCTACTTACTAATTCCTATTAGAAGAACCCCAAGCCGGGCGGTGGTGGTGCACGCCTTCAATCCCAGCACTCGGGAGGCAGAGCCAGGCGGATCTTTGTGAGTTTGAGGCCAGCCTGGTCTACAGAGTGAGTTCCAGGAAAGGCGCAAAGCTACACAGAGAAACCCTGTCTCGAAAAACTAAAAAAAAAAAAAAAAAAAAAAAAAAAGAATCCCAAAGCCAAATCATTTCAAAGTTGGTGCTGATGGAACAATAGAAAACTCACAGATTGGTTAATATTACTTATGTCAGTTTACCCTGTTCCTCATGTGAGCACTGAGGCAGAGAGAGCTTGTTTGGGGACGGGATTATTACCTCACTTCTCCTTTGAACACCCAATTAAATGGTTTGGTTTGGTTTTAGTTTAAGGCAAGTTGACTTAGGTGAACGACTCCACCTTTGATTTTGCTTGATTTGTTTGTTGTGCTGGAGATAATGTTACAGTTGCTACGAACAGGGCTAGGCTGATCCGGTGAATGGAATCTACCACTGGCCTGGGTGGAGACCTAACATTCCAGGATTCCTAAAACATGAGTTAACCCAGTTGGGTCTATCAGTTACTTGGCTAAAAGACCATTGCTCCGGAAAGTGGATTCATCTAATACCCCACTAAAGAAATGGGAGGAATAATCATTCCTTTAGTGAGATACTGTATTTTCCTTTCCCAGAACTGCAGCCCTCTGTGCAATTAATACAGAGCCAGCCCTGGGTTGCATTAAGTCCGCCCCATGAGAAAGGCACACTTTTCCCTTTTTCTTTTATTCTTTTTGGTGCTGGTCAGAGCCCAACATGCTTTCTCTGCTACTTTGGGCTTTCTCACTATTTCTCTGAAGCTATCTCTCCCACCCTCACCCCTGCCATGTGGCTGCTTGCTCAGTGAACATCTGTGCTAAACTTGAAAAGGCATTTCTTTCTTTCTTTCTCTTTCTTTCTTTCTTTCTTTCTTTCTTTCTTTCTTTCTTTCTTTCTTTCTTTCTTTCCTTCCTTCCTTATTTATTTATTTATTTATTTATTTATTTATTTATTTATTTCTTCCTTTTTTAGGGAGATAGAGTGCCAAAGAGACCCAGAGAGAGAGAGAGAGAGAGAAGTGACAGAGAGACCACGCTGAGGGAGAGTACAGAGAGTGAAAAGGCATTTCTTTCTTCTTTTTCTCCATCTCCCTTCTCCAGGCAGCTGCTAAGTTACAGCTTGCCTGCTTGGCTGTTTTTTTGCATTTGTTGCTTTTTGTTTTTATACTCTAAACAAAGTTGTCTTGGAGCTTTTTTGTCTGAGTCTGTTCTTCAATCCTTCTATTAATGAGACTTAGAACCCTAAAGAAGGGGTTAATTTCCCTGGAAACACATGTCACCCCGATAGGACTTCCCAGAATTTCTTGTTATAACCAAATCCAGGGTCTTGCACATTCCAGGCAAGTGCTCTAATACTGGACTCTGTTCCCAGCTCTCCATCTTGACTTTCAGCCTGGTCTGCTCCAATCTAGTATAGGAGTTCAATCTGAGGCAATGGTTTCCTGGAATTTTTATTTAATACAACTTTGTGTACAAAGTTTGGGGTTGAGTTCTCTTTATTCTTGTTTGCTGCAATGTAGTGGCTACTCTTCCAGAGGAACTCAGGTTCAATTCCCAGCGCCCACATGTCAGCTCATAACTGCCTATAACTACAGTTCCAGGGCTTGCTTACAGTTTACAGAACACTCAGATCTGCAGGCAGCAGCAGGAAGAGAAAAAAGCCTCTGGGCCCAGCTTGAGCATCTGAAATCTCAAAGCCTACCTCCAGAGGCATACTGCCTCCAACAAGACCACACCTACTCCAACAATTCTACAGTCCTAATCCTTTCAAATAGCACCACTCCCTATGAGCCTATGGGGGACACTTTTATTTAAACAAGAGAGAGAGAGCAAGCCCCATTACTGGAGATCAAACTAAGAAACTTAAACATGTAGCCAGGCCATGGTGGCACACGTCTTTAATCCCAGCACTGGGGAGGCAAAGCCAGGTTGGTAAGCAAGGCCAGCCTGGTCTACATAAGCATGCTACACAGGTGATTGTCTCTCAAACTCCAGCCTTTTTGATTTTGTTTAAAAACATGGTATTTAGGCACAGTGGCACACACCTTTAATCCCACCCAGCACTCAGAAGCAGAGGCAGGCAGACCCTGTGGGTTAGAATCCAACTTTGTCTACATAGAGTTCCAGGTCAGCCAGAGTTACATAGTGAGACCTTGTATGGAGAAGAAAAAGAAAAGAAAAAGAAAAAATATCGCACGGCTTTCTTGGCATACGGACACACGGCATACACTTGAGAGGAGTCTGGGCTTCATATCGACATAGCCTACCATCCAAGAAAAAAAAGGCAAACCTCTCCCCAAAACTAGGATAAAATGTTGTATAGTTAATAAAATTGCAGCAGTGTACCGATAGCAATTTATTCAAGGGTTCCCTTTTTGCATTGTTTATGTGTGCATTTTGTAAGACAGGATCGACTGTCGTCCAGGCTGGCCTTGAACTCCTTGAACTCCAGATCCTCCTGCTTCAGCCTCCCAAGTGCTAGAATTATAGACCCACATCCATCACGCCCAGTTTTATACTGTGCGGTGCTGGTGATCACGCTAGGGCTTTGCACATGCTAGGCAAGTACTCTGCTCATGAAGCGATACGCCCACCCCCAGGACCCTTTAATTATCCAGGGCTGGCTGCACTAGTAGGTAGCTACTGGCCATGTGGATCTATTTAGATATAAACAAATTAAAGTGAAATTAAATTTTAAAAAGCTCAGTTTCTCACACTAGCCACATTTCAAGCGCCCATTAGCCCCGTGTGTTGGAGAGTACAGGAAGAGAACACTTCCATTGTGTCAGGAGTTTCTTATAGACCGCTCTGGCAACATTGGAGTGTGCTTCTCTATTTACCAATAATCCATTTTACCCTGCATCTGTGTATAATCCAAGCTCAAAGGCTGGTGTCTAAGCTCTTCTACTTCCTAGTCCTGTAGTAACAAGTGTGAGCATTTCGTCAGGTCAGCAGGCAAGCAATAACTGAGTAAGGATGCCCAGCCAGATTCAAATGTGGAAGCAGGAGGGGCGGGGGAAGGGGCGGGGCCGGCTCGGAGCTCTGGGGCTTGCAAGGTTTCGGTCGGGGACGGGGCCTCGAGGGGGCGGGCCTGAGGGGCGGGGCCGGGAGGCGGGCCCGCCCCCGCGGGTCGGCGCGCCAGCCCTGCCTTGCGTGCTCACGTGACAGGTCGGCGCGGCCCGGCTCTCGCAGTCGTCCAGGCCAGCGAAGATGGCGGCCGAGAGGGAACCTCCGCCGCTGGGGGACGTGAAGCCCACCGACTTCGAGGAGCTGGAGGACGGAGAGGACCTGTTCACCAGCACGGTCTCCACCCTCGAGGTGAGGCGGGCGGGCTCCCCCGCCGGGGAGGCCCCGGCGCCGCGCGCGTCTCCGCGCCGCGCGCCTCCCTCGGCCGCCTCTTCCCCGGCCGCGCGCCTCGTCCCCTCCCCACTCCCGGGTCTTGTCCCAGGCCAGGTCCGGTGACACCTGTGACGCTGGCCGCCCCTCAGGTGCCTGTCAAGGGGGCTGGGGCGGCCGGGGCGGCCAGGCAGGCCTCGGGGCAGCAGCCTGCGGGCCCGGGGGTCCGACCTCATCCTCCGGGGGCCGGGACCCACGGATGGAACCTGGCCGTGCTCTGCGGGCTCCCGGGCCTTCCGCGTCACTCGCGCCTCTTCCTCCAGGCAGGAGGAAGGCTTGTCCCCCCCCCACCCTCCGCTTCCCGGGACCTCCGCTCCCTCTGGGATTTCAGCAGCCCCCCACCCTCCCGGGGAGAGGGGCTTGTTTCCCTGCCCACCCGAGGGTGTGCCCTGCAAGGAGAGAGAGCCGTGAAGTCATGAAGTGAACGCTCAGGGGCTGAGGGTCCCCCCGGGAGGTCTGGCCCTGTCCTTCATGGACTGACTGACTGTTCGTTCTTTTGGAGATAGGAGCCTCTTTAAAAAAAAAAAAAAAATAGGTAATTGGTAATTGCATTTAATTAGTAGACTTCGTGGGGGGCGAGATCTCGTGCAGCCCAGGCTGGGCTCGAACTCACTCTGTAGCTGAGGATGGCTTTGAACTTCTGATCTTCCTTGCCTCTCCTCTTTCCAAGTGCTGAGATTAGCCGACGAGAGCCACCGCTTGGGTTTTAGACTTTTTAGGGGCTGTAATGTTTGGAAAATACAAAGTCAAAGGAGGAGGTAGTCCGGGAAACTTTTTTTTTTTTATTACTAGGGGAGAAATAGAAACAGATCTCCACTCCTTTTTCCTCTTTTTTCGCATGGTCAGCGATCTCTTCAGCTGAGTGTTCCTGTTTTTGTCAAAGGAAACACGATGAGTTTAACCGTGTTGGCCCGCCTTTTTCTAGTCACATTTGAATTACTTTACATTGAAAGAGAGCGTATACACCGGAAATCCTAATTTTAAGCATGTAAGCACTTTGCTCAGAAAATTGTTTGCCTCAGATGTAGGGTTTTTTTTTCCTCATTTGATTTTATATATATATATATATATATATATATATATATAGAGAGAGAGAGAGAGAGAGAGAGAGAGAGAGAGAGTGTGTGAGTGTGTGTGTGTGTGTGTGTGTGTGTGTGTGTGTGTGTGTCACTTGCTTATGAAAATCAAATAACAACTTTTGGGAGTTGGTTCTCTGCTTTCACTATGGTCAGGCAGCTAAGTTTCCCAGCTTAGCATCTTACCTGCTCTCTACTTTCTTACAAAATTCTCTAGTTCAGTTCTGCACCAAATCAACCGGAACTAACTGTCAAACACCCTTATCTGAATTTCATTGGTCTGGAACTGAAAACCACTAACTACGTTCTACTAATTGTGTCTGTAGTGGCGAAGCCAAACCCCACCTCCCCACAGACTGTAGATTCCTTGGATGGTGCCTTGGTCGTCTATATATATGTTCTGAACAAAATCTTGAGTATTTGTGTCTTGATGCAGCTAATACTGGTTTGTCAAAACCCCATCTCCTAAAATTAGTTAAAATTATTTCGCAGAATATATTTTTCTGGGCAGGGAGAGTTAGTATCCTTGTATACTTTGATATCGTCTATGCAGCTTAAGGTGTGTTGAACTTATCTGCAGGGTCCTAAAACCAGCATTGCCTTCCCTAGATACAATACACATAGTAAAAAGGACTGTATCTCTACATTTGATGTTTGGCCTTTTTTTTTTTTTTTTTTTTAAAGAAAGTCTGCATAGTTTTATTATGAATATACTTATTTTGGTTAATACACTTTGAAAGTTGTAAATAAAGTTGTTAAATTGGTTGTTGACCTGAACCCCTTATCCCAAGAATTCATTTTAAAGAAAGTGGTGTGACTGTGAGAATTTTAGCTGCGTTTTAAAAGTTTTCAGGTTAGCATACAAGGTTCATTTTCCCCTCTTCAGAATGTTTGGGAAATATCTGTGAGGGATCCTGTGTCATTGCTTCACCTCTTTTACGTAGAGCGTCTTACACTTTGGGTGCAAAAGAATCTCCAGTGTTCATGCACAGATGCCTGCACCTGGCTGCAATTCTAGCTGTTTAACAAATGCTTTTTCTTTCTCTCTGTGTAGCCTAGACTGGCATGGAACTCCTCTTGGCTGAGCCTGAGTGCTAGTGTTACAAACATGTATCTCCTCTCCTGGCTGTGGACTGGTATTTTTCTTGTACTTGGGTTGAACATGCTCAGCAACACTCCCAGCCCCAGATCAGTGTCTTCAAACTATAGATAAAATTTCTTCAGGGGTCTTGTTGTTGTACGTATCATGATTCTGTAGGACACTGTAGAGGCCTATCATTTATTTGTTTGTTTGTTTGTTTGTTTTGAGACTGGCTTTCCTACATATCATGATTCTGTAGGACACCATAGAGGCCTGTCATTTGTTGGTTTGTTAGTTTTGAGACTGGCTTTCCTCCATATCATGATTCTGTAGGACACTGTAGAGGCCTATCATTTGTTTGTTTTGAGACAGGTTCTCACTGTGTAGCTCTGGCTGACCTGGAACTCAATATATAGACCAGGTTGGCTTTAAACTCGTAGAGAACCTCTTGCCTCTGCCTCCTGAGTGCTGAGATTAAAGGTGTGCACCACCATGCCTAGTCCATCAGCCCATTTATTGATTGGGATGTTTGATTTCTTTAGGTATTTTTCTTTTTTTTGTATGTTCTGGATATTAATCTTCTGTCTGGTGTATAAAGATTATTTTTTCCTTATTCTGTAGACTGTCTCTTCACTCACGTGCTTCCTTTGCTGTGCAGATGCTTTTTAATGTTCTGAAATCCCATTTATAAGTTGTTAGCGTTGTTTCCTGAGTTTGTGGTGACCTTTCCAGAAAGTCCTTGTGCCAGCGCTTCCCCTGTCTTTCCTCTGACAGTCCCAGGGCTTCAGGTCCTGTTTTAGGGTCTTCAGTGCATTCAGAGTCGGTTTTTATACAAGGCCAGTAATAGTCACTTTCATTCTTGTACACGTAGATAGCCAATTTTCCCAGGCCCATTTGTTGAAAAGGGTGTGTTTTCAGTGGTGTGTATTTTGGACATCTTTGTCGAAAATCTGGCTGGGAGCTGGTGAGATGGTTTAGTGTATAACTTGCCGTCAAGCCTGATGACCACAGTTCAATTCCCAAGAAGGTAACCAACTCCCTACACATTGCCCTTTGACCTCCACAATGGCATGCATATGCCCCTCATCCCCTCAATAAATGTAAATTAAATTTTGTTTTTAATCAGGTGCCTGGATCTTCTATTTTATTCCATTTGCCTACATGCTTGTTTTGTGCTAGTACCATGTTTTGTAGTATCACTTGGAAACAGTTATGATTGCACCATTGCTCTTTTCCTTGCTTTCCAGTTTGTTGGCACTTCCATATGAATCTCAGTATTCTTTATATTTTTGTAAAGAATGTTACTGGAGTTTTGTTAGGGATTGCATTGAGTCTGTAGATTGCCTTTTGAAAGACAAATCTTCATAATAGTAATTCAGTTGATCCGTGAGTGAGGGGAGTTATCTCATTTCATAGTGTCTTCAGGTTTATTTCTTCATTGTTTTAATTTTTTTGTAGGTCTTTTGCTTCCTTGGTTAGGTTTATCCCAAGATGTGTCTGTGTTTGTTTATTTATTTTTAGAGAATTTTGATGGGATTGTTTTCCTAATTTCTTGCTTAGCATGTTTGTTATTAGTAAATAGGAAAACTATTGATTTTTGTCCGTCAGTTTATCCTGGCACATTACTGGAAGTGTTTGTCATATGCAAGATTTCCTGGTGGAGTCTTTAGGGTCTATTATATAAAAATGTATCATCTGCAAATAAAGATAAGTTGACTTCCTTCCTATTTACATTCTTTTTATTTCATTCTCTTTATTTATTGCTCTAGCCAAGAATTCAAGCACTATATTGAATAGGAATGTTAGTGGATATCCTTGTTCCTGATAATAGTAGAAATGCTTTTGAGTTTATCTCCATTTATTGTGATGTTGACTATAGGCTTCTTTTATCATGGAGGATTTTGTCAAAAGCCTTTTCTGCATCTATGGAGACAATTATGTGATTTCTTTCCTTGAGTCCATTCATGTGATATGTAACATTTATTGATTTGTATGCTATATCACCCCCACATCTCTGAAATGAAGCTACTTGATCATGATGAATTACCTTTTTTGAAAAAAAAATGATGTATCCTGAGTATATGTATGTACACAGTGTGCATGCAGGGGTCCAAGGAGGCCAGAAAAGGGTGTTGGATCCCCTGGAACTGGAGTTACAGACAGTTGTGAGCGATCATGTAGGTGCTGGGAATTGAACCTGGGTCTTGTGAAAGATCAGTAAGCAGTCTAACCACTAAGCCACCTCTCTAGCCTGAATTATCCTTTTTTTTTTTTAAAAAAAAAAAAAAAAAGATTTTTTTATTTTTTGTGTATGAGTTTTTTTTTTTTTTCTTTTTCCCCAGGGGTGGGGAGGTGGCTATATTAATGTATACTGTGTGCATGGCTCATGCATTCAGAGGTCAGAAGCATCTGGAGTAACTGGAGTTACAGGTAGTTGTGGGCCACCATGTGGGTGCTGGTGGAACCTGGGTTCCTCCGCAAGAATAATAACACATGCTCATAACCTCTGTCTGAGCCATCTCTCTAGTCCCTGAATTACCTTTGTGATTTGATCTTGAATTTGGTTTGTAATTATTTTATTGAGGATTTTTGTGTCTATGTTCACCAGAGAGATGTGTCTGTAATTTTCTTTCTTTCTTTCTTTCTTTCTTTTTTTTTGTTGTTGTTGTTGTTGTGTTTTTGTCTGGTTATGCCACCAACATAACACTGGAGTCATAAGAAGAGTATGGAAGCATTCTTTTCTTTTCTGTTTTATGGACTACTTTGTGAATGATTGTTGTTGATTCTTCTTACACGTTTGGTAGAATTCTGTAGTGAATGATCTGGGGCTGGATTTCTTTAGTTGGAAGATTTTTATTACTGTCTAAATCTTGCTTGTCACAGACCTGGTTACATCATTTATCTCTTACTTAGTTTTACTTCAGTAGGTCATATGCATCTAGAAATTAATTTCCTCTTGGTTTTCAAATTTAGTGGAATATAAGTATTTTAAATTTAAAAAAGGATTTATTTTTACTATTTTTATGTGTATCTGTGTGGGTAAATGAATACTGCATGTATGTGGTTCCTGTGGAGGCCAAGAGAGAACATGAGATCCCTTGGATCTAGAGTTATAGGCTTTATAGGCCACCTGACATGGATTCTAGAATGAAACTTGGGTCCTCTGGAAGGGCAGCAAGTGCTCTTATCTGCTGAGCTATCGCCTAGCCCCAAAATACATTCTTAATGTGTACCTTATGATTTTATGGCTGATTCTTTTCCATTGTATTGGGGGTTGGGATGTGTGCTGCCTACATACAGGGCATGTGTGGCAGTCAGGACAAATTTGGGGGTTGATTCTTTCAGTTATGTAGGTCCTGGGAAACGTGGGTTGCTGGGCTTGCCTGAGAGCCCTTTTCCTTGAGTCATCTCACCAGCCCTGATTTCTGACTGACAGGGTTTCTCTGTGTAGCCCTGGTTGTCCTGGAAATCGCTCTGTCAACCTGGCTGGCCTGAAACTTGAGACCTGTCTGCTTTCTCAGTGCTGGGATTAAAGACATGCACCACTGATGTTGACTTTCATTGGTTGTCTACCTTTTCATCTCTTTATTGAGGTTTTTTTTTTTGCGGGGGGGGGGGGGGGGAGCATTTGTATCTTTAAAATTTTCTGTCATTTATTTTCTGATTTTTTTTCTTTTTCTTTTTCAATCTACTGACTTGGGTTTGCCTTGTTCTTGTATTTCCAGGTACTGAGGTTATGTGAGAACCCTCTGTAGTTATGAACTTTCCTCTTAGGAGTGCTTTCATTATATCCCATAGGTTTTGATATGTTCTCTACATTTTCATTCAATTCTTATAATTGTTAAAATTTTCCTTCTTGATTTATTCAATGACCCATTTATCATTCAGTTGGGTGTTGTTTAATTCCCTTGAGTTTATGTGTTTTCTATAGCTTCTCTTGTTATTGATTTCTGCTTCATTATACTGTGGCCAGATTGGAAACAATAAAAAGCTATTCTAGTTTTCTCTATTTATGTTCTAATAGGATCTATTTTAGAGAAAGTTCCATGGGCTACTGAGAAGAGTCTGTATTTTAAAAATTTATTTATTTATTTATTTATTTGGTTTTTTTTTTTTTTTTTTTTTTTGAGACAGGGTTTCACTGTGTATCCCTAGTTGTCATGGAACTCACTCTGTAGACCAGACTAGGCTGGCCTTGAACTCACAGAGATCTCTCTGCCTCTGCCTCCTGAGTTCTGGGACTAAGGCGTGCATCACCACCCCTAGGCTTTATTTTTATTTTTTAAATTGTGTGTGTGTGTGGGTGGGTGGGTGAGGGTGTATGCAGTTGCACATGTTAGAATACATGGTTAGAGAGGGGTAAGTGAATAACTTTGTGGAATTGGCTCTCCCCTTCGATATTTTGTTTGTTTGTATTGGTGGGATAACCTGTCTTATTGGTGAGAGTAGGGTATCAAAGTCACCATTATTGTGTTGAGGTTAATTAGATCTTATATCTAGTAGCGTTTGTTATATGAACTGGGTGCACCCATGTTTTGTGCATATGTTTAAGTTGTAGTCTTCTTTGTGGATTGCTCCCTCATCAGTATGAAGTGACTTTCTTTATCTTTTGGGTTGAAGTCTGTTTTGTCAGATGTTAGCAGAGTGACACGTATTTACTGCCTGTTTTTCTTTCCGTGGAATATGTTTTTCCCATCCATTCACTCTATTGTTTCATTTGTCTTTGATGGTGAAGCACATTTCTTGGAGGTAGCAAATATGGGGATCCTGTTTTATTTTATTTTATTTTTTAAATTTATTTATTTTTATGTGTATGGGTGTTTTGCCTGCATGTATGTCTTTGCACCACATCCAAGCTTGGTGTCCACAGAGGCTAGAAGAGATTGTTGGATCTCTTGGAAGTTACGGGTGGTTATGAGCTACCTGATGATGGGAATGCTGGAAACTGAACCCGGGTTCTCTGCGAGAGCAGCAAGTGCTGTTAACCATCGAGTCATCTCTCTACAGCCTTGACTTTTAAGTTTTAAAAAATTGTGTTTGTGTGTGTGTTTGCCACAGACTTTGAGAGCCATTTGGGTCAGCTGGGCACTGGTCACAGTCATTTCTACCTGCTTCTCTTACAAAGATTGCAACTGGCTTAATGAATTATTTTATAGCAATTATATCTTGAAGGAGTAGACATTATTGTGTGTTTTACCATCACACTAATGGAACTTCTGATCCTCTTATCTTACCTGGAAGTCCTGTTTTTTGTTTTTGTTTACAATTTGTGTGTGTGGTATGTAGCTTATAGGAGTTGTCTCTATCATGTGGTTTCTAGGAATCAAACTCAGGTTTGTCATCAGGATGGACAGCAAGCATCCTACTCACTGAACCATCTTGCTAGTCTTTTTGGGTTTGTTTGTTCATTCGTTTGTTTTTGAGAAGGGTCTCACTTACATAGCCCAGGCTGGCCATAGGTTTTCAGCTTTCAGCAATTCTCCAACTGGACCCTCCCAAGTTCCGGCACTGCAAGCATGAACCACCATGCTTCACTATACCTCTTTCTCTGAACAGCATTGTTAAGGTACAGCTTACGTGCCAAATTGTTCACCTGTTAGGGTGTGCATTCCTGTGGTTTTTAGTATAGTGAGGTATATGTATCTGTTACACAGTTAGTTTTAGAATATTTTCACTATTTTAGAAACATATCATGTACCCTTCAGGTGTTGTTCTGCCATTTTCCCAGTCTCTAACCTTAATATAGCAACTAATCTATCTCTATAGATTTCCCTGTTTTGGAGTTTGAATGAGTAGAACCATAGAAGTGTGTGTGTGTGTGTGTGTGTGTGTGTGTGTGTGTGTGTGTGTGTGTGTGTGTGTGTTTAAATGTTTGTTTTTCCTACTCCTACTGTAGTATTTCAGGGGCAAGAGATGTTATCATAGTTCATTGTCTACAGCTATGACTGTAAATAAATGAAAATAGGGTCTTGCCTTGTAGCTCAGAGTGGCTGTAAACTTGTGATCCTCTGGCTTCAGTTTCTCCTCAATGCTACAGTCTCAGAAGTTTGTCATTGTGCCTGGCTTCCACTTTCATGCTGATGCTTTTCAGTGTCATGCTCAGTATCTGTGAATGCAGGGTCACAAAGATTAAGGCTTTGGTCTCTTTTCTTTTCTTTTCTTTTTTTTCTTTTCTCTTCTGTTCTTTTCTTTTCCTTTCCTTTCCTTCCCTTTTCTTTTCTTTTCTTTTTTCTTCTCTTGAGACAGAGTTTGTCTGTGTAGCTTTGCATCCTGTCCTGGGACTCACTCTACACCAGGCTGGCCTCAAACTCACAGAGATCCGCCTACCTCTGCCTCCCGAGGGCTGGGATTAAAGGTGTGCGCCACCACCGCCTGGCTGACTTTGGTTTTCTTTAACCGTTTTTTTTTTTTCTCTCTCTCTTATAATGTAGTCTGGGCTGCCCCGAAACTAGTAATCCTCTTCCCTCAGTTTTCCCATTCTTTGGATGGTATGAGTGCCCCACCACACATGACTTCATTGCTTTTCCTTTATTTAGTTTAAAAAAAACGTGTTTGTGTGTAGATGTGCATGTGGGTGCCCACAGAGGCCACAAGTAGGTGTTGGATCCCTGAAGACTGAGTTTGTAGGCTGTTGTAAGCTGCCCCATGTGGAACTGGGGACTGGATGTGAGTCCTCTGCAAGAACAGCAAAAACTCTTAATCACTGAGCCAGTTCAGTTCTCCAGCTTCCTTCATTCTGTTCTAAGATGTGATCTCAAGTAGCTCAGGCTGGCCCCCAGACTTGCTTTGTAGTCAGACATGGCTTGATCTACTAACCTCCCTCCCTCTGCCTCCACAAAACACCAAGATTACATGTACCACCATGCCCAGAAGATGAAAATGAAGATTAGAGGAATGTGGGTGTAGTTCAGTAGCCGAGTATTTGCCAGGCATGTGTACAGGGCTCTAGGTTCAACCTCTACCACCACTAAAAAGAAGCATTCATCCTACAAAAAAGTTTACTAACCACTAAAGAAGGAAAATTTTTTTTGCCCCATGAAATTAAGAAATTCTGTTGTAGGTCTACTATTAATGTAGAAAGGTAAGCCATAGACTGCTTGAAATATCTGTAATTTAAATCTGACCCCCTCTCCCAAACAAACCCTTTTATCTAAAAATATATAAAGACCCTCTGCAAGCTGGGTGATAGGGGTGCACACCTCCAGGCCTCTGGAGCAAAGGCTGGCAGATCTCAGAGTTCGAGGACAGCCGGGTCTATTGAACAAGTTCCAGGACAGCTGGGGCTACATAGAGAAACCCTGTCTTGAAAAAACAAAACAAAACACTGTTAATGTTTATTTTTTTATTTTATTTTTACAAAATGCTTGAAACCTGTGTCAGTCTTGTCCCTCCGTGGGACTTAGAACCACCATGGAACCGTATCTCTGGGCATGTCTTTTCCGGTTCATCTAGGTTAGGTTAATTGAAGTGGGAAAGCATATTACAATGAGTGATTTGCTACACAGACCAGAACAGAAGAGTTTCATATAGGCATAGCATTAAGTAGGAAAAACTGCTAGGTATGATAGAGTCTCAATAATCCCAACTTGGGAGGGGGAGGAGGCAAGAGGGCTTCCGGTTTCTAGATCTGCCTGGGTTACATAGCCAGGTCTTATTAAAAAAGAGAAGATCTCCAGGCGGTGGTGGCACACGCCTTTAATCCCAGCACTTGGGAGGCAGAGGCAGGCAGATCTCTGAGTTCGAGGCCAGCCTGGTCTCCAAATTAAGTTCCAGGAAAGGCACAAAGCTACACAGAGAAACCCTGTCTCAAAAAACCAAAAAAAAAAAAAAAAAAGTAATTAAATTTTCCAGGTGGATATAGTGCACACCTACACGCAACTACATTGGTGGCTGAGGCATGAGAGTGTAAGTCCATCCTGGGCTGTGCTACATATAAAACCCCTTGTCACCAGAAAAGAAAAAGTATCTTGAGAGATAGCATAGCTTTAGTTTGAAAATATAGAATCTTAGAAGTGGCTGTATTCATAGCTCACCCAGCATTAAACCTGTGTGCCTCAGTACACTTGTAGAGGTTGGAGGTGACTTGGAGACTCAGTTCTCTGAGAGACTGAACTCAGGTCATCATGTCTGGTAGAAGAGCCTTTGTCACTGACTCGTCTCACAGGCTCTAGTTTATTTTATTCATGTATTTTTCTTTTGGTTTCTTCGAGGCTTGGTCTTAAGCTAGTCTAGAACTTTCAGTGTAGTTGGGGATGACCTTGAACTCCTAATCCTCTTGCCCCATCTCCCAAATTCTGGGATTGTAGGTGTAAACTACCATGTGTGCCCTTTATTTTCCTATTCTAAAGTAGGACTTTGAAATATCTGCCCCCAGTAGAAAAATAACCATAATCTTAAAAAAAAAAAAAAAAAAAAAAAAAAAAAACTGACTCTTGTAGGTGGAGTTTTCTCCAGGCCTGCCTGGCCCATGGTCAAGACAAATCTCTCTTACCCGCCAGTACTGCAGCCATTCAGACCCAAATAAACACACACAGGCTGATATTATTTAAAACTGTTTGGCCATTAGCTCAGGCCTACCACTGACTAGCTTCTACACTTAAACTCGGCCTGTTTCTGTTCATCTGTATGCTGCCACTTGTTGCGTGGCTTTACCTGTGTGCCTATTATATGCTACTCCCTGGACGGTGGGCTGGCATCTCCCGACTCAGCCATCCTGTTCCAGAATTCTCTTCTCTGCTTGTCCCACCTATACTTCCTGCCTGGCTCCTGGCCAATCAGCATTTTATTTATACAGAGTGATATCAACAGCAGACTCTTTTTTGTTTTTCAAATAATTTATTTACTTTATTTTATATGCATTGGTATTTTACCTGTATGTATGTCTGTATGAAGGTGTCAGATCTTGGAGTTACCAAAAATTATGACCTGCCATGTGAGTGCTAGGAATTGAACCCAGGCAGGTCCTCTGGAAGAGCAGTCAGTGCTCTTAACCCCCGAGCCGTCTCTCCAGCCCTGACTCTAAAAATCAAGGGACTTGTTCCAAATTTTGTTGTATTGTGGATAGTATGGTTTTGTTAATTATAACTAAGGATGGTAAATATGTGCTTTTAAAGGGAAGATATTAAGAGACTGTTAAGCAAAGGTGTTGCTTACAGTACATTTTGAACCTTAGAGAAGAAAATATAAGTAGCTGTTCTTTTCCTCTCGCTCTCGCTCTCACTCTCTTTTTTGTTTTTTTGAGACAAGGTTCTCTCTTTCTCTCTTTTTTGGTTTTTCGAGACAAGGTTTCTCTGTGTAGCCTTGGCTGTCCTGGAACTCACTCTGTAGACCAGGCTGGCCTCGAACTCACAGAGATCCGCCTGCCTCTGCTTGCTTCCCAAGTGCTGGGATCAAAGGTGTGCGCCACCACTGTCTGGCATTGTTTTCCTCTCTAATCAAGAGAATGCTGTATTTCTTTAGTTTATGAGGTACAATAAAAAGCAAGGAAGCATTCCAATCCATTGTCCACTATTATTCTTTTAACAGTCAAGTCCATCCTCTCCTGAACCAGCCAGTCTTCCTGCAGAAGATATTAGTGCAAATTCCAATGGCTCCAAACCTGTAGAAGTCATTCTAGATGATGACAGAGAAGATCTTTTTGCAGGTAATTGTCATGTCTTGATTTTTTTCTTTTTTTAGTAATAGCCAATTATAATAGTATATGCTTTTAGAATACTCTGTAAGGCAACTAAATTTCTGTGCCTTAATGGGAATTCTTGTAACACCCTAAAAAGTGAATCTGAGCATGGTTGATGCCTGTAATCTTAGCATTTGGGACACTGAGGCATGAGGATTGCTGTGAGTTCAAGGTCAGCCTGGCTTATAGGGCTATAACCAACCCAAAACAAAACAAAAACTTAGCAGGCTAGGGCCTATCTAATTAGGTCGCACTGTAAGAAATACACACAGACCAGTAAGAGAAGCAAAACTGCCCTTTATTTTTCAGCATTTGAAAATAGGTACATGGTATTGACCATACTCTTGGGAGGTAGCAATGACTCTATTGTTTTTGTTGTTAATGTTTCTTACAAGTTGTCACAAAGCAAAATCAAAGTATGGATTTAAGAATCACTATATGGGGGCTAGAGAAAAGCTTCAGCAGCTCTTCCAGAGGGACCCAGGTCTGATTCCTAGCACCCACGTGGTGGCTTACAGCCATCTGCTAACAGGGGATTTGATGCCTTCTTCTGGCCTCTGCTGGCACCAGGCACACATGTAGTTCATAGATATACCTGCAGGCAAAAATCCATACACATAAAAAATAAAAAAGAATCACTGTGTGTTATAGGTTTGTTGTTAGGTGAGTTGATGGTTTGAGTTTGTTTTGGATGTAAGGATAGAATTTGGTGTAGTCCATTCTAACTTTAAAATATGCTTCACTCTTCTAAATAGTTATGCCTTAAAATTAAGTTAAGATTTAAGTTAGCATTTTAATATTGAAAAGCAAAAATTAAAATTTTAATATTGACACAAAATTAAAATAGTAAATATTTTTTATTTAGCAATATAATTTACATAATTAGCTTTAAGTTATTAATGTTCTCAACTTTTGTAATGGTCCATAAGCTTTGTGCCCCTTGAGCCCTTGATATAAATTATGCTTGATGGTACAATTCTTTTTTCTTTTTTAGAAGCATAAATATTTATTTGTAACAAAGGAGTTTGTGTACAGTGTTGGAAATCTACAACTTCTTGTTAAATTCACATTTGTACTTCGAAGGTACAATTCTTTATTGCAAAAGTCCATATAATTTCCATTTTGATAGCCTGTAACAAAGGTCGTTGAGAGTGTGAGGCCAGCCTAGGCTGTATAATGAATAACAAGATCAGGATACTTAGCAAGACTGTGTCAAAGAAAGAAAGAACAACATCGTATTGTCAGTATTGGTTTAAAGACTAAATAATTTGGGGTTGGTGAGAAGGAATCAGTGGGTGAAGTTCTTTCTGTATAACACTGACTATTTTTGAGTTTGATCCAATGAGCTCTCAGGAAGTTGAGAGAACTGACTCTGAAAACTCCTCTGACCTCTACATGTACTCTGGCACGTATTCATGCACTGCCATATATACACCATGCATACATACTCACACAACAAAATTTTAAATAAAATCATTTTTATGTTTTACAGTTTAACTTAACTATGTTTTATAATGACATCTTTGGGTGATCTAAGATATTTTTTTAAAAAAAACTTATACTATGTTTGGTTCATATTTATAATGCATTTAAGCAGATCTCTCTCTTTTCCTATGGAAGAGTATGATGCTAGGAACCTGTACAGCATATGCTATCAGGATGATGAAATTTGTATCTAGTAGTAATATATTTTCAGTGCGCAGAATACAGATCTGGCTAATGCAAAGTAGCCATTATGATTTTATAAGCCAAAAAGAAACCAGCTATGGGCTGGAGAGATGGCTCAGCGATTAAGAGCACTGGCTGCTCTTCTAAAGATCCTGAGTTCAATTCCCAGCAACCACATGGTGGCTCCTAACCATCTATAATGAAATCTGATGGCCTCTTCTGGCCTTCAGGCAAAGCATGCAGGCAGAACACTGTAGACATAATAAATAAGTAAATCTTTAAAAAAAAAAAAAGAAGAAGAAACCAGTTAGTGTTGCTGTATGTGCTGTTGTGTTTTAGATAGCTTATATAGTTTACGGGTAGTTCATCATACTGAAAAAAATTAACTGTGACATGTTGTTAATTCCTTATAAGATATTCACCAAGTGTGTTCATCTATCTAACCCTTCTTCTCCATTTGGTACATCTTAAAAGAATGCCTGAATATTGACAAAATCAATGTGTATTCACCCTCAAGTTATATAGCTCTCTGTCTTCCTTAACCTTTAGCTCCTCTGTTTGGAACTGAGCCCTCTATATTTGTAGTTGCTTACATAAGCTAGAAGTCATGTCACCCATTTCAAGTCTGGACATAGTGATGCACACCTCCAATTCCAGCATGTGGGGTGGCAACTGCAGGAGCAGATCCTCCTTAGTAACATGAGTTGGAGGATTTATGAGACCAAGACTTTTTTTTATTTGGTTTTACTGTTAGCCTTGACTATCCAAGAACTAGCTCTGTAGACCAGGCAGGCCTTGAACTTACATAGCTCTGCCTGCCTCTGCCTCCCAAGTCATGTGCCACCCCTGCCAGCCCAGACCATGTCTTAAAAACCAAACACCAAAAATTTAAAGGCAGACCGTCAGTGTGCTGAATCTATGCCTATCGATTTGATTTCTTCTCTTTCCATATTAGTTGCTTAGATCCCGCTTAGCCTTACTTAAAGTTTCCTGTCCTTTGTTGTTGAAGCGGCAACTAGTACGAGCACCCAAAACTTTGCATCAATGTAGTAAAATGTCACTGAAAAGCTTCGGATGGCTTTAAACTGGTGGTTCTCAACCTTCCTAATGCTGCGACCTGTTAGTACAGTTCCTCATGTTGTGATGGTGACCCCCAGCCATAACGTTATTTTTGTTGTTACTTCATAATGTAAATAGGTGATATGTGACCCCTGTGAGAGGTCACAGCCCACAAGCTGAGAACCGCTGAGTTTACACTGATGTCAGTGCATTTCTGTTTTTGGTTTGTTGCTGCTCATGTGGTATTGCTGTAGCAGTACTTCCTCGGGGTTCATGGGCGTTGATGGGGCTCTGCAAACTTCTCACACCTTGGTTTCTTTAAAAAAGCGTTTTTACACATGTGAGTGTTTTTTTCTGCATTCGTATATGTCACCAGGTGCATACAGTGCCTGTAGAGGCATTAGATTTCCTGGAACTGGACTTACGGATGGTGATGAGCTTACATGTGGGTTCTGGGAACCAGTGGAACAGCTTAACAACTGAGCCATCCCTCCAACCCATCACACCTCGTTTTGATGTACTACTTTTTACTTTCATACTTTGTTGACTGTTTTGTTTTTAAGACAAGGTCTCACTATGTAGATCAAGCCACAACCTTATAGGGATCTACCTGTCTCTGCCTCCCAAGTGCTGGGATTAAAGGCGAGCACCACCATGCCAAGTTTATTGTTGACTATTTTCATCTTTCAGATTTTTATTACATTTATTTATTTATGAATTCATTTGTGTGTGTGCGCGCGTGCGTGTGCGTGTGTGCATGGAGGCCAGAGGATAACTTGTAGAATTACCTCTCTTCCTACCATGTGGGTCCCAAGAATCAAACTCAAATTGTCAGGCTTGGTGGAAAGCACCTTTACCCAGTGAACCATTCTCTGGCCCTGTTTTCATTTCTTTAAAAAAAAAAAAAAAAAAAAAAAAAAAAAAAAAAAAAGTGACAAATATCTACAAAGCTTGAGTGGTCTAAGCTTTTAGCTTGTTCTGTCAGAGGCATATTCAGTTTGTTGTATCTGAAGTTTATGTTTTCCCCTTTGGTTACCATAGTTTGGAAGGTTTTGGTTATTAATCATTTTTCTTTTAGTACATAAATTTGAAGAGATTCATACCAGCTATCTTATCCAAATAGCCAGTCCAAATAATTTGATAACATGTCAAGCTGTGTAATTTCAAGTTGACTGCTTAAAGTGGCTCACTGACCACAATTACTGCTTTCCCCAAATCCCAAGAATCTAGAAACCGTAGGCTGAAAACCATTGGTCTGATCCCTTGTTTGCCTTATAATTTCATCTTCTAGGTATTAATTCTACAAGCCAGCAGGGCTGTTTTGTCTTAGGCTCGCTGATTAAATTTCACTGTCCTGGCCTTTTTTTTTTTTTTTTCTTCTACTTATGCTGTTATTCTGTTTGCATGGAATTTTTCTCCAACTTCTTCCTATACCTTGTTTAAACCATCTCAAATCAGAGTCACAGACTATTTCTGATTTTCCACACCCTGAAGTATTGACTCCTGTGTCTACTCAAATTATAATGTTTGTTCTATCGTTCATATAGTAATTGAATGTCTTATAACATTCTGTATTCTCTTAAGTCTTTTATTATTTTTTAACATTCCACATGTCTTGTTTTCTCAACTAGATTATAAACTCCCTGAGGGCAGGTATGATTTTTTTCCATTTCTTTGTGTTTCTTCATTGCATTTAGCACAGTATTATAGTCTGTAGACTTCAGTTTATTAATGTGGTTTGATTTTAAATATATTTAATTTTAGATATTTCAAGTGAATGAGCATTTAAAATTAAAACTTAAACATCTCTTTGCTTTGTGTCATATTTGTATATTCAACTAATATCCAGTAATCTTTGGCAATTAATTGCTTTAGATTACTAACTTGGTGGGTTTTCCATAACAGATTTTTAATCCCAATTGGGATAGTTAAAGGTAGTTTTCTTCCATAAAATTTGTTTTTATATGTATGAAATAATCATATTAGCCCGAATAAAATATTAAAAGGTAAGTTACCACATGTAAGATGTATTACCAATCCAAACACAAATGAATGTGGAATTATGCACATCATTGCTTTTCCCCTAGTATAGATAATTAAGCTGACTTAATACAGTTCTTCATAAAAATCAACGCAGTTCCTGTTTGTCGTAAAATTTTCATAAACAACTAAATAATTAGTTGCATAAAGTCCCTTGTAGTGATAACTTATAAATCATGGTACTTTTGAGACTTGTTTGTAGGTATGTTTTTATATTTCATGAACTGCTATATGCTGTGCTTTCCTTGATTAACTTGTTTCATTTATGTCTAGAAGCCACAGAAGAAGTTTCTTTGGACAGTCCAGAAAGGGAGCCTATCCTGTCCTCCGACCCTTCGCCTGCAGTCACTCCTGTCACGCCCACCGCACTCATTGCTCCTAGAATCGAATCAAAGAGTCTTTCTGCTCCAGTGATCTTTGATAGATCCAGGGAAGAGGTATGGAGATGTTTTTAATGTGGAAAGAATACATATCTTTCTTTGTTCCTTACCCAGCACTTCTCTCCTGTTCAATTATTCCTAATCAAAGCCTTTCAGACATTTTGGATGGAAAAACTCTACTAAGAAAAAAGATGTAGTGCCACATGCCTATAATCCCAGTACTTGAGAGGCAGAGGCAGGTAGCTCTCTGTTTGTTAGAAGACAGCCTGGTTCTACAATTGAGTTCTAACCCAGCTAGGGTTACATAGTGTGAGACCTGGTGTTAAAACAGATAAGTGGTGCGCACACACACACACACACACACACACACACACACACACACACACACACAGATATCTTAAGAAATTGACCTAGCATATTATGTACATTCGTTTTGTTCTGGTTTGATTTGATTTTGAGACAGGGTCTTTTTGAGTCTGTAGCCCATGCTGGCCTGGGACTCAAAGTATCCTGACTGGCTTAAAACTCTACAATGCTCCCAGTCTAGCTTCTCTAAATCTTCCACCCCACCAAACCCTACCATTTAACCTTCTTAAATCAAAGAGTTTGAAGCTGGAATGTAACTCAGTGGTAGAGTGATTGCTTCATATGCTCAGGATCCTAGATTCTGTCCCCAGAGCTGTCAAAAAAGAAGACTGTTTAATGATTAAATCGAGGTATTTGACATTTGTGGTCTTAGGATAATAATAGTGTATTGCCTCTGAGGATTCCTTTGCTGAACAGGTGATGGGTGAAAGTACTTAAGTGGTACTGTAAGTGGATTTCTTTGTGAGTGAGTACTATTTGGATAGTGAATGCTATTGATACTTAAGATTGCTATCTAGCCCCTATTTATTTTTATAGCACTGAGGATTGGACCCAGGGGCTCTTGCATGAAAGGAAACAACTGGTTTACCTCTGAGCTGTATGCCCAGCCCAAGCCTTTATCTTTATTTCTTTTTGAACTGCCTCAAGCTTTTAGTTTTTTGGGTTTGTTTTTGTTTGTTTGTTTGTTTTTAAAGAGGCACAGATCAGTTAAAGTTGCTTTCTCATGACCTGATAATCGTTTTACTTTATTATAAAGGATAGAATTATTAAGAAACGACACACACACAGCCGGGCGGTGGTGGCGCACGCCTTTAATCCCAGCACTCGGGAGGCAGAGGCAGGCGGATCTTTGTGAGTTCGAGGCCAGCCTGGGCTACCAAGTGAGTTCCAGGAAAGGTGCAAAGCTACACAGAGAAACCCTGTCTCGAAAAACCAAAAAAAAAAAAAAAAAAAAAAAAAAAAAAGAAACGACACACACACAACACACACACACACACACACACACAAAAAAAAAAAACCAAAGTAAAACAAAACAAAAAAGAAATGACACATTTGGAGAAGAAGAAAAAATCATGGTATGGAGATTATTTTAAATATAAAACATTTAAAAATTATTCAACTGGAAATTTATAACCAATGTAATTAAAGAATGACTATGCAAATGTGAATAACCTCAAAATAATTCAAAGGGAAAGTGGTAAGATATAAATAAATGAGTACTCACACTGTATGATTCCATGATATGAACATTAAAAACAGATAAAATTAGTGAACAGTCTGTGCAGCGTTAGATATAGGGCAGCGGCTGCGTTGGCAGGGTGAAAAGGCCTCACTGGAAGGCAAGCTGGAAGAGGGCCCTTGGGGTGGACTTGTTGCTTGCATTTCTCATTTGGGTGCTGCTTACAAAGGGGAGTTCACTTAACAGTTAATACATTTTTCCAAATCACAGTGTCCATGTAGAGAAGATTAGCTTAATGTCTTTATAAAAACGTGACTTTGAAAAGAAAGGTGGTTAGAAGAATATGCTTTGTTACAGCTTTATATTACTAATATTGCCTTGACATTTTGGAGATTTAATACTCTGAGATTTCTTGTCCTTTGTTTTTTGCTTTTGTTCAGTGCTGTGAATAGAATCCAGGCCTTGTTTATGCTAGTCAGGCACACTACCTCTGAGTTAAGTTCCCACTGACCTTTCTGCAAACTCTTCCTGTAGCAAAATATTTGAAATGCTTGGGTTTGTTTCTTTGTTTTGTTTTTCAAGACAGGGTTTCTCTGTGTGGCCCTGGCTGTCCTGGAACTCACTATACAAACCAGACTGGCCTTGAGCTGAAAAATTTACCTGCCTCTGCCTCCTGAGACCTCCTGGGATCAAAGGCATGGAAGGGACATCACAGCCTGGCTGAAATGCTTGGTTTTTTTTGTTTGTTTGTTTGTAATTTAAAATATTTATTTATTGTTATTTCATGTGTATTAGTGTGTTGCCTGCATGTATGTATGAGGGTGTCACCCCCCGGAACTGGCATTAAAGACAGTTGTGAGCCGTCATGTGGGTGCTAGGAATTGAACCTGGGTCCTCTGGAAAAGCAGAGCCACCTCTCCATCCCCAAAATGCTTGTTTTTAAATTGCCTTCAAAAGGGCCTCTCTGTAGTCCCATCAAATTATTTTTCCTACTTGTTGATTTTGAAAATTGAGTTTTACAGGGCCTTTATTGTCTTCAAGAAAAAAATGTGCTTTTTATTAGATTAATTAGCGGAATCATTCTGTTAAAGTTGGTTTTAGATATAATTTCTACAAGTATGTAAATTTCTACTAGTTCAACTAATGAGTTCTTTTTAGTTATTGAGGATTGGAAAGTACAGGGCAAGGCCTGTGTGCCTGCGGTTTGGATACCTTAACCAACATAAATCCCAATGTTAGAGAACCAGAAACTGGAACCCTAGACTACGTTAACTCGGTAGGCTAGTCAAATCTGTGGGGTAGGGAAGCTAAATAAAAGTAAGGCACTAAGCATTTATTACTCTAACTCTAAAGATAGCATTCATTATCTGAGTATGGTGGAGCATACTCTAATTCCAGCACACAGGATGTAGAGGCAAAGGAACAAGAGAGTCCATATTAAACAACAGCAACAGCAAAAAAGTCACAATAGTTAGAAAATACACACACACACACACACACACACCCCTTTTTGTAAAGAGTTTTCTGTTATTTTTGTTTTGTTTTGTTTTGTTTTTCGAGACAGGGTTTCTCTGTGTAGTTTTGGTGCCTGTCCTGGAACTCTCTCTGTAGACTAGACTGGCCTCGAACTCACAGAGATTCACCTGCCTCTGCCTCCCGAGTGCTGGGATTAAAGGCGTGCGCCACCACCGCCCGGCTCTGTTATTTTTTTCTATACATACATCTGAGGAGTTAAGACAACATTTTCTGTTCTCCATATGATCTTTATTATTTGAGTGTTTTGTTTGTTTATAGTCAGTATATGTATTTTTAAATTATTGTGATATGAATAATTTAGTAGTCAGAAATAGTAAAAACTAGTCATTGGTGCTATAACAGTAATTTAAGTTGGAATTTTAAAAATTTTGTGTGCTTTGAAAATTTCATACATGAGTATTGTGTTTTATGACTGTCCACTTGATATTGGATCTCCCATTAGTGGGCTCATCCCTAGAGAACACAGATTCTCCCTCTCTGGGCAGCCAGTGATTATCTATAGCTCTTCATCTAAGGGTAGGGATCTTGTGAAATTTCTCCCACCCACATTGGCATGTCAGCTGATATTGTCATCTGCAGATCTTGTTGAGGCAACCATATTGCTGAGGTTTCATGGGTGTGGCTTTCCTGTTGTGCCTATCTAGCAGTGATCTCCAGCTCTTAGTCTTTCTGCCCTCTTCCATGGTCTTCCTGAGCCTTAGAGGTAGGGTTGCGTTGTAGATCTGTCAGTCGGGCTGGGCACGTGGCAGTCTCTCATTCTCTATATGTTGACTAGTTGGGGATCTCTGTAATAGTCTCTTTATTTTGCAAAAAGAAACTTCTTTGATGATGGGAGAGAGCTACACCTATTTGTGGGTATAAGGAGGAGTATTTACAATACAATTAGAAATTCTATTGGTTTGGAGAAAGGACACTAGTAGGGTCTCTTTAGACACAGAGAGCTGGCCAGAGCTGCAGTACTAGGCATAAATTCCCTCCTGTTGACAGGGCCATGAATCTACTTAGACAGCTGCCGGTTACCCTCAAGAGAAATGGAATTTTTTAACACCAAAATATACTTTTATAGATTGAAGAAGAAGCAAATGGAGATATTTTTGATATAGAAATTGGTGTGTCAGATCCAGAAAAAGTTGGTGAGTCATTATTATTTTTTGTACTTCTTTTTGTTATCTTGATTGTTAGATCCTATAGTTTTCCACTTAAATATATGGTTATAGTGTTTTTTTCTTTTAAATTTTTTTTTTTGTATTTTATTTTAAAGCATTTAGTTCAATTAATTTATTTTGGTGGTACTAAGAATTAAACCCAGGGTCTTACATACACTAGGCAAACAGTCTACCTTTTACCTCGTCTAGCCCAAGCATTTGAATTGTAGTAATATTCTTTGACTTTTTCCTTTATAGGTGATGGCATGAATGCTTACATGGCATATAGAGTGACAACAAAGGTGAGCTTTTTGCTTTTTTAATGAAGTGTTGGCCCTCACTCTGGATAGTAGCGAGGATGTGAGTATAAGAAGGAGAGTGTGCAGGAAGTCAACTAACGTAGACTTGAAGGTTAGGCGTGAGTAGTAGGCCAGAGTAGTTCCACGGTGAAACATAGCTGAGGGAAGGAGGAGCAGGGGGCTTTTTTTATTTTACAATACCACTCAGTTCTACATATCAGCCACAGGTTCCCCTATTCTCCCCCCTCCCAGCCCCTCCCCTTACCTCCAGCCCACCCCCCATTCTCACCTCCTCCAGAGCAAATCCTCCCCCGAGGACTGCGATCAACCTGGTAGACTCAGTCCAGGCAGGTCCAGTCCCTTCCTCCCAGACTGAGCCAAGTGTAGCAGGGTGCTTCTTTCAGGCAAAAAGATTTGCTGTGTGAAAGCCCAGAGTCAAGGCATTGTGTTTTCTAGAGTCTCATCTGTAAGTGACTTGTGACTGAATTCATCTCATGTATTTCGAGTAGCCACAATAAGGAGTTTTGATTTTATCCTTAGCATGCAGGAGAGCTGTTCAGACAAAAGCATGGCACTATTAGATTTTTGTTAGGGCAGTTGTCTTAACTCAGGGTGAATTGGGAGGATCCAAGTACAGGTCAAGATTTCTAGTTAAAAGGCCACTGCAGTTATTAAAGGATTAAGTCTTGGAACAGAAAGCGGTCTGTCGTAATGATCTTAACTTTATACTGGAGATGTAGCTCAGTTGGTTAGAGTGCTTGCCTAACATGCATGAAGCCCTGGATTCACTCTCCAGTATACAGGAAAAACAGGGGAAGTGGAGCACACCCGTGGCTTCAACACTAGGAGGTAGGCAGGGGCAGGAGGAGCAGAAAGAAGTTCATAGTGAGTTCTAAGCCAGCTTGAGACACACAAACAACTACAAGTAGGGAGGGCATTGGCACTTGATACCGAAGAAAGAGTTTTGAAAGTAATCAAAATAAATGTTTGTTTTTTAATTATGTAGGTAGGAGAACCAATAATGTTTGAATATAAGCAGTAGGGAAGATACTTATTTATGATACTGGAACTTTGTAGTTGGAGAAAGCCAAGATGGGGAGGGACACAGTGAGGTGGGGTGAGTTTTGTTCATTGGCTCTGTTGCGAGCACCTGGGACTAGCAGGAAACAGGAGAGTAAAGTGCTGTTCTTCTGGGACTCTTACTCTAACGGAAAATTCAGTGAGTTTTCGCTCAGTGAGATTTGTGTGGAGCTCCCTTTTGGGAGGCCTGGGCCATGGGTGAATATTGAAGAATCAGTAGCCTATGCATCATGAGTTCAAAGCTAACCTAGGTGTTGTATATCAAGACTTGCCTGATTCGAAACCAAAAAAGGGTGAAATTAATAGCAAAAATACAGTAGAGAAGGCATTATAGGTTAAACATAGAATAAAGCAAGTGTTTTCTAACCTCTTATATTAATTAAAAAAACAAAAACTGTCTTAGGCCCTAAATTTTAGTTTATTTGTTGTTGTTGTCTTTATGTATAAGCCACACTAAGTACTCTGCATTTATTTGCAAAATAGAGCAGACTATACTTGCAGTTATGTGCAGCATTAATTTGTAAATGATAGCTTTCTATTAACAATGTGAAATACCTCTTCTTCATTTGTAGACTTCTCTTTCCATGTTCAGTAAGAGTGAGTTTTCAGTCAAAAGAAGATTCAGTGACTTTCTTGGTTTGCATAGCAAATTAGCAAGCAAATATTTACATGTTGGTTACATTGTGCCACCAGCTCCAGAAAAGAGTATAGTAGGTAAGCATATGTCCGAGTATTACTTTTTACTCTTCCTGGTTCAATTTTAGCTGTTTTGGTTTATATGTCCCTTAATCATCCGCATTCAGGGCTCCTCTCTAGAGGTGCAGGTTTATATGTGCTGTGATGATCTTGTGTATCCTTGAAGAATGTGTAGCTCATAGTTTTAGTTTCTAACATACAAATATCTGCTTGTTGAATATTGGGTTGAAATTGATCAAATTGAAGGAGGTTAGAAACTAACTTTCTAAGGTCATTAGAATACCAATTTACTGAGTCCTTTTCTGGTGATATTTAATGTTAAAATGTTAATGTTTTCTTTAAGAGCTAGGTGCTATTTTGTGCTCAGCTATATATTGTCCAAAGAGAAGTTCAATTTAGCTTTGCTCATATAAGAACTATTTGAATTTATCTTAGCTTATTGAGTTCCCAGCCAAGCTTAGTGAGATCCTGCCTGAAGTAAAACAAAAAACATTTCTATTGTGATCAGCAGTAAGGGCTTAGTTATCAAATTCAGAACATTTCAAAAGAAGCAGAAAGCCTTGATTATCTTTATTATAAAATTTTTGCTACTTCACTTCCTGTGTGTGTTGGGGGTGTCACTCTTCCCACCACATGCATTTGGAGGGCAGGACAATGCAGGGAAGTTGGTGCTCTCCTTTCACATGGATCCCTGGGATTGAACTCAGGTTAGTCAGGTTTGGCAACAAGCATCTTCATACACTGAGTCATCTCACTGGCCCCCATTATTCTACTTTTTTTTGTTTTTGTTTTTGTTTTTCGAGACAGGGTTTCTCTGCGTAGCTTTGCACCTTTCCTGGAGCTCACTTGGTAGACCAGGCTGGCCTCAAACTCACAGAGATCCGCCTGGCTCTGCCTCCCGAGTGCTGGGATTAAAGGCGTGCGCCACCACCACTCGGCTCGCTATTCTACTTTTAAGACTTATGTCTTAAAATTTGTAGGTTATTACCAGTCTGTTTAAGGTCTTAAGTCATTAAGTTTTTGATGACCCCACTTTAATTTTCTTTACACTCAAAATTATTACTCTAAAATATATTTAAAATGAATTTTGCTGACCATTTGTTTTATTAAATGTTTGGCCTAAAATCATTTTATAATTTATAATTTTGAAATTTGATGTGTTCAAATGAATTTGTTAATTTGTTTTATCTTTTTCTTGATCCTTAAATAGAAAACTTTCTGGGCTAAGTTTTTGGGGTTTTGTTGTTGTTGTTGTTGTTTCAAGATAGGGTCTTACTGTGTAGATCTAGCTATCTTGGAACTCTGTAGACCAGACTGGCCTCAAACCCACAGATTCTTGTCTCCTCTCCTCTTTTCCCCTCCCTTCTCCTCCCCTCCTCTCTCAGAAAAACAAAACAAAAAAATAAAGACAAAAACAACAGAACTGGTCATGACAAATAAGAACACGCTAGTTCTGAAGCAGAGAAAACATTTAGCGAATTCATCAATTACATTTAACACATTTTCTCATAAAGACCTCTGTTGACATTCAGTGGCTATAGTTTTTTTTTATGTGTTGGAATGTAGGAGATGGCTCAGCAAAGTGCTTGCTGCTTTTGCAAAGAACTGGAGTTTGATTCCAGAGGACCTGCTGTCCTCACTGGTCTCTGCAGCACCTATCTGCATGTATATGTAATGAAATACACACATGCACAGAAGTAAATACTGACATCCTTCTAAAATGAAATGTAGAGAAAAAATTAGGTTGGGGATTTAGGTCAGGTCTAAGGAGAAAATAGTTTTGAAATATCAAAACATTTGTGTTTTTAAAATGTGAAATACCACAAATAATGAATTTTTTTTGTAAACTTTTATATAAACTTACTATGTGAGTTCAAAACTCACAAATACAGCTCAAGTTATACTTTATATACATGTTCCTGCCATAGATATTTATTCATTAGAGATATTAACACATCATGAGATGTAATTCTTCAAAATGGGTTCCTCTTTAAGTAAGATCCCAATTACCAACCTAGGGACATTACTATAAAGTTAAGAGTATATTTTGATTATGAAGATATTATGATGACCTGTTTCAAAATCTAAAATTCTCACAAATTTCATCCAACTTCTTCAAAGGTATGACCAAGGTCAAAGTAGGTAAAGAAGACTCATCGTCCACTGAGTTTGTAGAAAAACGAAGAGCAGCACTGGAGAGGTAATTCCAAGTCATAGCACCACCGTTACCATGCTTTCATTAGTCCTCAGCTTTGTAGACGAGCAGCATGACACCTGCATCTATACCACGTCATAAGCAGGAAATTGATGTTAGGATTACATCATCATCACCAAGAGCACTGAACAATGGCTGTAGTTGTAAGAGGGAAGCATGGAAATTGTTGTGCTTGTTGGAACACTTGATAAGTGGAGAAGCCATGTGAGGTGTATACTCCTGCAGTCCCAGTGTTCAATAAACTGGCAGGAGAACTTTTAGCCCAGGCATGTCCTGGGCTACATAGAAAGACTCAAGTCTCAAAAGACAAACAGAAACAGTCCTCCATGGAGAAATGACTATAGAACATTTCTGGGGCCTTGAACCAGACTCTTAGCACAGCCCCTTCCCAAATACAGCAGATATATATTATTTAGATTCTCAGAAAGTTGTGCCGTATTTACCTACTATTTTAATTATGCCATATTTACTTATTATCTTACCTAATAATTTAGTTATAGTTTGTCTAAATTGATTTCTTAACTTAGAATTATTTTAATGTATTTGAGTGTTTTGCCTGAAGAATTATTTTAATGTATATGAGTGTTTGGCCTGATGGAAAGTATATGCACCATATATGCAAGCTTGGTGCCAGTGGAGTTCAGAAGAGTGGGTTGGGTCTCCTGGAACTGGAGTTACAGATGGTTGTGAACCACCGTGTGGGTGCTGGGAACCAGAGCTGGATCTTCTCCAAGACCAGCTGTTTATAATTACTGAGCCAGCCCTCCAGCCCTCAGTTAATTTTTTGTTTGAATATTTGTTTGGTATAAGCACTGTAAACAGTGAAGACTGCATGTGTGTGCCTTGTCATTTTTGTGTACTTGATTTTGACTTTAATGGATAGTAATTTTACTCCTTGCTTATTCATTATATAAAGACTAATTACAGATATGTTATATTTTCCTTTAGAGTATATAATTATACATGTTTTATAGATTTAAAGAGTTGCTGTTCTTCTTTCCTTTTTGAGACAAGGTCTCACTGTGTAGTCCTGGTTAGCCTTGAGCATAGAGTAGAGGTCAGCCTGCCTCTGCCTCCTGTAGTACTAGGATCAAATGCATTGCCACACTGGCCTAAAACTTACCTTTTCAATAACAGACTAGAATATTCTCACTCCCAGCTTCTTAGCATCTAGTCATCTCTTACTGTGCTGAAATGTGAAAACAGCAGTGAGACTATCAGCAGTCAGCTTCACAGTACAACAAACCTTTTTTGTTTTGTTTTTTGGAGGTAGGGTCAATTCCCAGCACATACACTGCAGCTCACAACCACCTGAAATTCCAGCTCCAGAGAATCCAATACTCTCTTCTGGCATTAGCTGGTACTGCACACATATGATGCACAGACATACATTTTTTAACTATTCATTTTAAGGATTTTATGCGGCCGTCTTTGTTTTGTCTTCATATGCAAGTAGAAACTGGATAGCCCAAATGATTCTGTTCAGTTCATTCTGCTTAAGGCAGACCTGGGTTGCTGCTGGCCACCTCTTAGGAGTATGATGCTAGCATCAACTTCAGTTGCCTTTACACTTACTTCCTTTAGTGAGGCTTCCTGTTTTTCTTTCTCTTCATATTGGTTTTTATATCATGCTTTTTCTGTTTGTATGTTTCATTTCTTTCTTTCCCCTTGAACTTGGGCCTCACTGTGCCCTCCTTGAGTTGGCATGTGTTTATAAATGTTTGTTGTTTAAAACCCGTTCTTCATTTTAACATTACAAAAGCCACAGTATCTTTTATTTCCTTATTTACTTACCTAAAGCTCTTAAGAAAAAATTTTTATGTCTTTTTCTCTAATACTACTTTCTGAAATTGATTCCTCAGAAAGATTTTATGTGCCAGGGTAAAAACGAGATCCATTATCAACTGAATTTTGGTAACAGGATTTACCGAAGTTAAAAAGTTGAATCTTGCCAAGCGTGTTTAATCCCAGCACTCAGGAAGCTGAGATGGGCAGGTCTCTATGAGTTCAAGGATAGCCTAGTCTATAATTCTAGACTAGCCAAGGCTATGTAGTGAGACCCCATCTCAAAAACCAAAACAAAACAGTTAAATCTTATAAGACATGTATATTACATTGCAGTATCAGTTTAATACTACTCAGTGATTCTTAAAGGAATATGTGGGCTGGTGAGATGGTTCAGCAGG
This sequence comes from Peromyscus maniculatus bairdii, assembly GCF_049852395.1. Classification (NCBI taxonomy): domain Eukaryota; kingdom Metazoa; phylum Chordata; class Mammalia; order Rodentia; family Cricetidae; genus Peromyscus; species Peromyscus maniculatus. The sequence continues at coordinate 44,172,938 of NC_134870.1, forward strand.
TAAAGGTGATGGCTTCCTGACAACCTGAGGTTGATCTTCAGAAGGCAAAAACACTCCTGCAAGTTGTCCTTGTCCTCTGACCTTTCACAGGTGCCCCCTGCCCCACAAATGACTCTCTCCCCCCCCCATTTTTTTTTTCTCTACAAGACAGGGTTTTTATGTGTAGCTTTGGTGCCTGTCCTGGATCTCGCTCTGTAGACCAGGCTGGCCTCAAACTCACAAAGGTCTTCCTGGCTCTGCCTCCCGAGTGCTAGGATTAAATGCATGCACCAATACCGCCTGACCACAAATGACTTTTTTAAAGAAGAAAGTACATATATAATATATCCCAAACTTTCTTAATTATAGATTAGTCTTTTTATTACTCTTTGAAGCTTGTAACCTATAAAGTGTGCTTTGGAAAGTTGTTTAAGAGTGTAAGTAGTGGTAGGAATTTTTATTTTGGCTCAAAATATGGAATGTTTGTCACTTTCTTTTCTTTTTGAGACAGGGTCTTACTGCGTAGCCCAGGTTGGCCATTTGGCCGCTTCCAAAATGTTGAGGATTACACATGTTGCCACACTTGGCTGGAAAGCTTTTTAGAGATTGAGTGGTACATGTCATGTCGTTGTATGTGAGCACCTACTGTTTTCCAGCACTGAGATTAACAATCTATACAGACTGCTTCATGTAGTGTGAAGTCTAAATTGAATAACTTATCAATAGTATTAGAATTTCACTGTTAAAATTGTGAACCTGACTCTATTTAAAAGTATCAACATTTAAAATTTTAACTCTTCTTATGTTCTAAATTAATTTATTTTCATCTTACTTGTCATGTAATATGGGTGTTTTACCTGCATGTATGTCTGCATCATATGTGTGCAGTTCCAGCTAATGCCAGAAGAGTGTATTGGGTCCTCTGAAGCTGGAATTTCAGGTGGTTGTGAGCTGCAGTGTATGTATGTGCTGGGAATTAAACCAGCTCCTCTGGAAAAGCAGCTGGTGCTCTTAATTGCTGAGGTATCTCTTCAGCCCCAACTTTAGGCAGGTTTTGTGTGTGTGTGTGTGTGTGTGTGTGTGTGTGTGTGTGTGTGTGTGTGTGTGTGTTTGCCTGTGCACATGAGTTTAGAGATTGAGACATCAGGTATCATGCTAAGTCACACTCTACCTTAATTTTTTGAGACAAGGTCTCTCACTGAACCTGGAGTGCTCCAGTTTACCAGTTGGCGAGACTGGCTGGCCAGCAAGCCCTGAGGATTTGGAAATAAAATAGAAACATTACTGTATTTTTTTTTTTTTTTTTTTTTTTACTATATATGGATGTTTTGCTTATATGCAGGTCGGTGCACTATGCGTGTACCTGGTCCCCACAGAGGCCAAAAGAGGGTATTGGATCCCCTGGAACTGGAGTTACAGATAGTTGTGAGCTGCCATGTAGGTGCTAGGAATTGAAGCTAGGTCCTCTGGAAGAGCAGCCAGTGCTCTTAGCTGCTAAGCTATCCCTCCAGCATGGAGGGAAACATTTTTAACAAAATTGAATTAGATAAGTGAAAATCAACTACTTAGCCTTTTTCATTTCTGTGAAATCATGATTGCTAATTTATTATGGATGGCAATCAAATACAGACTTTTCTAGGAAGATAATGACTAAAAATTGGGTTAACCATGAAATAAAACCTTTAAAAAAAACCAGAGAAATTGCTAAGCATGCTACTAACACCAGTAACTTCAGCCCATGTGAAGCTGACACAGAGGACACAAAGAGAAGACCAGTGTGGGCTACTTAATGAGATCTTACCTCCAAACAACAGAAAGGAAAAAAGGAAAGGTTAAAGAAAATTTAGTCTTCATCAAATCAGGACCAAGGACCAAAAGCTGATTGCTGTTTAAATCTACCAACAAACAGAATGTTGATAGGCAATCGCCTAATTTGGAGACAGTAGTAATGACACTTGTTGCGAAGAAAATACACATAGTGATATGTTAACTTAATTCTCTAAAATTATAACTGGAAACATTAACTTTACCCAAAGGAAAATTGTTACACAAGCTCATACATCCTTTTCTAACTAAAATGTCACAGTGAGAAGTGGATAAATTATTTATTCTGTCCCCACTTTCAAAAGATGAGCAAAGGGACTAGAGAGATGTAGTGGGAATTTTCTCCATTCTGTAGTCAGATGTTTCTCTGGTCCCACCCAGCCCAGCAATCCCTAGCATCTCACTGCTCCTTGGCCGGTGGTTTGTGTCTCTCTCACCCCGCCCTTCTCTCTGTATCTCTGCTTGGATTTCCCGCCTCGCTGTAAGCTTTCTTGCCATAGACCAAAACAGCTTTATTCACTAACCAATAAGAACAGCATATATTCACAGCATACAGAAAGACATCCCACAGCAGAGAGATAGCTCAAAGGTTAAGAGTATTTGCTGCTCTTGCAGAGCATGTGGGTTTGTTCCCAATACCCACATGGTGGCTCCCAACTGCCTCTGAGTCCAGCTCTGGCCTCCATGGGCACCAGCCATGTATGTGGCACATTGAGGCACTTACAGATAAAATAAATAATTTTTAAAAATGAACAAAATCTTTTTATTTTGTTTCTGTAAAGTTCTCCATGAGATAAAGTCTCATATGTAGACCTAGTCTAGAACTTGCTATGTAGACCAGTCTGGCCCCAAGCCTCTGCCTCCCAAATTCTGGGACTAAGGTGTGTGTGTATCACTATGCCCTATCAATTTGTGTAAAATTCTAGATAAATGGTGATTTCAGACTAAAAAGAGATAGATTGAAGATATTTTTTACCTAGTTATTTTATTCTTTTGTTGAAACACAATTTAAAATTGTATACTAAAATTGGATCAATTCAACTCTTAAATATAGGTATCTTCAAAGAACAGTAAAGCATCCAACCTTGCTTCAAGATCCTGACTTAAGGCAGTTCTTGGAGAGCTCAGAGGTATTTCTACTTTAAGCTGTCTCACTTGTATTTGTTATGATTAATAAAAGGTTAGATATTCAGTAAATAATTAGTTCAGTGAACACAGTAAGACCATGTTTTGGGACTTTGGATTTTGCTTAATTAAAATGCCTTCTTTTAGTGATAGAGGTTGATCAGTTCCTTTTTTGAAAAATGTAAACTGGATTTAATCAAGTAAATTATAAATAATTTCACTGTCACTGCCTTAATTGTTACTGCTTGAGATTTAAAAAAAACTTTGCTTGAGCCTCAGAATTTTCTAGAAACTCACAAGCATAGTCCTCGCAGCATGGGGAGACTTTTCTCAGGAGCGTCTTTGCTCACAGCAGCTCGTTGGTGCTTGCAGACAGGTGGCCAGAGTTAGAGCCTGGCAATTTCTTAATGTATTTTGACAAACAGCGTTTGTTCTATCTAAATGTAAAAGTGCAGAAGAAAAGCAAATGGAAAGTCTATTTTTTAAGTTTTCCTTTGAGAATGTACAAGTAGTGCCTTTGAGAAATTAGATCTCACTGTTGAAATGTATGAGGGTGAAGAAAATACAGCCTCTTTTCTCTTTTCTTCTCTCTTTTCTTTATTTCGGGAGGGGTCCCTTTTGTGCCCAGTTAAATCTCTAGGCTTTTAACCGGTTTGTTTGCCCTTATTTGTCATTCAATTCCAGCTGCCGAGAGCAGTTAATACACAGGCTCTGAGTGGAGCAGGAATATTGAGGATGGTGAACAAGGCTGCCGACGCTGTCAACAAAATGACAATCAAGATGAATGAATCGGATGCAGTAAGAGCTGATTTTTCGACTTGAATAATGAAATGAATTAATGAGCCCAACAATTGCATTTTAAAGCTGCACAAGCAGAAAATAGGATATTAATTTGCTTATTGAGTTCAGTTCTGAACTACACCAGTTGACCACTATGGTTATATACGGCTAATTTGCTGTTCTAACACAAGGAAGGTAGCTTGCTATTGGTAACCTAATTTACAACGGTTCATTCGTCCTAAATTAGCTCCATTTTTCATTTTTTTTTTCTTAGTGGTTTGAAGAAAAGCAGCAACAATTTGAGAATCTTGACCAGCAACTTCGGAAACTTCATGCCAGTGTTGAAGCCTTGGTCTGTCATAGAAAAGGTTTGTTTGCCTTGTTAAAGTGAACACTCTGGCAGCGATAATGGGAAGGAGAAAACAGCGGTTTCAGAGAGTATTTTGTGCTGGGTGTGGGGCACTTAGACTGAAGCAGAACTGCTGGGAGTTTGAAGCTAGCCCAGAGTACGTAGTGAGACTGTATCAAGACAGAAAAAGAGTAGTTTGTTTCAATCCCATTCAAAACTTTCTGCTGTAGTTTGATCTAACTTCGTTTGAAATTAGAAAAATCAAGGCTTATAAAACTTTTTTAATTTAAAATTATTACTCATTTGGTTAACTCTTGATATACAACATTTATAATTTAATAGATAAAAATCTTATTAGTAACTGATCATAATATAAATTTGAGATTCTACAATTTGTATTTATAGGGCTCAGATTATGGCTCAGAGGTAGAGTGCTTGTTTAGTATGCATGAGACCTGAGTTCAATTCTCTGACCCATGGTGGGGAAGACTAAAAATTGATATTTACAGATTTCCCTCAAAGTATTTGTATTGTGTCTCTGTTTCTTAAAATACTCAGTGAATTATTTTGCTTGTCTCCATAGTATTTAGGGGATGTCTCTTACTTGGTAGTGCTTATTGAAGGCCCTGGGTTTGAGCTCCACCACATAAAGCAGGCAGTCAGGAGTTGAGGGCCAGCCTGGGCTAGAGACAGAAAAAAATTAGGAAGCCCAAACTATGATATTTAAAACTGGGTTTGGGGGAGTAAAAAGTTGATAGAAATTTTGAGTTTTAATTTTTTTAATCCACAAGGTTTTGGGGTTGGATTTTTGTTTGTTTTGCTTTGTTTGACTTTAGGGGTGGGGGTATTTTTAGTGTCCAAGACTCTTAATAATGGTTTTCTAAGATACTTACTATGTGACATAATGTTTAATAGATTTCATTAAAGTAGCAGTAATAAAACTAATTACTTATATATATGATGAATATTTTCTAAATATTTATTTTTATTTCATGTGCATTGGTGTTTTGCCTGCATGTATGTTTGTGTGGGGGTGCTAGATCCCCTGGAACTGGAGTTACAGACAGTTGAGAGCTGCCGTGCCAGTGTTGGGAATTGAACCTGGGTCCTCTGGAAGAGCAGCCAGTGCTCTTAACTGCTGAGCCATTTCTCCAGCCCCAGAATGATAATATTTCTATCTTAATAGTTTGTTGTAGCTTAACTGTTTGTATTATATATCTCTTAGGAAGTGGACTTTGGATTTTTTAAAAAAGAAATTATAGATAATGGAACAGTTTTCAGAAAATGCTAATTCTTACTTATTGTCAGTAGCCTTTAAACACCTAATTTTTCTTCATTTGAAATACCTGAAATGGTTATATTAAAAATAATCTAGAAATTCTGATTGGAGAAGTCATGTGTTTAAGGACAGCCTGAACTAAATAATGAGTTCCAGGCTAGCTCTTGTCTTAAAAAAAAAAAAAAAAAAAAAAACCTAACTCTTGGTATCATTGCACAACAAATAAACAAAAAATGACTTAATTTGATATAAAATGTTTTTTAGTTTAGTTTGTTTGTTTCTTGGTTTTTCGAGACAGGGTATCTCTGTGAAACAGTCCTGACTGTTCTGCAACTCACTCTGTAGACCAGGCTGGCCTCGAACTCACAGAGATCTGCCTGCCTCTGCCTCCCAAGTGCTGGGATTAAAGGTGTGTGCCACTCTATGCCTGGCATTTTTTCTCTCTCTTGTTTTTTTTTTTTTTTTTTTTTTTTAAGTTGATATAAATTGTATCTACAAGTTTACCTTGTTTTTCTTTCTGGGTAGATAAGATTCTCATTAAAAATTGAGGTATTATTTTTCAATGACAAATGTTTAAATGCCAAAGAGTAGTATAAATTAATTATGATCTTTTTAAAAGTGTTATCCTTAATTAAAAGTACTTGGCGTGTGCCAGTGTGTGGGTTTACAAACTTCGGTCCTCCAGAACGGCAGTACAAACTCTTCACCTTGGAGCCATCTCTTCAGCCCCTTTAATTTTTATCTTCATACTTTTCCTGTTAGAAACACACCTAGCTCTTTAACAGAATGCAGAAGAGAATAAATGAGCACTTTGGGGTGAAAAGGGAAGGCAGGGTACTGAATTATTCAGACACAGTTCATCTGAAGGCACAGCTGTGGCTCTTCTGGAGGGTTGTGGGCTGTGCTGGGACTGGTGTAAGCACAGGCCCTTCCTTGTACCTGCTGGTGAGTGAGTGCTCTGCAGCTGCTCCTTCGGACGGACGGACGGCACTGGTGCTTCTGCTAGGATCTCAGCCCGAGGCATGTTATTGGCTGTTTCATATCAATTTAAAATTTACTAAATTCGCCGGGCGTTGGTGGCGCACGCCTTTAATCCCAGCACTCGGGAGGCAGAGCCAGGCGGATCTCTGTGAGTTCGAGGCCAGCCTGGGCTACCAAGTGAGCTCCAGGAAAGGCGCAAAGCTACACAGAGAAACCCTGTCTCGAAAAACCAAAAAAAAAAAAAAAAAAAAAATTTACTAAATTCACGAACAAATACAATTTAGAGAGACTATTAAAATTTTACTAATAAATACTAAATGCTTTTTTATTTCAGAACTTTCAGCCAACACAGCTGCCTTTGCTAAGAGTGCTGCCATGCTAGGTAATTCTGAGGACCACACTGCCCTGTCTAGAGCCTTGTCTCAGCTTGCAGAGGTTGAGGAGAAGATAGACCAGTTACATCAAGAACAAGCTTTTGCCGACTTTTACCTGTTCTCAGAGCTTCTTAGTGACTACATCCGGCTCATTGCTGCAGTGAAAGTAAGCCCTCGTCCACCAGCTCTCTTACGTTCTTTACTTCAGCCATTTGCTTTAAAAATAATGTAGGCTAGACACAGTACGGATTGTCTATAATACGCCACCTGGGTAGCAGATGCAGGAGGATCACATGTTGGGAGCCAGCCTGGTCTACGTTACACAGCGTGTGTGTGTGTGTGTGTGTGTGTGTGTGTGTGTGTGTGTGTGTGTGTGTGTGTGTGTGTGTGTGTGTGTGTATGCATGCACGCACATGCTCAAGCAAAAACACACAACCTCATTTAATTGTCTACTAGATATACATTTAAGTGCAAATCCTATACTGCACTACAACATAAAAATAACTTCAAAATGAGTACTTGTAACTTACCAATTTCTTCTTCTGACATGGATAGTACGGTACAACAGTTTTTAAGTCTAAGGATGGCTGGAGAGAGGGCTTAGCAGTTTTGAGCACTTGGCTGTTCTTCCAGAGGACCCAGGTTTAATTCCCAGGACCCACATGGCAGCTCCCACCTGTCTGTAACTCCAGTTCCAAGATTTCTGACACCCTTACACAGACATACGTGTAGGCAAAACACCAATGAACATTGGAAAAAGAAAAAGAAGGCTGGAGAGATGACTCAGCCATTAAAGTGTAGCCTCAACCAAAAAATGTAAGAAGTCTAAGGAATTCCAAATAAGAAGTGAAAACAGTATATATTTGTTTACATATTCATATTCAAATATGTAACTATTTGTATTTATTTGCTTATTCTAGCAGTAACTGAAGCTGCCTACTAGGTTTGTTCACATAAGAAATAGGATAAAAGCCAGGCAGTGGTGAGACCTTTAATCAGAGGCAGGGGGATCTCTGTGAGTTCAAGGCCAGTTTGGTCTACAAAGCCAGAACTGTCTTGAGGAGTTAAAAAAAAAAATAGGATAAAGTAGGAGTGATTATTGTCTTAATGGTTCAGAAGGTCTTTAGCATGAATTTGAACAATAAAAGGATTTTCTGTCTCTGTACTCAAATATGTACACATGTTTATAGATGAAATGAGACTAAATTAGACCATAGATTATGATATTACATTTTAAAGAAACCTATTTCTGAGTAGTTGCAGAAGGGATCTAGTTAAAAATTGGTGTTCTACAAATACCTTCAGTATTCATACTCTCATACTGAGCTATCAGTTTGTCAACATTTTTCAGAAGATTTTTGTGATGTTACAGTGTCTTTGAGTTACTGTTATGGTTAAAAGTCATAATGAGGGAGATCCAGCTATTTACCCTCTGCTTTACCTTGAATTCAAACATTTTAGAGAGCTAATGAGACCATCTTCTTTACTTTTTTGTGCAAACTAGTATTCATTCATAGAGAACACCGGCACATCGCCTGTTTATTGATACTTTGTGAGCTATCTATCTCTAGAGAATTTCTATTCCCACCCCTCCTTGTGTTGTCCTTTTCAGCACATCCCCAGACCCCTCCCTCCCTTTCTGAAAAAGGAGCGTGCACACTGTTCTTGGCCTGCGTCTTACACTCAGTCCGTTTCAGAGCTATCTCCAGATGACCATTCATAGACATGCCACTTTATTGATTCAGTTTTGGTTTTTAAGGCAGGGTTTCATATACCTCAGGCTGGCCTAGAAACCATATGATTAAGGATGACCTTGGACTTGAAAGCTTCCTGCCTCCTGTTGTGATTACAAGTGTGTGCAATTCCGTCTGCTTAAGTAATGCTGGGACTAAAGCCCATGGCATAGTCAAGCAATTCAAGCTTAATTTTACAAGGTGTTTTGACAAAAAAATCCCTAGAAGTAGAATTATTGACCAGCGGTTTTATACATAAAGATATGAAACTCAGTTTTCTTTTATATTCATTCCTTTCATCTGCCTAATGGTGGCATTTCTGTTTACAGTCAGGTGGCTATTTTCCTCCTTCCCCTTTCTTTGTTTCTTTTTTTAAAGATTTATTAATTTTTATGTGTATGAGTGTTTTGCTCATATGTATTCATGTTTACCAGGTGTCTATATGGTCAGAAGAGGGTATTTAATCCCCTGGAACTGGAGTAGTGGACTGTTGTGAGCCACTGTGGGTGCAGGGAACCAAACCCAGGTCCTCTGAAAGAGCAGCAAATTCTCTTAAACATTGAGCCAACTCCCCAGCTCCTCTTTTTTTGTTTCAATTTTGCTTTTGTTTGTTTGGAGACAAGGTCTCACTATGTAGTTCTGGTTGTCCTAGAACTCACTATGTAGAGAGACCAGTCTGGCCTTGAAATTCATGGCAATCCGCCTGCCTCTGCCTCCCAAGTGCTGGGATTGAAGGTGTGTCCCACAATGCCTAGCTGCTGCTGCTGCTTTTTTTTCTTTAAAGAAAACAAGTACATGTAGTACTTCATATCAAACCCAGGTCTTTCTGCCACAGAGCCATACCCAGCCCTAGGCCATTTCTCTTTTTCTTTGAATTAATTGTTAATTTATTTTTACATAGTTCCTTTTTAAAAAAAAAAAAAAATCATGCCTGTCTCTAATAGCTACTTGATATTAACTGGCCTTTTGTTTTATTCCTGTCAAGATGGCATGAATATGATCATAATTTGAATTTAGGAATACTTTGAGGATGATTAGCACGTACTACAGAGGTGCACTGCACAAAAGAAGAGCTTCCTAGATGCAAGGTCATGCTTGAACTAAGTAAGATTTGTGCTTTTTTTTTTTGTTGTTTTTTTTGTTTTTTTTGTTTTTTTTGTTTTTTTTGGTTTTTCAAGACAGGGTTTCTCTGTGTAGTTTTTGGTGCCTGTCCTGGATCTCGCTCTGTAGACCAGGCTGGCCTCGAACTCACAGAGATCCGCCTGCCTCTACCTCCCAAACACTGGGATTAAAGGTGTGCACATGCTGCAGCAGCACCACCAGGACACACACACACACACACACACACACACACACACACACACACACACACACACGGCAGATTTGTGCTTCTTTTGGGCCCAGTTCCTGATGTTGTGCTTTTGTTTTGTTTTCCTGAGGCAGGATCAAGGTCAAAGTAGCCTTGAATTCATGCCTCTCTTACCTCTGCCTCCCAGTTATCGGGATTACAGGCATGAACGCATAACACCCAGCTATTTGCTGCTGCTGCTTCCCTTCCCCCCCACCCCCTGAGGCAGGATTTCTCTGTGTATCAGTCCTGGTTGTCATGGAACTCACTCTGTAGCCCAGGCTGGCCTCGAACTCAGAGATCCTCCTGGCTCTGCCTCCTGAGTGCTGGGGTTAAAGGCGTGTGCCACCACTGCCTGGCTATTTACTGCTTCTTCTTCACTAAAATGTGTTTTAAAATTGAAATATCTCTGGTGTAGTGCCTTTTTTGTTGTTGTTGTTTTGTTTGTTTTTTGTGGGGGTTTTTTTTGTTGTTGTTATTGTTGTTGGAGCTGAGGCCTGAACCCAGGGCCTTGCACTTGCTAGGCAAGCACTCTACCACTGAGCTAAATCCCCAACCCCTGGTGTAGTGCCTTTTAATTCACCTAGTTTGTTAATAAATGGCTTGTTTGCTGAGTTAGTAAATAGTTAACGTAATGTTAACATACCTTCAACATCAGGCTAGACAGAACTTCATAGTGGGTTTCCCGTCCCGCCCTGTGCCGTGCCGTCCCATTTCTTTTTGCTCACATCCTTGCTGCTCTCCTGTGTCTGTGTCTCACCTACTTCTTCATTCACTGGATCGCACTCTGACAGACCCCTTGGAAAGAAGCGTGAATTTGACTGGCCTGTTCTGGGAGAGTCTCTGTGTCAATGAGAGTCATCTATAATATTTGTACTTCACTTCCTGTTACTTGGGGTTCCCCTCTTTTTCTTCTTCTCTGCTCCCCACCCCAACCCCGTTTGTGTGTGTGTGTGTGTGTGTGTGTGTGTGTGTGTGTGTGTGTGTGTGTGTGTGTGTGTGTTTAAGACTATGTCTCACTGTGTAGCCCTGGCTTGCTTAGAACTCACCATATAAACAAAACTGGTCTCAAACTTAGCAACAGTCTCTCTGCCTCTGTCTCATGGTACTGGGATTACAGGGGTAGGCCTGGCCTGGCCCATTTTATGTTTTTAATTTCTATTTTTCCAACATTTAAATCTATTTTGTATATTGTTCAGTAGAAGAACTTCTAATTTATACATTAAATACATCATTAAATACATCTTTATTTAGATTATACAACTCTTTTACATCTTATTGCAAGCCTAACATCCTAAAAGCTAGTGAAAATGCTATTGGCATGCATATTTTCATTGTCTCTATATATTAGGATCACATTTTAAATAGTTGACTTTACAGTATTATTATATTAGATTGTAGTGAAAGTATTTTTACACTATTGCTTAATATCCTCATGTTATCCACTTACAGGGGGTATTTGACCATCGGATGAAATGCTGGCAGAAATGGGAAGATGCTCAAATTACTTTGCTCAAAAAACGTGAAACTGAGGCAAAAATGATGGTTGCTAATAAACCCGATAAAATTCAACAAGCTAAAAATGAAATAAGAGAGGTAATTAATAACACTTTCTTTACTCAGATTTTTTATGTCATTCATATATGCATAATTTTTCATATTTTTTTCTGAATCATTCAGCACTTAGCTACTTCTCCATATTTTTTTATGAATTATGTGAGTGAGTTAGAAGTATTTAACATTTTTATCATCATTGAAGTCTCCAGGGACCTTTCTTACCTCACATGATTATGAAACTCGTAAAGAAGCATGCAAGGAAGCGATCTAAAGTTAACCTTTGCATTTTGACATTTCTTTTCAAATTGTTTTGATTTCAGATGGTTACTCATTTTGTGTCTAAAAATGGTTTTAAAGGTAGACCTACCCACGTTTAGTTCTATGGGCAATATTATCCCCCATATATATGTATTATATATGGTATTTTAATACATTTGTATAAGTTTATTATAATTTATACACTTTTTTTGCCATGCTTCAATAAGGAAATTGAAGAGGTAGGACAACCTTTATATTACTACAAATAAGTACACCTGCTCTTTGCAGAGTATGGACCAGTGTTTTGGTTACATAGTGGGAAAAGACCATTTCATTGCTTAAATCTTTATTTTAGCTGTTTCATTGGTCACTAGTCACATTTTGTTGTTATCATATTGAATTTAATGATTATTGATGAGTCTTCATTGGACAATAAATAGTTCCTCTTTTTAAAAAATTTAGTCATTTTACCATTACAAAATGTTTTTTCAAGTGTTTATCATATGTTGAAGTATTTCCATGACCATATAAATTGTGATAAACATGTATTATTGGCATTAATATTGTTGGTATATTTCAAAATTTGTAAAAATTGAACTGCAGGACTTTTAATTTATTTGATAGTGAACTTTATACTCAAAATCCCTCCAGTTGTGTCTAATGGGCATTGGGAAGGTGGCTCTTTCATTTGTTGGTTTTGAGATGGGATCTAGCCATGTGAGATGGGATCTAATTTTAGGCCAACCTGGAATTCACAGTCCTCTTTGTCAGTGTTAGAATTACAGGCAGGAGCTACCACACCTGGCAGGACATTATAGTTCATTAAATATTGAAGTATTCTAATCTAAAATAAATGTAGCAATGGACTATTAATGGAATTTAAGTTGACATGTCTTTGTACCATTAGGAAGTGAAAGGCACCCTTGTGTGTGTGTGTATGGGGTGTGCATATATGCATCTGTAATGTGTGCGGGCATATGTGTATGTGCATGGACATACATGTGTATGCATGCATATGGAGGCCAGAATATCATGTTTGGATGTCTTACTCCATCACGCTCCACCTATGTATTGAGTCACGGTATTTCACTTGGACCCAGAACATGCTGACTTGACTTGCCTAGCTAGCCAGCTTTCCCCAGGGGTCTTGTGTCTCTGCCTGCAGGGTGCTGTAGTTACAGACAAGCTGCCGTGCCCACCCGGCATCTGCTGGGGGCGAGAGATCTAGCACTGACGGTCACGCTTGCACAGCAAGTGCTTCCCACTGAGTTGTGGCCTCGGCTTCTAGACACACCACTGAGTTAGGTTAGGTTGGGTTAAGGTAAATGAGTAATCATGACAGTACAGTTTCTTTCCAGATAAAAGTAAGCAGTTTTTCCTCTTCTTTTGTTTTCATTAGTGGGAGGCGAAAGTACAACAAGGAGAGAGAGACTTTGAGCAGATCTCTAAAACAATTCGAAAAGAAGTGGGAAGATTCGAGGCATGTATCAAAATTCTGTACTGTTAAAAATTTTGCTGCGGCTCTGTGGTAAAATTCTATTTAATTTCCCACTAATGTCCTTTTTTAATGTATTGTACTTTAACAGAAAGAAAGAGTGAAAGATTTTAAATCTGTTATCATCAAGTACTTGGAGTCATTAGTACAAACACAGCAACAGGTAAGCTCATTTTCCTTACAACTCCTAGGGTTTTTCTGAAAGTTATGTTAAAGGCTTTTAAGCTGGAGGAAAAATGAAAGGTAGACTAAAGAAAGCTAGGACAATGAAGGGGAAAATACTGAAGTAATTAGAAACTGTCTGAGGTCTGTTTGCCTCTACTGAATAATACACAGAGATAGACAATCCCAAAATTAGGCCCTAAAAAGTCAGAGGGGCTGGAGAGATAGCTCAGTGGTTAAGAACACTCCCTGCTCTTACAGAGAAGCCAGGTTCAATTCCCAGCACCCACATAGCAGTCCCATCCAGTTCCAGTGCATCCACCACCCTCTCTGGCCTCCCAGAACTTCTACCAGGTGTACATGCATTCCGACAGAACACCTACACATGAAAGCAAATAACAGCTGTCCCCTTATCTTGGAGGGTCATTCTGTTTTGGAGACAGCCTCTGAATATACCTCAGGGTACCCTGGAAATGGCTTCCTTGTGCCTCAGCCCGCCTAGTGCTCAGGTTGTAGCAGAACACCATGGTCCCTGGCTTTACAGCCCTGCTTTCCTTTCCGTACCAGACTGATTGCTGGAGTAAGTGCTCCTAGGACATGTTTCTCCTCGATAACAGGTAGAAACTTAGGCTGAAAACTAAATTTTTAAAGTTTTTTTCTTTGTAGTATTTTGATAATTTTGTTTTACTTGGAATTTTTGGTACTTGAATGCTATTAACTGATACAACCTAGGACTATGTGCTTTCATGATACATTAGATAAAATCGTTAAAAAATAGTCTTGCATATACAAATCAAATAACTTAGTGTCTTTAATAAGAATAATTCTTCCGGTTAGTTTTAAAATGTTCAGAAGTAGAAACTTGTCTATATACTATGTTATATCTTTAAATTCAAGCCGGGCACAGTGGTGCGAGCCTGGATCCTGGCACTTAGAAGAGGTGTGTACCCTGGAGGTGAGCCTGGTCTATGTAGTCAGTTTCAGGCTAACCAGGCTACATAATGTAATTTTCAAATGGGCTAAACAAGTTAGATTTTTAAGAATTGAACTGCCATGGGTGGTCGTGCACACCTTTAATCCCAGCACTCTAGGGGCAGAGGCAGGTGGATCTCTGAGTTCAAGGCCAGCCTGGTCTACGAACGGGACAGCAGGGCCACCACAGAGAAACCCTGTCTTCAAAAAGCAAAAACAAAAACAAAACCCAAAACAAAAAAACCTAAGTCAGATAAATTGTATCTAGTCAGTCTGTTTTCTGAGTGACCCGGGGACTGGCAGCTAGTTTTTCCAGGCCCCTTTTCCTTCCTTACTCAATATTGGCTTTTTTCCTGCTTTATTCTAGTCTCCTTAACTAGCAATAATACAAAATGTGAATATACAAGAAATTAGGATATGTTACTGCTTTATGTTGGAAATGGTCAGGTTTTAACTATTTAATAATAGTATGTTTCTATTATAATCTTGCGTATATCTAAGAAGTATAAAAATAGATATTATGTTGTTTATAGTGGAATCTGTAATTAGCTAGGAGTAATGTTTAAGTAGATTACATATTAATTCGTTGATAAGACATCTGGTGAGGAAATGATCCATTTAAGAACCATATGCAGCCAGGATTGGTGAACACTATAATCTCAGCACAGTGAGGCACAGGCACAGGTGACTGCCACAAAATCAAGGCCACACAGGTCTACACAGTAGGGAGAGCCTGTTTGAAGAAGCCATCAGAAAACAAAGCCAAACCCACATACAGACAGGTGTGGGGCTGCACCCGTAATCCCAGCACTGGAGCGGCTGAGGCCTGAAAACCTGAAACTTAAGGCCAGCCTGAGCTAACTGTAAGACCCTTTCTCAAACAAGTAAGAACAGGTGATCCCCATAAGTACATACAGTTATATGTATAAATTTTAAAAGACTAAATTAGAGTTAGCTGTTTATGTATATACTTTTTAAAAAAGGATATCTGCATTAAAATGACAAAAATGTAACAAAAATATCTTTTTATTATCGCCCACAGCTGATAAAGTACTGGGAGGCATTCCTACCTGAAGCCAAAGCCATTGCCTAGCGATAACGTTATCCCTGTTAAGGAGACATTGGATTCCTCAGTGAGATCATCTAGAAACCATCTAAATAAACCACTATATATTTTATGAATTACATGTGGTTTTTTTATATATAAAAACCTATGCGCTGACATTTTATTACAAGCTGCATGTCCTGACCCTCTTTGAATTAAGTGGACTGTGGCATGACATTCTGCAATATTTTGCTGAATTGAACACTATTGTGTCTTAAATAATTGCACTAAAAAGTGCACCGCAAGGCCAGAAAATTTTACAATCTTTTTTCTTTTGTGTTCTGCAGTCTGTTTACCCTCATGAAGCAAATTAGCAAATGCATTGATTAATGTTCACTTATACATTCCTGTACAGAAATTATGATTTTTGTGATTATAGTAATAAAATGATATTACTTGTGAAATATTAGTAATAAATTATTTGAGTATTTAACATGTTAGGGATTTTTTTAGGAAGAAATACTTCTAAATGTATATAGTTAATATTGTCATTCCTTAAATGTTTTAATTGATAGAAAATGCCAAGTTCTTACATTGATTAGCTAAATGAAGTTTATATATTTTATTATAAAACAACCATAAATCAGGGAACAATGATCTTGATCATTTTAGGTAAAGAAGAGAATATTATAAATGCCCAACTTAAGATTTAGGAGAGGTTGGGCATACAATCATGCCTGTAATCCCAGCACTTGAGAAAGCTGGAGTAAATAGATCATTGCAAGTTCGAGGCCATTCTGGGCTAGAGAGTCAAAACAAAGGATGGTGTTTGTGTTTCAGTCATATATGTCATAGGTATCTTTTCCTTTCTTTTTTTTTTTTTAAGCTCATCTTGTTATCTTCAAATGTTTTATTGTTGCCTCTGTTTCTATTTCAAACTGAAAGTAGGTCATCTGTAGTCATGATTGACAAGGAATTGGTGCCATATTAAAACACCATGGTTTGATGAGTAGCCAAGGACAGCAAAAACAAATTTGAAGGAAAGTGAAATGCACTGTCTTTGGCAGCTTCTCACAGTCTTAGTGTGCCCTGTTTAGATGACTGATGTGCATTGCCTAATGATGATGAAATTATAAGTTATGACTGGCATCATTAATTTTCCCCCAGTCGGGTAACAGCAATATACAGTTGAAGAAGTGTGTAAACTTGGCCAGTGAAACTGCATTCCTTGTCTTTGGCATCTACAAAGCCAGGATCTTCAGGGCACAGCATGAGGGAAAGGAAGGTGCATGGAGGGAGGCAGTGGCACACTGGGCTTCTCTAAGATTGCCTGTTCAACATACTGCTCAGATAGCGAGCAGTCGTCAGCTGGTCACACGGTCCTGAGGTGGTGAGCTTGTTTGCGGCATCTTCCACTAAACACTGAAGTCCCCTTTGACTCCACTGTCTGGTGCTTGTTCACTGGTATTCTAAGCATGCTGGAGTAGTTAGCAGTAGGGCTCCAGGCAGGCCAGCAGACATTTAACACCACCACCCTGCCATCCATATGCTAAATGACCTTGGTTACTTATTCCATCTTAGCCGGGTTCTCTTGATCCTTCACTTGTCTGAGTTACATTCTGATTACATGCAGTGCCTTTGGCTCTCCAAATTTTTAGTTTTTACTAAGTCTTCTTAAGCTGGGTGTGGTGGCATATACCTGTAATGCTACTACTTGGGAGACTGAACCAGGCTTGGGAGTTTGAGGCCAACCTGGCTACAGAGAGAGACCTTATCTCAAAATAAACAAGAAAAAACTCAAGTATTTTTACTAAAAACATCCATTTATTTGATTTGGGCATGGTGGCACATATCTAATCCCAGCACTTGAGAGGCTGAGGCAGGATTATTAGTTTGAGGATAGTCCTATCTCCAGAATCTCACTTCCAGCCTACTACTATTCCTATCAAAAGCATGCACACAAAGGAAGCCTTTCTGGAACTCCTTGATCCCGTCTCCCTGTGTCTTACTGGATATGTGAAGTGTCTCACATGTCCTAAGTATGGGGTTTGGTTCAATGTCAGCACCACTGTGGGTCTGTTCACATGAGACTGCTAGAAGCCAGGAGAGTACCTGACACAGTGTGTACTAAAAGAAAGGCTCAATGGACTGAACAGGAAAAATGATCCCAGAATTATAAAATAATGTTTGCTTTTTAAGAAAACTACAGAGATGGAATGCAACCTTACATCACTGCACTGCTTACATTGAAAATAGCTTTGATCCAGGTAGGGGTGGGCCTGGGCCTTTAATCCCACCGCTCCGGAGGCAGAGGTTGGTGGATTTCTGTGAGTTCCAGGACAGCCAGTACTGATTCACAGAGAAGCCCTATCTCGGAAAACAAACAAGAAAAAGAAGAAGGAAAAAAAAAAAAAACAGTTTTGAGGGGCTGGAGAGATGGCTCAGAGGTTAAGAGCACCGACTGCTCTTCCAGAGGTCCTGAGTTCAATTCCCAGCAACCACATGGTGGCTTACAACCATCTGTAATGAGATCTGACACCCTCTCCTATATATATAATAAATAAATAAATCTTAAAAAAAAAAAAAAAAACAGTTTTGAGAAATTAGTAATTTGTAGTAACACATACCAGATGTCTTCTACCATAAATATTGAACCTAAGGGCCAGTGAGATACCTCAATAGGTTAGGGCACCTGCAACCCATCTTGACCCTAGTTTGATCCCTGGGTCTCACCTGATGGAATAGACTCCCAAAAGTCGTTCTGTGACCACATGTACACTGGCATGCATGCCCTCCCATGCACAAAACAAATGTAATTTAAAAATAAATACATGTGCTGGGCGGTGGTGGCGCACACCTTTAATCCCAGCACTCGGGAGGCAGAGGCAGGCGGATCTTTGTGAGTTCGAGGCCAGCCTGGTCTACAGAGCGAGATCCAGGAAAGGCACAAAGCTACAGAGAGAAACCCTGTCTTGAAAAACCAAAAAAATAAATAAATAAATACATACATACATACATACATACATGTAGGGCTGGAGAGATGGCTCAGAGGTTAAGAGCACCCACTGCTCTTCCAGAGGTCCCGAGTTCAATTCCCAGCACCCATATGGCGGCTCACAATCATCTGTAATGAGATCTGGCACCCTCTTCTGTATACATAATAAATAAATAAATAAATAAATCTTTTTTAATAAATAAATAAATAAATACATGTTAAGCAAAACTGGGAATATAGTTTCACTTGAAGGATGGCCTAGTAGTATATCCATAGTTGTAATTCCAAACATGTGATTTACATATAGCTAAGTAAGTTATTCAGTTTTACATAATTAGAATACCCAATAGCTCCAAGTAATTTTCAGTTTTGATGAAGCTTTAGAAAATAACCAAAACTTAATTCCTCTGGCCCACATTTACTGTTAGTGTGTTGGAAGCCTCAGATAAACTGTGTGAGTCTCTGCTCCCTCCCAGCATTTTAACTTCACCTACTGATCTTCTTATCTCCTACGGATATTTCTAAGATTACTTCCCGGGGCTGGAGAGATGGCCGAGTGGCTAGGAGTGCTGGCTGCTGCTTTCCCAGTGGACCTGGGTTCCAATTCCAGCTCCCTCACAACTGCTCACAACCATCTGTAGCCCGGGTTCCAGGGGATCCCACGCCCTCTTCTGGCCTCTGCGGGCATGAGGTGGTGCACAGACATACATGCAGGCAAAGCACCCATACACATAAAATTAAAAATAAAATGCTTTCTTTCCAAATGAATAAAAAAAAAGTTGTATTGGTTTATAATCATGTTTCCTTTGTTTAAATCATAAGCTTAAAAAAGGGCCAAAACAACAGGACAGTAAACGATTGGACTCAGGTCGTGAGCCCAGTCTTGCTTCTGTCGCTTAGCGGCTATGTTATGACTGCACATGCCACTTACATGTTTTAAGATTTAGAAGAACGTGTGTGTGTGTGTGTGTGTGTGTGTGTGTGTGTGTGTGTGTGTGTGTGTGTGAGAGAGAGAGAGAGAGAGAGAGAGAGAGAGAGAGAGAGAGAGAGAGAGAGAGAGAGAGAGCGCGCATGACCTCAAACATGGTCCTCCTGCCTCAGTCGCCTGCATTGTGGGATTACTTGGTGTATGCTATCACACCTGTATACATCTCTTATATTTAAAACAAGTTCAAGGAAAAGTTTTAAGAAAAAGTATAAGGGCTGGAAAGATGTCTCAGAGGTTAAGAGCATTGGCTGTTCTGCCAGAGGACCTGAGTTCAATTCCCAGCAACCACATGGTGGCTCACAACCATCTGTAATGAGATCTGGTGCCGTCTTCTGGCCTGCAGGCATACATGCAGTCAGAACACTGTATACATGATAAATAAATCATTTTAAAAAAGCATAATTAAAGGACTAGAGAGATGACAGGAGCACTGGCTCCTGTTCAAGAGGACCTGAATTTGGTTTTTGGTACCCAGGTTTGGCAACTCCAGGGGGACCCAACATCTTTGGTCTCTGAGGATACCTGCACTCATGTGTACATAACCACACACAGACATACAATTAAAAAATAAAACTTTAAAAACATAAACTCTTGGTTCTTGATTATTTTTATTGCATATTTTATTTAAAATATTCAAGCCAAGTATAATTAACATTTTTAAAATTATGTGTGCATGTGTTAAGTGGAGGTGACCTGATCAGCAAATCAGATCCTAGCCAGGAGACACAGGCAGGAGAATTGCTTCCAGTTTGAAGCCAGACCCTGTCTACCACTCCATCTCCCTCCCAAAGAAAACAACGGCAACAAAAAATTCAAATCAAAGATAAGAGTCCACATCTATTAATAAAGTAAAAGGAGTAGAATTATGAGTCCTTTCTATATTTTCATTTAGGCGTTCATGTGTGGGTGTGAGTGTGCCACAGCACTTGTGTGGAGGGAGGCCAGAAGACAACTTGCAGGAATCCCTTCTTCCACAGTGTGGGGCCTGGGAATCTGTGTCATCAGGCTTGGCAGCAGGTGTCTTTAATCAGCGAGCCATCTTGCCTTCGGTCTCCTCCCCCCCTGTTTCAGACACTTTGTTTTGAACCAGGGTTTTACTTTATATATAGCCCTGTCTGGCCTAGAATTAAAGGCATGTCACATAACATCCTGCTTTAGATGGTTTTATGTATCCCAGGTTGGCCTCATTTTCTGTGTAGCTAAAGCTGACCTGGGACTGATTTTTGTGCCTCAACTTCTGAAGTGCTGAGATAGACATGTGCCACCATTCCTACCTCCTCCAGGGCAAAGCCTCCCCCCGAGGACTGAGATCAACCTGGTAGACTCAGTCCAGGCAGGTCCAGTCCCCTCCTCCCAAACTGAGCCAAGCATCCCTGTATAAGTCCCCGGTTTCAAACAGCCATCTCATGCAATGAGCACAGGACCCGGTCCCACTGCCTAGATGCCTCCCAAACAGATCAAGCCAATCAATCAACTGTCTCACCTATTAAGAGGGCCTGATCCAGTTGGGGGCCCCTCAGCCTTTGGTTCATAATTCATGTGTTTCCATTCGTTTGGCTATTTGTCCCTGTGCTTTATCCAACCTTGGTCTCAACAATTCTCGCTCATATAAACCCTCCTCTTTCTCACCAATTAGACTCCCGGAGCTCCACCCGGGGCCTAGCCATGGATCTCTGCATCCAGATTCCTCAGTCCTTGGACGGGGTTTCTGGCACGACTATTAGGGTGTTTGGCCATCCCATCACCAGAGTAGGTCAGTCCCGGCTGTCTCTCGGCCATTGCCAGCAGTCTATTGTGGGGGTATCTTTGTGGATTTCTGTGGGCCTCTCTAGCACTTTGTTTCTCCCTTTTCTCATGTGGTCTTCATTTACCATGGTCTCCTATTCCTTGTTCTTTCTCAATCTGGAGTCTGAATGTGAGACGATACCTGTATTTGTCTTTGCGGCCCGACATTTCACTTAACACGATGCTCTCTAGCTCTATCCATTTTCCTGCAAGTAGCACAAATTCTTTTTTCTTCCTGGCTGAATAATACCGTGTTTTGTCTCTACCACATTGTCTGTCTTCCTTCATCCATTGATGTGTACCTAAGCTAATTAACTTAATTTGTGTAGTGTGATTAGTGCTAGGATAAACAAGAGCATTCACGTGTATGCACTGTATGCTGATGTATCTATTCAGGGGTGGCAGAGCTGGATCATGTGGTCATTCTCATTTTAGGTTTTTAGGTAACCGTAATGATTTCCATACATTCTGCCAACTGCAGAAGGGGGCATATGCACCCTACAGCATTTGCTCTTTGTTTCCTTGTTAGCCATTCTGACTAAGGTGAGACAGAATTCCAGTGCGGTTTTAATCTGCATTTCCCTCATTGTCTAAATATGTTGAACATCCCTTACAACTAATTTCTTCATCCAGATTTCTAAAAAAATTACACAAACTTTCCTATTTCTGTCCCAATAGTTGTAACCAAGCTAAATGGCAACTTTACCTTTTTTGTCATGAGCACATGGGCAGTAGTGCTCATCTGAATCAGGGAGATAGCCAGGATACAATAGTAACTACAGACAGGCTGAGCAAGCTCCGCCCATTTGAACAAGGGTGGTTGTAAGGAGAGAAAGTGACAAGGAATCCCAGTCTCCGACTTAGGGACATGGGGACATTTTCATCATATCTTATATTCAACTAGTTAAAAACTGTGTGACGGAATTTTAAAACATTATTTTTGATCTTAAAAAGAGACTAGAGAGATGGCTCATCGCTTAAGAGTGTTTGGTGCTATTTCCAGCAGGTCCAAATTCAATTCCCAGCACCCACATCATAGTTCACAACTACCTATAGCTCCTGCTTCAGGGGTCTGATACTCTCTTCTGGAATCCCCCAGCAACCTCCCTTACACATCTACACATAATTTTTAAACTTTTTAAAGAAATTTATATGACAGGGCTTGAAAGATGGCCCAGCAGTTAAGAGTACTTGCTGCTCTTACAAAGGACCCAGATTCAGTTCCCAGCACCCAAATGGTGGCCCACAACCGTCAGTAACTCCAACTCCATGGGATGTGATACCTTCTCTGGCCTCCTTGGGTACCAGGCATGCATATGGTGCCCAAACACACACAACAAAACACACACATGCAGGCAAAACACTCATACACATGAAACCTGAAACGAGGAAAATAGATACGTGTGTGATCTGTCTTTGTTTCAAACTACAGATAAAAGACCAAATAGAATCGCCATGCCTTACCTAAACTTCACAATAAATACAGTTATGCCTAACCTTTACAGTAAAGGGCGAGGTTAAGTAATAACAGAGGCCAAACACAGGAAACTGAGGAGATTATATTTCTTAGAGCCAGACTTTTAAAAAGTGAAAAGTAACAGGTAAGATTAATATTTTATTTTTATTTATTTATTTATTTATTTATTTATTTATTTATTTATTTATTTATTTATTTATGGTTTTTTGAGACAGGGTTTCTCTGTATAGCTTTGTGCCTTTCCTGGGACTCACTTGGTGGTCCAGGTTGGCCTCGAACTCACAGAGATCCGCCTGCCTCTGCCTCCCGAGTGCTGGGATTAAAGGCATGCGCCCCCACCACCCAGTAAGATTAATATTTTAATATGTGGCCTGTTTTGTGTTGTCTTCTGCATCAAGGTTTTGATCCTGGTGTGTGTTTTATACCGTCTTCAGATCTTTAGTCATCGCTTATCAGTTACCGCCCACGCGTTGGCTGCCGGCTGTGCTGTGGACAGCATGAGTTTAGACAATGTGTACAGGACTAACAGTTGTGCAACAGGGAGCTTATTTACACTCTGACTCCAGCGAAGAAACTGAATGTGAGTGAAGGAACTCCAGGTTACCCTGCAGTCAGATGCAGTTTAGGTACAGGGTTATGTAGCTTTTGTGTGCGCGTATACCGGGTACTCAGTGGCCACTATGAGTAATGCCTACCACTGACCTGCCAGGAGACGTGGGCTGCCTGCCCGGTTCTCGTTCCAGAGGGACCTTAAGTCATGGCTGGACTATGCTTCCTCTTAAATTTGTGTGTTAACCATGTACAAACTGTGTGTGTGTGTGTGTGTGTGTGTGTGTGTGTGTGTGTGTGTGTGTGTGTGTGTGTGTGGTAAGTTCTTCAAGATTCCTGTCAAATGCTCTAGGAGGTCCTTTGGGACCCAGGACCAGTTTCTTCACACTGTTGCTTCAGAAGCTGCTAAGAATAGCTGCCTGCAGTCAACAGGGAAGTTGTGGCTTGCCGTCTAATTCTTCAATGCACATGAAATTTAGAATGCCTATTTTCCCTTTTCATTGCATGCTTCTAAAAATTCCCAAAGGCAAATGCTCTGAAGTGTTTTTCCCAATTGGGGAAGAACGGGGGTGTGGGTAATTAAAGACAAATGCACTTGAACCACCCATTCGATTTGGGTTTGTTTGGGACAGGGCCTCACTCGCTAGCCCAGTCTGGCTGGAAACTCATTATGTAGCCCAGGACAGCATCAAACTTAAACTCAAGGTGATCCTCCTGCCTCAGCCTCCCCAAATCTGGGATTACAGGTATGTATCACTACACCTGAGTTTACCTACTTGTTAATAAACAGAACTTATTTTTTTACTAATGTCAATTAACATGATAAACTATTCTAAAGGAATACTTTGAAGGGGAAAATGTTCTATTTTAAACTTATATATGTAACTTTAATAAAACCAAATACAAACTTATCTAATGGCTTTCTTATTGCTCCATAGTCAAATAATTGATTTTAATCTATATTTACTCTAGGTCTCTATTCACAGTGTTCTCACTGTGTGTCTATGTAGTATGTGTTTATGGGGGTGTGTGCATGTATGTACATGTTTGACCGTAAACTTTTAAACTAAACTTTGAGTTTTAAATTTCAGCTAGAGGTATTTCTTGGCACCTGAGGCATACTGCAAAGGAAGAAGGGAAGGGGTCTGGAGGTCTCTACATGGACTGAGAACTCTGCTCATTTAGATTGTTCGGTTGGTGTGTAGCTCACATCCCATTTGTGTGGCCTGACTGCCTGCATCAGTCTGTGTATTTCTTAAGGAATGGCCAGGTTCCTGTTTCTTGTAGAGCACAGTGTATTACAGCCCAAACAATGTAATAGAGTGGTGAGGGACACAGTCTGTGGGGCTGGAGAGATGACTTAGCAGTTAAGAGGATTTCATGTGCTTGCAAAGGACCTGAGTCAGTTCCCAGCACCCAGGTCATGCAGCTCACATCCGCCTTTAGCTCCAAGTCCAGGGCACATGATGTATTCTTTTGGCTTCCCTGGGCACCTGCAAACACACACACACACACACACACACACAACACACACACACACACACACACACACACACACACACACATTAAGAAAAAGAAAACACAGGCTACATGAAGCCCAGGTAGTTAAATCTTGCTTCATGAGTCTACAGAGAGCTTGAGCAAGTTCTGTATCTCTAAGATTTAATCTTTTCATCTGTAAAATGGGAAGCATCCCTTAACTGGTAGAAAGGAATGCCCTAGCAATAGCAAACCCTTAATATTTATTCCTACACACCTAACAAGGATTTACTGAGCACTTACCCCAGTCTGAATGAAGCACAACTCGAAGTACAAGCCAATTAAACTCTTTCCTCCCTAAGTTGTTTTTGGTTAAGGTTCTTTGTCACAGCAACAGAAAGCACACTATGGCAGGTACCAACAGGGTTTCCTCCCAGAACAGCCTGCCCAGGAGATCTGCTATGGGTGTCCTCAGGGTAAGAAATCAGGTGTGAAAAATGCTTGTGGTCAGCCAAATGGTGGTGGCGGCGGCGGCACATGCCTTTAATCCCAGCACTTGGGAGGAAGAGGCAGGCAGATCTCGGTGAGTTCGAGGCCAACCTGGTTTACAAAGCGAGTTCCAGGACAGGCTTCAAAGCTACATAGAGAAAGAAAAAGAAGGGAAGGATGCATTAAGAGAAATGAAGGTGCTTGGTGCAGGAGGACACGTTTGTCATCCCGACATGTCAGGGGCGATCACAGTTCACCAGCCTAGTCTCCACAGTAAATCATGCCGGGCCACACAGTGAGGTCTGTTTCAACCCAGTTACGGAGAAAGACAAGTACACACTAAAGCGATTCAAGACCACGGAGTCAGCACTGCACAAGATACAGGGATTGCACACACCGAAAGGATGTCTCACTCGATAGAACACAGGAAAGAATACATTTCATCAACGGACAACATGCGGGTGGGCACTGAGCTTGCTGACTTTCTCTGGTAGCTACCCACCCTGTCGCCGACCTCAGGCCACTTAGCCCTGAGCACCTGGACCCAGAGCTGGCTGCTGTGGAGCACAAGGTAGCATCTTAGATATGTTGCCTTTGGGGCCCGCCGTGAGTTGGGACCCCTGAGATTCCAAAGCAGTGTTTGGGTGGAGTTATTCACATTGCTAGCTGAAAGGGAACTTTCACAAGGAAACCCTGGCCCACAGAGATAAAATACTGTGCCCACTGGGAAGCACAGAACTGCCCAGGGCTCAAAATCTTTCTTTGGACAGCTGAGCCATACCTGGGCCCACAGCTTGCAGTAGAGAGCTCTCCAAACATTAGACTGGACTTCATGATCATGTGAGTTTTTTTTTTTTTTTTTTGCCCAGGGGAAGTAAAGTAGGGCTAAGATTGTGTATTAGTAATGTCTGCTAAGTGACTGGTTTTCTTCATATGGCCCCTGCCTGCCAGAGAACCCCTATGGCAAGGCCTGCAGGCCCGCCCTGTGCTGTGGAAGCAGAGGTTCAGCTGAGGAGAGAGAAAGAGGTTGTAAAATAGAGGTAAAGCTAAGTCCTGTGTAAGCCCAGCGATGGGGAAGGGAGGTGGGAGAATTGCCAGTCTGAGGGCAGCCTGGGCTGAATTATGAGATTCCATCTCCAAAAGAAAGGGAAGTGGTGGAGGGGGGAAGGAGAGGGGAGGAGCAGGGAGGGAGGGGAGAGGAGGAGCAGGGAGGGGATGAGACAGGAGGGGAGGAAAGGAGAGGGAAGGGAAGAGAGTTGAGAGGAGAGCTGAGGAGGGAGGGAGGGGAGGAGAAGAGGGAGGTGGGGAGAGGAGAGGGGAGGGGAGCGAAGGGGAGGATGGGAGAGGGGAGGAGAAGAGAGGAGGAGACCTCTGACAGGGCAGGCTAGAGGCCGCAGTGCTGTTTGCTTGGCCCTTCTCCAGGGGCTATTGCTTCACAAGTGCGCGTGTTAGAATCGTCTTCTTGCTTTAGAACATTTGGGACATCTGGAAAATGCAGTACTGGAGGACACGAAACTAGGTCTGGCTTGTGCCAGTGTGTACTGATGTCATTATGACTGGGTGCGGTGGCACGAGCCTTTAATCACAGCAGTTGGGAGGCAGAGGTAGGCAGATCTCTTTGAGCTCCAGGCCAGCCTGATCTATAAATGGAGTTCAAAAGACAACACAAACTAGCCAGCAAGGTTGTGCAGGCCTGTAATCCCAGCACCCAGGAGACTAAAGAAGAGGGCTTGCCATGAGTTTGAGACCAGAGTGGACTACATAACAAGACCTAGAGCAAGGCCCTGTCAAAAACAAAACAAAAGACACAGGATTAAGAAACAAGATCCAACTATCCATTCTCTCCAAATATATAAACCTCACTGGCAAAGATGCACCAAGAAATTAAGTGTTAAAGAATGGCAGTCATTTGCTAAGTAAATGGAAACCCAGAGCTACCTTGTATTCTAGGTTTAGAACTATCTACTTCTAATTGTATAACAGATAGAATCAACTTCAAGCCACAATGAATTCAAAGAGACAAAGAAGGCACAACATATTAATAAAAGGAAAATCTACTTCCTTGCTGGATATAGAATAATTTTGAGTATATAGACACAGAACATTGAAGATCCTAGTTTCATAAACACAGACAGAAAAAGACAGATAGGTCCCGAGATAATAGTGGGTGACTTCAGTACCTTTATCTAGTCAATAGATAGGTCATCCAAACTAAAAGCTGACAAAGAAAGGTCAACATTATTTGACACCATAGATTTAATACGTGTTTACAGAATAACCCATCTAATAGATGTGGAATGCACATTCTTTAGGAACTTTCTCTAAAACTGATCACATTTTAAGATACATAGCCAATAGAAACAAAATTTTAAAATCAGAATAATTTCTTGCATCTTGCTTGGTTAAAGTGGAGCAGAACTAGAAAGCAACATGAAGGGAAAACAGAAAATTGACAAGTACATGGAGACTTAAGAGATCACTTTGGAATTGGAGAAATGTAAAAACTGCTACAACTGAGTGAAAATGGAAAGCACAGCCTATCAGAGCATGCGGGAAACAGCAAAGGCAGTTGGAAGAGGAAGGTTTATAGCTGTGAGTACTTCTATTAAGAAGCAGAGCTAGGCTGGGGAGGTGGCTTAGCAGGTGAAGGGATTGACTATGGGGAGACTCCCCAGAACCCACATAAAAGCCAGGTGGGCATGGCGGCTGCCTATAATCCCAAGACCCAGCAGGCAGAGGATGGCCAGAGCAAGCTGGTAGCTAGAATATCTGGGACTGGAAAGCTCCCGAGATGCTGACTCAGGAAATAAAGTGGGGAGTGTTTGAAGAAGACATCATACCACAATTCAGTTTTCCACATACAAGTGCTCACAACATACACATACATATATGTACCCACACGCTTGGAATGTGTATGCATACCACACATACACATGCAAAAAATAAACAAACAAACAAACAAAAAACCAAACAAACCAGAGATCTCACATAAATGACTTAATGAAGTTTTAGAAGAACAAGAATGAGCCCTGGCCCAAAACAGTAGACAACAAAATTATAAGGACCTAAGTAGAAATTAGGGGATAGATACTAAAAGAACAATACAGAGCAAAGGAAACAAAGAAAAACAAAGTTTTGTAGGGAAAAAAAAAAAAACAAGATTAACAAACTCCCGCCCAAATGAATCGAAAGAAAGAGAAGGCTCAAATTAATAAAATTAGAAAATGGGGGAAGGGGGCATGGAAATAGATACCAACAAACCCCAGAGGATCATTAGGAAGTACTTTGAAAACTGATAGTCCAAAAATATGGGAAATCTAGAAATAATGAGTACGTTCCATTCCTAGACACATATGACCTACCAAAATTCCAGCAGGAGAATACATGTTAAATAGATCTGTAACACGCAGTCTGGTTGAAGCAGTCATAGTTTCCCAACAAAGAATTCTATGAGACCTTTAAAGAAGAGCAAACACTAATACTCCTCAAGATGCTGCATGGGTTGGAAAGGGGAGGAAGAAAACAAACTATCTAACTCATTTCACAAATGAAAGACCTCTGCAATGCAAACTGTAAGCCAGACATGGCTGGCCAAGCAGGGGAATCCGGAGTTCAAGGTCATTCTTAGCTAGTGTCCAGGCAAACTTTGGCCGCATAAGACTCTGTCTTCCATCTCAATGAAAACAAACAAACATGTATTCTGTTATTATCCTGAGACCCAAACCAGGTTAGAACAAAAGAAGAAAACACTATAGACCACTATTTCTAATGGACATAGATACAAAAATTCTCCATAAAATACCTGCAAACTGAATTCACCACAATATATTTTAAAAAGAAGTAAAAGGAGAAGAAGGAGGAGGAGGAGGAGGAGGAGAAAGAGGAGAAGAAGAAGAAGAAGAAGAAGAAGAAGAAGAAGAAGAAGAAGAAGAAGAAGAAGAAGAAGAAGAAGAAGAAGGAAGGTATGCACCACAATCATGTTGGTTTAATCTGAGAGACCAGAATATTGCAGCATATGCAAATCAGTAGCTTTTTTTAGAGTCAGAGACAAGTCACTAGGTCATTCCAATAGGTACAGAAAAGGTCTTTGACCTCCCTTCATGATGAAAACCCCAAATAAACAATGACCTCAACACAGTAAAGGTTACATGTCAATAAACCTACAGCCAACCTTATACTAAGTGGTGAAAAACTGAATGCATTGCCTCAAAGATCAGGAAGGAGATATGGGTGTCCACTTTCTATTCTATTTTTTTTTCCAGAGCAGAGGACCAAACCCAGGGCCTTGTGCTTGCAAGTGCTCTACCACTGAGCTAAATCCCCAACCCCCCACCTTCTATTCTAATTCAATAAAGTGCCTGAGTTTTAGTTACAGAATTAAGGCAAAAGGAAAAGAGGGGAGGGGGACGGATTATCCCTCTTGGTAAATGGAATTATCCCGTGTGTGTGTGTGGGGTGTGTGTGTGTGTGTGTGTGTGTGTGTGTGTGTGTGTGCAAACCTACAATCCCTGTCACACAACAAGAGGGCAAGGCAAGAGGGTTTTGAGTTTGACGCCAGCCTGGGCTACATAGTGAGATTCTGTTTTTATAAACAAACAGCCTAACCACAAAAACAAACAAAAAACCCCCAAAACCATAAGGTATCAAAAAACAAACCAGAAACACTACTGACTTTCTACTGTAAGTTCCACAGCAAACTGTTGCACACGACACTTCCTCACTGGGGCATGACATGAAGCTTAACCCCAAGCCCTGTTCTATCCCACTCGTTTTGTATAAGTGCGTAGATTATATGGAATCTTCTAGAAAAAAATGCACCGGTTGTAATCCGTCCTGAAGGGAAGTGCTGGCAGGAACTCAAGGTCAGGAACCTAGAGGCAGGAACTGAAGCAGAGACCCAAACCGTGGCAGACACTTGCTTACTGGCTTGCTCTCCCGTGGCTTGCCAGTTTGCTTCTGTCTACCACCCAGGACCACCTGCCCAGGGGTGGCACTGCCCGCAGTGCTATCAACTAGCAATCAAAGAAAAGCCCCCCCAGACTTCTCTACAAGTAATCTGATGGAGGCGTTTTCTCAGGTGAGTTCCTCTTCCCCTTTGATTCTAGCTTGTGTTAAGCTGACAAAAAAAAACCCTGAAGACTGGGATTATAATGCATTTATTTACAAATGGACAGTTACTATCAGGGCATAATATCATGAATGTAACAAATTTATACAATTAATGTAATTAATGAATATTATAAATGTAACTATTGAATGAATACTGTGGATGTGATCAATGAATACCACAAATGTAATTAATATCATGAGTGTATGTAATGAATATCATGAATGTAACTAAAAATAAATAAATAAGTAAATTTAAAAATAATGCATTTATTTATTTGTTGTGTGTGTATATATGTATGTGGGGGGGTGGGGGGGTGGGATGGGTGTTGCAGATCAGAGGACAGCCAGTAGCTGTTGGTCCTCTCTTGCCACTAGGTAAGGTCCCAGGAATTGAATTTAGGAGTTCATCAGGCTTGGTAGCAAGCACCTTGACCCACTGAGCCATCTCATTGGCTCTAATCTTTCTTTCTTTCTTTCTTTCTTTCTTTCTTTCTTTCTTTCTTTCTTTCTTTCTTTCTTTCTTTCTTTCTTTCTTTCTTTCTTCCTTCCTTCCTTTCTTTTCTTTCTCTCTTCTCTCTTCTCTCTTCTCTCTTCTCTCTTCTCTCTTCTCTCTTCTCTCTTCTCTCTTCTCTCTTCTCTCTTCTCTCTCTCTCTCTCTCTCTCTCTCTCTCTCTCTCTCTCTCTCTCTCTCTCTCTTTCCTTTTTTTTGACAAGGTCTCACTGGGTAGCCCTGGCTGTCCTGGACCTCACAGATATCTGCTTGCCTTTGCCTTCCTAGCTCTGGAATTAAAGGTCAGGGAAATCACAACCCACCCTAACACATTTTTTTTTTAAAGCAATTAGTTGTACTCTTGATGAGATTCTCTCTAAAATTTACCCTGAAAAGGGCCGAGAAATCACACAATACTATGTGATACTGGCCAGGGGCTAAGGCAAATCTACAAACTAGTCTCTGAATCAGCAGGGATCACAAGATTGTTGAATTCTCTCCGGAGGTTAAGGTAGCCAGGTAGGAGGTCACATCCTGGGGCTGTAGGTGCTGGGTCAGGAGAATGCCTCTTCAGATGTGTCTATGGAGAAGGACCTTCCCAAGTGCACGGTAGGCTGGATGGTGGTGGTGTACGCCTTTAATTTCAGCACCTAGAAGGCAGAGGCAGGCAGATCTCTGTGAGTTCGAGGGCAGCCTGGTCCACAAAGCGAGTTCTAGGACAATCAGGGCTGTTACACAGAGAAACCCTGTCTGGTGGGGATGGGGGCAGAGGAATAAGCAAGACTTTCTTCTCTATGCTTTAGGTTCATCTACATCCGTAGAATTTTAGTTGAAATGCCCTCTGTCCTCAAGGGCAAAGTGAGTTGAGTGCAACTGTTTACTTACCGTAAACTCAGGAAGTCTCTAGTTGGTCAGTTTTGCTCTTGACAACCCACCGCATCACATCTGAGTGTCCTACAGTTTCTTCTTAAATTCTATTCTGCGCTAACCTAAGGAAGACACTCAGTGTCCTTGAGTAAATGAATAATCCAGTTTCCTGAACTATCGATTTTTGAGGCAGCTAAGGTGCGGCCGAGGGACAGGCACCATCTGGTCCACCACGCTTTTAAACAATCACCTCTTCCATTTTGTCCACTTACTGTTCCCTAGAGGCAGTGGATGTCTGGGAACTAGAGCGAGCACTTGTCCCTTTGAGGCTATGCGGTCCCATCCCCGGGCTCGGCAGGCTTAGCTGAGCGGGGGGTGCAGCAGCCCAGTCCCGGTGAAAGTTGGCACGGTTTGCCTCGGTCAGAACGCGAGCCGAAGCAAGCCGGGCGGAATCTCGCAACGCCATCATTTACCGACCTCCGCTGCCTCCCCGTCCCGGGTGGCGGGCGCCCCGCAGACCCGGAGCCCGCAGGGCAGGAGAGACCCGGGTGGCGCCCCGCGCGCGGCCGCGCACACCCGCCGGTGCAGACTCCGGTCCTCAAGCCCCGCCTCCCGGGCCCAGCTGATCCGCGCCGCCCTGCAGGCCCCACGCCTCGGCCCCGCCGAGCCCCACTCCGCCCGCGCCCGCCGTCCCTGCGCCGCCGCCGCCGACCTCGGTCCCCGGGCCGTGCACCTCCGGCCGCGCGCGCGCGCGCCAGGAGGGGAGCGGGAGGCGGGGCGGCCTGCACCGTGCGGCCGGGCGGAGAGTGTGGCGCGGCCCCGGCGCGGCCATGGAGGTCTACATCCCGTCCTTTCGCCACGAGGAGAGCGACCTGGAGCGCGGCTACACGGTAGGCCGTCCCCGCGGGTCCCCCCTCCCCTCCCCAGCCCCTACCCCACCTCCCTCGTTGTACCCCCCCAATCCACCAGCGCGGTCGTCATGGAGACGGGTGCCCCTCCCCAGCGCGCGCCCCCCTGGGCTCCATCCCTTCCCCCCCTCCGCGGCCTCGGGAGCTTTGGGAGCCGGGCCCGGCTGCCCTGTGGTTTGCTGGGTTGCAGGTTCTTCATGGTTTGCAAGTTCTGTGAGGTTCGTTCAGATGGAAAACGTGTTACCAAAGGTTGGGGAGGGGGGGAAAGAAAAGGGAAAAAAAAAAAATCAACATTTGTGGTTGCTCATTAGCCAGGCTAACACATAGATTGATTTTTAGATTTTTTTTTTAAGATGGTTTTTAGAGTTGGCTTCTTTTTAGTTCTGCAGTGGCATGAAACGGCAAAAATCAGGTGCTTTACCTGAGCACATGTCCTGTACCTAGAATAGAGTCGCCCAGAAATCTGAGACAGGTGACTTGCTCTGAGGAGACGCAACTGCAGAGACCAGCCCTGGACCCTTATAGTCACAAGTTATAATACGAGTGAAGTGTTGGTTGATGTCCCAGTAAATTTAAGCTCCTTCCTCTAGATAGCCATTGCAAGCGGGGAGAAACGCTTCAGATTGATTAGAACTTGGAAGAGTTTGTGTTGTTGTTGTTGTTGCAGTGGTCGGAGAACAGAAGAGAAAGATCATTCCAGACTGACACACTTAGTTTCTTCTCTTGTTGTCTAGCAGCTGTATTTTCTTTTCTGTCATTGCATTGGCCAGAGTTTCTTGTGAAATACCAAACAACAGTGATGCGCTCTGCTGCTTGTCCAGGTGAGATGTTGACTAAGACCTTGGCTGTGGGCTCTGAGCACAGAGTCCTCTTCAGCAGAGGGAAGGCGTGTCTTGCTGGTTCTAGTTTAAGGATTAAGTATAGGTGTGCTCCACAGTGTTCTCATCCAGATCTGCCGGGATGTTTAGGTTTGGAGGGAGACTGCAGAGAACAGCCTGGATGGATTGCTATCTTATTCACCGCTGATTCACTTACTAACCATGTCATCCCGGAGGAGCATTTTAACCCTTCTTCCTTCCTCTAAGTAGTGCTGGCATCTTGTGACAGCCTGTTTAAACCCTTGTGTTTTGAAAGTGAAAACTAAATCTCCCTCTGAGAAGATGCAGAAGTGTCTCCCCCCAAAGGGGCTGAAGTGCTCTCCATGGCCAGGAACTGGGGAGAGGAAGCTGGGCTCGCTCAGCAGTAGCCTTTTCTTCTGTAAATCCTCTCAGGCACTTAACACGTGGTTAAGTGGCAGAGGAGAGTGGTCAGTGGCAGAGAGAGCACTTGCCTAGCATCCACAAAGCTGTGGATTTCATTCCCAGCACTGCAAACACCAGGTATCAGCAAGGAAACCTTGGAACCTGAACCCATTCCAAGGGACAGAAACTTTGGCTGTGTTTTATTCTTCCAGAAACCCCACCTCTCCTGTTCGCATCAGCAGCACCTTGCATGGGGGAGGCATTCTTTGGGGGTTTAAAGATAAAAGGGTTTGGGGGTTAAAGGGCCTTGGGTTAAGGCCCTTGGGCTTCCGGGCAGCCCAGGCTAAAGGATCTTCCAATAGCTGGCAGTTCAGCTTCATTGCCCAGTACCGCACTTGTTTGCCTTCTTTACATACTAGTTGTTAAAGATTTCATTATCTTTAATGAAATAAAGTGTGTGTGTGTGTGTGGTGTGTGTGTGTGTGTGTGTGTGTGTGTGTATGTGTGTGTACGTGTACATACACACACTCACACGCCGGCACTCTTGCTCCCACCCTTATGTTGTGTATGGGCCACAGTTTACATGCGAAAAGTCAGAGGATAACTGTTGGAGTCAGTTCTCTCCTTCCTCGGATGGAGCTCATGCCTTCAGACGCAGCTGAAAATGCCCTTATCTTCTGAGCTGTCCTGCTGGCCCCGTTTGTTTGTTTGGGATAGAGCCTTCCGTGTGTAACCTTGGCTGGCCTCAAAGTCAAAGCAAACCTCCTAGCTCAGCTCTTTGGTGCTGGGCGTACAGGTGTGTGCTACCGTATCCGGCCTGATTTTCTTTTATTAGAGATCCTGATTTCCCTCTTCACAGTGTATAACTTAGTGATTATGATGGTGTTTTTATATTAAAAGCACATGACCATTCTAACTATCTTGGTGATAGAGAGCTTAAGTAGAAAGGATGAATGCTCTGGAGACACAGATAGGTCCAATCAAACTGATTCCAAAGGGAACAGAGAGTGTATTCTGTGGCAAACACGAGTGACCGACCGTGCCCCGGGACACATGGATTCACGTTGCTCCAAATGGCGTGCTCCACCCTGGAAGTGATTATAGGAGCTTTTATAGTCACAGGGTAAACCGTAGTCATAAATCACGGCATTTTCCAAATACATTTGCTGGAACAGTTACAGCGGTGGAAGAATCTGGGCTATAGGTCTCCCATGCTCTGTGATGGCGTTCTTAGCTTGAGGATTAGCGGAAGGGAGTGGTCTGTTGAGAATACACAGCCAAGTTTTCACCTATGTGTTAAAAGGTCTGATAAGTGCTCTTCAGAAAAATGTAGGACAATCCAATGTAATTTTAGCTCTGAATCAGCAGCATTCCAACTCTCCACAGCCGTGAAGTTCTATACAATCTAAGAACCATCATGTAGATGTGGCTTAGAGAACTTAGGTTCCCAGCTCCTAGTAGAGCACTTGCGAGGATGCTGGAGGTCCTAGTCTCAATCCTTAGCACCTCAAGAAAAAACAAAAAAAAAAAAAAAAAAAAGAAGGTGGACAGTGCTGCTTTGACAGTCCCCTGCCTCTTGAGATTTTTTTGGTGGGGAGCAGGTGTGTGTGTGTGTGTGTGTTCTTAGAGAGTCTTTAGCTGTGCTCTAAACATGTATGTGATGCATATTTGCCAGACACCAGGTTGCCAACTGAACTGGTTTTGGGAGAGTCCTTTTGGGTGAAACTTAGCAGTTTAAAAATTTCACTCACAGTGATTGTCTGTGCACCCTTTTAAAAGTTTAGTTTTAAAATACATAGCTTAGTTGGGTGGCCAGGCCAACGGCTAAGGTGGTTTACTTTTTCTCTTCGAGTTCGTGAAGCAGCCGGTGTTTTGTTCTCTCTGAGAGACATCTCCCAGAGCTGCACAACCATGAACAATAAACATGAACCAAATGCCTGGTGCTCTCTCTGTCTCTGTCCCGAGAGAGAACCAGGAGTGGAAATTCAGCCGAAAGAAAAAACAGTTTAAAATCTGATACCGTCTCTTAAATAGGAAGCTGGTAAAACCGTGTACACGTTAGTGAAAAAAAATACTTTTAATCCATAGTGATTATGTTTCTAATTAAAAAAAAGAAAGAAACACAACAGTACTATGAATTCTAATAATCCCCCTGGTAAGGAGGTAACACCAGAGTAGTTTCTCTTCCTCTTGGTTGAGAGTTCAGTGTTCCCGGAGGTCAAGTGTCGGAATAGGTTCTTAGAAAACTTGGCTGAGAGAGTTGCACACAGGTAAGCTCAACACTTGTGAGTGGAGGCAGGGGAATCTAGAGTTCAAGGCCAGCCTTGGCTGTACAGTGAGTTAGAAGTCAGCCTGGCTATTTGAGACCCTATCTTAAAGAGAAGGTAAGTACACATTTCCTTTGGGGCCTGCCTTATGTTGAGAGTGGAATTAAAGGCTGGAAGGTGATGTTCCTATCCCTGGGGGTTCTCCAAGTCTGGAGTTAGGCTTGGAGCTGGCAGGGAAGTGTTGGGTTCCAGGCTGTCTGGTAGAGAGCCCTGTGTGGGCCACTTCTGCTGTGCCTGGGGTGGGGGAGGGTGCTGAGGAATGCTGACTTTGAAATCTGATTAGCATTTTGCTAGCGTGTGAATTTTAAGAAGAGGAAACACAGGACAAAAATCTGAGGGAACCGGCATTTCAGACTCCAGATAAACCAACTAAATAAACTGGGAAAGGAAAAAAAAAAAAGACCTCCCAGTCAGTTTGGTCTCCAGAGAAGCAAGCAGGCCACACTGTCGTAAGGAAACAGCAGATAAGCTCAAATGTTATTTCCCAGAGGCCTGGTTTCCTCTGCTTCCCATCCCTCTGAGCCTTCATGCCAGTGACTTTGAAGGCGGTGAACTCCTTGGGGCTCCAAACAGTGTCTGTGTCCAGGTACGGGGCCGTCACATGAAAGCCTGATAAGCTAGGAGCTCAGACCTGTTAGAAAGGCAGTGACCTGAGACCTGAACAGCCCTGAGGATTAGGTGGGGTCCGTGAGACTGGAATTTCAAGTCAGTAGCAGGGATTGTACAAAGAGATTGTACAAAGGAGTCTCCGGGTGAGAGCTGTAAAGAGCCGTGAACTTTGAGTTCCAGGGTTGGAGCTGTTTAGGGAAGGAAGTAACATGATTAGCTTTGCATTTAGAAATACTCTATCAGTTCCTTTGGGCTGCTTTGACTAGAATTCCGGTAAACTGGTTACTTCAAGCTGATCTTCTGGAGTTTTTGAAACGAAAAAGTCCAAGAAGGAGGTACTGGCAGATTCAGTGTCTGGTGATGGCCTGGTCCTGGTTGGTAGATGGTGCCTGATGCCTTCTTATGTGGAAGGGGCAAAGCATTCCCTTGTCCTTAGTTTATATGGTTAACTAATCCATTTATGAGGCCTCACCTGCCTATCTCCCAAAGGCCCTGTTCCTTTGAAGTACCGCTTCAAGGTAATCCTGTTACCTTGAAATTGGGGTTTATTTTTTATTTTTTGAGACAGGGTCTGTTTAGTCCAGGCTGGCTTTTAATCTATATATAGTAAGGATAATCTTGAATTCTGGATCTTCTATCCTCCGCTTCCTGAGTGCTGGAGTTACAGGCTTCCAGCACTAGAGCCAGTTTGGGGTTAGGCCTCACTGTAGGGATTTGGGGAATCATTAGCGAGACCCTTGACAGGGTGGGAGTATAGTTCAGAGGCAG
Source organism: Peromyscus maniculatus bairdii (assembly GCF_049852395.1). Lineage (NCBI taxonomy): Eukaryota > Metazoa > Chordata > Mammalia > Rodentia > Cricetidae > Peromyscus > Peromyscus maniculatus. Next base: position 44,210,280 of record NC_134870.1, read on the forward strand.
AGCGTTTGCTGGGTGTACTTGAAGCTCTGTGTGTGATCCCCTCCCAGCAAATGGACAAAACCCGAAGGCAAATATATATAATTTATGTACACACACACACACACACACACACACACACACACACACACACACACACGGGTGGGGAGATTTTCAGATAACCAGGATGGAAAGGTTGAAAACCTGAACTAAGGCACTGACCATGGAAAGGAAGTGCAGATGACAGAATTTCAGATACAGGGCAGTAGAGGGAAGTCCCGGATGCTGTGACCAAATGGTGCTAGGTGACATTGTTTGATTTTGTGTTTAGAGCAGGCAGGGATCCAGACTGGAAGTATGGCTGGTGGAGATCGAGATCCTTCACCAAAGGTGGAAAAGCACTGAGCCAGGAAGGAGGGTGAGCTAGTGAGGACTCTTAGAAGCCAGGTAAGCAAAGCAGTCCCAGGACAGCATTCAGCTGGCCCAGGAGCCCCAGACTCCGAAGACTGGATGACGGAGGATGGGGGTGCTTTATAAAGTGCAAAGTGCCAGGTGCTACCCGTTGGTATTTTGAGGTAGGAAGATCAGCCAGAGGGACCCAAGGATTGGCAGGTCTTAGCTGCCAGCTTAGGTGAGCATTTTAAATTTTAAAACATACAGTTGGAATGAACAGTCAAACTAGGATCACAGGTTAGGTAACAGCACGAAATTTAATGTCTTCCATTTCCATTTTCATAGATGTAAAAATAAAAACACTGGTCTAGGTTTCTGATTGACTTTAATCATACAGTTGACTGGCTGCATGCGCTATACATGGGTTTGGACCATGCTCTAGAGAAGTGGTTCTCAACCTTCCTAACACTGCGACCCTTTTAATACAGTTCCTCATGTGGTGGTGACCCCCAACCATAAAATTGTTTTCGTTGCTACTTCATGACTGTAATTTTGCTGTTGTTACGAATGGGAATATAAACATCCGGTATGCAGGATGGTTTTAGTCGACCCCTGGGAGAGGGGCAGGTTGAGAACCACGGCTCTAGGAAGAGGCTACAGGGTAGCAGTATTGAAGATCCAAAACTCTGAAGTCTAAAAGAAATCCCGAAAGATCAAAAACTTGAAAATACAGTTCTGGAAGAAGTAATTTTAAAATCCTTTCAAAAGACATTTATTGCATTTTAATTTTTATTTTTGCCTTGGGCATGCAGGCATCTATCTGTCTCTGTGCCATATCCCCAGCCTTGTTTATGTGTTTAAAAGGAATTCATTTTTTGAAATAGGAAAGCACGTCAACACTTCACAGGCCACTTTGCATAATTAGATAGGCAGTGAAACACACTGCTGGATACACACCCCTTAGGAGTGTGAGGCTGGAAGATTGTGAGTCGGAGTCCAGATGGGCAGCATAGTGAGACCTTGTCTAAAAATGTTCTAAAAACCAAAAGCAGAGCTGGGTGGTGGTGGCCCTCACCTTTAATCCCAGCACTCGGGAGGCAGAGGCAGGCGGATCTCTGTGAGTTCGAGGCCAGCCTGGGCTACAGAGTGAGTTCCAGGACAGGCTCCACAGCTACACAGAGAAACCCTGTCTCGAAAAAACAAAACAAAACAAAGCAAAACAAAAAAGCAGAGCTCTGTTGCGAGCGGAAGCACTCAGGCATAGTAACCATGTTTGCACAGGTGTAACAGTCGTGAATAGATGAGCCATAGTCATAAAGCATGGCTCCAAGGAGAAATCCATAACTGTGCACTCAGTTCGTTTGCCTTTTCATTTGTTGGTTGTGTTGCTGGGAGCTGATTCTGGGACCTCTTATATGCTGGGCAAAGGCAGGTGGATGTGCTACCACTAGACTGTACAGTCCCAATCCTGTGTGCTTGTTTGTAATTACATTTTTCACTTATGTGTGTGCATGTATGTGTATGTGTCTGGGCATGCACGTGGAGGTCAGATTCCATTCTCACCACTGTATGCTTCCTTCCTGGAGATCCAGATGAGATTGTTGAGCTTGGCAGAGAGTACTTGTCGCTACACTTACCTGCTGAGACACCTTGCCAACTTTTTTTTGAGACAGGCTTTCACACCTGTAGCCTACCCAGTTTGTCTTGGAACTCACCATATAGTCTGGACCTCGGCCTCCATGTGCTGGCACTGATTGCAGGCATGAGGCCGCCTCAACCAGCAACACCCATCTGTGATTATCTGAACTACCGGGACAGACAATTGAAGTCTTTTGGCATAGTGGACCAGTAACCAAGAGGAGTCTGGATAGTGGCATGGGATTTATAATCCCAGGACTCGGGAGGCTGGAACAGGATGTTTACTTTGAGTGCCAGACTAGCCTGGGCTACATAGCAAGACCCTGTCTGAGAAAAACAAACAAACAAACAAACAAACAAAAATGAACAACAGAAGCCAGAGTGGGGTCACCACTGCAGAGTTGTGTTGGTGAGACCGTCCATATTTCATAGATGCAGTTCACTTTTTGCTAAACAGCCTGGAAACCTCTAAGAGACACTATTCAACATGTTGTCCCCCAGGTATCTAAGTATTTGCTTCCTTTGATGTGGTGGGACACGTCACATGTGACCGAAAGAACACTGATACTTTCCCAGAATCTGACTTCCTATCTAGAGCAGTGGTTCTCAGCTGGTGGGTCACAACCCCTTGAGGGTCAAATGCCCCTTTCGCAGGGCTTGCCTAAGATCATCCGAAAACACAGATATTTGCATTATGATTCATGACAGTAGCAAAATGACAGTTATGAAGTAGCCATGAAAATGATGTTATGGTTGAAGGTCCCCACAACACGAGGGACTATATTAACGGGTATATTAGGAAGGTTGAGATCCACTAATCTAGAACACTTGCTCCAGTGGGAATTGTGGTTTGGGACTTTCTGCCTTCAGAATTTTAACATTGGGGATGAAACCTTTTGGGGTTATGGTCTTCAGGATTCCTCCCCTCCTCCCCGCCAGACAGGGTTTCTCTGTGCAGCTCTTGCTGTCCTGGAACTTGCTCTGTAGACCAGGCTGGCCTCGAACTCACAGAGATCCGCCTGCCTCTGCCTCCTGAGTGCTGGGTTTAAAGGTGTGCACCACTGCCACCTCCATCCAATGGTCTTTAGCATTTTCAACTGCAGGGATCTCGCTCTCGCCATTTAAAGACTATGGTGTTTGTCTTGGGTTACTGACTAGTGCTGACAGGGTGTGTACGTACAGAGTTTTCTTCGTGTCAGGAATTAATGTGCATCCTGAGCACGGAAAGCACTCAGGGAAGCTGAGGTAGGTGCCTGAAATGGTGAAGGGAAATGATTGCAAAAAAAAAAAAAAAAAGATCAGCAAAGAGAAAGGTAGCTGAGTTCACCCAAAGTGCTGGGTCTTTTCCCTACGCGTTTGTGGTTTAATATAAAGTAGAGAGAGAAAGATCTAGACTGCAGAAAGAAAATGCAGAGGTAAGGGTGTAACTGAGTGCCTGTCTAGTGTGCGCAAGCGCTGAGTTCGGTTTCCAGCTCCTTTTGTACTCAGGAGGTAGAGGCTAGCGGATCAGGAGTTCAAGGTGACGCTCACCTACGCAGACAGTTGGGGTCCATCCTGGGCTACATGATTTATACCATGTCTCCAAGCAATTTACCTTTGAATTACTGTGATTTCTACCTTATTGTTACTGCCATTTGATGGAGGATTCGAGAATGAGGCTGAGGTTGAGGGAAGGAGCCGGGCCTTTCCATCTTTCCTTTTTCCTGAGTAGTTTCTGCCTGGTATACAACATCCAGAGGCGGAGAGCATACTTCCTTATACTAAAGGGACGTTTGGCTCAGAAGCCCTGAGCAATTCAATGGCCTTGCATATCTCATTATGAGTCCCCAGTCAGTCTGCTGATAAAGGAATCCCGTGTGTGACTGACTGGTGGAGGCCAGGGTTCCCCGAAGTCTTAGGAAACAAGGAGGATAGGTTAGCTGGTTGGATGCCGGGAGAAGAGCCAGTCTGTTCCTGTCACCCAACCCTTCGGCATGCCATGGGGGAGGTGCAGGAGGACACACACCCCCTGAGAGCACAGCGCCCTCAGAAGTCTCCCAGTCATCCACTCTGTGCCCATAAGATGAACACGGCCTTTGTTAACCGGGCAGTCCTGGCACAGTGCCTCATTCACTCTGAGTGTAGCAGAAGCACACGTTAAATATTTATTGAATGATGAACTTAGGCGTGTGTGAGCTGTGATCCCTAACCTTGAAAACAAAAACGCAGTTTAAAAGTTCTTGAACCTCAGCAAACTTAGAATGATTGCTACATGGTCAAAATAGGGCTTTTGGTGTAGCTCAGTGGTAAAAGGCCGGCCTTGATCCCTCTCATAAAAAACAAACAAACAAACAAACAAACAAATAATCCAAATTTTAGAATGCATGAGGCCCTCACACACAAACAACAACAAAAACAACTCTCAAAATTAGCATAAGAGGATTGAGTTGTGTAAATGTATTATTTAGAAATTTGGGGATACAAGCTCATTTTCATGATGCTAGAAATACCTTTTAACCTTATAAGTTACTTAGCAAGTGTATTTAAGGTGTGGCAGCCTGACTAGCGGAGGTTTTCTATTACGGATGAAGACAAACACTGAGTAAGTTCTTCAAGGCTGGTTCCTTCTGGGTTCTAGAGGCCAACCCCACCCCAGATTCAGTCTCCCTCTAGGCCAGTGCTCAGGAACTCCATGGAATTAGAAAACAGGAACCACAATGATATGCTCTAATTTTCTATCTAGTTATCATTAACTATAAATTTCACAAAACCTAGAGTCACCTTAAAAAAGAGTCTCAGTTGAGCGGTTGTCTTTATCAGGTTGGTTGGTGGATGTGTCTAGAAGGGATTGCCTGGATACAGGAGTCCCCAACCAGGTGCTCCTGGGCTGTGTGAGAAAGCTAGCTGGGCTGGGCAGGGAGATGGCTCAGCAGTTACGAGCATGTATCACTCCTGCAGAGGACTGGAGTCCAAGTCCAGAATCATGTCAGGTGGCACACAACTGCCTGTACACACACACACACACACACACACACACACACACACACACACACACACGAGAGAGAGAGAGAGAGAGAGAGAGAGAGAGAGAGAGAGACAGAGACAGAGACAGAGACAGAGACAGAGACAGAGACAGAGAGAGAATAAAATATTTTTAGATTATTTTGCATTATTTGGTGTGTGTATGTGTGTGTGTGTGTGTGTGTGTGTGTGTGTGTGTGTCCATGGAGGCTAGAAGATGGTGTTGGAGTTGTAACTCCCTAGAGCTGGAGTATAGGCTACTATAAGCTGCCTAGTATGGGTGCTGGTAAGCAAACTCTAGTCCTTTGGAAGTGCAGAAAAACACTCTTAACCACTCTTAACCAGTCCCCTAAAAATAATGAAGTAAGTCTTAAAAGTAAAAAGAAAGCTAGGTACGTGTGAGACCATGAGCAAGCCAGCCATCAGTATCCCTCCATGGCTTCTGCTTCTAGGTCCTGTTTAGGCTCTTGCTGGCTCCCTCAGCGATGGCCTGTGTGACTAAGGTGTAAGATGAAATAAAGCTTTCCTACCCCAGGCTGCATTTGATCAGAGTGTTTTATCCCAACAACAGAAATCAAACTAGAACACCAGCTCAGGATTTTCAAGACTGGTTCACTCTGTAGGCTGGCCTGGAACTTGATATGTAGATGAGCACCTGAGATCACAGATGTCTGCTTCCACATCTGGATTTATTCAGTACTAAGGATTGAACCTGTGGCTTTCTGCATGCTAGGCAAGCAGGCTACCAGCAGAGCTACATCTTCAGCACCAAGTAACACATCTTAAATCGTTTCTTCTTTGCTTATCATACCAACTAAACACCCTGTCTCATTTTATATTATTGTACTGTATATAAATAAATGAATGTTTAGAGGTCACTTATGAATCTAAACATTCATTTATTTATATACAGTACTGAGAATTGAACCTAGGGCCCCACACAAGCTAGGCAAGAACTCTTATCTCTGAGGTGTAGCCCTGGCGTGCGTGCGTGCGTGCGTGCATGCGTGTGTGTGTGTGTGTGTGTGTGTGTGTGTGTGTGTGTGTGTTGTGATGTGATGTGTATTAAAGTGTGTGTGTGTGTGTGTGTGGTGTGTGTGTGTGTGTTGTGTGTGTGTGTGTGTGTGTGTGTGTGTGTGTTGATGTGATGTGTATTAAAGTGCCAGCAGAGACAAGAAAAGGATAAGGGTGTTGGGAATCAGATCCCTGGAGCGGGAGTTATAGGTGAGCCACCCATTATGGATGCTGGGGACCAAACTCAGGTCCTCTGCAAGAGCAGCACACGCTCTCAAGCCCTGAGCCATCTCTCCAGCCTCACCTTCCCTGCCTTTTGAGCCGAGCTTCATTCAGTTACCAAAGCAGGATTTTCTCTTTCAGTCCTTCAGCCTTAGCCTCCTAGCTGGGATGCCAGGCCTGGCTCAGGATTTAAAACAGCAGACAGACCAACTCCAACTAGCATGATATTTTTTTTCCCATGGTGGTGAATGTATAGAATCCAAGTCCTTGAGGGGTTAGAAGCAAGAATCCCAGGAGTTGAAGGCCAACCCAGGCTTCATGGGAAGTTCTAGACCAGCCTGGGCCATACAAGGAGACTGTCTCAAGAAATCAAAAACCCAAACTAAACAAATGAAAAGTGCATGCTTTTTTTTCCCCTTGTGGGACGTGTCATGTGGTGCTGTCAGTCACGGGGCCTCTAGCTTCTGCTTCGGCCCCCACCCTCTTTCCTTCCTCTCTCATCGATTCCCATTTGAAGTAAAGAAATTACACCCGAAGGTTGTCACCAGTACTCTACAGATAGTTGGAAATTCTGTTTTCTTGGAGAATAGAAGGATTTAACTGCAAATATATGGACTCTGAAAAAAATAGAATGGAAAGTAATTGTGTTTGTTTTAGGATGAAGTTATGGTTTATCCTTCTGTTTAGGACATAATACTGACAGGTAGCAATACAATTGTATCTCCACTCCTTTTCTTGGTAAACAGCAGTACATGACAAGAAGATTTTTCTATCCTACCTTTAGACATTATGTGTCTTTGTGCCTGGTAGGGGTGGGGGTGGCGTGCATGTCATGGTGTGTGTGTCAGTTCTCTCTCTCCATGTTTAAGTGGGTCCCAGGGATCTTGCAAGGCAAGTGCCTTTACCTAATGAGTCATTTTGTTGCCCCCAGCCCTGCCTTTATCTCCACTTAACCATGGCTCCTGGAGACACTCCCAGGGTGGTATATGTAAGAATGCCCTGATCTTTGCCACAGTTCTTTTGCGTTCTATTGGCAGACTGCCATCCACAAACTTGTGAAAGGCATCCTCTTCCCTTCTGTTCTATTCTGTTTTGAAGTAGGCTCTCATGTAGCTCAGGCTGGCCTTAACCTCTTGATCATGTGCCTCAGGTGTGTACCACACACAAGCCTTTTTGAAATTCTTGTTAGTGTGTCTACGGATTCCCAAGAGTAGGTTACTGGGTCAAAGGTAAATGTGTGTCTTGGTGGATGCTGGCATTCCCACAAAGCTTGTGCTGACTTTGCGGTCCTGAAGCAGTGTGTGAATGCTGCATCTTTACCTGCTTGCCAGCCGATGGTGTTGCTGCTGTTGTTCTTGGATTTCTACCAATCTGATGGCTGAAGCCATACATGGTGACATACCTGTAGTCTCAGCTCCTGGAAGGTGGTGCTAGGGGAATCAGAGAGCCACGGTCATCCTAGGCCACATAGTGAGCTTGATGCCAGCCTGGGCTGCATGAAACCCCCACCCCACCTTAAAAAAAAAATAAAAAAGCCAATCTGATAACGTGCAGTTATGTTTTAATGTAGTTTTTAATGTTCATAATTTCTTGTTTGTTTTCAGGATGGGGTTTCAGGTAAGAGCCCTAGCTATCCTAGAACTGGATTTGTAGACCAGGCTGGCCTTGAACTCACAGAGATTCACCTGGCTCTGCCTCCCTTGTGCTGGGATTAAAGGCATGCGCCACCACTGCCCAGCACTGGTTTGATTGTTGAGACAAACTCTTACAGTGTAGCCCAGGCAGGCCTTGACTCACTGTGTAGACCAGGCTGGCTTGCCCTCCTCTCTCAGCTTCCTGAGTGCTGGCATTACAGGAATGAGCCACCATACCTGGCTTCAAAAGCAAAAACAAAGAGATGGTTGAAATGCTAGATTGAGCAGAGGGCCTCAGGCTTGCTACCCCAGTGCTCTGCCACTGAGCTGTTCCCACAGCCGTGCCTAGACTTTATTATACTCATATTTAATGAATCACAGGGAATCAAAACACCCCAATGAAAGAGAAGCGGTTACTTCTTCACTAGCTGCTTATGCTGAAAATAATGTCAACCTCACACATTTATACATGGGCTGTAGATCCATGAACAAGGCAAATGGAAATAAAATGCCCTCATGAAAAATGCTTCCTTAGAGTTTGGGCTAGCAGCAAAGGTGGGTATTTTATCTTGTATCTAGAATATTTATCGACAAATTGGACTAGTGGGAAGAATGTATTTCAAAAGCAAGATTCCCACCAGGAAGAGCTCTGTATCTAAATGTAGCTTTCACTGAGCTGCCCCAGAGAAAAGAGAAACTATAAGTCAGACCGTGCATGGGCTGGGGACGCTAAAGGCTTACCACTGAAGCGCCACATCAAAATCCTATTTAGTGCCCAAGAATCCTAGGCATTCAAGCCCTGAAGGATTGCTGGGGGTGGGGAGGTACCTCGTGTCTTGGGGCACAGCTGGCATGCTCACACACTTCAGCTTTTTGAGGTAACTTGTACCGAGACTTCAGAACTGAGAGGTTCTCATTAAAGTCCTGAGCTAGTAAATGGATTTTTCTTTGGGTGTTGTTTCAGATAAGTTATGAATATTAGTCACCCCTCAGTTGTGAGCTAGTCAAACCTCTAAGATACAGGACGTTGAGAAAGTCACTGTACTTTGCAAACATGTCTCGGTTAATTGCTTTAGACTATAGGGCAACATGAGGGAAATAAAGTATGGTTCATCTGGCACTGTGCTTGGTTCATAAAAACAAGCAACCATGTAGGCACAAAGAAATGTCTTACGTATGTGTTTGTACATTATGTGATCTGTCTGTCTCTATCTTTCCATCTACTCACCCACACACTCATCATCCATCCATCCCTCATCCATCCATCCCTCCACCCATCCATCCATCCATACATCCCTCATCCATCCATCCATCCATCCATCCATCCCTCATCCATCCATCCATCTATCCATCCATCCATCCCTCCATCCCTCCATCCACAGGCTCTCACTGTGTAGCCCAGGCTACGTCTTAACTTGTGATCCTTTGCCTCAGGCTCCTGAATGAATGCTACGATTACTGGTGTGCCCACCACATCCCATTTTGGAAACCAAATTTTAGAGGATGATTTTCTGTCACATAGGAGAATGTCGTCTCATGGTTACTGAACGTTTGATTTTGGTTTCACTTGGGTACCATCTTCTTACCACTTCTTTGCATTCCCAATCTGATACGTGAATGCCATTTAAGAAAACCCTGGGAAGAGTTTTACTAGCTTTCATTTTTTTTTTTTTTTTTTTTAACCAGGAAACTTCAGAAGGGATGAGTGATGTTCCAGAAAGCTGAAAAACTCTTAGATCCCACATCATTTTTTGCGAAGACTTATTGGGTGTGTTTAAAATATGAGAATGTCCTCTCTCTCGTTATCATTTTTGGGGACGAGGGAGGATAGTATTTGAAATATGCTAATGTCACTTTCTGATGTCTTTTGGGAAAGTAGCTTAGTCAGCTTTGCGTTTTACAGTTGTCTCACAGGCTGCCTCCCTCCAGTTCTTACAGAGCCCAGGGACCTAGAGATTGTTCTAGAGGCCATAAGCCTCTTTTCCGCTCTCAGCCCTTTCCCTTACTAATGGGGGTTCCTCTTATTGTCAAGATGACCGAATTAGGCAGATTGAGCCTACAGGACGGCTACACGAGCTATTTGCTTGTTGTGACAAGGGCTTGTTATGTAGCCTAGACTGACCTCAAACTCATGGTGATCCTCCTGCCTCAGCCCTCTGAGGACTGGGGTAACAGGAATGTCAGCTGCACCTGATTTGTGAGTTATGGTTCACGGGATTGTTCTCATTTTACTGTAGCTGGAGAGGGGCTTTCGGGAGGGTGCTGTAGGCAGCGTGCTCATCTAAGGGGCGGCTGTTGTTAGTCCACTTGAGATGACGCTAACTTAGAAGAGTTCGGAGGTGAAATTTGATGTTGAAACCAAAGACCTGCTGGCAGATTCGAGAGAGGTGAGAGAAGGGAGTAACCAGGTTTTGTTACACTGAGCTAATGGGAAAACGATGGTGTTGATTCCACAGAGACCGGAAGCCTCACATTGGCTCGCACTCACCATCTCCCTTGCTCACTTTGGGACATGCTTGATTGGAAACGTTTGACTAAATACATGGGCACTCTGCTGGCTCATTGGTGCCGATTCCTATTTGTCTCTAAGCCCAACTTTTGTCAACTGGGCACTCAGACAGAGATCCTTAAGCTGTAGTTGATTCCCCCAAACAAAGACAGTAACAAGGTCATCTGTTGTCCTGATCTGACACAACTGCCCTGTGTTCAACAAGAAAGGCAAGAGCCTCTTCCCCGGAACAGGAGGCCTCCACTGAAATCTGCCCTTCTTGGTACTCTCTCTTCAATGCTGTGGTAGAAAATTAGCAATACTTAGTTTGCCATGGTAGACGATCAGTATATTTTATTTCACACGATGAGGGGGTGAGAGAAGAAGGTCAGCTGTTTGCTTAACATATGTCCAGCAGACCTTTTGGAACAAAATGGGAGGAGATTGTCTTGGCAGTTACTATCCCCCATGTGTCTACAACTGGTCATGTGGGTAGAATCGCTGTTCTCTATGCTTCTTCTGCCTTCAGCAAGCATCTCAGCTACCCTGTGTCATCTAGTGGGGGTGACCCAGACCGTCATTTATGAAGAAGCTGGGCCGTTCATGATCCTGCCTAAATTGGGATTCAGTCGTCTTTATTTATATACGTGTATATTTTTGTCTTCTTAATTACACTTATTTATTGGGGGAGGGCGGAGTGGATGTGCCACAACCCGTGTGTAGAGGTCAGAGGACAACTTGAAAGAGTTGGCTTCCCACTTGTGGCTATCAAAGTCAGGTTGTCAGACTCGGGCAGCAAACACCTTTACTGCTGAGCCATCTTGCGGGGCCCAAACTTTATTTTACTGTTTGATATTTATTCTAAGCCATTAGCAGCTGTGGAGTGTGGGCCAGCAACACAGCTCTGCTGCTGTCCTCAGCAGTCTAGAGTGTTCTCTCAGAGACCTCATTAGGAATAGAGCTTAGGAGCCTGGTGGTGGTGGCGCACACCTTTAATCCCAGCACTCCAGACGCAGAGGTAGGTGGATCTCTGTGATTTGAGGATAGCCTGGTCTGCAAATCGAGTTCCAGGACAGCCAGGGCTGCACAGAGAAACCCTGTCTCCAAACAACAACAAGAAAAGAATAGAGCTCATGATAGTTTTCATCACAGGGTTAATAGACAGGCTTAGGCAAAGGCAGGACACACCCAAGTGTGGCTGTGGGCTTCTCAAGAGAGTCACAATTAATGTCTTTAGAATAGCCACATATAATTTTAGTGACTTCTAAAGTTTCATCTCAGAGGACTGCTAAGGAACCCAGATGAGATCATAGGGTGTTTCTTGATGCACACTGGATATGATTGCAGCTCTTCACTGCTGACCCTACCTGTTTTTTCTAAGTTCTAACATAAAAAGAGCAACTTTTCTTTGCCTTTTTCTCTTTCTTTAGATACTAAACAAAGTCCTAAATACGGATGCTCTGGCACTTTGGGCAACCTACAGCTGCTGATAGACCCCATTGCTGACCCTAAGGCAAAGGCATGACTCTTGCTCTTTTTTATCTCGCCTGGCGGCTGCCAGGATTTTAAAATGCCTGCCCTGTTGTTATCCTCTCAAACTAATAAGAGGTCCTCTAGAGCTTCAAAAACAAACAAAACAAAGTCATGAGGGTTGGGGAGGAAGTCAGGTTTTGTTTTTGCTGTAGATAAAACTTTATGATCTTGTTTATGAGATTGCCAGAAGATTTCAGGTTTATATCTTGGAAAGGACTAAGGCCATACTCAAGGCTGTAAGGTTCGGGCCTTCGGCATGGTTCCTTGCTGTTTTAACATTCTTATTTGATGTACACATAGAAAGAATATTTTATTTAGATATCCTCAGCCAATGTCAGTTGTACAGGAATTCTTAACTCTTTGTTGATGAAAGCCTTCAGCCAGACTCTGTAATGAAGGTTTTCTTTCCCTTTCCGTGGCCCTTGATTACCAACAAAAAGCTGCATTCCCATTTTGGGGTGTGTGTGTGTGTGTGTGTGTGTAGCCTGGAAGTTTTCTTTCCCTCCCTCCCTCCCTCCCTCCCTCCCTCCCTCCCTCCCTCCCTCCCTCCCTCCCTCCTTCCTTCCCTCCTTCCCTCTCTCCCTTCCCCTCTCCTTCCCTCCCTCCCTTTCTTTTTGATGCAGGGTCTTATGTAGCCTAGTCTGGCCTTAAACTGGATTTATAGCTAATAGGTTTTTGCTCCCCCTCCCCCATAATAAGTTTCTCCACCAATGCAGTAGGCCAGATCAAGACGAATTAAAATAACAGGTTTATTGAGAGCAACTCCCGGGCAGGTCCTCCACTCCCTCAGATTGGGGCCAGGGGAGTCACACCTGCAGACAAAAGCAGGTATAGGCGAGGGGTGATGATGTGCCCATCACAAGCTGGGGTTGTGCCCAAGTATGGTCAAAACTTAATTTTTAGGCGGGGACTTGGGCAGCTGGTAACTTTTAAGGGAGGAGGCAACAGTAGCAGCCAAGAATGCTAAAGGCTCTCTGAGCTGGGGTGGAGAGGTGGGGTGGAGAGAGAGAGAGAGAGAGAGAGAGAGAGAGAGAGAGAGAGAGAGAGAGAGAGAGAGAGAGAGAGAGAGAGAGAGAGAATGAGAACAGGGCTATCTGGACCATGTAGTGGGGAGCCAGAGGCCCCAACCAAACAATAGCCAGGGATGACCTTCTGTCTGCTCCTCTTCAGTCTACCCACCTTTCCAGGAGTACCCCGCCATGACTAGTTTGTGTGGTGCTGGAGATCATACGTGCTTCATAAACACTCTACCAACTGTACCAAAGCCCGCATCTTTTAACCCGGATGTTTCTACAAAGCTCAGTCTGACCTCCAACGCACAATCCTCCCGTCTCAGCCTCCTGAGTGCTAGGATTGTAGGCATGTACCACCACACCCAGCTTTGCATGTGAATTTTTGAAACATGACCATAGTGCAGGGAATAAAAAGTTACAGGAAAAGTCTATTTTCCCTTTTTGTCTGCTTTCTTGTTTTTTCAAGACAGGGTTTTTCTGTGTAGCCCTGGCTGTCCTGGCACTCATTTTGTAGACCAGACTGGCCTCAAACTCACAGAGATCCACCTGCCTCTGGAGTGCTGGGACTAAAAGCATGCACCCCCACCCTCACCTCGTTTTCCTTATTTCTTAACAGTGAACAATTAGATATCATTGTCAGTAGAAACTGATGAGTGCAGCTCCCACACTATTGAGCCTGTGCTAATAAATGCAACAGTTGTTCATAATCTGGTGGTAAATGACCTTTAAATGCAACCATTTATGGAAGCTGTCCGTGGGGAACAATTTACCTTCCAAATGATGTTCAGGAGTACTTATCATTTAAATATGCTTCTTCTTGTCAATAAGGAATAACAAACACTGGTTAGATTTCTGATGTTGATTCAGACGGTAGGCAATCTGCTGAATAAATTAGTGTAGGTTTGATTTATATTGACCAAAATTTTTTACACTGCCGTGTTACAGGTCAAGGTGACATGCATTTAAATGCACCGTAGAGCAGAGGTCACAACTGACTGACAGGAATGCTTACGCTGTTTTTAATTAACTTTTAAATATTATTCTTAAATTCTTTCTCAAGAGCCAATTATTAGAAACAGGATTGAACTTAACTTAGGATGTTAATGGAGACCTTATTTTAAAAGTCAATAATCTTGATCGTTCTCCTAAAAATTATGGGAGTATATTATGGCTTTATTTTAGCTACTAATTTGTATCAGATACTGAATTCATTAAGCCTTTTCCTTTGATTATTTTCTGGACTGTTCTAAGCTAACATGGACAAAAACCAAAGGAGTGGACAGTTACTCCAGGAAGTGCTTTATGAAGCAAGCCTGTTCTCTTAGTGCTGTGAGCTTACTCATTGATGGTGTTATGTGTATGATACGGAGAGTCATTTGCAGGGGAAGGATGCGGGCGGGGGATTTTCCTAGTCATTCATTAGTGTTTTGGAGGCTTTAATGACCCTGGATTTGCTCTTTGAGAGAGTCTCTTTACATGGAGTCTCATTGCTTTGGCATCTGAACACCGCTGAATACAAAGCATTTGGTGGCCACTCTTCAGTATTTCATTTTCGTCCCATGGAAGAATGTTTGAATAATTCACAGTGGAGTGTGGAACTGTACAAAAGCTTTTATTCTTTCTTTCTAACCCTTTTTTCAAAGCCAAACATGGTGGTACCAACTCTAGCACCAGGGAGGCAGAGGCCAGACCTCTCTAAGTTTGAAGCCAGACTGGACTACTGAGCTGAGATCCTGGCGCCAAACAAACAAAACTCAAAACAAAATAAAAAAAAAAAACAAACAAAAATTAAAAGACAGAACAATGGGAGCTGGAATGATGGCTCAGCAGTTAAGAGTTCTTACTTCTCTTACAGAAGACCCAAGTTTGGTTCCCAGCATTCATGTTGGGCTGCTCATAACTGCCTGTAACTTCAGCTCCAGGGGATCTGAAGCTGTCTTCTGTCCTCACGGGCACAGTGACATGCATCGACAGAGACACACAAATACAAGTAAAATAAAAATTATAAAAACAAACCCAGGGGCTGGAGAGATAGCTCAGCGGTTAAGAACATTGTCTGCTCTTCCAGAGGACGCGGGTTCAATTCCCTGCACCTACATAGCCATGCTCACAACTGTTGGTAACTCCAGTTCCAGGGGATCTGATGCCCTCTTCTGCTCCACAGGATCATGCGTGCATGTAGGGCACATAAGCTCACAAAAGCACATACACATAAAAGATAAAAAAGTAATAAAAAGAAAAACAAATCAAAAACTCTTTGATTTTAACCAGGCAGTATGCTGTGAGGCTTGGGGCAAGCGGGCTGAGGTGTTGCACGCTTTCAGAAGGCGACACAAAGTCCAAACCCTTCATTCCACCCTCCGGAGCAAACAGGCTGCCTGCAGTTCTCGGAAGTGGCCATCCTGGCACTGCCAGGTGAGTGACAGTCGCACTGTGGCTCCTCAGTCTGTGGCATTGTGCCTGCAGTTAATGTGACCGGTCAACATTATCCCCAGATGGCCCCCGATGGCAGCAGCCACGGTGTAGAATATTCACACGGGAGAAAAGGAAGTAGAGACAGTGGCATTGACGGTGGTGAGAAAAGCACTCGGGAGGCAGAGGTGGGTGGGTCTCTGAGTTCGAGGCCAGCCTGGTCTACAGAGCGAGTTCGAGGACAGCCAGGGCTACACAAAGAAACACTGTCTTGAAAAAAAAGAGAAAGAAAGAAAGAAAAGGAAAGAGAGAAAGTGGTGGGGGAGGACGGTGTGGTGTGCCTGGGGGATGAGTCACTCACTGGTGAGAGTGACCGGGAGGGACGGAGGCCTGAGCTGTGTGGCAAGCCGCGCTCTCTCCGGAGGGTCTGAGATGCAGAGGGAGTTGGGGGAAGTGGGGAGCCAAGTGGAAGGCGTTGCGGTTGTCAGCACCAGGTCGGGTGCGGGAGGCAGTGAGAGGAGTGTGCAGGTTCCTTCGTTATTGTCAACCTGACCCATGAACTGATACCTGGGAAAAGCACCTCAATTGAGAAAACGCTTCCATCAGAGCACTAACAGACAAGTCTGTGGGGCATTGGAGCCCAGCTGCCTGGAAGTAGACCATCGCTGGGCACATGGTCCTGGACCTCAGAAGAAAGCCAGCAAAGAGCGTTCGGTCCATAGCTTCTGCGGTCTAGCCTTGAGTTAGTTCTGGCCCTGCCCTCTGAACATAAACCCTTTCCTCCCCGAGTTGCTTTGGGTTGTGGTGATCACAGCAACAGAAACCCACCTAAGACAGGGAGGGGGGCATTGCCAGTGTGACAGTTGCCCCCACTGGAGAGATCTCCTTCCCAAGGGCTGGAGGCTTTGCGTGCCAAAGCCAGTGGCTGACCCAGGTGCTCATCCCTAGCTGCACTTAAGAGTCCCGCAGAAAGGTTACAAACCGGGGACGCCTCATTTCAGAGAGTTTGAGGGTTCTGGGGTGTGGGCTAAGCATCAGCCACTCTGCCTCCTGCTGGGGATTGAACCTAAAGTCTGAACATGCTTGATAAATAAATGGTCTACCGCTGAGCTACACCCCTAGCCCAACATGAGGCTTTTCATTGTGTTGCTTGAGACAGGGTCTCAATGGACAGCCCTTCCTGTCCTGGAAATCCCTATGTTGTAGCTAGAGTTGTCCTGCCTTGCCCACAGTCAGGACAAATCTTTGTCACCCGCCAGTCCCATAGCCACTCAGACCCAGCCAAGTAAACACAGAGACTTATATTGCTTACAAACTGTATGGCCATGGCAGGCTTCTTGCTAACTGTTCTTATATCTTACATTAATCCATTTCCATAAATCTATACCTTGCCACGTGGCTCATGGCTTACTGGCATCTTCACATTCTGCTTGTCCTGGCGGCAGCTGGCAGTGTGACTCCTTCTGCCTTCCTGTTCTCTCAATTCTCCTCTCTGTTAGTCCCGCCTATACTTCCTGCCTAGCCACTGGCCAATCAGTATTTTATTTATTGACCAATCAGAGCAACACATTTGCCATACAGACCATCCCACAGCACTATGTAGACTCGCAGAGATCAGCCTAGCTGTCTGTCTCCCAAGGGCTGTGATTAAAAGCATATGCCACCAGGCCTGGCAGGGAGACTTTTTAAATGGTCGCTTCCTTCCATGATTCTAATGAGCAGTCAGAGGTGAAAGCTACTTCGATATAATGTCCCAGGACCCATGTAGGACCTCTGAGGATATTATTAAGATTTCAGAAAATGGGGTAGAACATGAGGCTATGAAAGGAGTGCAAAACAGCCCCTCCCAATGGTTCTCCAGGCTTTGCCTAGGCCGTGGCACACTCCAGGTGATTCTAATTTGTACAGGGTGGGGTGGGTAGCTTACCCTGTATGATAGCCTCTTTTCTGTTGGTGTGATGAACACTGCGACCAAAAGCAACATAGGGAGGGAAGGGTTTGTTTCATCTTACAGGTTACAAGCTATCGTCAAGGGAAGCCAATGCACAAACTCAAGGCAGGAGCTTGAACCAGAAAACCACAGAGAAAGTGCTCACTGGCTTGCTTCTAAGCTCAGGCTCAGCTACCAGCTCCATCTGCCCAGAGATGGTATCGCCCACAGTGGGCTGGGCCCTCCTATATCAACAAGCAATCAAGAAAATGCCCCACGGATTGCCCAGAGGCCAGTCTGATGGAGGCAAATTCTTGGTTCTTCCCAAGTTCATAACTGAGATGAGCCATCACACCAGTTTGGAAAAGGTGCTCTTGGGAGTGTGTAGTTAGTGTAGCATGATGCAGAAACATAGGTTTGTTTCAAAGATGTAGAGGACCAGCCTATCAACTTCCAATTCTGTAGAAGCTCCTGCAGTACTGGCTGAGAGGCACAGTGACTTCAGAGAGACTCTTCTGACCTCAGCTAACTGGAGGAACTTCTAAGGCCAGCGAGGAAGCCTCCAGGCCAGATCCACTTGGTTCCATCATGGTAGCCTGCTGACTAGTGAGGGAGCTTGTGAAAGTCATCTAACCTTCCACAAATGCTCACAAATACCTCAGCCTTCTCATAGGCTCCAATGTAAATTCTAGATGCGTGGCAAGGGCTTGTGATGTGGGAGCTGCTATTATTTCTGATGCTGCTAATTATATACCCATAATTATACATTATAAATGTTTGACAGTTGGGGTGTAGATGATATCATATATGTTACTTCCCTTTCATTTTATATTAGAATTTTTCTCATCTTCGAATAATTCCGTATTTAATTCACCACTTAAATGAGAAACAGTTCTTTTTCTTAAATTGTTTTCCCCCAATAACATTTTATTGATAATCTGGGAGTTTCACATCATGCACCCCATCACAATCCCTTCCCAGACCTTTTATGTCTGCCCTCCCCCTTGTCACCTCCCCCCCAAAGAAGTAAAAGGTTAAAAAAGAAAGTCCACTTTGTGTTATCTATATACTCACCAAAACGTGGTCAAACTCTCAGGGGCCTGCCCCTTAAATAGAACCGAGTCCTTCCCACCCCACCCCTCCACCGGAAGACATCAGCTGTGGAGAGCTACTCTTCAGGATCTCCGTCACACTTTTTAAGGGTTTTCTTCCGCAGCTTCATGTCTACACTGTTATTTTTTTTTTTCTTGAGGGGGGAGGTGAAGTTGGGGTGGGCAGAGGAGTAGTCACAGGGGCCTTCCACGTCTCTCCTTCCCAAATGTGTGTCTGCAGTCATTCATATGGCAAATGTAGTCTTCTTGCTCTTCATAGTCAGCGGGAGTGTGGATCATGGGCCTCCGCTCGGTTTCCGGCAAAAGCACGGACCACAAGCATGACCCCCTGCTGTAGTAGGACCATGGACCCAGGCAAGGCCCTTGGAGGCTGCTGGGATCATAGATATCAACATGGCTCCAGGTGGCAGTACAGGCCACCCGCATCAGTATGCCCCCCCTGGTGGCAGCATGGCCTGTGGACATTGACGTGGCTTCAGGCTGCAGCAGAGATCATGGACATCCACATGGCCTTTGGAGGTAACTTGGACTATGGACATAAACACAGACCCTGGCTGCAGTAGGATTATGGACCCAGATGCGGCCCCCGGTGGCAGCACAGCTTACAGACATCCATGTGGCCTCAAGTGGCAGGAAAGACCATAGACTTCTGCGTGGCCTCTGATGGCAACCCACATCATGGACATCAAACAAACCTTAGCTGTAACAGGGCCATGGACCCAGTCAGATGTGGCTCTCAGTGGCAGTGAGGACCTAGACCATGGTCTTAGGTGGCAGCTCGGGTCTCTCATATTAACTTGGCCTCTCGTGGCAGCCCAGCCCACGAGCCTTGAAATGGCCCCGGGCCACAGCACAGACCATGGTCATGTACTTGGCCCTCTGTAGAAGTGTGCCACAGACATCACCCCTGCTTACACCAGATTTCGGCTGGAGGGGCTCTGGTAGTCACATGCCTGGCTGGCTCACCCTGCCCCGAAGCACAATTCTTTTTGTTTGTTTGTTTGCTGTAACAAGGTTTCTCTGTGTAGTCTTGGCTATCCTAAAATTCACTCTGTCTACTAGACTGGCCTGGAACTCACAGAGATCCCACCTGCCTCTGCTTCCTGTGTGCTGGGATTAAAGGTATGTGCCACCACCACCCGACTATTTTTGTTTGTTTTTTCAAGACAAGATCCCATGCAGAGTTGGCATAGCCATGGAAGCTCCCATCCTTTCCTTTTGTGTCCAACACTGGCACAATTTACCACAGTGGCTTTGCCCGGGGTCAGCACCACCCTGGACCCTGAGGGAATCCGGAGGAGGCCCAGGGCTCTGCAGCCCCCTCACAGTGCCTGAGAGACTCACACACTTGTACTGCCAGTGCAATGTCACACTCCCTTTGACATTAGAAGGTGTCAAGGACCAAGTATATGTCTTGAAACTCTATGACAAGATTGACCAATAAATGCTTTCAGTGAATTTTTATTTTATGAAGAACCTGGGCTTACATAGTTTGGGCCAAGTGAAGATTATCATGGCCGTGGAAGATGAATTTGAGTTTGAAATTCCCGACACAGATGCAGAGAAGTTCATGTGTCCACAGGAAATTGTAGATTACATTGCAGATAAGAAGGGTGTATAGGAATAAGGTACCAGAACCTTTTTCCTCACAGAGAGGAAGGACTCCAAGAGCACACGATGACATCACAGTTGGCTGACAGTGAGTCCGTTGGACCGGTATTTAAATTGTCCGAGCATTTTACCCTTTTCCCTTTGAAAATAAATCTATTATAAAACAAAACAAAAAAGACAAGGTCCCAGGTGTCTAGCCCTGGCTAGCCTGGAACTAATGTCTAGTGAACTTGAACTTGTGATCCTCCTGCCTCCACCTCCTGAGTGCTAGGATTATATGAGTGGGCTGACATACCTAGCTTTAAATGAAGATTTTAAGCAGTATCATAGGAACTTTCCAGGGCTGCTAAATTAGAAAATGCCATTAATAGCCATCCCACTCTGGATGCTCCATCTTGCCCCAATTACAGACCGACATCAGGCATGCCTTGGTTGCTTCACCTCAGTTAACAGCTGCTAACAGCTGTTGGTTGACCATAGAGCATCCAGCCACTTTCCAACTACCTGGCCTTGCTCTAGGCTTCCCACAGTCTTCTCAGGAAAACTTTTCAGAGATTGGTTTCCTACCTTTTTAGAAGAGGCCAGCCATGCCTACATGTGAAGGTGTCTTCACATTAGATTGGTGCCAAGTAATACCAGTTTTCATTTCACATTGGTGAAATGTACCGTTTGATATTGGAGTACGTTCTTAATAAATGTGCTTACGTTATACATCATTTAAGTACACATTTCCTGATTTGTGGGTCTTTTTTTGTTAATAGTTTACTACCTCCTGCTTGTTTTATATTTTATACTATGGGAAATGATGTTAGACAAAAGACAAATTTGAGTATTCTTTTTAAAATTAGAGTTTAAGAGGCCGGAGAGATGGTTCATTGGTTAAGAGTTGCTTCTTCCTCTTGTAAAGGAAGGGCTGGAGTTTGAATTCCAGCACTCATATAATGACTCCTGACCATCCTAACTCAACTTCCAGGGCATCTGATGCCCTCTCCTGACCTCCATAGGTACACACATGCTACACATAACATACTTGTCAGCAGAACAGTCATGCACATAAAATTAAATAAATAAATAAAAATGGAGTTGAAGATGTGTCAAGAAGCCACTGAGACAACTCAGAATGTCTGTCCGTTTGACTGAGGACCTGCTAGCTGAAGTACACTGTGGGGGGAACTGAAGAAGCCTCACCAAGGAGACGGGAGCCTTGGCATGAGGCTCGTAGTGGTGGCCAGCAGTGGTGGGCAGTGCCCGACTGAGAGTAATCATGGAAGCCATTCCTCTTACCACTGCACGAGAAGTTGCTGAAGAACTGTGGACCATTCCCCAGGCCGTGGGGCATTTGGAGCAAACTGGAAAGGTGAAAAGGTTCAGAAAGCAGATCCCTCATGTGCCAATGGAAAATTGAGAACAGTCACTTTGACCTTTTGTCCTCTTTATTCTATGCAACAACAACTATCCGTTTCTTGATTGGATTGAGACTTGTGTGAAGAGTGGATGTTATATAAAAACCAGCAATGGCTGGCTGGCTCAGTGGTTGGACTGAGAAGATACTCCAAGCACTTTCCAAGGCTGGGCACACAGATGGACGCACGCACGTGCACACGCACACATGCATTCACATACACTCAGGCACATGCTCACAAGTTTATGGCCAGTATTTATAGGGGTAATTGTCTGTGTTTCACCCCTGAAGCACTGCCCCTAGTAGGCAGCAGGTAACTACTAGGTACCTGCCCCCACCTGGGGCGTGGCTGAGATGGGGACCCCTTAAGACCTGAGATGCAAAAGTGCTTGCTCTCTCTTGGCTACCTCGTAATCCTGGATGCTGGATGTGGGACTGCAGACCAAGTCAGAGTTCTCCAGAGAACCAAGTTGGACTGTGCCCCACCTCTCCTGGATCCCATAACTGACCCCTTTGCTTGCTGTAAGTTTACCCAAAATAAGCCTCTTTTGATTATCAGGTAAACTACATGAAGTTTCCACTAAGTTTCATTAATTTCCACTGTAAGTATTGGTTCTGTTGGAGTCTTTGGCAAGTCTAATCCATTGCAGCTCTTTGAATCCCAGTGAAACCATTATGTCTGAGAAGTCGCTCAGCAAATCCTTGGGATGATTAGGAAACAGCAACACATTCAGCCAGCTTTGCTCATCACAAAGGGCCTGGCTCTTATGACAACACCAGCCATACACAGCACAACTAAGGCTTCAAGACATGAACAAACTGGGCTCCAGAGTTTTGTCTCATCCACCATATTCATTGGACCTCTCAAGAATGGACCAACCTTCTTCAAGCCTTTTGATAATTTTTTACAGAGAAAATGCTTCTGTGACCAGCAGAATGCAGAAAATGCCTTTATAAGTTCAGTGATTCCCAAAGCCAGGATCTTCATGGTAGAAGAATAAAAACATCTTGTTGCCAAAAAGACATTGATTATACTGGTTCCTACTTTGATGAATAAAGATGTGTTTGAACCTAGTTACAGTGATTTAGACCACAGTCTGGAAATACAGTTCCTTTTGCACTGGCCTAGTTCATTGCTGTAGTCCGGCAGTGTACAGGGCCCGTCCCCATTCAGACCCGTTCTTGTGTTTTGCTCTGATCAGAAATGACTCCTGACTCACTGCTGTTGAGGTTCCGCCAGGTTCAGATGAGGTCAGTTTGAGTGAAAAGTCATTTTAACATTGAGTTTCTTTTCAGAGCTATTTTTGCAGTCAGAGTTTGTTTTTCTTGAGTTCTGGCTCTAGAAAATTTCTGGGCAACTTTTCTTTCAGTGGCCCAGAGAATTCTAAGCGCCTGGTGGGGAAGCCAGCAGTCTAACTAGAAGTGTAGCTCAGGCTTCGTATGATCTACTCTGAGAGTGTTTGCAACCTGAGTGCTTGGTAGGGCCTGAAGAAGGACCAATGGAAGAGCCAGGCAGTTGGCAGTGGGAAGGGACAGAGATGGGGAGTGGAGGCACAATTTTATATGAGCCCCACTCTGGGAATAAAGTCCAGAATCTAGTAACAGAGCACTTGTCTAGCAGGTACAAGCTCTAGGTTCAGTGCCTAGCCCTGGCCCCCTCCTGCATCATTAGCACCAATATCTATTTTGATTTCTTTTTTCTCAACCAATGGTTTTTGAAGGTCTTCAGTATACTAGGCACTGTCCTGGGCTTTTAGAGAGGTTATCATGTTAGGGGTTTGTTTCTTTTGAAAAGTTTGAAGATGTACTTAATGTGGATGAATGCTTTATCTGAAGACATATGTGTTCACCACGTGTGTGCCTGGTGTCTGCAGAGGTCAGGAGAGCATCGGATCGCCTGGAACTGGCGTTGTAGATGGCTGTGGGCTGCCTCATGAGTGCTGGGAATCGAGCCCAGGGTCTCTGGAAGAGCAGCCAGTGTTCTTAACCATTGAGCCATCTCTCCAGTCCAGGGTTTTATTTCTAAGCCCCTTAATAAATACCAGCCATCTCTTAATGGAGTGAAATAATAAATAGTAGAGGTGTCATTTGATCCGCTGGCCGCTTGTTGTTCTGTGGAGAGAGAAACGTATACATACAGAGATATGTTGTCAAGCATTCACGGGGACAGTTTCTTCCTCATTAGGACAGGCTAACTAGGAGGCTGGGGATATAGCTTTGTTGGTAGAGTGCTTGCCTAGCATGCACAAAGTCCTGGGTTTGATTCCTAGCACCACATAAACATGGTATAGTGTGGTGCATGCCTATAATCCTAGCATTCCAGAGATGGAGGCAGGAGGAGGAGAAGCTTGAGGTCATTCTTGGCTACATACTGAGCTCAGTGCTAATTCAGACTCAATGAGACCCGTGCCTTAAAAAAGCAACAAACAAAGAAGCAGCATCAACAAAAGCAAGAGTGCCAGCCCACGGGCTCATTGCCGCGATGCAATAATACATGGGATGTGCCTGGCAAAGGGTACAGTTAGTTCAGTTGGCGTCGGCAGCCGTTACCATGGTTGTCTCTGTCTTCACAACCTTGGCTCAGCTCCTCTCCTGAGTGCCAGGTGCTAGGCTACAGCTAGGAGAGCCCTGTGGGTTACAGAGAGGCAGCAGAGTGAGGTGAGGTGTCTGGGGTGAGGGATCGCCACACCCTGGAAACTAGGTGGCTCTGTGGAGTCGAGAGGTTGTTGAAGCGGAGGTGTGATGATGAAGTGACTTTGGCTGCTGACTGAGGTAGAGCATCATTTCTGGACCAAACAGCACTGAAGCCAGCACTTGTGGACAGGAAAGAACTAGGGTTAGGCTCGTTTTTTTAATTCTGACCTTTGGGGAAGGATGGTCCATGAGAAAAAGATAGCAGCGTGGTTGAAGAATGAGCTTGGCAAGTGATGAGACCTTGCCGGAGAGGCTCGTGGCCCTACCCTCACTAGCCATGTGCTGAATGGGAACCACTTATTCCAGTACCCTGAGTGTAGAGATAATCGTGACCAGTAGGGGTTGTTTAATCAAATGAAAGGATATTTCTTCCAAATACCTATACACACTTGGCTCTCTGACAGCATTGTTTCTCAAAACTAAAATATTTTGTTGTTTTCAGGCAGGGTCTCCAGTAGCCCAGGCTAGCCTTGAGCTTGCCATCCTCCTGTCTCAGACTCCTGAAGGATCCCAGGCATGTACCACCCTTCTGGGCTATATTAATTTGAGTGCAATTAACCCATAAGCCCTTCCTCTCCCCTCACTATTAAAGCTGAACAGCAACAAAAATAAAGCTTTTCAGGTAAATGTTAGATAAAAATTTCAGAATCGTAAAGGGAAGTTTGACTGAAGTGTATTTTATCCATGAACTGTTTAGACGGTCAAGTGTGTCCAGTAGAGACGATTAAAGCTGATTAATGATATAGCTTTACCAGGTGAAAACATATGATGCCCTGGGAAAAGATGACCCAGAACTCTGTAGAGTACAGACATTCATTCTACCGCCATCTGTGTCCACGCCAAGGTGAGAGTACTCAGGCCTTGTTTCAGCTCAGCTGGGAAGTGTTTTGTCTGTGGTCATCGTCACCTTAAGTTCATGGCACCGTTGAAACTAGAAAGAGGAAACAGAGGGATTTGAGTCCAATTCTTGAGCTGCAGGTCACATTTCTGTGGCCCACAGCTGTGAGCGATGGAGCAGGTTGCGTTCCTTCACTGTGCCTTGGTGTCTTTATCTCTGAAGCAGGGCAGTAAAGATGGATTTTTGTTGTTTA
This sequence comes from Peromyscus maniculatus bairdii, assembly GCF_049852395.1. Lineage (NCBI taxonomy): Eukaryota > Metazoa > Chordata > Mammalia > Rodentia > Cricetidae > Peromyscus > Peromyscus maniculatus. The sequence continues at coordinate 44,235,443 of NC_134870.1, forward strand.
TTTACGTTGGAACATGGTCTCAGGTAGCCCAGGCTGGCCTTATACTGGATATGTAGTTCAGGTAGCCTTGAATCCCTTGGGGACTTAGAAATCTAGTAACTTGACCTTCAGGGGAGACTTCACAAGTAATTTCAACCCCCCCCCCCTTTAGACACACTTGACTGTCTAAACAGTTCATGGATAAAATACACTTCAGTCAAACTTCCCTTTACCATTCTGAAATTTTTATCTGACATATCTGTGTAGCTTTGGGCCTGTCCTGGATCTCGCTCTGTAGACCAGGCTCGAACTCACAGAGATCCGCCTGGCTCTGCCTCCCAAGTGCTGGGATTACAGGTGTGTGCCACCACCGCCCGGGCTGTAGTGGCTAGCTCTGCCCTCTGGTCTCCAGGCAAGCTTTATTTGTTAGAGTGCAAACAAAATATCACCACAGCAGGTGTCTGCGGAGACCGGAAGAAAGTGTCAGATTTCTTGTGATCTGCCTTATGTGGGTGCTGGGAATTGAACCCTGGTCCTTGGGGAGAGCAGCCAGTGCGCTTAGCCTCCACTCCAGCGCTACTCTTGCTAGTTTAAAAAAAAGTTATTGTGTGTGTGTATGCACGCAACCTGCCACGTAGTATGAGATCAGATGACAGCCTGGGGGAGCTGGATCTTTCCTGCCATGTGGGTTCTGGGAATCAAACTCAGTCTTAGGCTGAGTGATGGGCACCTTTACCTATTGAGCCCTTACCAGCCCGCTCTCTCTCCAAATATATATATATGTGTGTGTGTGTGTGTGTGTGTGTGTGTGTGTGTGTGTGTATGTCTATATATGTCTATATATAAAATATATATATATATTATATATGTGTATGTGTGTGTGTATGTGTGTGTACGAAGTTATGGTGAAATGGAAATTTTAAAGAAATTTATTTATTGTATGTTTGTGTCTGAGTGTGTGTATATGTACCATGTGTATGCATGAGCCTGCAGAGTTCAGAAGAAGATGAAAGATCTCCTAGAGCTGCAGTTACTATGTAGGTGCTGGAAACCAAACCCAGATCCTCTACAAGAGTAGTAAGCATTCTTACCCTCTGACCCATCTCTCTAGCACCTGAAGTCTTGACGTCAAATTTTAAACAAAAACTATTGTCTTAGTTAGGGTTTCTATTGCTTTGAAGAGACACCGTGACTGCAGCAACTCTTACAAAGGAAAACATTTCATTGGGGTGGCTTACAGTTGCAGAGCTTTAGTCCGATATCATCATGGTGGGACATGGTGGCATTCAGGCAGACATGGTGCTGGAGAGGTAGCTGAGAGTTCTGCATCTTGGTCCACAAGAAGTGAACTGTCTGCCATACCTACTCCAACAAGGCCACACCTCTAAATATTGCCATTCCCGTGAGCTTATGGGGGCCAAGTACATTCAAACTACCACAACTATCTCCTTCAATTGTGTATTTTACTTTGGAAAACATCACAACATAGATTTTGTGTTTTGTCATTTTTAAGTTTTATGCTTACGAAATTGAAATACCTTGAGCGGGAGTCAATGTTTGTTTTGTGGGATATTCCTTAGAGTAGAGGATGAACTAGGGAGTTTCAGAAATGGAATAACGAACTTGAGTGTTGGGCCTAGTGTTTCTCAGAAGCATGCTGCTGAAATAGGCAGCATTATTTTACTTGCAATCAGCTGAAAATACCTTTTCATTAAGAAAGCATGAATAAGGGGCTAGAGAGATGGCTCAGGGGTGATTGCCGCTCTTGCCAGGACCTACGTTTGGTCCCTAGCACCCATGTGGCAGCTCCCAACTGCCTGTAACTCCAGTTCTAAGGGATCTGATATTCTCTTTTGAACATCATGGGTACCAGGCGCACATGTGGTGCACAGACATATATGCAAGGCAAAGTACTCATAAACGTAAGAGTAAATAAACCTTCAAAAAAAAGAGTGCCTGAATAAACCTGGTCATGGTGGATACACATCTAGTCCTAGTAGCTGGGAGGATGAGGCATGAGGATTGCCCTAGGCTAGCCTGTGCTATACAGCAATTCCAGATAAGCCTCAACTACACAAAGCAAACAAATGCGCGCGCGCGTGCGTGCGTGTGTGTGTGTGTGTGTGTGTGTGTGTGTGTGTGTGTGTACATCTGAGTATGTATCCATAGACATATCTGAAGAAACTATTAGAGGGAAGCTGGGGAGGAGACCAGAGAGGAACGAACCCTGTGAGCACTGCTGTCCGTATGCCCTTTATCTGGTGGTTAGTGCTCCATTTTTCAAATGTGCTTTTACAAAAAAGAAAAGAAAAAAAAATCCAGAGTCAGATCACGTCACTTCGAGAGGATGTATGCACCTACCTGCCAGCTTCCATCCAGCTCAGCCCTTCTAATGGAGCCCAGGGTTGATTTTTGCCTATAAAAGTAGAAAATGGACCTGATAAAAATGTTTAGTCTGCAAGACCTCCTTTTATTTATCATATCAGAAAAGAACAATGTTTTGTTGGGCTGTGGTCAAAACAGAAGGCGACCTTGCTTGTTCAGAAAAGCTCAAATCCTGGAGATAAGGGGGCCGAGTAATCGAGCACAATGGGAAGAGTGGAGTGTAATTATTTGTAGCTTGTCAAGTGGAGCCCTTTCGAGCCCCCAGTGATTCGAATCTGGGAACTCTGCGCAGTTCTGTAAACTAACCCCAGGCAGCATCAGAGAAATCTCCCTGGCCTGCAGACAGCCCCGAAATTGCATCAGTTTGTCATGCACCAAGCATGCCAGCTTCACACAATATCATTTGGTTGCAAATGGGCCTGGCCCCAAAGCTCTGGAACACAGTCTGTGGTATCTGACTCTTGGCCTGCGATTTGTCATGTCCCTGCTGCTATCAGTGTGCAGTAATTTTAATAGGTTCTGATGGCTTCCTTGGGGAAACACAGGATGCATCTGGTTTGGACATAGGGTGTGGCAGGGTTTCTTCTGGCCAAAGATAACAAGAGTGTGCACAGGAAACTTAGAAATTCATTTGACTTCATTAAAATGTAGTTGTAGGAGCACTAATTTCCGATTTAAAATTCATTGAACAGTTTAATATTTATATAACACTGTGGGTTTTTTTTTTCTTTAGTTGACTCTAAAAATACATTATTGACTGAAGGCAGACTGGACTTTTAGAAGTCACAGCTGTAAGAATGGAGTCAATGTAGGGTGATGGATAACTTGGCCCTTCACTACTCACTCATAAGTGTATAGGCCATGGCTCTCAGCAGTATTGGTGTTAGAACATTGAAAATTGGGCCGATAGACTCCACCCTAGACCTGCAGAACCCCATCTGTATTCTCATTCTCATGAGCTCCCTGGAGGATTGACCTGTATATGAAAGTTGGCAAAGCTTTGGAGGGAATAAAAGTCCATTTTTCTGAGTCTGTTTGCTTTGGGCCATTTGATCAATTTACTCATAGCTTCAGAATTCTCATCTACAAATTGGGGATCACAGTAATTGTTACCACATTGTATTTTGAAGAATCAGTAGTGTCTGCCTACAGGTATAGTAGCTGAGAGAGAGAATGCATACCATAAGTAAAAGATGGATATGGTGTTGACTCCATAAACTTCTCTTCAGAGCATTAGAAAATGCCTAATTGTGAAATGATTCACCTGTGATTTCCATGGTACCAGGATCATTAAGATTAACTTTTACCAAGCTTGGCTGACTCTAGTGTCAGGATGGGAGTATTGTCACATCACCGCTTACCTTGTTAAGCCCTACAGCATCATTGTGTCATGACTTAGAGTTACAGCTAAGCCAGGGTAAGTGCTGGCTGCCTGGAAAGAAGTCCCTATTGTTGGAGGTTGGTACCATCTTGGGGCATGTAGATTCTCTTTCAGAGCCCCTGGCTCCATGGCCTTGGCCCAACTATATGTACAGAACTCCTGCCCTCTTTATGCCCTTGTTCTGGACTCAGTGTGGGTACCTGGGCCTCTCTTCATCCCCGAGTATGATTGTCACAGTAGGAATACAAGCAAGACCTATGAGGAAAAACACAGCAGTGAAAAATGAATGCCAAGGGGTTTGGTTGGGTAGGAATAATGACTCCCTGTGTTCTGCAGCACAATAGAGTAACTGTGGTTGACAGCACAGTGGGTATTTCAAAGTAGCTAACAGAGCATTTTGACTGTTTCCAAGAGAAACAAATGGTAAATGCCAGAGCCAAGATTACCCCGATCAGATGCTATTCATTGTACTTTCTGAAATGTCACAGGGAGTCCCCTCCAAACATGTACAATTGTTGTGTGTCAATAAATGACAGAGATACTTTTTATAGAGTTATGAGCCATTTAGAGCAGAGTGGTAGTCACCAGAAGCCAGGGAGCATGAGGGGAAGGTAGAGAAGGGTGGGCAGATTGCTGGTGCTGAGGTACCTGAGGTGTACGCTAGAGAGGCTGTGGAAAATGGTAACCTACTGTACATTTCTCAGAGCTAGAAGGACGGATTAAAAGTTGTCATCATAAAGAATCGATAAATGAGGTGGTGATGTTTAACTTGATTTAACTATTTAACAAAATGTGTTCCTATGAATTTATATGACTTTTGTATGATTTTATGTATCTGATATTTAAATTTTAAAAACAAACAGCTGGATATAAAAGTAATGAATTGGATTCCTTTCCTCTTTTTTTCCCCTTCACAATGAATCTCAGAGCCATTAATCTGTCATCAGTGCAGAGTTGATAGCTCTTGTTGGTGAAGTGGGGAGCATTGAATCTTCTTTTCATATAGGTTTTATTCACAAAAGAGGACCAGCTATAGTTTGTTGGGGCTTTTTTTTGTTTTGTTTTGTTTTCCTGTTTGGGGGTCACACCCAGAGCCTTGTACCTGATGAGTTAAGTGCTCCAACATTGAGCACATACTCATCTGTGGCTGTAAGTTTTCTTGTGTCCCACCTGGCCCATGGTCAGGACAAATCTCTCTCACCAACCGGTCCCGCAGCTGCTCAGACCCAACTAAACACACAGAGGCTTTATTATTTTTAAACTTTGGCCATGGCAGGCTTCTTGCTAGCTAGCTCTTACATATAAAATTAACTCATTTCTATAAATCTATGCTTTGCCATATGGCTTGTGGTTTACCGGTACTTTTACATCTTGCTTCTCCTGGTGGTGGCTAGCAGCGTCTCCTCCCTCTGCCTTTCTCCTTCCTCTCTCTCTAGTTGGAATGTCCCGCCTAACCTTATTCTGCCTCACCATTGGCCAAACAGCTTTATTTATCAACCAATCAGAGCAACACATATTCACAGCATATAGAACAATATCACCCATCATTTCCCTTTTCTTTCTACTCAAAAGGAAGGTTTTAACTTCAACATAGTAAAATTAATATAATAAAACAGTTATCAAGCAAGAATTACAGTTATAATATCTAGTCTATTTGTATTTGGCAAAATTAAAGAAGATATCCTATCCTATATTTTGTGAGTCTAAGGTTTTATATCTATCTCCCTTATCTCTTGTCATAACCGAGGAATACTATATCTTGTCTTCAACTGCATCAAAGACCTTAGAAGGATACACCATTATCTAAGTAAACAGGAAGTACATTGTAAGCAACTTTCAAAAATCTAGAATGACAGAGACAGCTGTCTGCCTGGACAGTCAACCCAAGTTCTCTGCAACATTGGGGCATCTGTCTTCAGCCCATAGGCCTAGAGTCTCTCAGTCACTTTTCTCTGTGTCTTGTAGAATGTCTGGCAGTTTCTTCTGCAAAGTGGGAACCTGAAGGACCATTTTGTTTTGCAAAGTTCAGTGGTCACCTTCCTATGGGTCCTGCATATCCAGTCGATAAAACAGTTTGTCAAGCAGTCCGGGCAGGAACAGCTTCTTGCCCAAATGGCTATTTTTGCCAAGAAGAAAATAAACTCCATATGGAGTGTCTTTGCCCATCTTTCTCTCTGAAGTAAATCGGTGTTGCCAGGAGCAGACGTGTCTGATTGTCTAGGAAAGTCTAAGTTTTTAAAACATTTTAAATGCTGTATTCTGCAGGTCTTTGAAATGTTTGAAGATTACCTATCTAATTGAATTATATCTATGTATACCTAGAAAATTTAACATAACTATAAATTTGACTATCATAGAAGACTAATTATTAATCTGTATTTCTTAATTATCCATTATAATTTAAATGAGCTGCGTAAACATAATACCTTAAACAAGAGTAGAAATATACATATAGTATAACAAAATTAACTTTAAATTTGTATCAATAAACTAAAATCTATACCAATGTAAAACATTTTAAGCAAGTTGCTCTTTAAAAGTATTTTCAACAATCCATCCTTTTATCCTATCATATCTATATCCTATATTTTCATATCATACCCCCTTTCTTCTTTTAGAAAGATATTGACTATGACCAATAATAATTTGTAACCAACAACCTAAACAAAGACAAACATCCATAATCTATTTTGGGGGGATGTGGGTGTAGTTTTTTAGGCTATTTCCTGTTGATAAAGGGTGCTGTATTCTTATGGGGTCCTGAGAAAATTAAGAATTATGGTCACGTCCTGACTGGAATAATCTGTGATGTTATAGTTTTTGAGCCAGTTGCTTTGAAGCTGTTTGGATGTTGGATCATCTGGATCTCTCAGGGGGTCTTCCTTGATCAAACCATATTAGCCTGGAAACAATCCATAGGTTCTCATCTTCATAGGAAACAAAAGCAGAACCTCTTTTTCAAAGTAACATATCCTTAGACATAAACTTTGAAGTCCAGATATTATATATATATATATATATATATATATATATATATATATATATATATATATGTTGGCTTAACTCAACAGCTTTTACAATCAAATGTCTTTCTGCAGTTAAAAATCCCAAAGACAATATAATCCAGACTCTGTGTGATTTCTATGTTTACAGGGCTTATATTTTATATTACTTTTACTGTCTCTTTAAAGACTTTATTTTTAAAAACTATTCTTTATATAACGTCTATCCTTCTTTTCCTCTTTCTTGTAAGCATACGTACATTTTTACATACATTGTAAACAGTTTAGAGTTTTATTTAATCTGAATCTGTTTTATTGTGAATCTGTAATCTTTCTCTGACCAGGAGAGATTTTAAATTGTTAAACTGCATGACTAGTACAAAACGTGGCAGCCTTGGCTGCTGACTCCACCCACCTCAGCTTCCCAATATGGCAGCAGCATGTTTACAGCCAGCTCTTGGAAGCAGTGGGTCTATGCCTCCATTAAATCAGCGTGTAGCTCAGAAACCCCTTTTTTTTATGTGTGTGTATTAGCAAAAGCTATATCCACCATGCACCATGTTGTATGGCTTACAGAAAACTCTGTGTAACTCGGTGGGAACCGCCACGCTGCACTCAAGCCCAAATGCTGCTGCGTCTCACAACCCACATGAGACATGAAGCAGGAATCTGTTTTTGGCTCTGTTTAGAATTGCTTATTAAGTATTTTCAGGTTTCAGGTGGAAACTTGAGACCCATGTTGGGCGCCAAATGTATTTGTAAATTTTCTCTTTGAAACAAATTGATTCAACAGGGCATGGTGGTTGATGCCATGTGTTAGTCTGCCCTCTTTCCATCCCTCCTATTGTTTTTTTCCCTAGTGATCTGATGGCCTGTCATCCTGTCAGTACCATCCCCGGGTCTTTCATTCAGTCAAGTACCTGTCATTTGTGCTGTAAAATACCTGCGAGAGGTAGTTAGCACATTTATTAAGAGTGTAGGCCCTGGAACCCCACAACCTAAGTTCAAATCCCCACACTACTCAATATTATGGCTCTTCTGGCTAAACATCATTTAGCATTTCTGTGCCTCAGTTGCTCATTTGTCAAGTGAGGATAATGGTAGTATCAAGTGTGAATTTTTACTTATGTAATTTAATAAACTGTTGCTCAGAAGTATGTCTGACTCACAACACACACTCAAATGAATGTTCTGGTTGTAGTGGGGATCATACAAACACAGAATGAGCAACCAGGCGTTTGCTCAATTGGCTGTGTCACTGATCTCCTTCTTTCTCACATATTCACCTTCATTTAAGTGCAACCCTGAGTAACCATCGGAATCCCCAGTTTTAAGCACTAGGCGATCATGGCTTCCCCAACCCCTCAAAAATGGATTTTTGACTCTCATTACACCACAGAAAAATGAACTAGTAGCCCCCCCTGCTGGCCATTTGGTCTGTGGGTTCTAGATAGTAAGTATAAGTTCTAAGCAGTAAGTATACTTATCTACACTTGATTTAGAGACAGAGCCTTGCAGTAGAGCCCAGGTTGGCCTCAAACTCATTATCTCCCTAAATCAGCTTTCCAAGTGCTGGGATCATATGCAAATGCCATATGTATGATATAGGATGGAACATATTTCTGAAATAATTTGAAATATACAAAAAATTATAAAAATGGTGCAAACCATTATCATTTCAGGATGGGCAGGTTCATCCCTTCTAAAAAGCCTTGCTGCTTTGCTTTGTCATTCTGTCCCTGCCCCTCCCATGTTGCACCTGTCCCCACATTGTCTACAGAACCAATGGAGACTATATTGTGTACATTATCTGTGCCTCATTATTCTCTGAATCCTGGGGATGTTATTCTCTTAACATGACCACTGTAAAATAACCAGGATTCTTAACATTAACATTATACTTTGTAGCTCACATTCCAAATGCTTCACTTGTCTCAGTAATGTCCTTTATTCCCCCCCCCCCTGTGTAGGAGGTAGACAATGCATTATATTTAGTTGTCATTTGGTCCTCTTTCATGTTGAGCTGTCTCTCAGCTTTTCTTTGTCTCCCATGACATTACCATTTGGGTACAAGACAGGTCAGTCAGTATAGACTGTCGGCTTCTTCTGGACTTCCCTGATGGGCCAATTGAGAAGATGCATTAGGGGATGAAAAGCTCCATAAGCAATGGCTATGGCTTCTGCTTATCACTAACTGTCGATGCTAATTTTGACTGCTTGGTTAGGCTTTGTTGATTTTTTTCATTAAAAAAAAATTGATTTTGCATCAAAAAGAAGACCGGGGCTGCACCTCTCTTCAGTAACACTATAAACCAAAAAAAGCATGGAGTAACATATGTCAGACCCTGAAAGCAGTAGCTTCCAAACAAGATAACTTTAAATGCAAATAGCTTCAACTCATCAATAAAAAGACACAGACTAAGGGATTCGATTAAAAAACAAGTTACCCCCCTGAAGGAACACATCTCACTGGCAAAGCACATACCTACCGAGAGTCAAGCTGATATAACTATTCTGATTGCTGATAATGACTACAAACTAACGTTATGGAGATGAAGAAGGCCACTATGAACTACAGAAGGGGACGACCCATCAATAAGCCGTCCAGTGGGTGAGAGCACTTGCTTTATAAGCTTGGGGCCAATATGCCCCATAAAGTCTCAAGTTTGGATTCCCAACACTCACATCAAGTCTCAGTGTGTCTGTTAGTATGTGATGGTGAGGCTAGAGACAGGAGAATCTTGGGGTTTTGCCAGCTGTCTGGTGCTAGCTGAATAAACAATAAGCTCCAGCTTCATTAGGAACAATGTCTCAGAAGAATAAGGTGGAGAGTTATAGAGTAAGACACTTGATGTCCTTCTCTGGCCTCCACATGTGTACATACAAACACATGAACACACATATAAATGACATACCAATAATAAATATATATGCACTGAATATTGGGGCAAACTAAGTTGTGCTCTTTCACTCCCAAATCACAACACCTCACCCCAGTGACCCAGTGATTGAGCAGAGGAATGATTTTTGCCTCAGAAAGTTATTTTATCATTAATTATGTCCTGGTGTTTCTTTCACATTCATTAGCTGGTACCTTCTTTACAGAAGAGAAGGGCCCTCCTCTCCCTCCTTCCCACTCTCTATAGGCTTGTGACGACTCTAAAAATTTTTTTGACATATCTTTTTTTTTTAGTTGCAAACTTGACCTTTCCACTCTGATGACCTAGGCACATGACTCTATTTGTTTTTGATTGCCATTTCTTGCTTTCTGTCCAGAATATACAAGTTCATTTTAGACATTCCAAATTCCAAGGACAGAAACGAAGATCTTAGTGGAAAGTGTGCTTCTACACCCTTTCAGTAGAGAGCTGGGAAGCATGCTATTTGTATATCGCATATTCATAAGCATCCTCCTCGCTTCATATGTCATATTCAAATGGAAAATTCCTGATTTGAGTTGCATGGAACCAGAAGTGGTTTGGTTTTCAGATTTTGGAATGTTTGCAGTGAGCAGTAAAGTGGGGTTTTTTTTTTTTGTTTGTTTGTTTTGTTTTTTTGAGACAGGATTTCACTGTGGAACTTTGCACCTCTTCCTGGATCTCACTCTGTAGACAAGGCGGGCCTCAAACTCATAGAGATCTGCCTGCCTCTGCCTTCTGAGTGCTGGGATTAAAGGTGAGCGCCACCACTGCCTGTTTTTTTTTTTCCTTTTTTATAGAACCCAATTTTAAACACTTAATTTACTTACATTTCTTGTTTACCTTTTACACATGTCCTGAAGGTAATTTTTTCCAGTTAGAGGTAATTTAAAAAAATGTGTGTAGAACACCTGTATTTTGGCTTCTGACCTATCACATGAATTTGGGTGTGGAGTTTTCTAGTTGGGGCATCATTGCTTTGTCTTAGAGCTCATCCTATTACCTTTGTACAGTCAGAGTACTATATTCAGAGTGTCCTTGAGTCAACCATTTGCTTTGTATGGTCTTGAGATCAATTCAATATACAGCTATTTCTCTTTCTGTTAATATTGAAATTTAAATTTGTGGGGGCTGAGGGTGTTGCTCAGCTGTGGAACTATGTATGCTTAGCATCTGCAAGGCTCTGGGCCCAATCCCAAGTATCCAAGATGTAAAAAATAAAGTCTTAAGACCAGGAATGCGCACAGAACATATGCTGGCTCTAGAGCTGTAACTATATACAAAGATCTTACTGGTGATGTAAGGAAGAGCAGTATATGTATATTCTGCCCCTGGGGTGGAGTGTCCTGACATTTCAGTGTCTAGACATGTTTCATAAGGAAGTGGGCTGGGCAGAACAGTGGATTAATACCTTGTGTAGGTATGTGTACACGCACGTTTGTGTGTTGTTTGTTTCTGGCAAACCTAAGACCTCTCACGCATGTTGTGCATAGTGGTTACATGTACTTGAGTGTTTTCTAAATTCTCAGTATCAGCTGCATACTCTTATAGAAGCAGGATGATATTAAGTAAACTATTATACTGTGCTTCTAAGTCAAAATAAACCTTGTAAGTTAAAATAAATATTCTTCAGTACATCATGTTAAATAAACTTAATGGAACTGTAAGCGCCCAGTTTCAGTAAGTCGTTTCATTTTAATTTGTTTTATGTTGTTTACATTTATTTATTTATTCATTTATTTGTGTGTGTGTGTGTGTGTGTGTGTGTGTGTGTGTGTGTGTGTGTGTGTGTGTGTTGTGCAACAGTGCTCCTGTGGAGGTCAGAAGACAGTTTGTGGGAATCAGTTTTCTCCTTCACTAGATGGATTCTGGAATCGAACTCAGGTTGTCTGGCTTGGCAGCAGACTCCTCTTTACTCACTAAACCATCTCACTGAGCCCTGTTTTGTTTAAATAACGCAGAATTAGAGATTTTATAAAAGATTTTTTTTTTAAAGATTTATTTATTATGTATAGTGTTCTGTTTGCATGTACCCCTGCAGGCCAGAAGAGGGCACCAGATCTCATTATAGATGGCTGTGCGCCACCATGTGGTTGCTGGGAATTGAACTCAGGCCCTCTGGAAGAGCAGCCAGTGCTCTTAACCTCTGAGCCATCTCTCCAGCCCCAAAAGATTTTTAATATGACCTTGAGAGTTGGGAAAGAAGAGAAGACACCCCCAAGTGTGGGTGTGTGCTCCTCGGGGAGAATCTTTGCTTGTTTATTTTAGAGACAGCTTGGCCTCCAACTCACAGCAGTCCTCCTGCCTCTACGGGAAAACAAGAGATTAGAGATGTAGTTCCATGGGTAGAGTGCTTGTCTAGCATGCAGGGAGCCCTGTGCGCAATCCCCGGTACCGCATAAACCAGATACTGTGGTACATAACCCCATCACCTGGGAGGTAACGGCAGGAGGATCCAAGGTTATTCTCACCTACACAGCATATCGAGTTTGAGGCCAGCCTGGGCTGTATGTGACTCTGTCTGGAAGGGGTGGGTAGAGGAGGGAGGAAGAGACTTTTCATGGTAGATCATATTATTGAGCCAAAATTGTTCCTTTTCCGTTTTATCCGTTGCTTTTTAAAGATCTGTGCTGAGTTTATACCCCGTGCTGTAAATTACAGAGCAGTGCCCCTGGCTCTGGGTTCAAGGCTGCATGGTGAGTTCCTAGTGCAGCCAGGTTCCCTTGAGTCAGTTGACTTACTGCGTAGTGTTACTGCCGGATGGTTGGTGCAGGTGACGGAGCCCTTCTGAATGTGCTGGACTTGCCACATTGGCTGGATAGACTTGCCACATTGGCTGGATAGACTTGCCACATTGGCTGGATAGACTTGCCACACTGGCTGGATAGACTTGTCACACTGGCTGGATAGACTTGCCACATTGGCTGGATAGACTTGTCACATTGGCTGGATAGACTTGCCACATTGGCTGGATAGACTTGCCACATTGGCTGGATAGACTTGCCACATTGGCTGGATAGACTTGCCACACTGGCTGGAAACCATGTGTAGCGAGTTATCTGCGCAGGACGGCAGCCATTTTGGCCTTGAGGTTTTTGGTTACACCTGAGCTGTTTCCATCGGCCGAGGTCTGTCGGGTTGCAGTTTTCTGGCTGACTGAAAACAGATTTGGCCTGTCTTTTCCTGAGCCTCTCTGTGTCTTTCCTGCTTCTGCGGTATAACCCATGGTTTGTTCCCGCCTTGACCTTCACTAACAGCTGTTATGTCCAGGTTTCAGGGACCCCCAAAAACCACCACGGAGACCGAATCCCGCATGTAAAAGCAAAGAGCCTTTATTTCAAGCTCCAGGGCTTGGTCCCTCTGTTTGACACATCAGTGAGCAGAGAGCCCTGAGCCCAGGCAGGATAGAGTTTTTATCATAACAGAGGTTGGGGTGAGGGGATTTCCAGGGTCCAGGACCCTGACTGGCTGACATTTGTCTAGGGGTATCTGTAAAACAAAAATAGGTGTGTGCTAGACTCAGGGACATCTGGCCACCTTATCTAATGGTTGGGATGTTTGGGATGTTAGGTACTTCCCCATCCCTGGGTGGATCCCTGGGTGGCTTCAGCTTAGGGCTTTTCCTGGATCTGGATGTTGCCTTCCTGGAAGCCTGTCACAGAAGCTGTGTCTGGGCCCCTAGGCCTGTCATGGCAGCTGTGTGGTCAAGCTGTTTTGGGGCCCCTCCACAACAACCCGTGGCTTGGTCCTGCCTTGACCTTCGTTCTGCAATGGGGAGCCCTGCACACATAAATTTCCAGAGGAAGTTTCGAGTAAATGCCCTCTATGATTGTAGGAGAGTCCTGCAAACCCAGCTAATGAGCTGTAAGGGTGGTTCACAGCTGGTTTTAAATAGAACTAAACTTCCTCCCAATTATGGGGGATTTAAGTAGTACACATTTTTGAAAATTATTTTTTGCTTTATTTCATATGTATGTGTGTTTTACCTACATGCATATCTGTGTACCACATGCATGTTTGAGGCCCATAAAAGCCAGAAGAGGCCATCGGATTCCCTGGAACTGGAGTTACAGATGGTTATGAGCTGCCATGTAGGTGCCACGGACTGAACCTCAGTCCTCTGGAAAAGCACCAGTGCTCATAACGACTGAATCTCTCCAACCTCAGTATTACATAAACTTTGATAATTGTGCAATATGGCAGACTTCTGCTTAATTTTGTATCAGTATTTTTGCCCTGAATGACTTTCTCACACTTTTCTTCATGTTACTGTCTTGTCTCCATACTACTTCATTGTTAATGGTTCATGCCATCACGAATAACCTTAGCATGTCTTGTCTTCCCATATGTGCTATAGCAAAGTAATGTAAAGCCCATTTATAGTTTTCAGCTTTTAGAATCAATTTGTACCTAAAATGTAAATATTTGGTAGTGATGTCAAAATTACAAATATTAGGAGTGTCTGTGTTGTTGCTAGAGATGGAGCCCAGGGCCTTGTACCAGGTAGATGCTCCACCCCTGAATCACACCCCCAGCCTAGGTATTTTTGACAACATTAAAGTAAAGAGGATCTCTTTACAAAATAGTTTTCACTCAAGAGTAAGGCTATATAAACATAAAGCACAGGGGGTATGTTGCTGGAGAGGTGGCTCAGTGCCTAAGAACACATGCTTTTCTTGTACAAGTTCAGTTCCCAAAGCTTGCAGAGCAGAGGTTTTTAAAAATTATTATTATTAACATCTTTTGCTTGTTTTTAGGTTTCTCTGTATAGCCCTGGCTGTCCTGGAACTCATTCTGTAGACCAGGCTGGCCTGGAACTCAAGAGATTCACCTGCTTCTGTCTTCTGAGAGCTGGGGGTTAAAAGCATGAGCCACCACTTCTGGCTTTATTTATTTATTTACTTTAGTCTTTGGATAATGAAATTGCGTGCCATTGGCACACATATCCCTTCTAACTTTCCTTTTCCATAGCCATGGCAGACATTGCTAATTGATCCCAGCACTGTTGCTGTTGATTATACCTTAGAAACCTTAGCAATATAATGTTGCCATCCTTATCAGTCAGATTTGGCTTCCGAGTCACACATCCTGTTCTTAAGGTAGTTTTGCCAACAAGGTAGCGTCACAGACAGAATTTGCCATGTATATATTCATGTCACTCTGCTGGTCTGGTTTGACTGAAGTAGGGTTAGGAACTGCTGGCTTGATCTCAGGTTCCTTTTTTTTTTTCTTCCTGAGAAAAGGTTTCTCTGTGTAACAGTCCTAGAACTTTCTCTCTGTAGACCAGGCTGGCCTCGAACTCACAGAGATCCGCCTGCCTCTGCCTCCCGAGTGCTGGGATTAAAGGAGTGCACCACCACCACCACCACCACCACCACTGCCCGGTGTCTCTCAGGATCTTATGCACCTACCATGTCCTCTCCTCTCTGGAACTTCCTATCTTCTCTTGTCCCGGACCACTCTATTTTAAACAGATGTGATTTACTGAATGGTTCTCTACCCACTTCCCAGTCTTTTTCCAGCTGCTTGGTCTTGGGTTCATTCACTCTCTGTGGTGGAATTCACTAGCGGCACGTGTAGAGGCAGAAAAGGAATTCTTAAATCTCGCCTTGTTTCTGTGATAGCCCACAGCTTATTTAAAATAGGCCACAGCTTGTTTACGAAGCAGCTGACTCCTCCTTGCCACTGTTTTCTGGGTTTGTGTGACTTTTAACCAATGATCGCATTAAGTGCCTGCCCTCAGCCAAACATAACGGCCCCAGTGAGGTTAACTCTAACCACTAGCCAGAAGTGCTGATGGGATTTGGAAATTATGAATGGAACAGACGAGTGAAAGCTCCAGATCCTAAGTGCATCAGTTAGACTTGAAAGGCGGACATGGGACTCTCAGCTTCTCACTCAGTTTCAGAACAGCGTGCGCCAGTCACATGTCACCTAACAGGCGACAGAAATGTGCCTGTGAAGCCTCTGCCCGTGCGTGGACCTTCTGAGCCCCATTGTCTCGTTGCTATACCAGTAGGTGTCACTGTGTGCATTAAATGAAAATCAAAGATGTCATTAAACGAATCTTCAAATTAAGCATTATTACAGGTTTTTCCAACAGTCAGCTCCCCAAAATAAGCAAGGATACTTATGCCCATCTCCCCCACCCCCTTTTCATGTCTGGAAAAAGCTACCTTCTTGGGCTCCGTTAAGAAAACACAACCTTGTTCTTTCTTCCCACCTTAAGTGAGCTCTCACGTGCATACGAAGATTGTAACGTTGGATGCATTGCCTGGAATCGGAAGGCAACTCGTAGACCAGGGAGTGAGTGGATCATTGTGCGTGTGTGTCTCTCACTCTCCTGGTGAAGAATTTATTTTTTGAAACTTTTCTTTGGAGAAGGATAGGCTTCTTTAAACTTTCAAATTTAACGTGTTTGTTTGTTTACTTTAATGTGGTTTGGGCACAGAGGTGCCATGGTGCCTGTGTGGAGGTCAGAGGCCAGCTCGCAGGAGTGGGTGGGTTCTCAACTTCCACCGTTTGAATCCCAGGGATTAAGCCCAGCTCATCGGGCTTGTCAGCAAGTGTTCTACTCCCTGCGCTAGCTCACTGGCCAGAGGTAGGTTTCTTTACTACAGATGCTTTTTTTGTGTGTGCGACAATACAAGAGAATAAAGCATCTAATGTGTAGAGGACATTGTGTCTGAGAATTTTTGACAAGAAATTTTAGGGGTTCCACATGTTCATCAGACTACTCTTCATATATGTGTGTGTGTGTGTGTGTGTGTGTGTACACACACACACACACACACACACACACATATACATACATACATACATGTATTTTTTTTCTGAGAGGAAAAGCTATTACCTAATCATGTTTCATAATCCTGGCCATGTTTTCCATATTACCAGGACTATACTAAACAGGCATCCACGTCTCCCCCCCCCCCCCCCCCCCCCCCCCCGCCGTTGTGAGTCAATTCTCTCTCCTTTGCCCCTTCTGGGTATTGAGTACCGGATTTTGTGTGTCTTGTTACTGGAGTGTGGGGGGAGTAGTATGCTCACTTGCAAGGTTTCACTGCTAGGAGCAGTAAGCGTCACAGAACAGGCTCCTCGGTGCAGCATGCAAATTGGGTTGCATAAGTGTCCCCGGAAAGCTGTGCCTGGGTGGGGATTGGGCAGCAGGCCGTGCTGGTCTAGTGAGCAATGTGCTCGCTGTCTGCGATGTTTACGTAAGGCCTTCAGTTCCTGAGGAAGTTACTGCTATTTTCATAAAGAACGGCTTAGAAAAGATTCATGGGGATGGAGTGTGCCTGTGTGAGGCTTAGAGTGTGGGCTTTAAGGTCCCCACAGTCACAGCGAAGTCACCTTGGACCCTGTTGTCCCTATTTACCCAGTAAAGATGGAGATGAAGTCTGTTCCTTGGAAAGGGTAAAATGGCTGTGAGACATACACACATAGCTCCCAAGAGAGTGGCGCTCCTGCAGAAGTCTGTCCTCTTACAACTTCTTAGATCGATAATACTCAAAACTCCCAAGTCCTTGTCCCTTCAGGCAGTAGGACACATGCCCTGGGGTCCGAAGGTCAGGGTCCCAGTGTTACCTCAATACTCAGTTATTTGTTGATGGGCTGAGCTCACATTCTCTGTTTTTGAGTTTCCTAGTGTGGGATGGAGCATGAATGTTGGGAAGGTTAAATAAGGGGCTTGAGCTCAATCTGTAATATTTTATTTGTTTTTTCAAAAAATATTCTTACTGTGTATATTTGCTGTGTGGGGGTGCGGGTGTGGAGGTCAGAGGACAGCTTCGTGGAGGTTTCTCTCCTTCCGCCTTTATATACGTTCCAGGGATTGGAAAATCCTGGAACTCAGATCTCCAGGGCTTATGTCTACACGGCAAGCACCTGGACCTTCTGAGCTGTTTTGCCAGCCCAACATTTTATTTATTAAAGAAGTGACATCAGAGTCGGCGTGAGCATACATAAACCCCTGTTCAATCTTGGTCGTGGGAAGATGTGTTTGCTCATTGTCTGTTCAGACACTGTGTAGAGGCTGGAAGGCCAGGACACTTTGAAACTGCTCCTGGGGTGACTGATGAGCCATCAGGAATGAGAGTCCTTGGTCTTCGAGGCGTTTTGTTACTAAGCAGACCAAATGTTGTTGCTTGGGCAGGTTGGTTAAACCAGACTTTTGGAATTAGAGTTAAAAACCAACCAAACAACTTTTAAGCACTGCCATAGTTGGGGGCCTGGGGAGGGTAGCTGCAGGTTTACAGTGTATGTCTCCTCCCGTCATTTGTGGTGGACTGCCCTATTTTGGTCTCTATCTCCCTCCCTCTTCACTCTCTCTCTCCCTCCTCCCCTCCTTTCTTTCTTCTCTTCCTCCCTTTCATGCTCTCTCTCCCTCCCTCTTCTGCACTGAGACTTGAACCCAGGGCCTCAGGCATGCCAGGTCAGTACTGTTCTTCTGAGCTATGAGCTTCCTGCCCAGTATGTCCTGCTCTATTTTCGTTTTGCACAGCACGGGAGTTGAAGCTTGCACATAGCAGGCAGGTTCTCTCCCACAGCGCTCACACCCTCAGCCCTTCTTTTGACTTTCCACTCGGTATAGCCCAGGCAGGCCTTGAACTTGTGATCCCCCTGCCTCCGTTTGTCAGCAGCTGGGATTATGGGCGTGCACCACTGGGCCAAGCTTGTTCTGCCTGGTTTTTGTTGTTGTTGTTTGTTTGTTTGTTTGTTTTTTAAAGATTTTTATTATGTATACAGAAGAGGGTGCCAGATCTCATTACAGATGGTTGTAAGCCACCATGTGGGTGCCGGGAATTGAACTCAGGACCTCTGAAAGAGCAGTTGGTGCTCTTAACCTCTGAGCCATTTCTCCAGACCCTGTTCTGCCCATTTTGAAAGCTTGTCGTCCTTCATGTTGGAAGCTTTGGGCTTTGCCATCCCTGCTGGAGTCCGTCTTCTGCAGCTGCCGGCCTCTGGCCTGTCCCCCCTGCCCTTCCTCCTGTGGTCTTCCCCACGGCTGTCTGGGAGGGAATATTAAGCCCCATGTGTGACAGGTCCTGACGATAGATGTCCTCAGGGGAGGGCTGGGGGTGGCAAGAGCCGCGGTACTCTGAGCAAACTTATTTCTTCAGCTCTCCTGGAGTCAGAAGAAATATTAACAGGTAGTCCATCAGAAGGGCCTCAGCTGAGTGATAGGAAGCTCGTTAAACACGCCCTGGAGCTCCGACTCTCGGCTCACTGTACCTGGCAGTTGAAGGGTCCCGGGAGCTCCTGGTCCCTGGGGGTACTGTGTGCTTTTGTGTGGGAGATTCCCAAAACAGCGGGAGAAGTCTCCACTCCTAAGGAGAAAAACCAAGAGCTTTAGTAGAAAGTTTTGAAATCTTGGTATCTCCTTCCTCATTTTTCCAGTTTTATTGAGACATAAATGACAGTTGAAAATTGTATATATTTAATGAGTTGAAGGTAACATTTCATGTATTTATGAAAAAATATATGAAGGTAACATTTGAGATATATATATATATATATATATTCATATATATATATATATGAATTGAACAACAACCAAGTTAATTAGTATATCCATCACCTGGCATAGTTATCACTGTGTACTTGTACATGTGTATATGTCTATAGAGACAATTTTAAAATGTGAAATGTGAAACATCCTTTTAAAAATGAGGACCAGGAGAAATTTGAGTCCGGGCATTGGGAAGTGCACTCCTATTTCAGCTCCGTGCGGCCATCTGGAAATGGGTACGGTGTGGCATCAGAAGCACAGTGGAGAAGGATGAGCTCTTCTTAAAGACCCGGAAGCCCCGCTTTTCTCCCTCTGCTAATACACACAGTGCTGACTTTTCAACCAGGAACACCATTTGTGTACTTTGAAAAGTGATAAACCATTGCAGGTGTTTACCGTGAAGACCTGTCACATGCTGCCTAAGTTCTGGGCCTCTTGAAAGGCAGCTCATTTTCTTTCCATTTTGCAAGGGTTTACTGCGTTCCCACCTTACGCTTTGTACTGCACGGGGCAATATGGGGGAGATTTACACAGTGCAACGTCTCTCCTGGGAACCTGCAGGCCATTGGAAGGGATTATAGCTAGCCATCAAGGAGAACTAGGCACACGCTATGAAGAAATGATGAAGACTTAAGTAATGTGAGCACTACCAGCCTGTGTAGAAGGGCCGACATGCAGAAGACATGCAGTCCTCCAGCCTTTATCCTTGACTTGCTGCCCACTGTGGACTTTGTCCCACGTCCGCTCCACTTCTGCCTTATCTTTTGACTGACTGCTGTCATTGCCCCTTCATGAATTTGTCTTCCAGATGAAGAAAAAAAAAATTTTAGATTTATTTATTTATTTATTTTTTGTGTATGCCCGTTTTGTCTACATGTATATATGTGTACCATGTGCATGCCCGTAGAGGTCAGAAGAAATGTCAGATCCCTTGAGCTGGAGTTATGTATGATTGTGAGCTACCACGTGGGCGCTAGGAATGAACCCTGGGTCTTCTGCAAGAGCAGCAAGTGTTCTTAATTGGCTGAGGCAACTCTCCAGCCCCCTGTCTTCCAGAATTTTTTTTTTATTTTTTGACAAGTTCTCACTATGAAGCCCTCGCTGACCTGGAACTTGCTAAGTAGACTAGGCTAGCCTCAAACTCACAGAGATCTGCCTGCCTGCCTGCCTGCCTGCCTGCCTGCCTGCCTGCCTCTCCTTCCCCATGTGCTGGGACTCCATTTAGCCTGGAAGGTTTTGTTGTTTGAATGAGACAGGGCTTCACTCCGTGGAGCGGGTTGGCCTGGAATTCACTGTGTAGTTGAGGCTGACCCCGAACTCACAGTATTTCTGCTGCCTCTGGGTCCTAAGTACCAGAATTACAGTCATGAGCAACCATACTTAGGTGGTTTACTTTTTTTTAATCTTAAAGAAACGGCCAGGGCTCAGACCTAGAGCCATGCAAGTACTCCTTCCACTGAGGCGTGTCTTTTGGGATCTTGGCCATCCACCATGTCCATTGCATGTGCCTTGCATGCATGTTTTTGTTCATGTGTCCTTATTACAGTGTTGTAAATGTCTGTCCCTGGGATCTACGGCCGCTCACCTGGAGCCACCACGTGTGGCTTCTTTCTGAGTCTTTGCCTCTGGACGTCTAAAGCCGGCCCTGTTCCCTCCATTGCGCTTTGTTCCTCACCCCGTTCCCCATGGCTGCCTCCCACTTCCACAGCCTTTTGTCCTCTGCGTCTTCACAAGCTGGGTGCTCACCGTCACCTACCCCAGTTTTCCAAAAGGAAGTTCTTCCTCCCACGTAACCCACCCTCCTTGTCGCCATCGCGTTCTCCGCCTGCCCCTCTCATCCGGGTATTCATCTGTTTTCTAGACATGTCCATGGCCTTGGCCCCCGGTCCCAGCTTCCTGTGAGTGCTTTTGCTGCTAGCTTCTGCCTGGCATGCACATGCCTACTGGGCTTTGCTCCTGGGATCTCTCTATACACTGCTCTTGAACTCAGACCTTTCTATTTCTGATGCCTCTCGGCTGTCTGTGGTCTGGATGTCAGGCTTCCGGTTAGAGTGTTGTAAAACCCCTCGCCAATCATGTCCTTGCTTCTTCTCCAACCTTCCCGGAACCTGTTGTTCAGGTCTCAGCATGTGCCATCAGTGTCGTGCAGGCATATCACAACAGTCCTGCTCTGTCCTCCTATTTATTGTTTCTGAGCCCCGAGAAACCCCGTCCTCTGTGTTCTGTAAACAAAGACCCCGGAGCCAGCTGGGAACCTTGCCCCTCTCCGGGCCTTCCTAAGTGCCCGGGTGGAGCTGGTTGCACGTTTCTCTGTTTTTAACCTGCTGGTGTGTTTCTTCCACGCCAGTGTTGGTGCTGTGGCACACCAGCAGTGCTGCCCACCTGCCGGTCTGTACATCCGACCCCCACACCCTGCTTTCTGCATCCAGGTACCTCCCGTGTGCTGGTACCCACGCCGTATCCAGTTCCTCCCAGTTACAGGAGTAAAGTGCCACACAGAACTGCTTTCGAAGCTGGGAAGTATTTGTTGGGCTGTGTGTTGAACGTTGAGTTTTGTTTCTTAATTATCCTTAAATTTTGGTTTCGTATCGGGTGTCTGTGTAATTTAAAGCAGAATAACTATTTAAGTCTGTTTGAAAAGGATATGTTTCTAAAATTTCCACATGTTTAATAAGCTGCTCTGCTGAATGGATAATGTCCTTCATTGTGGATTACTGTTTCCATCTAATAGACCCTGTTTATTATACAGCTACGTTCCAAGTTGCTTTCATAAATATGCTTTCCAGCAACCACATAAAAAGATACAAATACAATGTGTATTAAAATTAGAACCTTTGCTTTCTGAATGCTTTTATTAACATATGTTAATTAGATACAATAATAGGTTTTATTGTGACCATTCCATACATTTCCATACATAATGTATTTTGGTCATATTCATTTCATGTCTTTTTTTTTCTTTTTAATGACCCAGTGTGCTTCGTTGGCAGTTCTTACAGGACTGTAGTGAGGATTTGTTTACAGGACAGTGGGTACCTTACCAGCATCTGCATGCGCGTGCGCACATACACATACACACACACACACACACACACACACACACACACACACACACACACACACAAAAGTAGAAGGAGGTAGTTGGGAAGAGGCAGGGGATTACTAGAAATGGGATGTGACTATATTATGTACATGTATGAAAATGTCATAATAAAGCCCATTGTTATATATAATTAATATATGCTTATAAAAATATTTAAAATGAAAGATAATGTCTCTCCCTCTCCCATCAACCATGAGTCCTGTGAGCTCCTCCTCACTCCATGGCAGGATATTGACAGGCCCAATCTTATACAAATAATTGTGTGGTGTGGGTAATCACTGCTGGTGTGAATTCAAACCACATCATGCCTGGAAATCCATGTTCCCCACCTCTTCCCCACCCCTTCCTCTGGCTCTTATGTTCTTTCCAACTCTTCTTCAAGAAACTCCCTGAGCTTTGGAGGGAGTGTTATGGATGTCCCACATATAGTTAAGCATTCAACTGTCTCCTATTATCAGCACTTTGGCCAACGATAAATAAG
The DNA here is from genome assembly GCF_049852395.1 of Peromyscus maniculatus bairdii. Taxonomy (NCBI): domain Eukaryota; kingdom Metazoa; phylum Chordata; class Mammalia; order Rodentia; family Cricetidae; genus Peromyscus; species Peromyscus maniculatus. The sequence continues at coordinate 44,258,203 of NC_134870.1, forward strand.
CCTTTGTAGTTATGACTTTTCCAAAACTAAACTTTTCTGACCCAAGCTGATGGAGCACCTAATCTATAGGCACAAGTGTATTTATTCATAGGCAGTTTCACAGACACAAACAGTAGCCGTGACTTTGGGGACTTCACTAGGCACTGTGACTTGCCCAGCCATCGGCTTTTGACGAGGTTTACAGTACCAGGTGTGAATTCTCTCCTGTGAGCGGACCTCAAATCCAATCAGAGAGGAGTTGGTTACTCCCATAACAGACTTGCCACCGTGGCACCAGTGACTGGTCAGGATTGTTGTACACAGGATCTACAGCTGAAAATATTTTTAAAAAACATTTGTGGGTATATTTGAAGCTAATTGTTTCTAGTGGAGATAGGATATCTGATGTCTATTTCATAGTCCTCATAAATTCTTTAATTGTATATATATTTGGAGATGGGGTCTTACTATGTAGCCCTGGCTAACCTGGAATTCACTAGGTAGACCAGATTGGCCTCAAACACATGAGAACACACACACACACACACACACACACACACACACACACACACACACGAGATCTTGAACACATGAAATAAATATTAATTTTTTTTAATGAAATAGAACAATTATTTGTATTTATGGGATGTTTCCATTCATGTATCTTTTTTGGAGCATATGTTGTCCTCTGTACTGGTTAATGATATAGCAGGGCTTTTTGTGCCTGTAGCTTTGTACCCATTGACTAGTCCGTTTTATCCTTCCCTCCCCACGACCTCCCCTGGGCTCCAGTAACCACTGTCTGTTCTCAAGTTCCTTAGGATAAAAATTTTAAGCAATTAATTATTTAGAGACAAGTCTCATGGTTGTGGACTACACAGCGGAGGAGGGCTTTGTCCTTCATACATTCCTACTTCCGTCTCTCTTGTGCTAGGATTGGTGGATGTGCCCCCATTACAGGTTGTGTGTGCTGGGCACGGCACCCGGGGCTCCTTGCATGCTAGGCAAGCATTTTACCAGCTGAGCTCCATCCCCAGCCTGGGATCAAGTCCTTTAGAGTCCAGAGGAGTCAGATCATGCGGCCCTGTCATTGAGCTCCTGCCTGATTTCCCCGAGCATAACCGTCTTCAGTTCTGTTTATGATGTTGCAAATGGCAGGGGGAGATTTTATGGCAGGATTGTATTCCCTCGATGTATACGAACCACATTTTATCTGTTCATCAATTGGTGCACATTCAGGCTGATTTTATAGCACAGTTTTAAACACTACAAGCAGGGGGAGCTTGAAAATGATGGGTTGTTGAAGTAAAACAGCCACCCAATGGACTACCTAGAAAGTATGTTGATTACTGTAAGTCAACAACGGTTTAAGTGCCTTCTCAACAAACAGATAGCTGCAAACTCTTAGGATTGAAAAATTGTACTTACAGTTTCCTTCTGTATTATACATATTTTTATTGGTAATTTATGTAGTCATTGGATAATTTAACTTAATGTATTTAGTCCCTGGTCAGTATACTCTTTAAAATTAGTTATGTGGGCTGGGCATGGCGGTGTATCCCTTTAATCCAGGCACTCCAGAGGCAGACAATAGAGGGTCTCTGTGATTTCCAGTTTAGCCAGGGATATGTAGAGAAACTGTCTCAAAAAACAAACAAACAAAAAAAAAACCTAAGATGCAACCAGGGGGTGGTGGCACATACCTTTAATCCCAGCACTCGGGAAGCAAAAGCAGGTACGTCTCTGTGAGTTCAAGGCCAGCCTGTTCCAGGACAGGCTCTAAAGCTACACAGAGAAACCCTGTCTTGAAAAACCATTAAAAAAAAACAAACAAACAAACAAAAAAAAACCCAAGACATGTGTATGTACATACATATGTTGTGTACACTCACACACCCCTTAGGACTAGAGAGATGGCTCAGAGGTTAAGAGCCTTACAACTCTTGGAGGAGGGCCTGGGTCCATGTCCTAGCACCATGTGGTAGCCCACAACCCCCTGCAGCTCCAGTTCTAGGGAATCTGACACCCTCTTCTGGCTTCCATGGGCACCAGATACACACACACAGCACTTATACATACACGTAGGCAAACACTTAGAGACATAAAATAAACATAAGTCTTGTGAATTAACTTGGACCAATAGAGTAAATCAACCCAGAAAGCAAAGTGATCTTCACTCATAATAAATTCAGAATTAGTTTTCCTTTTGACTTTGAATTAAATTCCATAGAATTTAACTTTTAAAAAAAAAAAGAAGAAGGAGAAGGAGGAGGAGGAGGAGGAGGAGGAGGAGGAGAAGGAGAAGGAGAAGGAGAAGGAGAAGGAGAAGGTTAGAGTATAGATGCTTCTGATTAGAGTTACTCTTAAGGCCTCAGGGCTCTCAGTGAATGTGCCTGTAAAAATGGGCTGAAGGTAGACATGTTGGGCTGGGAGTTTTTGTTTGAAGATGTTCTAGTCTTGCTGACTTTTTTTATTTATTTGGTAGGTGAAGGGCGATGGGGTCGGGGATCTGGGAAATGGCATGTGGGATAGTTAATACCCATAGTTGGGTGCATTCGGCCAGGGCACAGCAGGAGGCCCCAGCCCCTGGCAGAAGACTGTGGGAGACTAGCTAGATCCTTACCTTTTGATCAGGAGGGGCTGCTGCTGCCTACAGCCCAAAGCAGTCAGGATAAAGCAGGAGGACTCGACCTCTTGACTGGAGGTTTGCCTGACTTAGGACTGGTTGAAGGGCCTTTTCATTTCTTACTCAGCTATTACTGCTATCATAGCTCACACTATGACCATGCTTTTCATGTGTATAAACATTACTTAAAAACTCAAATGTGTGTTTGACACCAAACAAATCACCGCCTTGCCTTCCTGTTGAAGACATTCACTTAGGTCTCCCTGGTAAATTACAGTCCGATGACTCCTGACTGTATCAAGTAATCATTCAACCACAGTTCAGTATCTGCCATCATCTGGTAAGGCACTCACTCATTAGGCATGGGAGACAGTAACAACAAAGAGTCGGGCCAAAAAGGTGTGTCTATAAGAACACACATGTATAAAACCGTTAGCCTTAGTCTGGGTTCAGTTCCCAGCACCCACATCAGCTAGGTCACAACTGACTGTAACTCCAGTTCCAGGGGATTCGATGCCCTCTGGCTTCTGTGGGCACACGCACACTTGTGCTGCCCATAAATTGATGCACACACATGTGCACATACCTACAAACAAATATTTGAAAAGCAAAGCAGTGGGCCGTAGACTCTTGCAGTAAACACAAAGGACTCTGGTGAGTGTCGAAGCTGCGTGTGTGGAGAGTTCTTCTGCACTCTTAGTGTGATCGTATAACTTACCCGAATTGACGTGAAGTCTTGATAGTCGTGGGCAGATAAAAGCAGCGAGCTTGGACTGGCTGCAGCCAGCCATGATGCCCAGTCACTCTCACTGCTCACCACCCTGCACTTGGCTCAGCCTGGGTCCCACCACACTGTCCTCTTCTCGTTGCCCATTTTATAAAGATTGTTCTTCGTGCCGGTCATTTTCCTTGCGAGGTGTGAGTCTAGATAGGATGAGGACAGCTGCATGAGTCTGGCCCCAGTCAATTTTTTTTTCCAGCTAGAAGACCAAGCGCACAAAGCCCAAGTATTTGGAAGCCCTAAGTGTGCAAAGGGGCTAACACGTGTGTTTTGGGCTGGGTAATTGAGAAGGAAGATTTTATCCTAGTTATCTCAGAATACAAAGACTGAAGCAAATTACATTAAACGGTAGGATTTGTGAAAATTCAAAATTCACAGTATCTCTCAAACAGTTTAATATGTTTGAAATAAACACACTGCACCTTTCTTTGTTATCTGTGCTGGTGCCATAAGGGGAAAAAAAAATGGTCACAAGTCATATCTAGTGTCTCTTACTCAGATCTACTTAAACGTCCCCCACGATCCTGCCCATGCTGGCTTGTGGCCTTGGGAAGCGTGAGGCTGTGTTCATTCAGCCAGCCTCACTCCTTGCTTGATGTCTTTGGGTGCTTTTGCTTGGTCCTGAGAATGCCCCAGAGGTAGCTTAGCCATACTCTTCCCAGGGCTCTGTGGCTGAGGGGTGGATCTAGACGCAGCGCATGAAGCTGGGCTTTAACAGGTGTCGTCAGAGGTAAGGATGATCTTTGCTTGAAGCAATGGGACAAAGTTTGATCTTGACTAGCAAGGAGGTGGCTGGAGTGAGTCCGGGTTTCTTCGGCCTCTCTCTCCTGTTTGTTTTTGTAAAACGAGGTCTATAGAAGGAAAGAGGAAGAAATTAATGATAAATGCTCACATTCACTCAACATTTTCTTAGTGCCAGGCACTTTACACCCATAATGTCATTTATTTCTTGGAATAGCTCCCTGCAGTTCAGTACTATTAACTTAGTCTTTACAGACGACGAGGAGGAGGAGAGGCACAGGGTTAAGTGCCTCGTAGTGTGGCAGGGTTATTGAGCAGGGCAGGATGGGAGCCCTGGCAGTAGTGTCCCATCTGCAGGACACCAGCTCCCGGCTTGCACGCAGGCTCAGTGCTCAGGAAATGATTCAAGCGGTGCCTAGACCTTGCGCAACATAGAATCACAAGAAGACAGTTACTCTGTTTGCATTTATCTCCTCATCCCATGTCTTTTCTCCACTCACATAAAACAAACAAACAAACAAACAAACAAACAAACAAACAAACAATGTCTCCCAAAGCTTTACTTGACACTGCTAATCTCTCTTAACAAAGAGCCAGCTCCAGTCCAGAGACTTCAGCGAGAAGCATACTTTAAAACTGTTCCTCTTTTCTTACCTTCTAATTATGGCAAGTGATATTGGCTTCCTTTATCTGGTTGTAACATAGCGTTGTCTTTAGATCATATTGGAGCAAAAAGTCACTTCAAAGGAAAAATCTTAAATCCAGGTAGGATGCAGATGTGGCCAAGTTATGAAGGTGATGTGGGGATTCGTAGCATGGGGCCATTTCTCAAGGGAGCAATTGAGGAGTCAAGGTAAAAGGCAGATGGCTCCCAGGGGAGCGCCTTCCTGTTCCTTCATGCAGGAGCCAGAGGGCCAGCAAGTACATCCCAATTGCGCCTTCTTTCTTCCCTTTGGGCAGTCTGCTGTGATTTAATGGCACCCATTGCAGACCTGAACTGATTCTTAACTGATTCACAGCCACGTAGCTGCCTTGGCAATGGAAAGGGGAAGTGGTGGGCGCTATTATCTCGGAAACCAGAAGGAACAATCTGTCGGCCGAGGGCCTTAGTCTGATGTCTTGCTTCTTGAGAAACAATTAAGTTCTGTTTATAAGCAGATTCCAACTGTATCCAACTTAACAATTTCTGTTTGTTTTCCTGACAGTGCCATAAAGCAGGGGCGGGGAGGGGGGATCCTGAAACATTTAAACTTCTTTGCACACTGATATCAAAGTTTTCACCTAGGTAGTGATAGCTCACTAAATGGTAATTCTATTTTTTTTTTTTTTAAAGGACAGTGCAATTAGGTTTGGGTGAGATTGAGACTTCAATGTCTTTTGGTATATTTGTCCGGACAGAGTCACAGGTAGTTTGCAAGTGCTCATGAATGTCTTACGGGGTGGTAAGACATTGAAACCAGCACAAGGAGATTGTCCTCATCACCACATAGACAAAACAGTCAGGAGCCGGGCCCCAGGCTGTAAGCGCAAGTGGCATGATATAATGAAGTTGTATTCCATTAGGCTCCTGTGTGCGGGGAGCAAATGTCATCACCTGAATGTGGCCACATCTCTGTGATACAACCTCATCTGTTCCGTCAACTAGTTTTGCTCTGATCAATAAGCAGTTTTCTGTGGCCTTTCGCTGCTGTCCGATGTCGTTGAGTGATGTAAATGCACGTCAGAAACTAGGAACTTGACAGCTAGCTCACCCGCAGTGGGCAGAGGCAGAAGAGCAAAATCACTGCCACAGACGCAGGTGACAGCTGACATCTCCTTGGGGTAACTGATAGGATACTGTAGCAGCCCGCATGTTTCCAGCATGAACACAAAGGAGATGATCCTGTTACGTGTAAAAGACCACGGAGCAGATGTTTCTAAATAATTTAAGAAAAAAAAATGCAGTTTTAAGTTGTAGCCCAGTGATTATGTGATTTGTATAAAACATTCCAAAAATAATTAGGTTTTGGCAAAAGGAAAATTAAGGCAAATGAAAATATTTTTTTCTAGCCATTTTCTCTACCACTCGTTGCTTAAATTACGATTAGAAGTAGTGGTCAGTCACCAAAAGGTGTAGCCCCCCAAACATTAACTCTGTCATTGTTCATGCAGCAATGGGAAGGAAAGTCTGCGCCCAGATACAGGAAGTTGCCCCGGCTGCAGCCCAATGGCAAAGCCAGAGGAGGAGCAGGCTGAGCGCTGACTGCTGTGTCTGTCGAGGATAGACCCAAGACGGACTGTTCGGATACTCGCAAAGCACAGTGGGAAGTTGGGTGACCAGTGGGGACCTTGGGGAGTGTAGGTCAAGACCTTGTCTGGGAAGAGCGGGGTGTGAGGAGCACTTGCTTTTCTGTCCTTGTGAATGTTCTGCTATCCAGAATGTTAAATTATAAAAAAAGGCTATCTATTCCACATGTAGAATTATCTTTTTTGGTTTGTTTGTTTTGTTTTGGTTTTTTTTTTTTTTGAGACAGGGTTTCTCTGTGTAGCTTTGCTCCTTCCCTGGAACTCACTCTGTAGCCCATGCTGGCCTTGAACTCACAGAGATCCCCTCCTGGCTCTGCCTCCCGAATGCTGGGATTAAAGGCGTGTGTCGCTGCTGCTGCTGCTGCTGCTGCTGCTGCTGCTGCTGCTGCTGCTGCTGCTGCTGCTGCTGCTGCTTCGAGAATTCTGGTTAGATTCCTATTGCCACAGAAACATTCAGGACTGGAACTATAGCTCGTGGTCAAAGTGCTTGCCCAGCAAGCAGGAAGCCCAGGGTTAGATCCCAGCACCACATAAAACCAGGGATGATGCCTTAAGCCTGGAATCCCAGAACTTGGGAGGTAAAGGCAGGAGGACAAGAAATCCACTGTCATCTTTCACATAATAAATCTGAGGCCAACCTGGGTTCCATAAGACTCTGAAACAAACAGCAAACTAGTAAAATCCATTCAAGGTCCTCCTCAGTGATCTGGAAACATAGAGGATGGTGAATGGAGGCTACGGTAAGTGGTCTGGGTGCAGGCTGGTGGCAGGAGAGTTGGTTGACCAAAAGGACCCAGATGCACCTTCCAAGGAGGAAAGGAAGCTATCCCAGCGTCTTGGCAGAACAAGATAGAGACCAGAAGTGTTCTGCATCTAAAAAGAGGAAGAGGCATCAGTGAATCGGGAGCCATGGAGGAGGTAGCCACCAGGCTTCTCTCCCTGTTCCAAGTCTACAGAAAGAGAGTGAGTGCACAATGATACAGAGAATGAGAGAAAGGGACAGAGATCAAGACAAGGATGGACCCGGACAGGACAAAGGACCTTGAATTTAAATGATGGCAAGATTATCTCCTGACCAAGGAAAATCTTTTAAACCCTGGAAGGACAGAGACTCTTGAGGAGGAGGAGGATGAACATGGTGGGGAGACACCTGAGACCCAGTCACTATTCCCGGAATTCTGGCCAAGGAAAGGACTGTGGAGGAAAAGGCAACTGAGTCCAAGTTCCTCTCCAAAGCCCAGCAAGAGACTGAAAGTCTGAAGCCACAGCAGCAGGAGGTGGAAGAGTGACAGGCGATGCCCAAAGAGAGGGGAAAGGGAAGGACTTAGGAAGATGCTGGGAGACCCTCAGGGATATCAGGAGTGCAGAGAGCCAGTGGAGCAAGAGATCAATGGAAATGAAGAGAGGTGGCAGAAGATTGGAAAGAGCAGGGGGAGAGAGGGAGAGAGAGAGAGAGAGAGAGAGGGAGAGGGAGAGGGAGAGAGAGAGTGAGTCAGAGAGTCTGCACAGTGTTATCTGGATGGCATGAACAGTGACCTCAGATTAATCACTGAGGTATATCTGAAGATACCTCCATTGACTACAACTGCCTTCTACCAGGCTGTTTCTTTTGGCCCACCAACCAGCTTCCAAATCATCACACAGAGACTTATTATTAGTTATGAATGCTCAGCCTAGCTTTGGCACATTTCTGGTTTGCTCTCTTAAGTTAAATTAAGCTGTTTCTCTTTATCTACCTTTTGCCTCAGGGCTTATTACCTTTCTTACTTCTGTATGTCTTACTTTCACTGCTTCTCTGTGTCTGTCTGTCTGGCATCTGCTTGATTTCTTGCCATGTCCCTCGTTCTCTCCTCTTTCTTCCTCTTCTTTTTCTCGAGCCTAGCTTTCTCCTCTTATTTATTTTCTCTGGCTACCAGTCCCACGTATCCTTCTCCTGCCTAGCTATTATTGGCTGTTCAGCTTTTTTTTTCTTTTTTTTATTTATTTTTTAAATTACATTCATGATATTCATTACTTACACTCATGATATTAATCACATTTGTGATATTCATAGATTACATTCTCAGTATTCATTCAATTTTATATATATAATGTATATATATACATATAAAATTAAAATATATATATATATATAAATTTTAAATGTCGAATGTCATTTCTTGAAGGGGGTAGGAGGTTAAATACAGGCTTACAGCACAATGGGAGGACCCCGGAGGGCAGAAGTTCGCTACTGATGTTTTACAATCTTGCATCTAAGCTGTTAACGCCGGTTATTCAGGATACACAGACAAGGAACTTCCCTTAAGCATTCAGGCGGGTGGAACCTGGCAGGGAATTAGCATTGGGAGGACATCAAGGTCAAGGTCTGCAAGCAAGGCAACAGTTACCCAAAAATGGGGGGCCAGGGCCCTGCAGGTCCCCCTTTTATTAAAAAATGAGCTTCTGACTTGGGTTGCGTGGGATATCAGCAGGTCAGCTTACCCGTCATGGGGACGCCTGCCCAGGCCATACAGGTGCTCTGTCTTAGGTTGGTGAGTGCCCCCAGGCATTACCCGTCTCTGAATACTCATTATCATACCGGCTCAATCATGTGTGAGCTGCATAGTTAATTGCTGCCAAAGATCTCAAAGTGGCACTGGGCTTACAATCTGTGTGTTTGATACAGAAAAGACCAACAGATGTCCTATCTCACCCATAGCTAGTAGGATAAAGGCAACTGAGCCATTCCCTTCCTTAACGAGCCATACTGTTCGTTGGAGTCCTTGTAAAATAGTATCCCAAAAGCAACTGGAACTGGAGTTTATAAATTTATAATTTTCAAAGCCAATCGAGATGTATATAACTACTGAATTAAATTTATCATGCCCAATAGAATGAAAGATTAACTAACTGTGGTAGCTACTTTTGTTGCCAGGGTCTCCACTGTGCTAGCTGTAGTAAGCAATTATGAAATGGTAATCCCAGAAACAGTAGCAGCAGTATGCGCCATTGTTATAACAGCAACAGTGGCAGCAGCAATGTCAAATTCTCTTCTGGATTGTGTGGACATCCACTGGCAGGTTGTTCAGCTTTTTATTAGACCAATCAGGTGCCTTAGGCAGGCAAGGTGAAACAAATACAACATATCTTTACATAATCAAACAAATGCAGCATAAACAGAAGTAACATACCTTTACACAGTTAAAGTAATATTCCACAGCATAAACAAATGTAACACATCTTTGCCCTGTTAAAAGAATATTCCACAATACCACCTATTAAACAAAAGAAGAAAAAGAAGGTCAGGCTGCTGGAGAGATGGTTCAGTGGCTAAGAGAGCATACTGCTCTTACGGAGGACCTGACTTAGGTTCCCAGCATCCATCACCCACGTCCAAGGGTTCACACTACCTATAGCTCTACCCTTTGGCCTCCACAGCCTTTGTATACAGCTTATGAAAACATACATATCCTCTATCGCTCGCTTGCATGCACACGTGCGTGCACTTAAAAATAATAAAAACCTTTAAAAAAGCACCAGATACAGTTGATGGGGTTCAGACTTCATTGTGTGCATCAACCTACAGCAGCAGAAACCAGGGCAGCCAAGTTTCTATGGAGACCCAATGGAGAGCAGGCAGACCCTGGAAGAAAGGGAGCAGGGGCAAGAAAGACTCCACAGGTTTCATGAGAAGGAAGCCGGGCCACACTGGTGATGCATCTCACCAAGAAGCTCTGGGAAGAAGCCACTCTTGCATGACAGGACACTTCCGTGGATTTAAGGGTGTGCCTTGATGCTGGGGGGGGAGGGGGCTGTTCTTTAAGACCCTCATAGCTCTTTGCCAGGTTCTCAGTCTTGTGCTGGGGTGCTTAGCAAACAGACTCCCTGGCCTTAGTTCTTCAAGGGCAAAGGCCTGCGTGCAGGGCTGCTGAGGGCCAGGAAGATGCTGTAGGAGGCAGGGCGAGCAGATTACCACGGGTTTGGCTCAGTGCTGCCCCGTGCAGCTTGGTGACTGTTCTGCTTATGGAGTGACTGTTTAGCATTATCCTCTAGACAGAACAAACGCCTGGCCACCTGATGGGACCTCCAGCAGCCCAGAGGTGGGTGGAACTCTGTCGCAGTGACATTGTTGCTGAAGTTACCCAGGGGATCTGGCACCGTGAGGACTGTGGCCATCTCTGTCACTTTGGTTATTGTTTTCCACTTGGAGTATAGAATAGATCCGAGGTTTTAGAACTCTGCATCGCCCCATGCCATGGGGTCCTGTGCACTCCAGGCATCCCTGCCCCAGGGCATTGTTTAAGATATGGGGACAGGGTAAGCTGACTGTGTCCATCTTTAAATCATGGAGTGAAATTTCTTTTTTCTGTTCTTCAAGAAGGTAAGCTTGTATATTCTGAGAATAAATGCATGAATATTAAAAAAGCAAACAGCAAAACCATCTGGGGCCCGCCAGTTGGCTCAACAGGTAAAGGTACCTGCCGCTCAGCCTGCTGGCCTGAGTTCCTGGGATCCACGTGGGGAAAGGAGAGAACTTGGTCTACTGTAAGTTGTACTGTGACTTACCACGTGTGTGTCTGAGTGTGTGTGTGTGTGTGTGTGTGTGTGTGTGTGTGTGAGAGAGAGAGAGAGAGAGAGAGAGAAAGAAAGAAAGAGAGAGAGCGCCCACACACTGAATACAGGAAGGAAAAAAAACACACAAAACTTTAAAAATGCATTCAGATATATTTGGTTAAGTGATATTTTATTTTAAAGATTATTTTTGTTTATGTGTATGAGTGTATGCCGTGTGTGTGTGTGTGTGTGTGTGTGTGTGTGTGTGTGTGTGTGTGTGTGAGAGAGAGAGAGAGAGAGAGAGAGAGAGAGAGAGAGAGAGAGAGAGAGAGAATGAGAATGTGTATGGGGAGGTATGCATGCCCGTGGAGCCCAGAACAGGTCAGTAGATCCCCTGAAACTGGAGTTACTGATGGTTGTGGATAGCCCCACTCAGAGGCTGGGAACCAAACCCGGCTCCTCTGCAAGAGCGGGGCTCTCTTAACCACTGAGTTCTCTCTCCAGCTCCTGATCAATGATATTTGAAATTATTTTAATGTCATTGACTAAATTTCAAGGATACTTAGTTCATGAAAAGTATAAAACTTACTATTTTTGGAGTACTTACCATATGTATTAAGTGTCATAGTCTGATTTATAAATACCAACTTAAATCTTCGCAGAGATGTGTACTCTGTTTCCCTAACAGACGAAAAGCTGACGCTTAAAGACCTTCAGTGACGTTGAAGGTCATGTAACCAGTGAATGAGAAGGTAGGACTCGAACCCAAGTTTTCCGAGTCTCTTTAGCAGTGTTGAGAGAATTTAAATGCCAGGTCCAGCCAACCATGGTGACATAATCTTGTACTTGCAGCACGTGGGAGGATGATGCTGGAGGCTTGCCAATCCAAGGCCAGTCTAGGCTACATAACAAGACCCTGTCTCAATAAATAAGTGAGTAAATAAATATATCTTTAAAAGAAAACAAATGCCAGGCATGGGTACCCAAGCACGCGAATACTCTGAAGACAGTTGCCTTCACCTGGCTGTGCAGCGTGGTGTGAATCTGGGGTGGTCCTTCTTGTCTAGGCCTGCGCATTTAGATGACATTAGGCACTAGGTACTTTTCCTTCCATCTCCTAGTGCCACTACCATACACTTAGAGTGGGCTCATCTTCCTTGTTCCTTTGGGGGCTGGAGCAGATCTCTACACGGAAGCCCAGCCTTGCCCAGAAAAAGTGCTGCTTACTAAATACACGCTGAAGGCAAGACTCCAGGATTTAGGGTAGGGCAGCAATGTCTTGTCACAGTGACAGGATTTTAAGGTGTGTGTGTGTGTGTGTGTGTGTGTGTGTGTGTGTGTGTGTGTGTGTCTCACAAGAGAACAACCTCAGGCAATGATCCTCAGGAATGATACCCACCTTATTTTTCTGAGATAGGCTTTCTCACCGGCCTGGAGCTGGCCAAGTGGACTAGGTAAGCACCCGCCGGAGACCTGCCTGTCTCCACCCCTGCCTTACAAGTGTGTGCCAGCATCCTGCTGTTTCCCTGGGGTCTGGTGATTGAACTCAGGTTCTTGTGCTTGCAAAGCAAGTCCTGTACTGCCAGAGCCACCTGCCCAGGCCGGAAACAGTGAGACTGAACTTCACTGGTTCTTTTCCAGGAAGTGTGTGGTTGCGTAATTCATTCAAGAGTATGTTTTTCACCGAGGAATGCAGCACTGAGGCCAGGTGGCTGGAGAACGTATAGGTTCAAGGCAGAGAGACAGTTTATTCGAGAAATAGTAAGCCACTATTTACTATTAAGGAGTAGGAGCTGTAAAGAGAGAATGTTGGGGAGTTAAGATCACCAGAGATCAGATTGGCTTTGAGGATGAGAAAGTTACTTAAAATAATCTAATAGAAAGTTCCTTCGGAACTCGAGGCCTCCCCGCACCTCCCCAGGGCTTTTAGGTGTTCTTTGCTTTGTTCCCCATTGTCTTGAGACCTCCCCCACCCAAGTTCATCTCCCGGGCTGCTTCTCTTTGCACAGCCCCTCGGCTTTGGATTTCACTGTTCCTTTTGAAGTTCTTTTCTTGTTCATTTCAGGGTCAGTGATAAAAGAATAGGGAGAGGAGTTCCAAGTTAGAGGCACTCCCTCCTCGGCTGCGAGGCACCGCTGGGAGCGTGAGGGGCAGACGGGCTTCTGGGAGAGAGCAAGAACTGAGCCACAGACAGCTATGTAGCTAACGTGTAACTGTTGCCGATAAAGGCTCCGAGGCGGGTGGCTCCTACCCAGCTGCCACCTGGTTAAGGTGGAGGTGGGAGGGATCACCGCTAGCTTTTTCATGGAGACCTCTGATTTGGATGTTCTCACTCATGCCCACCCCCCTTTCCCATAAAACTGGCTTAAAGTATTTCCTCTCTTCCCACACACACTTTCTAGGCGCTTTCAACGGTGTTCAGAGAGGCTACAGGTGCACGGGCCCCCGTGGGCCCTGTGTGGTGCTGGGAATTGAACCTAGGGCGCTGTAAGTGCTGGGTCCTCCTGCTGGGCTACATCACAGCGCTGTACCTCAAATTCTCTGTACGTTGTCGCCGGGCTCACTGACACCTCTGCCCTTACTGACTCACTGTAAAGAAGCAGGCTCTTCCCCCCCGTCCACAGACTGTGTGTGGTGTGTCTGGAAGCTGACAGGTCAGCCTCATCTGGGGAGTGATTTGGGGTGTAGGCTTCTCTGTTTGCATGGAATGTTCTGTCACACTCCCCCACCCCGGTTCTATGCTGTACAGAAGATTTGTCAGGCAGCCCTCACTCTGTTATTGGGATCCATACAACTTCAGCTGCTAGCCTCATTTTCTATGAAAGAGAAGGCTTCTACTGAAGTATAAACGACTCGCCTGCTCCTAATTGCCACAGGAAGCACAAGAACCCTGGCCCTGCCAGGCTTCTGCCTCTGCCAGGCTTCTGCCTCGTTCAGCAATGACCTCCTTAGAAAATGGCACAGTAAAGCTTCATGGGGCGATGGGTTGGGAACCCACTATGCTGGCTTTTAACTTTTTAGGTGGAATTAAAGGAGTAAGTGTGTTGTTTGCTTCCTTATTCTGTCCTTCTTTCTCCTTCTGGCCTCATATTTGGTTCTCAGACATTTAAGAAAGAGGATTTGAAGGAAACGCACTCGGGTATGGCCTCAGATTTTCGGCTATGTCTCCCAGCCCTGGTGGTAGTGATGTGCTTGCTCTTTATAGGTTTTTAGGTGTTGGGGTGAGGATTCTTCTCGGATTTAATTAGCAGCAATCTAGAAATCACAAAGCCACATTCATATATTCAGTAAATGACCCTAAGACAGAACTGGTGCTCCTTTAAATTGTTATTGCATTTATTTATTTGTGTGTGTGTGTGTGTGTGTGTGTGTGTGTGTGTGTGTGTGTGTGTGTTTGCTTATTTGCATGTGTGGGAATGCATGAGCTAAGGCACCTGTATCAAGGTCAGGGGACAACTTTGTAGAGTCAGTTCTCTCCTCCCCCTTTACATGGGTCCTGGGGATTGAACTCAGGTCGTCAGGATTCGCGGCAAGTGCTGTTACCTCCTGAACTGTCTTGCCTGCCAGTAGGTTCTATTTGGAATGTTGCTGATAAACCAAGAGGCATTGTTGAGAGCGGTGAAGATTATCCTTCTAAGGGTCAGAAAGGTCCTTGTAGTCTGGAAAAGCTACATCTTTGGTCTCTGATGCCTCTTCTTCCTCTTCCTTTGAGACAGCCTTGCTATGTAGTTCAGTCTAGTCTCAAACTTGTGATTATTGTGAAGGGCTTTTTTTTTTGTCAAACTCATAATACTCTTGCTTCAGCCTCCTTGGTATAGAAGCCAACACATTACTTCTTTCTCCTATGAGGTCAGCTGTCGCATTGAATTAGGGCTCTGCCCTTTTTGCCTTACTCAACCATAATTAGCTACCCCCTTACAGGACCTCTCTCTAAATATAGCCACGTTGAGAGAGGTTCCACCTGTGGCTGGGGGGGGGGGGGGAGGGTGACACAGTTCATTCTGTGAGTGCGCTGGCCTCAAAGCCCTTGTCTCCCTATGTGGTGGTTTGAATGAGAGACGTCCCTCATGGCTCAGGCATTTGGACACTTGGCTCCCGGTGGTGTGGCCTTGCGAAGGGATGTCACTAGAGGCAGGCTTTTGGAGTCTGTCGCCTCTTTGCTACTTGCAGTTTTCTCTTCTGAGGTGTGCTCTCTCAGCTTCCGGTTTTCGCTCCCACGCCTGTCTGCTGTCCTACCTGTCTTTCTGTAAGTTACCTTGGGTCATGGTGTCTCATCACAGTAACAGAAAAGTAACTAATATGCCCTACTGACAGGATTAAGAGTTATTCTTTAGGCTTTGAAAAATATGTCTTGATTTATGTTATTCGGAGAGTGTATTGCTTGATAGTTAATTATGCTTCCTTTACTCAGTTGTAAGTCTCTTAAAGTTGTAGATTAGAATTACTCAGTCTATGTCTAATGCAGAGCCTGGCACTGTGTTTATTAGGAATTTAGTAAAGAGTTCGTAGAGTTTGAGAGCTGGATGAGTGCATACTAAATGTCTAATTTAATTTCCTGACATATGTTCAGATGGGAGGGAAAAGGTGTTTCGGAGAAGCTAGGTGTTTACCAAAGCCACAGAGTCCTGAAGAACGAGCAGTGTGGTCTTTCTGGAATGTAGTTCCCTACTGTGCACCACCCAGCACCGCCTGTGGATAGAACTGAAATTCGGTTAAGGCTCTGTGCTGTTGTTCCCAGTACGTTTCTCCATGTACAAAGTCAAGGGTGTATATGTCTGATCTATAGAAAAATTTATTTTATACTCAGGGCAATTACAACTTTTTGCCACTTATTAAGACTTCAGAGATACAAACCAGTAGCTCAGTAATTGCTTTCTTGAATCTGCCTTTAATAATTACATTTAGTAAGGCTGTATCGAAAATTAGAAAGGCAGAGACTAATGGAAAACTAGATTTTTCACTGAATTAGAAAGCAAGACAATCCATATATTGACAACACTTCAGGTTGAAACAGATCAGGAAAACTGTTTTGGACTGTTTGTGCGGAGAGGCAAACGTGGGTCTGATGTGCAGTGGCACCCACGTTCTGTGGAGGCAGAGAAACTACCAGAGATTTCATGTAAATCGGCACCCGGAGTGGAGAGAGTCCAGCTCTGATTTTGGGAGAAGTCATTTGAATCTTAAAGCCTGGAATTTCTCCTTGGTACTAACAAAGAAGTAGAAAATAAGGAATTGTGTTAATGAAGTGGAAATATCTTTGAATTAAAAAAAAAAGAAAGGTGCACAGCTCATTTGGGGGTCGTACCTTGCAACCAGGAAGAAACCCTGAGCAGAAGAACAGCTAGGGAGATGTTAGGTTTGTTTCTGTGGTATTGGTTATACTGTTTTTTTTTTTTTTTTTTTTTTGTGGACAGATAAATTAGCCATTTAATTTCCCTGTATTTCAGGAAGCGTATTAGAGAGATGTAACAATGTGTTAACTTTTTGAGGTTGTTTAGGTATTAGGAAAGTGATGTCATAATCTTAACTGAATAAAAACCAAAAAATACTGTCACATCTTCTTCACCTGTCAGAGGGTCAAAGGGCAAGAGACAAGGTCAGGTGGCCTTCCACACACTAGATTTTCCCCAGCTCAGACCCTGGCTCTTCAGGTCACTTGTGTGGGGTCCAGGGAGCTCTTCTCATGTGCAAGGTTATAGGAACTTCAGAAAAAAAAAAAATGCCTTCAAAAGGAGCTGAATCTTTTTAATGGTGGCTTGTTAGCCTGGTCCATCCATTCTTCAGAAGGCCAGCGTTTTCTTACAACCTTTGCCACTGGCATATTTTATGTAACCCTCAAGGTAAGAGGTTTTAAAATGTCCAGAAACTAGAGAAGCCAAGTGGCATGTCGTTTTGAGCCGGCTTTTTAGCGTTTCCTTTTAGGCCGAGAAGAGAGAAGTCAGAAAAAGAAGCCAGGGGAACAAGAAGGGAACAGAAAGTGTGTCTGTGGTTGGGTCTTGCCGAGCACCACTGTCAAGCTGAGATAAACGCACGTCATTAGTTTGATAGACTGAACTGATTTCACAGCAGAAGTCACACGGGTTGGGGAAGTTGGGCAGGGCAGGAAGAGCGGAGGCTGGAGATGGCCTTCCTGGAGGACTACATCTGCTCCTTGACAAGAGAGATCCAGAGCAAGACAGCTAGCTGGAAGGAGCCACTACTGAAGGCAGGGATGAACTGTGAGGTAAGTAAGCTTTGATGGTTTGAACAGGAATGGCCCCCCGTAGACCGCGTGTTTGAATGCTTGGCCCATAGAGAGTGGCACTATTAGGAGGTGGCCTTGTTGGAGGAAGCGTGTCACTGTGGCAGTGAGCTTTGAGGTCTCATATGCTGAAGCTACATCCAGTGTGGCACACAATCTTGTGCGGCCTGTGGATCAAGATGTAAACCTCTCAGCTCCTTCTCCAGCACCATGTCTGCCTGCATGCCACCATGCTACTCACCCTGGTAATAATGGGCTAAACCCCTGAAACCAAGCCAGGCTCTATTAAATGTTTTCCTTTATGATAGTTTTCTTGGTCATGGTGTCTCTTCACAGCAAGAGAAACCCTAACTAAGACATCTAGTTATGGAGGAATTGGCATTGGATTGTCTATGCACTATGCAGACTGCTACAGAATATGCGCACATGATTACAGTCTCTACTTCAGAGCAGATTTGGAACAAGTATATCCGGCAGAGCAATACTTACATGTTATACTTCAGTAAACTATTAAGATGTAAAGAAGTACTTGGTCACTCCCCTCATGTTATAGATGACACACAGCATAGAGCTAAGAAGTGATTTTTCCCTAATAAGTGTTAAAGAGGGAGGTGGTGTTTGTGATTGATGATTCGTAGCTGTTTTTTTTTTTTAAATAGTCATTTTCAGTCAAAAAGGTTTGTGTGTGTTATATATTCTGTGTGTAGAAACAAGAAGAAAAAGCTTGAAAAGGAGGAGAAGAAAGGAAAGACAGAGGAGGGGGAAAACCACCTCACATGGTTCTTTAAAGACATTTGCCCTCCCGCTCTCCACCCCCAGTTCTTTCTTACAAAGGATGCATGAATGAGCCTGTGTACAGGTGCCGTCAGCACACGCTCTTACTAAATTAGGAGTCGCTCTTCTAGTAGCTGCTGCTTCCGTTTTGTTATGCTTGGGAGGATTTTGCAGTGAAGTCCAGCCGCCTTTGAACCTGCAGTGTCTTAATTTCCTGATGGCCGGAATTACAGGCACGTGCTAGCCTGCCCAGCTTTTTTTTTTTCTTTTTAATTTTAGCATAATTAACAGTATCATTTCAAGTTAATAAATCTTGTAAAACATAAACATGCTGTTACTAATCCTTCCTTAAAACATTGAAATGTTTATAATTTTTGTCACTGAAATGTGCTTTTTAAAAAATAGTTGTGTCAGCTGAGTGGTGGTGGTGGTCTACACCTTTAATCCCAGCACTCGAGAGGCAGTGGCAGGCGGATCTCTGTGAGTTCAAGGCCAGCCTGGTCTACAGAGTGAGTTCCAGGACAGCCAGGGCCGATACATAAAGAAACCCTGTCTCAAAAAAATAAATAAATAAATAAATAAATAAATAAATAAATAAATAAATAAATAATATTTTTGTCTTCTTAATTAGGGTTTCTCTTGTTGCAATGAAACACCAAGGCTGTAAAGCAAGCTGAGGAGGAAAGGGCTTATTCATCTTACACTTCCACATCACTGTTCATCATCGAAGGAAGTCAGGACAGGAACTCAAACAGGATGGGAACCTGGAGGGAGGAGCTGATGCAGAGGCCAAGGAGGGGTGCTACTTACTGGCTTGCTCCTCATGGCTTGCTCAGCCTGCTTTCTTATAGCACCCAGGACCAGCAGCCCAGGGATGACACCACCCACCACGGGCTGGACCCTCTCCCATACAAACATCACTAATTAAGAAAATGCCTCACAGCTGGATCTTATGGGGGCCTCTTCTTCACTGAGGTTTTCTCCTTTCAGACCGCTCTAGTTTGTGTCAAGTGGACATAAGCCTAGCCAGCACACGTTTCTTACAAATATGAAAAATGGGAAGTCCTATTTTAATTTTAGCTTGGTACTATGTGCAATAAACAATATATAATATTAGCATATTATATGACTACAAATTATAGAAATAACTACATCACCCTTTTATGCTTTGTGTTCAATTAGAGTGTGATTGTGTGTGTGTCTGTGTGTGTGTGCGTGCCTGTACACTTGTGTGGAAGTACACATACACATGAGCACATGTACATGTGGAGACCAGAAGGTGGCCTCAGGTGTCATGCCCAGGGCCACCATGTACCTTCTTTAGGACTGACTCTCATAACTGCCTGCAGCTCACCAGTTATGCCAGGCTGGCTGGTCAGTCTCCTGTCGTCACCTCTCAGCACTGGGATTGTAAGCCTTGCCATCCTTTTTTTGTGGGTGCCAGGGATCGAACTCAGGTCCTCGTGCTTGAAAGACAAGTGCTTTACCAACTGAACCATCCTTGCAGCCACCCTGTTTTATTTTTCACGAGTAATGTACTCTTGTGGTTTGTCTCCTGAAAAGCCATGTGATAGAACAGATAAAACCTCTGTATCCAACCAACAACTACATTTCAATTGGATGTACTGTCCCCGAGAGCCAGGCAGCTTACTTCTTGGGAAATGTTTCTTGTTTGTCCTTTTTTTGTGGGGTGGGGGGTGGGGGGGCCTCTGTTAGGATTATATTGTAATTTTAGTCTTAGAAAAGCCAGTCTTGGCAAAGCTCTCCTGAGGAGCAGAACTCCCTCTGGCCATGTAGAGAGCAAATCATGGCTAGAGGCATTCGTTCCATATTCTGTGAACCATTCTTGTCTACAAAAAGACTTTGTCCCAAAGTTTCCTTTAAACCTGTATGCACTGGTTCACGGAAAAATGCTTGCCAGGAGTTCCTCTACTATCCTGTCTCTGTTTGTGCAGAAAAGAAAAAAACATCCGTTATGCGCAGGTGGGCTAGGAGATCGGATGTGAGTGTCTAATACACTAAGCTGAGGGGCACGGCTTGCAGAGCAGGGCCAGCCTGCTGCACTTAAACGTTGTCTGACTTCTCCTTAGTTGTCTGCTTTAGAATCCCCATGGCCTCCTGGGAACGCCTGAATTAGAGCTTTGCATGTTCCATTCTCTAGAGACTCAATATGGCGTGTTACTAAGAGTAAGCAGCCCGTGCGGAGAGCAAAAAGCCCTCAAAATGATTATATTTCTGCAAGTCAACACCTTTTCCTGAATCCATTGTTCTTTTTTAAAGCAGTCAGACAAATTAAGTGATTATGATATATCATGTAACTAGGAGAATCTCTTTGTTTGGGGTAAGAGAAATCAATACAAGAAGCGCGTGGAGTGGCCTTTTCCTCTGTTCCTGGGGCAGCTCCTTGCACATGGGTTTAGAAATGCTGATTCTACATGAAGAATGACAGTGATTCATGTGGAGACCCAGCTCATTAGAAACCCGACTCCTCTCCCAGACCCTTTGCCACTGGCCCTGGCCATAGAGATCTGGAAGTAATAATTGCTTTGATACAGAAGTTTAGCTGTGAATTTTTATAAATAGATTTAGGATAAGCAGTGGGACAGTGCGGGGTGTGTTTGTTTTTAGTGGGTTCATTTAAACCCAACACAAACCAGTGGGTCGTTTCTGTGTGTTCTGGGATGTGTCCTCTTTCTGCACGTGCATCTTCAGTGCTAGTCACTCGGACCGTTCTGTTGGAAATTGCCACCTGTCCCCAGCACGCCCAGTCTCTTTTTCCTGGCTCCATATTCATCCCTCATTCCAGGGAGCCACTTCCTAAGAGTCAATTGATAAATTACTTCCTTTTTTATATCTGTTCCTGTCTCCTGTGCTAGCACATAAAATTCTGTGAAGATAGCATTCTGCCGCTGCCCTTCTTTAAAATTGTATTATTTTGGAGGAGACTCAGGCTCACTTTGAAATTTCTGTCTGTCTTAGTTACTGTTCTATTGCCGTGAAGAGACGCCATGACCAAGGCAACTTACAAAAGCATTTAATTGATTGCTTGCTTACAGTTTTAGAGGGTTAGCCCATGACCATCGTGTCAGGGAGCTTGGCAGCAGGCAGGCATGGTGCTGTAGCTGTAGCTAAGAGCTTCCATCTGCTCCATAAGCACCCAGCTGACGGGGTGGGGAGGTAAGGAGCAGGAGAGAAAGGAAAATATTGGGCTTTTGAAACGTCAAAGGTGACACACACCTTCCCCAACAAGGCCACACCTCCTAATCGTTCCTAAACCGTTCTACCAATGGGGGACCAAGGGTTCAAATATATGAGCCTAAGGGGGCCATTCTTGTTTAAACCGCCAACCATCCTTCTGCCTCAGCCTCCCGAGTGTGTGTTGGTGTTAGAGATGTACATCACTGGACCTGGCTTTGCCACTGTAAGGATTGACTGCAGACCCTTTGGCTGGGGTCCAGCACACACTAGATGCTAAAAAAAAAATATGTGGAGAAGAGGATATAATCACCATTATTCTAGTGCAACACTTATTAAATGAAGTGACTTGATAAACATTTTCTCCTAAGGCAGTTAAGATCTCTGAGTTTTGAAGGAAGCTAACCATTCTATGATCTTCAAGAGCGTTGTGTCTTCCTGTGAGAGGACACTTCATAGCTACCAATACATGCTTTGTAACACATGTTCACAACACAGAAGCCGATTTCCCATCACCAGAAACCTGGGCAAGAGGGGCCTTGAAAAGCCCCCCCCCAAAAGAAAAAATTGCAAATAAAAAACATCAGATACCAAACTTAATCAGAGTTTAAACTTCTGCACTGTTAGAATAGCTATTCTGAAGCCCTGGAGTCTCATAGTGGATTTCACACTTTCACTGTGGAATGTATCTTTGTGCATATATCCACCACTGAAAATTAAAAAATCATGACAGTAAAAACTAAAAACTTAATTAGCTTTATCTCCTCTTGCATAGCTCATGTCCATTACCTGCATTCTGTCCTCCCTCAAAGTTTTGATCTTTGGAATTGGGATGGTTTTAGTGAGGCTGTTGCTGTTCAGAAATAGACGGAACACATCATCCACCTTGAGGATATTCAGAAAAATCAGAACTGTGAATCACCTTCGGCTCCACGTAGATGTCCTATCCCAAAGGATTCTAGAGTGAACTGAGAATTAGGCGTGTGCCTGTCTGTGTTCAGGTGCTTTAAGCACCTTATCTTATCGGTCTGTTCTGCCACCTGCCCTACGATGTCAGATGTGTTACTGCAAGGAGACAAGACAGGCTCAGAGGCACAGCAGGATGGCACATGTGGGTGCCAGTGGTGCCCGACTCTGGACCGCTCTTCTTTCCACAGCTTCGTGTAGTTTCTTTCTGAGTAAGATTAAGTCTGGGAGTTGCCTTTTAATAAGAGGTCTTGTTTCAAAGTGCCTTACACGGATTTTAGATTCTCCTGACCAGTACATGTTTTCTTTTTTTTTTTTAATTTGATGTATATGGGTGTTTTGCACATGTCTTTGCAGTACTCATGAAGTATGTATGTAAATGCACACATATGTGCAATGCTCATGAAGTACAGAAAAGGGTATCATACCCTCTAGAACTGGAGTTCCAGACAGCTGTGAGCCACCGTGTGGGTGCTGGGAACCTAACCCAGATTCTCTGCAAGAGAGCTGGTGCCCAAACTCTGAGCCATCTCTCCAGCCCACGGTACACTTCTGATGATCTTGTTACCACCTGGACTTTACACTGGCATAAGAAACAAGCTATACTGCGTAATCTGCCTCTGCATGCCTCACATAGTCAGTTTTCTTGCTCACAAAAATAACTCATTTTACTCTTTACTGTAAGATTGCTGGGCTGGAACGAGGCTTTTTCTTGTTATTTGCAGTTTGTCTTCCTGTGGTAGCTAGCTTCCTGGTACTGTAACAACCCCCATGAAGTAATCAGCCCATGAAGTGGGAGGGCATTTTGACTCTTAGTTTGGAAGGATCCAGTGCATAGTCACTTGGATCTATTTATTGCTTTTGGGCAATGGAAGGCAGAAAATCATGGCAAAGAGCGAATAGTGTAGCAGAGATGTTTACCTTCTGATGCCTAGAAAGCAAAGAGAGAAGAGGAGGGACTGAGCTATGTTCCTTCAGAGACACAACCTCTGTGACCAGAGGACTTCACATAGGGCCCATCAGTTAAGATTCTCTCTCTCTCTCTCTCTTTCTCTCTCTTCTCTCTCTCTCTCTCTCTCTCTCTCTCTCTCTCTCTCTCTCTCTCTCTCTCTCACACACACACACACACACACACACACACACACACACACACACACACACCTGTTAAGATTCTGTCTCACAAGCCAGGCTGTGGTGGCTCATACCTTTAATCCCATGCACTCTTGGGAGGCAGAGGCAGGCAGATCTCTGTGAGTTAGAGGCCAGCCTGGTCTACAGAGTGAGTTCCAAGTCAGGCTCCAAAGCTACACAGAGAAACCTTGTCTCAAAAAAACAAACAAAAAACCCACAAACAAACAAACAAACAAAAGATTCTATCACACACACACACACACACACACACACACACACACACACACACACACACACACACACACACACACCAATAGGACCAAGCTGGGGCCTAAAGCATTAACATACAGGCTTTTGTAGAAAAGTAAAGATCCAGCTGGGCGGTGGTGGTGCACGCCTTTAATCCTAGCATAGGGAGGCAGAGGCAGGCGGATCTCTGAGTTCAAGGCAGCCTGGGCTACAGAGTGAGTTCCAGGAAAGGTGCCAAAGCCACACAGAGAAACTCTGTCTCGAAAAACAAAACAAAAAACCAAAAAAAAAAAAAAAACATACAAAAAGAATAGTTAAGATCCAAACTTTAGTACCTGCTACCAATTCCCCACCAACCTGCCTTGGTGCCAGGTGCTGTTTAAGGCATTGGCAGCATCATGACATTTTCACAGAACGTTTTCTGATCTCAGGTCTGAGGGTCACCTGTTGAAGACCCAAAGATTTTATTTGACTCCCAGGGCATCATGGGCCAGCAAACACTTTCTAAAACATTTATTACAGGTACTAAATCCTAAGCTAAAATCCAGGGGTGTGACGTGAGTCAGTGGAATGACCAAGTGTTTTAATTTTGAATGGGCTTTGACAGAAGGTGAATACACACTCCCTGTGTGCACACTCTGGGGTCAGCTTCTGTGGTGGTGGAGGCAGAGATGAGGAGATGTGGCAGCTGAGTTACTGTTACATGGAGGCCACCTTTTTCCCTCTCCAGGAACCTCCCTAAGAAAGATTTTTACCAGCCGTTACCTAAGGTAATGACCTAGATAGGCATCATTATTGAGAAGTCTTACTAAAAAGCAAGACTGTGTGATGTCATTATGTGGATAGTCTCACTTAACCCCCAAACCCAACCTAGGTGACCAAACCATCCTAAGTCCCAGGTTGTACGTGAGGACGCCGAGGGCTGTCAAGGTGAAATAACTTGCTTCACATTGTATGTTAGAGGCCGGAATAAAGTAGAGAAAGACACACACAGTTGGATCCCAGGCAGTGTGACCCAAGAAATACAGCTTAACCACTGTCCTGAACGACAGATCCACAGTGGGATGATGTCAGTCCTGCTGTTTGTACACAGTTGGGGCAAAACTGGTTTTCCGTCCTAGGCTGGCATTAAAACTAACTCTTTACACTGGTGCTGTGGGAAACTTGGGTTATTTTAAACTACCTGGAGAGTGGATTTGGGGGATATCATCTACTCATTAATATTTTAATAGTAGTATTTTATTGAGTCCTAGATTTGTTGTTTTTTTTTTTTTTGGAAAGAATGTTGACAAACCTCATTTTATCCAGATAGTGATGAGTTATGCGAGATCTGAAAATGAGGTCAGCTGCCAGAAGTGGGTGCCGGGAACTGAACAGGGTTCCTTTGGAAGATGAGCGCATACTCTTTTTTTTTTTTCCCCTCCAGAGCTGAGGATCAAACCCAGGGCCTTGCACTTGCTAGGCAAGCGCTCTACCACTGAGCTAAATTCCTAACCCCCAGCGCATGCTCTTAACCACCGAGCTATTTCTTCAGTCCTTGACTTGTGGGTTTTTTTTGTTTGTTTGTTTGTTTTTAACCTGGGGTAAGAGATGTGTATTCAGTTCCAGTCTCCTAGATGTGGATATCCAATTTCACCAGCAACTGTTTGTCAAAGTGACTTGTCTTTCTCCCAATGTATGTTTTTGGCATCTTTGGTAAATTAGATGCCTGTAGCTGTGTGGGTTGGTTTCTAGGACCTCCGTTCTATTCCACCAGTCTGCATATCTATGTCTGTGACAGTCCTGTGCTTTTCTTGTCCCATGGCTCTGTAGTATCGTTTGAGGTCAGGTATTGTTGCTTTGGCTATCGTGGTCTTCTGTGCTTCCATATAAATTGTAGGGTTGTGTAGTTCTGTAAGGAGTGCCATGGATTTCGATGGGTTGCTTTGGATCTGTATATTGATTTTGGTGATGTAGTCATTTCCCCAGGGTTAGCTCTGCTGGCGATTGAACCTAGGAGGTCTTTTCTTTCATGTAGTTCTGTTGGACTTCCTTTCTAGCCACCCCATAGTCTTAGCTTTCACGGTGCTCACTAGAAATTAAATACTAAAATGTAACCGAAGCAATTCATAACGCGTGTTAGCCTCCGCTTCTGTTGTGACAGGGTAAGATGCCTGGGCATAGCTCAGTCATTATCTGTGGAAATGAATACATGAATAAATACGATAAAAATGAATGAATAAATAAGCAATGCGTAGGTATATTCAAAAGCAATAATTGAAGCATGATAGGGTGTTACACGAGTATCTCAGAACTTAGAAGGCTAAAGCAGGAGGATTACGATTTTGAGGCCAGGTTGGGCTGCATAGTTAGAACCTGTCTCAAATTTTTTTCTTGAATGAGTAATTGTCATTTATTACTTTTATGTTGGTTTAAGTTGAAAAGGCAGGAATTTTATTACCTATTTCCTGATAATAAGAATAATAGGTGCTCTGGCACAAATGTACATTTTAGAGAAAATTATAGTCATTAGAGACCCTGCCCCCCCCAAGCAGCCTTGTGACATTTTTGTCATTGTTGTTATTGTTGTCTTTTTATTTATATTATGGTCGACATAATGGCATGGGTAAATATTTTCCTGGCTCTCTGAGTTGGTACCACAGATGGTATTACAGATGGCATTACCAACTCTTTTGAGTTGGTACTACAGAGACTTTCTCAACACACCACTATAGGTTCCTCTTGAAAATTTTCCCTGAACAAAAATCCTAAAACATTACATCTCACTTATTCGGCACATACAATCTGTCTTACCGGTCCGTGAGAGTAGATTTGGTAATGCTGAGAATTAGAGATTGTGACTACACTTCACAGGGTCTAACCGCCATGTAGATGCTCTTGTTTTGGGGAAACGTAGAAGACAGCAAAGCCGGGGGCTCCTGCAAGCTCTGCAAGGGAGGAGGAATTGAACTTGTATGCTGTCAGGACAGGTAACAAGTCCATCTTGGCCTAGGGAGTGGAAGCCTGAAGGATGAGCCAGCTCTGCACAGGCCGTGTCCAGTAGGGTGGGGAGGATTGAGGAAGCAGGTCGATGTGGTAACAAGGTTCAGTGGGTAAAGCTGCAGGTTCTGGAAGGTTTTGGAAGCAACTGAAAGATTTGTTCTCGCCCCCACCCCCATCCCCTCAACCCCCCCCCCCACCCCGTACACAAGCCATGGGTCTTAGGGGATACAATCTATAGCTAAGTAGTTTGTGAGAAGAAAGATGGATTCTTATTTCTCTGTGTGACAAGCTATTTCAGCCACATAAGCAGTGCCTGAGACAGGTTGTCTTTAGAAGCCCATGGAAACTGTTTTCTGCTTCCTTTCAGGGGATTTGGTCTGCCTCTTCATAATTAGCAATAATTTTTCCCTGTTCTTGCAGAGTGTCTTGCAATGGCCAAGGCATGTGTTCTGTAGCATGCTCTGTCAAGAGTACTGTTTTGTCATTCTTATGTCATTAGTGAAGAGACTGTGTCATTGTTATTTAGAGGTTTGCCCAAATGGTGAGTAGGGAAGATAAAATTTATTTTCATTCTTTCCAAGTAGATCCTCAAGGAGAATGGAAAGGTTCATAGAGTGACTCTCTTCTGGAATGGCTCATTGTTTAACAAATGTGATTTATTAGCACAGCTCAAGCAAGCAAGGCCTGAGCAGCATTCATATTGTATTGAGTATCTAAGTCCAAGTCACATGATATTGAAGCTAATGAAAAACTATGTAGGCAATAATGCGTGTGACCTGACGGGTTTGGATGCGTTTTTTCCCTCACTGAATTGATTGATTGGTTTTGTGTCATACTGGTGATGTGATCTAAAAGAAGAAGAAAAACGAAGACTTTCATAATCAAATAATCAGTCAAAAGGCAGCCGCTAAAATCACCACTAGGGTTTAAGATAGAAAACTTGAAGTTGTGAAAATACATATAATCTGGCAGTCCCACAAATATCAATAGACTCAAGAAAAATCTTTCGTTCTGTCTCTATGGAAGCATTTCAGACGTCTGACCTAACTAGCACCATTATTATGATGTCTGAAAGCAAAATATGTGCAGAAGAAAAATAAGATGTGCCCAGGGCCCCAGAAAACCGGGAGCTGAAGCGTCACAACTCTCCGTAACTCATGTCCCTCTTCATGTCTTGCTAGCTCAATGTTCAAGTCTCTACTGACTCCTAGGCACTGTGCAGGGTGAACTTAGCTCATGCTGTCCATGTGTTTCCTTCTCTTCCACACTCGGCTTTTGCCATGAAGATGAGCCTAATTCATAAAGCATTTTTCATTTAAAATTTTGACTTATTATTGTGTCTGTGTGTGCATTCCTGCACTCATGCATGTCTTTGGCCATGTGTGTTGTGTAGAGGACTGCTCTGTGGGGTTCACCTACTCCTTCCGCTTTCACGTGGGTTCTGGGGATCAAACAGGTCACCGGTGTGTGCATCAGGCTCCTTTACCCACTGAGCCATTTTCCGCAAAGTAAAAAAAAAATTTCTTTAAATCAAGAGATTTAAAGAAAATTGTAATTTCAAAGAAAATTAGCATATATGTATAATATATATACATATATATGTATATATACACACACACACACATATATATATATACTTAGTGCTTGAAAAACTCTTTGTTTTCCCGCATCTGGCAGCTTTTTTTTCTATTAAGAAATTTTTTATTCATTTTACATACCATTCACAGAAACCCCCTTCTCTCCTCCCACCCTGCCCCCAGCCTTCCACCCCCCAACCCACCCCCCATTCCCTTCTCTGAAAAGGTAAGGCCTCCCATGGGGAGTCAGCAGAGCCTGGTACATTCAGGTGAGGCAGGTCCCAGCCCCTCTCCCTGCATCAGTGCGGTGGAAGATGTCCCACTATAGGCACTGGGCTCCAGAAAGCCAGCTCATGCACCAGGGACGGATCCTGATCTCACTGCCAGGGGACCCCTTAAACAGATCAAGCTACACAACTGTCTCGCTTATGCAGAGGGCCTGGTCCAGTCCCACGAAGACTCCACAGCTGTTGGTCTAAAGTTCGTGAGTTCCCACTATCTGGGTTTGGTTGTCTCTGTAGAGGCTTGAGACAGTTTCACTCTGTAGCCCAGGCTAATTTGAAACTCATAATGTAGACCAGGCTGTCCTCACTTCTGGCTCAGCCTCCTGTATGCTTGGACTATTATAAACATGAGCTATCATATCTAGCATAAATTTGAAGGCCACCCCCATCTTCCTTAACAGAGAATGGCAAATTCTCTGGCATTATCACTAGGATCTAATGTTTGAATTAGCATTAATCATCCCCATTTTCTTGGTTGAGGGCTAAAGTCTTTTGCCTTCTTATTTGAATATGCATGCTTTTTAGGCTTCAACATTCTTTTTTTTTTTTTTTTTTTTTTTTTTTTGGTTTTTCGAGACAGGGTTTCTCTGTATAGCTTTGTGCCTTTCCTGGAACTCACTTGGTAGCCCAGGCTGGCCTCGAACTCACAGAGATCCGCCTGGCTCTGCCTCCCGAGTGCTGGGATTAAAGGCGTGCGCCACTACCGCCCGGCTCAACATTCTTATTTTAGGATTTTTCTCCTGTTTTATTTTAGATCAGGTGTCCCCCTCCCCCCTTTTCTTTGGTGTTTTTAAAATCGCATCTTTAGAAGATTCTTGAAAGTATTCGTGATAACTTGTGCACCCCTGCATGCCTGAAAATAGCACCTCACTTCACACTTGGCAGATTTGGCAGGAATGGGATTGGCTAAAGATCACCCAATATCAGCACTGATGGCACTTGACAATAGCATCTTCTGTGGACTCTGGCACTTGGTGTGGTGAAGAAGTTGAGGCACCCTGATCTTCATTCCTGCGTTTTCCCCAAATATGACCTGCCCTGGCATGCTCCTCTTCTGTCAAGATAAAGCAGTTTGAAGAGGAGAGGGTTTATGTGGCTTACAGGTTATAGTTCATCACCAAGGGAAGCCAGGACAGGAACTCAGGGCAGAGACAATGGAGAAAAGCTGCTTACTGGCTTGCTTCTAGGCTGACATTCAGCCCAGGCCCACCTGTCTAGGGATGGCATCACCCAAAGTGTATTATTCAGCAATTAAGAAAATGCCCTCAGCTGGGCGGTCGTGGTGCACACCTTTAATCCCAGCACTTGGGAGGCAGAGCCAGGTGGATCTCTGTGAGTTCGAGGCCATCCTGGGCTACCAAGTGAGTTCCAGGAAAGGCGCAAAGCTACACAGAGAAACCCTGTCTCAAAAAAACCAAAAGAAAAAAAAAAAAAAAGAAACTGCCCTCAGAGACATGCTCAAAGGCCATCTGATGGAGGCTGTCATTTAATTGAGGGTTCCTCTTCCCAGGTGTGTCAAGTTGACAGCTAGAGCTATAGTGTATATTAGCAATACTTTGTTGTTTTTGTAATTAAAAAAAAAAAGTCAGGTGGATAGATGTGGCTGTCCTTGGCTTATCCTTTACATGGGTCTGGCCAACCACCTCAGTTTATTTTCTATTAAGTAGACAAAAGACCATGACCACAGCAACATCAAAAGGTATTTTCCTGGGCTTACAGCTTCAGAGGATTAGAGTCCATGTTGGAGGAACAAAGGCATGGGAGCAGGAACAGCGGAGACCTCACATCTTGATCCATAACCGTGAGGCCGAGAGAGCACACTGGACACCGCAGGCGTCTTTTGAAACTTCAGAGCCCACTCCCAGCGGCACACCTCCTTCACCAAGGCCACACCTCCTAATCCTTCCCAAACAGCCACCACCGTGGACCAAGTATTCAAACACATGAGTGGGGGGGGGGGCAGCATTCTCATTGAGACCACTGCACAGATTCTTTCCATGGTCTCAGCTCAACAAAGTTGGACTTCTTTTGTCTCTTACCACAACCTTTCTAATCATTGTTTGTGTTTTGTCCTATTTGCTGTCAGGAATTTTCTCCTGAAAGAATTATATTGATATGCCCACCAGCCTCCCATATAGATAAATACAGTCGGGCATTAAATACACACAAATATAAACATTGGATTATGGCAATCCTTTAGGGATTTTTTTTAAGAGCATGGTTTATTTTATCTGAATTTTAATTAAAATTTAAAAGTTTAAAAATTTTAAGAAAAAATTCTTTTTACCATCCAAAACAATACAGTTAATCAATAATGTCTATTAGCTTACCCACTTAGTATTTTATAATAGGTTTTCTGCCCCCACCCCCACCCCCAGTAAGTTTCTCTGCTGGCACAGTAAGCCAGATCCAGCCAAATTGAAAAGTGTAACATATATTGAGCAAAGAAACTCCAGGGCGGGTTTTCCAGTCTCAGAGAAGTTGCACACCCAGGCGAGGCCAGGAAAGTTTTATAGATTGTAGGTGAGGGATAATGATGTGTCCACCACAAGTTGGGTTTGTGCCCAAGTATGGTCAAAGGCT
This sequence comes from Peromyscus maniculatus bairdii, assembly GCF_049852395.1. Lineage (NCBI taxonomy): Eukaryota > Metazoa > Chordata > Mammalia > Rodentia > Cricetidae > Peromyscus > Peromyscus maniculatus. The sequence continues at coordinate 44,289,131 of NC_134870.1, forward strand.
GAGTGCTTAGGTGGCAACTTCAGAGGCTATTATTGCATTAGGGGAGGAAGCTGCAATAGTCTCCAAGAATGCAGAACTGGGCTTTATTTATTTTTTTTTAAAGATTTATTTATTTATTATGTATACAGCATGTATGACTACAGGCCAGAAGAGGGCGCTAGATCCCATTACAGATGGTTGTGAGCCACCATGTGGTTGCTGGGAATTGAACTCAGGACCTCTGGAAGATCAGTCAGTGCTCTTAACCTCTGAGCCATCTCTCCAGCCCCAGAACTGGGCTTTTTAGTGTCTTTTCTTTGTTCGGAGATGGGGTTTTTTGGGGGCGGGGCTTCCAGGATGATACAGGGGCAAGCTGGAGGCTCCAACCTTTTTAGAATAGAGAAAATATGATTTAAAATTAAATATAGGGGGAAAATCCACTTTTTAGCTTTAAATTCAGTCATCAAATATAATAATTCTTTCCACCTAGAGCCTCTCCTAAAATTGTATGTATTATGCCTTTATACCCTATTAAGATCATAGTTCATAGCAGGCACACAATGTGTGATCTTTCAGAGATTGAACATTTCGTGGTGAAATGGCATTCTCCTTTCTTATTTTATGGCTACTCAAGAATGAAATCTTGGGCTCAGTGATGGAGTGGTTGTACTGCCTGTGCAGGGCCCAGGGTACAGTTCCCAGAACTCAGGGTGGGGGAGCATGGAGGTGATTATATTGACCACAAGACTTGAGTTAATTTTTGGTAAATTTTGTTCTGAATAAACAAGTATTGAATATATGTGTCTGCATAACAATATAAATAAAAGTCATATTCTTAGCAGATACTTGTTAATCACGTGTATCTCAGAGCTCCTGTGTAAGACAATCCTGACCTTAAGTAGTTCCTTAAGACTACTAAAGGAACATTTCACTTAAAAGTATATGTCTATATGTTGTGTGATTTCCTAGGGAAATATGAATAAGGATCTACCCCTCCATCCAGATAGGACACTACAGCAGATCAAAGAATCAATTCCACCTAAATCTAGCTTGTTGAACCAAGGAGTTTGTGAGCTTAGTTGTAAGAACGTGAGTCTCTTAAGTTTCATAAGCTTCCTTGACTCTTAATTCTTGTTCTCTCCGTCAGAGGGACAGCTCGTACCATAGACAGAACCCAAATCTCTTCTTGGCAGAGGCTTGAATTGTTTATTAGATGTTTTTAGTCTGATATAAGCATTTTTTTTTCTTTGATTGGAGGTGATGTGTTTTGGGTTTATCTGTGGGGAATTTCTCTTGATTGTGTTAATTGAGGTGGGAAGACATGCCCACTGTGGGTAGCAACATTCCCTAGGCAGATGATAGAATGTGTAAGAATGGGGAAAGTGAACTGAGCACTAGTGTGTATTCATCTTCTCTGTTTTGCTGTTGTTTGGAGGTTCATTTTGCTTTTTTGTTTTTGTTTTTTTAGACAGTGTCTCGCTATGTTGTCTTGGAGCTGTCTTTGTAGATCAGACTGGCCTTGAACTGACGAGTGTTAGGATTAAAGGTATACACCACCATGCCCAGCTTTCCTCTCTGTTCTTTGTTTGTTTATTTATTTATTTATTTTGGTTTTTTGAGACAGGGTTTCTCTGTGTAGCTTTGGAGCCTGTCCTGGAACTCACTCTGTAGCCGAGGCTGGCCTCGAACTCACAGAGATCCACCTGGCTCTGCCTCCCGAGTGCTGAGATTAAAGGCGTGTGCCACCATCCCTCCCCCTCCCAACACACCCCGGCTCCTCTCTGTTCTTGATTGTAATATAGTGTGACCAATTCTCTCAAGCTCTTGTTGCATTCAGTGACTTCCCTGACCTGAAGGACTGTAAAATAGAATTCTGAGCCAAATAAATCCTTTCTCCTTTAAATTGCTTTTCCCAGGATATCTTATTACAATAACAGAGAAAGAGGGACAGATATACTTTGCAAAGCTTGGGTGCAGGGCTGGAGAGATGGCTCAGTGATTTAGAGCACTTGTTATTCTTGCTGAGGGCCTGGGTTTGTTTCCCAATACCTACATCAGACTATTCAGAACCACCTGTAACTCCACTTCCAGTGGATCTGATGCCCTCTTCTGGCGTACCCATGAACTGCATGTATATTGTACACTTAACTATATTCAGACAGGTAGACAGACAGACACATACACACACACACACACACACACACACACACACACACACAAATAAATCTTTAAAATTTTAAGTGTAGACTAACATTTTAAAATATTTTTAATATTTCATTTATTTATATTTTTTTATGTATGAGTGCTCTGCATGGATACCTGCATGCCAGAAGAGGGCATCTGATCCCACTATAGATGGTTGTGAGCCACCATGTGGTTGCTGGGAATTGAACTCAGAACCTCTGAAAGAGCAGCCAGTGCTCTTAACTGCTGAGCCATCTCTCCAGCCCATTTTGAAATATTTTATCATTGACTTCCAGTATAATTTCAAAGATAGTCACACACACACACACACACACACACACACACACACACACACACACACACATACACGGCTCTGCCATGTTATGAATGCTACACTTAGGAAACGGAAACTTCCCTTGAAGGAAATACATTTATTTTTCAATTTGGAGACCATTGAGTCACTAATGTTTCTAGAACTGTAGCTAAAATTTGATCAATGAGTAAAATAATTTGTATTCTTAGTAGAAACTTTAGTATTTTTTAATTGAACTTTATGCAGCTTTCCTTGTCCTCCGTAGCAGAATTTCTAGAAATCTCTGAGGGAAAGATGAAGTAGAAAGTTGAGCTAGTAGATTGGGCTTTTGTGCAGCTTTATGTGAGACAGTTAAAATAGAAACCATATACTTTGTATGGTTTACATAAGAAAATACCATACGCTTTATCAAGATATACCAAAGTAATTCTCGTTTTACTCATTAGATAGGCAAAGTGACTGTTGGCCAGCATTGATTGGGACGGACAAGGTTTTCCTTGTCCTGGTTCCCTTAGGAAACTTGAGGGTAAGTCTGGTTAAGTTTTGGTAGTTTCTTGTATGGGTTCATTTATGCTTGTACAGCCATGCCTGGGTACAAGGACACTCTCTATGAATAAATATATAACAAGACAACAAATAATCCAATGTTCACCTTAAAACCCCAGTTAAATAATGTTGGTGCAGCTATATCATGTACAGGAATATAGCATAATTACATCAAAACAGGAGTACTTTGTAGCCACCAGAAAATGACTGATGTCAAAATATACCAATAAATAAAAATATTTGAGATGCATTCTATACATTGTTGTAATTTTTTATATGCCTAGAGCAATTTCTGTGTGCATGTGGAGTTAGTATGTGTATAGATTGTAGAGGGTGGTTAAGGTGCCTCCTGGGATTGGTAAAGATTTAGACAAGTCTCCTATGCGAGTCAAATACTTTTTTTTTTTTTTCTTTTTTTGGTTTTTCGAGACAGGGTTTCTCTATGTAACAGCCCTGGCTGTCCTGGAACTCATTCTGTAGACCAGGCTGGCCTTGAACTCACAGAGATCTGCCTTTGCCTCCCTAGTGCTGGGATTGGATTTGTGAGTTTATCTGTTCCATTAAATTGGGGTAGGGAACAGCCATGGTTTCTTTGAATATAATATAATTTGCCTTACTCCCTATCCTTCATTTTCCAAATCTCTGGGGACTTCAGTTTATAGGTACATTTTCTATTTAGTTATCGCACACATAGTTCCCTGATGCTGGTTTTTTGTTTTTGTTTTTAGGGTTTTTTTTTTTCCTCTCTCATGTCTGTTTCGTGTTGGATAGTTTCTATTGCTAGATTCTCAACACTAAGCTCACTGGCCTCCTCCTTCTTCTTACTTGTCTTCCTCTTCTCCCACCTCTTTTTTTTGGGGGGGGTTGTTTTTTTGATTTTCAAACAAAGCAGGTTCTACACAGGGTTTCTCTGTGTAGAACTCACTCTGTGGACAAGGCTGGCTTCAAACTCAGAGCTCTGTCTGGCTCTGTCTCCCAAGTCCTGGGATTAAAGGCATGTACCACCACTGCCTGGCTAGCCTTTTCTTCTTCAATGACTAGTCTGTTATTCGCTATATCCAGTGTATTTTTCATTACATTTGTTAATGATTTCATCAAACAGCCCCATGCCTGTATGTACCAGGCTTTCTTTTTGGGGCCACCAACCATCTCCCAAATCATGATACAGAGACATATTTTTATTATTCATTTTCAATGCTCAGCCTAGCTTAGGCACATTTCTGGCTAGCTCTTTTTAACTTAAATTAACCTGTTTCTCTTTATCTACCTTTTGCCTCAGGGCTTATTACCTTTCTTACTTCTGTATATCTTACTTTCACTGCTTCTCTGTGTCTGTCTGTCTGGCATCTGCCTGGCTTCTGGCCCCAGGTGTCTCCCTTGAGCTTGGATTTCTCCTCTTATTTATTCTCTCTGCCTGGCAGCCCTGCCCATCCTTTCTCTGCCTTCTTATTGGCCATTGGGCTCTTTATTAGACCAGTCAAGTGCCTCAGGCAGGCAAGGTGAAACAGATGCAACACATCTTTACATAATTAAACACACATCCTTGCATCATTAAACAAATGCAGCACACACGCATGTAACACACCTTTACATAGTTAAGGTATTATTCTGCAGCATAAGCAAATGTAGCACATCTTTGCCCAGTTAAAATAATATTCTACAACACCCGTAGTTTGGGTTTTCTGTCATGGCATCCCCATCTGCATTCAACAGTTATCCTGGATCTTGAAAGTAAGAAATTCCTTCATAACAATAACGCGAGTGAATGCTTTTGTCCGCTAGTCGTGTGTCTTTTATGAATCAGTGTCTCTCATTGTTTTCTCTTCTCCTTGTAAGTTGTATTTCCTGCTGCTCTTCAGTTGGGTACGAAACAGAATTTTATCTTGCTGTGGGCTGCCATATTTTGAAAGTTCCTAAAAATATTAACTCTCGGATACCTTTTCCCCCGCCTCTGCCCTCAGGGAGCCCTTCTGTCAAGCTCCATGTCTGACTTGCTGTTCTGTGGACACCGAGCATGTCTGGATGGACACCATGTGGCTTGTGCACAGATGCGTTGTCCACTTCACTCATGGCTCAGGATCTCAGCTCCTTTGAGGCCAGGCCTGTGTCTTTTCAGGACTGAATCCCAGAGCCCAGAACAAACCCCAGGACCACTGTAGACCCTTTGTGAATCTGTCACCTGAGTTAACAGCTGAATGCCAGGCACTGTCCTGGTGCCCTCCAGACAGTTTCATGAGTCCTGAGATGTCACTGGCACCCTGGAGTGGTTTCTACACCAGAACTTTTCCAGGACAGCAAAGTGAGCGAAGGGTTTTCTCTGTAGCAGCAATAATAAGAAAATGTACTGAACTGACTTCATCCTGGTATACTGCTTCCTTTCTAAGATGTTTGCCCAGAACCCAGAAGGGAAGAAAATCGTAGCAGCGCAGGGCAAGTTATGTATTTTCCATGGCAATGTAATCGGGTTAACACTTGTTATGAACTTCCCTTGTATTGGTGTCTTCTCCACTCTGCCTCCATTGTGAACTTGGTGTTGGTGAAGAGTAACTGTAGAACTTGGAGACAGAGCCATCTTGGGCAGGGATGATGTTCCCTGAGGCAGCTAGTGTCTTACCCATGGCCTTCAAACGGGACTGTCTGAGGGGGACCCAGTAGATTGAACCTTACTTCAGCCAATTAAAAGGGCTGTTGTGATGCAGCCCCAAGTAATCAGACCTGGAGCAGTTTTATCAGCTCAGCAGATGGGAACTACTTATTGTCGCCACATTGTTTTGATCAAATCAGGGACTTGACGCTCAGACCCCCCCCCCCCACACACACACACACCCCGTTGAAGCTGCCTGCCTCTTGTCATCTGTTTCTGGAAATATCTTCTTAGTTCTCTTTCAGACAGGATCTTGCAAGAAGGATTATTTTCTTTGTTAAATTAGTAAACAATATTTTTTCTAAGAAGCATTGGATATATATATATATATATATATATATATGAGTTTGAAGCATATGTATATTTTAGAAGGAAATGTTTTCCTTAAATCACTAAAGAAAAGTATTAAGGAAGAAATGAAATGTTAATATGAAATTGGTTAAATTGATAAAATTTTTTCTAGTAAATTAAAAACAAAACAGGTTTCTTTAACTGAGCAGCCTTGTAGTGGAAGAATATATACTTCAGAGACACACAAAAGTACAGGCAGTATTTATGTTTGACGGTAAATACAATAGTTATGTAAACACAAAGTAGAATACAGAGCCATCGGGCTCTATTTTCATATTTATAGACCCTTTTATGTCCCATGTTAAATATGAATACACAGTATATTTTGGATGAAAGTTGTTTTTTCTTTTACTCTAAGATGTAGATGTCCTCTGTTCTTTTCCAAAGGGTTGATTAAAATCAGAACTCAAGCTTGCCAATATTCTCTCATCTCTCACTTAGCGGAACGGGTAAGACAGAGGCTGGAATAGCGATAGCTCTTTATGTCCTGCCAGGCACCCCTCCCTCCCGGAGCCGAGCCTCATATTTTCATGAGCATCTCGCCATACTTCTCAGCCCTGTTTCCAGTCTTGACCCACTGACCCAAGAATCCAGAAAATGTCATGTTAGTGCCTACTAATTAGTGCGCCAGGAGCACCTCTGCATCTGGCCTTTCCACCCTCTGGAAGTGGGAGCACAGGCTGTCACTCATGTCACGCAGGGAAAATGAGCCCTCCCTGCCTTTGCCCTGTTTTGCAAACAGCAGGATAAGCCCAGCTGAGACTAGAGATGAATATGCAGGTTAGGAAGAAATTAACCTAAAATTCACTGCCGTTTGCATGATTGTCTCAGATGACAGACTGCCTTCCTCAGAGTACCCAGTCAGGGTGCCGTGTGGCCGAGTCCTCGGGGGTCTAGCTCTTGCAGCACATGATCAGCTCTGTGCTATCATAGTCATTTGATGAAGTCATTTCAAGGGAAGGATAGTCTCTGCATAAAAAGTGAATTAGCATTTCCGTGCATGGAAGTTTCCCGTCTGTAGACGCATTCTTGGAGAATGCTGCAGTGAGCGAGTGAGCGTTTGGTTCGAGCGCTCATTAATCAGGGCTGTTGGGTCAGGGTCTCCTGAGCCTTCTGGGTTTGGGGAGAATCGGCTTCTGTAATTAAAGGGATGAAATATATCACGATCACAAACTTACCACATCGACAATTGAGGGTTTTGAACTAACGGAATTAATCTCTTTAATTTTTTTCCTTAGGTGTTTAAAATAGAGGTGCTAATGAATGGAAGAAAACACTTTGTTGAGAAAAGGTACAGCGAGTTCCATGCCTTGCACAAAAAGGTAATCTTTGGTTTTATGTTTTTCTCCTTTTCTCTGCGTGGCCCATGGTATAATGTAAAGACTCCATCCTATGTTCTTCAGAACATTGCTGTCGGCTCTGCACGTAGTTTCTTTATAACGGCACTGATTTCTTTTCAAAATAGATTGTCCAATCGGTGTATTTGGTGTTTGTTTTTAAATAAGTGGGTTTCCTGTTACAGTTGTTTGCATCTACAAATCAGAAGCAGTAAGCTGTTACAGTACATCGCATCAACTATTAAAGGTTTATAATGAGTAAGATCAACACCCTCTTCTGTCCAAGAAATGCATTTGATGCTCTTTACAAAAAGAAAGGAAACACAAGAAATCACTATGCAGGGAGGAATTCATTAAACTCAACTTAAATGTTGTGTACCTGGACAAGCTTGTGTATGTATACATGTGTGTTCATATGGGGTACATGGAAAAGAGGCTCCCCATCCACAGCTGTCCTATGAGTAGTGGAGAGCGACTATACCAGAATGATGGATGCTGTAGCTCTGGGGTCCATTTCAAAGTCACAGGTCAAAGGAACAGAAATGCAAAAGAAGTAACTGACTTTCAGGAAGAAATGGTCACTAATGAATTGAAAATGAATACGTTAAAAAATAAATCTCTAAAACAAGCTTAATTTTTTGTGGTTTATAAATTATAAATTTTGTGGGTGCTAAGTTTTTTATAGTAGCTTGAAATACCTAGTGAAATTTCCTGGAAGAAAATCACAAATGATGAATCAGTTCAAATTTATCATTTTTCTTTTACATATCTGTGTCCAGGAGTGTATCATATATTTATGAATGTATATACACACATATGAAACACATGCATGCATAGGATGCATGCCATGATTAGATAGTTGGCCAAGAAGCTAGGAATGGGTTAAGTTAGAGAGTCTTTTAGTTTTATGCTTTTTAATGTCTATGCAATTTTCCTGGGACACATCACTGCATAAGAATGTCAGAATGTGTTGATTCTGGATTAAAAGGCCTTTAGAACTTTGTAAAAAGTTTTTTTCCATGTTAATTAGAGAGTAGAGAATTAAGTCTAAATCGAAAGATTAGTGAACCTGTTTCCCTGTTGTCTGATTGTTTAATTTTAGACACTCTCACTGTGTAATTCTGGCTGGCTTAGAACTCAGAGCTCCCCCTCTGCCCCTCCTCCTGAGTGCTGGGCTTGGTGTGCACCACCAGCCCACTCCCTCGCTTCTGTTCAAAGATGCTCTAAGCTTTTCTGTTAGGGTAGCAAACCATTTAATTAAATGAATTTAATTCTCCAATTAGAATTTCATCAAGTTCAGGTTTCCTCCCAGAGAAACCATGCAAGTGCCTACAGATTTCCATCAGGTGTTGCCAGGAGACTCGTTTTAAAAAGCACCAGCCTCAGGGACCTCAGAGAGAAACACAAAATTTGGGTCCCCTCTTCCTGGTGGGATTCTTTTTTGTTTGGTTTTAGGAGCAAATTCTGCCAGGTACCTGGTGAGCTAAGTCCCTACAGGAGGTTGAGACCAGATCTCTCTCCACCCGCACCCAGCTTCTCCCTGCCAGTCTGGCTGGGCAGCTTGTCAGGTGCAAGCCCCTTCCTAACCTACTAGGTCAGCATGAAGTACTCCATGAGCAGCACAGCCCAGCTGAGCTCTCCAGATACCAGGGGACTGACTCCATAACAGACACAGCAGGGTGACTGCCAATTAGGCTGGCCCTGTCCATGGGGCAGCCCCCAGACTCTGCTTGTGTGCAGCCTGGCTTGCTCACACCCTGCTCTAGGACAATTTCCCTCTGTCCTCAGCAATCAAGCATTGTCAAAAAAAAAAAAAAAAAATTCCTGTACTTTGTAGGACTTATTCTTTCCATTTCTGCTGTTCCATTATTAACTTTAACCAGTTTTCCATAATGAAGCTTGTTAGAGTAAACAGAGCAGTGATTCTCAAATCTCTGTTACAGAGTTCGAGCCATCCTTATAGGGACGTGGAGATCACGGTTTTGGGGGAGGGGCAGGCTGTTGGAGTGTGCTGTCTGTGCACCATAGAGAGGGGAGAGCCACTGCGGGGTTAGGATTGGTGGAAAGGTAAGGCCAGAAGGCAAATGTACACACTGGTGGGATATAAAGGTTCATGTCAGTCTGTCATCGTAACTACACAACTGCTCAGAAGCGCCGTCGCGGGTAAGAGTCGGCAGAGTGCCTCCCACAAACTTGACCGCGCCGCTTCCCACTAGGCAGCCTCATCCATTAACTGTGCCTTTGCTACCCTCGATTTCCATGTGTGAATTTTGTGACAGGAGATGACAGTTCACTAAATGCCTGCCTCTCACTGTACGTATATCATCTTCCGCCATTGAATTTCCTGGAAACGCCTGCTTATCACCACAGTTTCTGACATCTGATCCGTGCGTGCCTGTCTTGGTTTTTCTTACATTTTGTAGTCTGCTCTCTCGATGAGAAGTTTTGGCAGGTACACCTAAGTTGACTCCAAAATAGCGTGTGAGCTGTTCCTAAGCACTCCATCCCTTCACCGAGGTCGAATCATAGCTCTTCTTCATGTCCTGCAGACGCACAAATGCCTCCTTGTTGATTGTTCTTGCTAATGTTGAGGAACTAACTATTTGAGCTTGTCTAGTTAGCGTTGGGAATTGTATTTTTAAACCTTTCTCAGAATTTTTCTGTCTTTATAAAAGTCATGTGTTTTTCCATAAAAGTCATATTTTTCTTTGCTCTTCTTGTTTGGGTGGTGATGAAGGAGTTGCTGGAGCCAAACCCCAGGGCCTTTGCATGCCGGAGACTGCTCTAACACCAAGATAGACCCTTAATTTTGATTTTTTTCCCCCTGTATACTCATTATTTTCTTCTCAAATTCACCATAGCCCAGGCTGGCTTTGAACTTACTGTGATCCTCCTGCCTCGGCCTCCCAAGTGCTAGAATTACAGCTAAGTCTTCCAGCCAGTTTGAGTGGGGACAAGAGGAGTCTCCCACTGTCACCTGCACATCCGGACTCAGCTTCTAGTACTCTAATGTGATTACTGTTTTCTTTCTTGGGTTTTTAAAAACAAATCCTGCACAGCAAGTTATATTACCAAAAGGAGCACTTCTCTGTCAAAGGATATGGGTGTATATATTTTTTTAATCCCCTGGCATGTATTACAAAGCAAAAAGGACTGTTTAAGGCTTGCAGCATCTCATCTGCTTTGGACATCATCACTCTGAAAGTTGTTGACTTAGGAAGCAGACATCTTCCCTTGCATAAAGTGATGCTTTTTGAGTTCATTTATGTGCACATCTTTTTTTTTTTTCTTTTCCTTTTAGTTATTCTATTTCTGTGCTTTCTCATTTACTAGGGCCCTGGAATTTGCTTACTAGCCTGTGTAATGGAGCCTGGTGATCTGCATCTTAGGTCAGTTCCCTAGAGCATCTTATGCTCCCTGGAGGTTGAGATTCCTACTGTGAATTATATTTTTAAAGATGTCACTCAGATACAGTCCTCCACCACACACACACACACACACACACACACACACACCACCATACCCCCTACCATACAACCATGAGGCTTAGAACTAAGCAGCTCAAGGTTCTGAATGCTGAAGGTCCTTCTGACCTTTCTTTTACCTGAATTTTCCAGAACGCCACTAGGCCCTGTCAATTCATTCTTCCACATTGCTGCAGTCTGCACCCCTTGGTTTTTCTCTGTCACTCAGAGTGGTGCTGTTTTATACTGTGTCAGCAGTCTGCTCTTCATCTTCTTACCTTTTCTCTACTGTGTGTCAGTTTGCCTTTCGCTGCATTTCTAGACCTTTCTCCCGCGCTCTCTGATGTGGGCTTGAATTGTCTATTGTGTCACAGACAGTGACTCCTGGGACAGTGTTCTCAAACCAGTGTAACAAATAACAACAAAAACGGCAACTTAAAACAAGGCCCATTTATTATCTTGTGCTAAGTGGGTGGACAGGGCTGCGTTCCCACAGGAGAGCCCATTTTCTGCCTCTTGTAGCTCCCAGCAGCTGGCAGTCGCCACCCTTCCTGCGTCTGCCTTCCTTGTCATTTCCTGTCTCCACACTCCTCTCTCCGAACTTTGTCGTTCCTCTCCCCTTTGAGGTACCATTGGGCCCATCCCAGTGTTAATCCAGGAGAGCTGTCCCATAGCGACATCCTTCATCGAAATCACACCTGTCAAGCCCCTTTCTGGGCAGGACTACCACTCCTGGGGTCTGGGGATTAGGGGTTCTCATGTGTCTTTGAAGGCATCATCACGCTGTTCATTCCCAGCCATCTACTGGCCAACCCTCTTTCTGCTGCTTCTCTTAAGAAAAGTTCGTGTTAGCCACACCCAAGCACGTCCTGAATCGGCCCGCACATCCCTGTCTTTGTCAGTCTGTAGGCCCATTATCTGTCTGTGTGTTAAAAACAAAGCAGGACCTTCAAGTTCCTCAGTGCCAGCAGCCTGCTTTCTAATCTCCCCCCCCCCACCCCCCCCCCCCCGGAAACTCCCATTCCATTTAACATAGACCTTTCTACTTAATTATATCTTAACACAATTCAAACTTAGTTATCCCCTATCTCCAGCTGGGTTCCAGGTTGTCTGAAAACTCATGATCCACCCACACGCTACAATTCCATGTGTGTGTTGCTGTGTCTCCCCCTCCCCCATGTCTTATCCTTTGTATTTTCCACAGGGTTGATTATCTGGTATATGGGGTATTGGGGAACGTCACGTGTGTTCTGGTGTGAATGTTTATGGCGCTGGAGATTTGACCCCAGGTCCCTCTAATCCCGGTTCCTTTGTAGCTTCTACTCTGCTAAGATGAGGAAGGGGGTGAGAGATTCCCCCCTCACAGAAAGCAAGACTCTGTCCTGTTCTTCGTAACAAGGTGTCCCCTGTGGCTCTTGTGATGGGTCAGTCTCTAAGTATGTGAAGGGCCCAGCCCCATGCCCCAGTCACCTCTACTCCTGCCAAGTAACTCATCACTTTCCACACTTTCCACGGCCATGCTTGCAAAGAGCTGGCCTGACCTAGGCCCCAACCTCATGCATGACAAGAAACTCTTCCCTACACTGCAAACTTCTGAGCATATTTTATTCTTCATGCCTCCCCAGCTGTTTTCTGTCCGTTCCAGCCCACCCTTTTGTTCATAACGTTTTCAGTGAAATATGGGGCTGGTTCATTTTCAAATTAACTATCCTCATTCTTTGTTATTGCCTCCTTTGGGTTTCAGTCAAATATTGCCTTCTCTTCTATCCAATTTAATGAAGTATACATTTCAGATGAACCACAACACTGCTGTATGGGATCAAACCGGGAGAACAGTACCCATGCGCCATCCCTGAAGGAACCTCGAGAAAACTGGGGTGATAGTATACGGGAAGGGTTATCTCTTTCTCCCCAAACATCTCTGATTGTTTAGATGCTTTTGTTTCCATTCTTTTTATTCCTCTCCTCCATAAAAGTATTTCTGTGGAAAAATAGGTTTTTCTCTCCGCTTCACATGCTGGTGGATCTTTTTTTGTTTGTAACAGAGTTCTAACACTACAGAAACAGTAACAATGTAACAGAGTTCTACCGATTTAAAAGTATAACAGTGTAACAGGGTTCTAATGATGTAAAAAGTGTAACAGTGTAACAGAGTTCTAAAGATGTAAAAAATGTAATAGCTTAACAGAGTTCTAACAAGGTTAAAAAGTATAACAATGTAACAGAGTTCTAAGAATGTGAACAGTGTAACAGAGGTCTAGCAATGTAAAAGGTATAACAGTGTAACAGAGTTCTACTGATATAACAGTGTAACAGAGTTCCAACATGTAAAAAGGGAAAGGGAATGGCCACTTCGTATGCTGATAGGTCTTTTCTATCTGTAATAAACTTTCAATGAGTTCTAACAATGTAAAAAGGAAACGGGAATGGCCACACACTGAAAAGGGGTGTGTGTGTGTGTGTGTGTGTGTGTGTGTGTGTGTGTGTGTGTGTGTGTGTCACTTATCTACTCACATCAGAAAAGTCCTTTGCCCGGATGCTGCGTAGCAGGACAGTTAATCATCAGATGAAGAAGACAAGGAGTATTTATCTTGCAAGCAGCTGAGCCCTACTGGAAACATACTGTCTTGGCGTTGTCTCTCATCTAAATGCTTGCTCACCTCCAAGTGCGTCATGCTGATCGGCTCCCTCAGTCCCCCCTCATGTAAACAAAAAGGAAAGATCTTTTCAGTGCTGTGTCATCAAGATGCAAAGAGAAGAACTGGAGAGGAGACAGCCGGCAGAGCTTTTGTGGGGGGTCGAAGTCAGGCTGAAGGCTCGCACAGCCACCTTGCCTCCTCTTGCCCCCTCTTTGAAACACTCCTGTGGGATAGCGCCTCACCTCGTCCTCACTCACTACCTGCCCCTCAGGGCTGACCCTCCCAGTATTCCACTGCAGCATAATAAACCAGCCGAGACACAAATCTTCAAGTCCCAGTTATTTCAGAGTCCCCCTGGGTCAGGCGTCAGTCTTACTGTCTGTGATCAAGGACGGCCATGCCGTGATCCTGTCCTAGGCTTAAGTCCACATCTACACTCGCTCGGGCAGCCTTCTGCCTGAATCTGCAGGAGTGACGACGTCTTTTATTGCTGACTGTTGACCAGGGGCAGCTCTTAGCTGCTAGAGGACCCCCTCAAGCCCTGGCCACTTCCTCAAAGCCATCAGTCTGCTAAGGCCGTGGTGTACAGCCAGGCAACCATGGAAGTGACTGTCCCACTGAAATCACAGGTTTGCCCACCCCCACGTGGGAGGAGTTAGGTAGGTTGTAAACACCATCGGGCCGATATGTGCATTCTGCCCGCCATAGCCCTTCTGCTGGGTTAGGACTTCATTCTCAACGTAATATGATTTAGTTCTATGTCTGTAAACGCTATCTACAGTCTTCAGACTCTTAGGCTTACAGAATTCTGTATGCTTGCTCACACATGGACACCTAGAGGCATCTCTAGCTTAAACTCTCCAATCTCAACAGTTGATTCCTCTATGTTAGGAGTGTCTAAGGTTGTACATCATAGAACCTTAACTGGCTTTCTTAAGTAAGTAAGAGATTTATTGTTGTTATCCTTAGGAAACTAAAGGCAGGCAGCCCAGGGGATGGAGCCAGCCTCAGTGTCCATTGTCCTAAAGTTGTGACTTTCACTTTCTGATTATAACACAGCTGCAGCCACCTCAGGCCTCGCTTCACACGTCTAGCAGGAACAAATCCTGCGATCTTTCTGGGAAAACGGAAGTTCTACCCAGTAGACTTGTGCTGCACTTTAATTAACAACGGTGTCACGTGACCACCGTGATGCTAAGGGAACTTAGGAAATCAAGGTTTTTAGGTTTAACATGTTGCACTCTGAATGACATTTTCCCCTATTCACAGGGGATTAAATATGACAGTGGTTATAAATGCAAAGCAGTGGTGACAGTAGCAGATGGGATTTTGTTGTTCTTCCACGGAAGTGACCAGGTTCCTGTTACTTTACCATCACCAACACCACATGGCTTCTGCCTCATGGTCAAAGGTGTCCGGGCTGGTTCCATCCATAGGCTATTTCTGTAGAGTGGAAGAACTTCCCTCTCTTCACGACCTCTGAGAAAGAGCCCTTCTTCCGGTTGGATTGACACCTCGGCTTACCTCCCTATGACCAGGATGCATCACATTGTTACACACAGCGGGGGGTGGAGGTAGGGAGTGGGTTTTTCATTCACCAAAACCCAGGAGTTTTTGCATCCTGGAGCACCCAGGAACCGTAGATTTGGGGAATAACTAGTAGATTGGGCAGTATGATGGCCATTCTTGGTTGTCTACTTGACCACATCTGGAATTAACTAAAACCCAAGTGGCTGAGTACACCTATGAGGGCTTTTTCTTAATTAAACCATTAGAAGTGGGAAGACCCACCTTTCATGTGGGCTGCACCTTTTTGGTGCCCGCCTATATAAAGACATGGGAGAAGGAAGCCCTTGCTCTTTGCCTGCTTGCCATCACTCTTGTTGGCACATCCATTCCTTCAATGGCATTCGAGCCTACTTCTTCAGGATTCCGGCATGCACTGAAGACAAGCCGAGACATCCAGCCTCATGAGCTGAACAACTAATAGATTCCTGGATTTTTCACTGATGGACAGCCATTGTTGGACTGGCTGGATCACGGCCACATTAATTCTATCAGTTCTTTTCCTCTAGAGAACTCTAATACAGCCATCGAGCTCACACCTGACATTATGACACTGTTCATTAAATGACAGGCAGTTAATCAGAATAGCTGCCAGAGGAGGTCTCAACCTGAATGTCTGCCCCAGAGCCATGATGATCAGATCTACTTTGCACGCCCACAGCCCCCCACACCTGCCCACATTCACCACCTGCACATGTGGTCAAGACCATCACCTCTTGCCTAGCTTTCTTCAGGCACTGAACTGGTCTGTTAGCTCCACCCCTATCCCCATGCTGTCTTTCTTGTTCATTGAACCCAGCATGTCCCCTCCAAAGTAAAGGTTAGGTCATGGCACTTTGGTTGAAATCATCAATTTACCTCTCCTTTAAAATGATATCCAAATCCCTGCCATGGCCCACAAGGCACTGAAGTATATGGTGTTGCCTCCTCTGAGGGTCCAGCTCTCCTTGTTGGCTTTGAGCACCGAAGGCCTGACTCTCCCTTTCTATTGCTGACTCTACCCTAGTCATGTTCCTTGGGCTGCTCACGTGACTTCCTCCAAACAGGACTCAGGTCATGCCTCAGACATTACTGCCTCATACAGGCCTTCTCCCTGCCACCCCACCCCATCCCCAATTTCCAGTGCTACCACTTTCACATACTCCATTAACTTGTTTATTGTTGGTGTGCTGGCTAGTTTTAATGTCAACTTGACAGAATCTAGGGTCATCTGTGAGGAAGGACTCTTAGTTGAGAAAATACCTCCATGTATTGGCCTATAGGCAAGTCTGTAGGACATTTTTTTTTTTTTTTGATTGGTGATTGATGTGGAAGGGCCCATGTTACTATGGATAGTGCTGCCCTTGGCACATGGTTCTGGATGACGTAAGAAAGCAGGCTGAGCAATCTGTGGGGAGCAAGCCAGTAAGTAGCACTCTTTCATGGCCCCTTCATTGATTCCTGTCCCCAGGTTCCTGCCCTGACTTCCCTGGATGATGAACTACAAGATGTAAGATGAAATAAAGCTTTCCCTCCCCAAGTTGCTTTTGGTCCTGGTGTTTATTATTATCACAGCAATGGCACCCTAAGACCATTGGTTTCCAGTTGGGGCAGGTATGTTCCTAGCGCCAAGGCACAAGGAGGAGGAGCCCATGGCTGTTCATAGTCATCTTCTGGGGCCCTTTGCTGTCTCCAGAACTCCTTTCTCCACACTTTCAATCCAAAAGATTGAAAAGTGATCAACTTCTTTTCTCTAACTGGCAGAAGAGTAATATGTTTGAACAAATTCTAAGTCCTATTCTGTCCCGACAGCCTGGTCCCAAATAACTGACTTGGAGGCTGAATATGAATTATAAATGCTTGGCCAGTATCTCAGGCTTGTTACTAGCTAACTCTTAAATTAACCCATATTTCTATTTATGCTTTGCCACATGGCTCATGGCTTGTTACCTCATTTTTACATGTCCTGCTTGCTTGGTGGCTGGCTGGATGGTGTCTCTCCTAACTCTGCCCTCCTTCCCCTCATCCTCAGTTTGGCTTTTCTGCCCAGCTACCAGCCTGTCAGCTTCTTATTAACCAATGAGAATAATAAATATTCATAGTATAGAAAAGGATTGTTTCACAGCACTATCCAATGTCCCTCTGTTATTTCTCTTTGGAGCCAGTCTTCCTCTGGGAGTCTCCAATGACCTCAGGCTCCAGCCAGGCTTATAGATCTCCAGGCAGCTGTGTCCAGGAGGTTGTGTAACTCCTTTCCTACTTGTTCTGTTGGTAAGAAGCATAGATTGGGAATTGCACATATATATATACACACACAATTATCACAGTTATATATATATACATATATATACACAATATATACACAATATATCACTATATATATATATATATATATATATATATATATATATAGAGAGAGAGAGAGAGAGAGAGAGGAGGCAAGCATGGACTCAGCCATTGAAGGGCTACTGTTTGAAATGTCCCTTTCTCATAGTGTCCATAAGGTTCAGGCTAGAGTGGTCACTGGTGAACATGTTCTTAAATGTTAAAAGAAAGCTTATTGTGTTTTTGGCTACACAGATTTAATCGGTGGGTTTTGCAAAGGGGCCACGTTAGTAGGTCTTCAAGATCTGAGTTAAGATGGTGGGGCTTATCCAATTGTAGAGGTTACTTACAACACAGTACTATAAATTTAGTAGCTTAAAGCTGTATAGATTTATTCTCTCATGTTGCTTGAGGTTTCAGAGTCCAAAATCAATTTAACCAGGCTAAAACTCAGTTGGTCAACAGAGCTGCAGCCCTTTTAGATGCCCTGGCAGGTTCTAGAAGCCCTGAGCAGATGTGTCAGGCTTCTAGAGGCTACTGAGGCCATCATCGAGAGATAGACACCTATTTAGGACTTTTTTTTTAAATGACATAATTTATTACATTTTGTATTTTTTGTATAAATTTGTATTTTTAGGTCCTGGTGATTAATTAAACCCAAGGGACTGTACATGCTAAGCAAGTGCTATAACCTGAGTTACATTTCTGCCTTGACACAGAATCTTTCTTTGTAGCCCAGGATACCCTCCAAATTGTCATCTTCCTGCCTTAGCCTTCTGAGTGCTGAGATTATAGGTATGCACCACCATGCTCCATACTTTTTTAACCTCTGGCCTCTTGTAAGGTTCTCATGGTTGCATTGAACCTGCCCAGATAACCCAGGACAGTCTCCCTGTTATTAAATCAATAATTTCACCAAACCGGAAGAAAATCCCTTTTGCTGTAGCTGTACAGGGAAACACTCCAGGTTTAGGGCATGGCACTCCTTGGAGATGGATCTTATTTTGCATACCAAAGCAGTTCTAACTTAACTTTGAATAGCTCTTCTGAAAAATAAGCTTTTATTTTATTTTATTTTATTTTATTTTATTTTATTTTATTTTATTTTATTTTATGCATTTGGGTGTTTTGCTTACACGTATGTCTGTGTACCACTTGTATGCCTGGTGCTTGAAGAGGTCAGAGGAAGGTGTCCAGAACCCTGGAATTGGGGTAACAGATAGTTGTGAGACACTATGTGGGTGCTGGGAGTCAAATACTGGTGGTCCCTTGGAGGAACAGCCGGGGGTCTTAACAACTGAGCCATCTCTCCAGCCCCAGAATTTTTTTTTTTTTTTTTTAGTGTCACCCCCTGAAAGGACTGCCTAGATGTTCTAACTCAAAACTGCCCTTTAGTTTGCAAGAGTAGAGCTTGCATCTGCTTCTCTGAATTTTTGGAAGGACTAGCCTTTTTCTGTATTTTAAAATTCACTTTATTTCAGAAATTTCAAGAGCCTCTCTGAGTGTTGTGCTCCAGTTCATGTGACATTTTGGGGGACAATGGTCAGAAATGACCATACGTTGTTCTCTTTTCATATGTGAAAAGTATATGTGGAAGGACTTTTTCTTTAGTTAGAAAACTAGATTTTAAAACTTGCATTAATATTGCTTATGAAATACATTGACTTTTGAAACTATCTTACTTTCCTTTTAGCTCAAGTGCTAGACTTTTTTTTGGGGGGGGGGGTTCAAGACAGGGTTTCTCTTGTGTGTGTAGCTTTGCGCCTTTCCTGGAACTCACTCGGTAGCCCAGGCTGGCCTCGACCTCACAGAGATCCGCCTGCCTCTGCCTCCCGAGTGCTGGGATTAAAGGCGTGCGCCACCACCGCCCGGCAAGTGCTAGACTTTTAATTCAGAAAAAAACTCATTTAAATCTGAAATACTCATCATAACAACTATCAAACATAAAACCCATGTGTCCTGAAGTCTGAACAATCAGGACACCTCAGTTAAAAAATGTTTGGGAAAACTTTTCAGCTTATTTTAGCCATAGTTTATTTTTGCTTAGTTGGCTCTTCTTTCTTCCAGATGATTTTATTATGATTAACAGGCATCTTTCCCCTTCTGTCTTGGAAGCTTAAGAAATGTATCAAGACTCCAGAAATCCCTTCTAAGCACGTCAGGAACTGGGTCCCCAAAGTCCTGGAACAGCGGCGGCAAGGCCTGGAAACATATTTACAGGTAAGAGATGTTCAGATCTTCAGTGTCACAGAGCCTCAGTCAATGCCTCATTCTCTGGGCTCAGAATGTGAGCGTGTGACACCAAATACTGACCAACAGCCGGAGATCCTGAGATACGGCTGTTTTCGGTGACAGATACGCCTATGGGTTGGTTCACGTAGCTTTTATTGGCTCCCGTTTAAAGTTGTTTATGCATTGGGTAAGTGCAGATTTAGTGTCATTGGAAGAATGCTATTGAAATGATCTGTCCATTTTTATATTCAGCTGTTGTACTGATTACTTTGTGTTTTAGATGAAATGATTCTGTTTCCTCAACCCTTGGGTTTTAAATGTTCAGGTGCTAATTGGAGTCCTGGGAGAAAATAAATCTTCAGTGGGGCAGATATGTGTAAAAATCCACCAAGGCTGTATAGAAGTTTCCCCCTCAATGCCAACTTTTTTGAGAATTAGAATAGATGTCTAGAGCAGTGGTTCTCAACCTGTGGGTCACGACGCCTTGGGTTGAATGAACTTTTCACAGGGGTCGCTTAAGACCATCGGAAAACATAGATGTGTTTACATTATGATTCATAACAGTAGCAAAGTTACAGTTAAGAGGTAGTAACAAATAATTGTATGGTTGGGGGTCCCCACAACATGAGGAACTGTATTAAAGGGTCAGAGCATTAGGAAGGTTGAGAAGCACTGGTCTAGAAGAAATGCATCAGGAAGCTCTCTACTTTCTCCTTGAAGGACAAACAGAACTGGATGAGCTAAGATGAAAGTCTCCTTCCCACAAGTGACAGAGAAAGCAAAGAGAGAATAAGACACTGTTCGTCCACTTCTCTGAAGTTCACCCCCCCCCCCTGAAGGCTTAGGTGACTATTCCTTGGAGTCCTCATTAGGTGCATAGTTGGGCAGGGCAAGTGCAGAGACAAGCAGGCCCAAAGGGTCAGACATACACTCCATTTAGTCCTATGTGAGAAGTGATATGTGGAGGTGAGCATAGCTTTGTTGAGGAAAGGAATCCTGCTTCAAAAAAGAAGGATGCAAATATGTTGGGTAGACCTATAATCCCAGCACTTTGGAGGTTTGGGCAAGAGAATCAGAAATCC
The DNA here is from genome assembly GCF_049852395.1 of Peromyscus maniculatus bairdii. Taxonomy (NCBI): domain Eukaryota; kingdom Metazoa; phylum Chordata; class Mammalia; order Rodentia; family Cricetidae; genus Peromyscus; species Peromyscus maniculatus. The sequence goes on from NC_134870.1 coordinate 44,309,772, forward strand.
AAGGCCTGCCTGGCCTGCACAGGGAGACCCTATCTCAAAAAAAATAAAACAAGACAGAAGAGCCAGACTTCATGTGAGAGTTAAGATTGATCCTTCTAAGATATTGCCTTAGAGAAATTAGCAGCATAGCCACGTTCTTTCTTCGTTGTCCTTGAGGCCCCTTCAAGCTTTATTAACTCCAGGGTGGATCTTGCATAGGGGAGAATCTGGGAGCTCTGAAGCTTGTGTGCCTGTCCCCATGCAGAGCTCTGGTGGATGACTGGGTCTGAGTCCCTGGTGGCTGATGCCCAGTGATAAAGTGGAGGACACCTTCCTGGTGGAAAGGATGATGCCAGGTGTCAGTTCCCAACCTTCTCTTGTGTCCTAGTCTTTACCCTCTTCAAGGAGGACAGATGGGGCAGAAAAGGCAGGAGCTGAGGAGGTTTTGCTCTTGGACTTCAGGCTTGGTGGAAGGATTCTTCGCTGTCTCTCTGGGAGGGAGAGCCTAAAGGAAACTGGAATCGCAAATCTGGGAAAATTGCAAATCCCAGGAATGCGGGTGGCCTTCCCTGAGATCCTATGCATAGAGCTATCAGGATCCCATAGCTTCAGGCAACACTTGAGAGCAAACAGCAGACCAAAAACCAAGAGAAATTGACCTAGGAAATTATATGCAAAGGGTAGAAAGCATGCTGTCTGTAATTAGATGGGATAGGTAAACAACACGCTTTCGTTTGTAGGCCAGATTTCCCCCAGATATTGTATATCGTCAGGCTTTAGTTCTGAAGAAGGCTTGATCCCCCTCCACCCCACCTCACTGCAACTGACACATGACTTCCATTACCCCTCAGTGTAAACATTTTAAGTTGTTTGTGCTTCGTGTGTAAATATGTGGATAAAATCATCTGGCGCAGAGGGGAGCTTACAATGATGCTTAAATTGAGCTTAGAATTTTCTATTCTCAGAGATGGGGCTTGAAAGACGTGGTCGCTGAGAGGACTTGCTTCCTGCTACGTGTTTCAAATTCATGCTGCTGTCACTCAGTGGCTGGACCCCGAGGACTCCAGTGAGAGCCTCTTTCTTCTCCCTTTGGCAGTGGGAGCTCGGTGGAGGTTGCCGTGAGGTCCAGAAGTGAAGGGCACATCCTTAGCTATGGACAATTCTCACATTTTATGTCTTGATGAGATAGGCAGCGTTCTTATTTCTTCCACTGCCTGCCGAACTCCAGGGAGAGTCTGATTCACCCCCAGGACCAGGGGGTAGCTGCCGCCAGCACATCTCCTCAGTTACCATCCTGCAGGTCAGCTCAGCCTGGGCTGCACAGCAGGACACTGACCTGGCCCATTGCCTGACCAAACACTGCTGCCCCCAAGAGGTGCTCCCAAGGCCACAGGGGCCTAGATTACCCACTCCAGCTCATTTGCCGCCTGTCAAAAAAAGTCCATAGTCACCCCTGGCAGCCTGTTTCTTGACAAGGTCAGGGCAAATGACCCTTCTTTTCTGGAGGGCAACTGGTTACCTGTGATTGCAGCCCCACATATTACCTATGGTGGCTCATGCTGTTCTTTTGGTTAAATATGGGAAGGCTGAGATCGGAGAGCCTCTGAAACCTTGTCACCTTCCCAAGTTAAAGGGCTTGGAGTGGAATTTTATTTTCCTGTTACTTAATATGAGCTCTTTTCATATTAAGAAAGCCCACACTTGGTTTAGCTGTTCTTTTGTTCAGAAGCGAACAGCATACTAATCTCTAAACCATAATTTAGAGAGAGCATCGGTATCAATTTAAATAATATAGCTTATTTAAAAATACAGAGACATAGGGTAATTACTGTTGCTCTGGCGCATCTGTAATGGTAGCTTTCTTTGAAACATTTCACAGTGTATTTGCAAAAGCCACCTTGTGTTGGACCCGACAGCTTATGCCAGCTGTCCCAGCTGTTGAGGAGGCTGAGACACCTAGGAGTTCAAGATGAGCCTGGGAACATTGCAAGAACCAGGAGAGACGGGGAGAGAAGAGGGACACAGTGGGAGAGGGAGAGGAAAGACGCTACTCTATTTCCAGATAAGAGTGTCACATCTTCGCAGGGGCAGGGGACGAAGTAAGCATATCAAATAGAAGTAGCATGAAAGGCTAGCATGGTGGCAGTAATCGTGGCACTCTGGCTAGAGAACGTGTGTTGGGGAATATTATTTTAAGTTGTGTTACTTTTGTTTATGTTGCATTTGTTTAACTCTGTGAAGCTGTGTTACTGTGCCTGTCTAATACACCTGATGGTCTAGTAAAGAACTGAACGGCCAATAGTGAGGCAGGAGAAAGGATGGGTGGGGCTGGCAGGCAGAGAGGACAAATAGGAGGAGAAATCTGGGAGGAGAGGTTTGGAAGGAAGAGGAGCCAGAGAAGGAAGAACAAAAGAAGGAGGACTCCAGGGGCCAGCCACCCAGCTACACAGCAAGCCACGGAGTAGGAGTAAGATTTACAGAAGTAAGAGAATGGAAAAGCCCAGAGACAAAAGGTAGATGGGATAATTTTAAGTTAATTATACAAGCTAAGGTTGGGCATTCATAATTAAGAATAAGCCTCTGAGTAATTTATTTGGGAGCTGGGTGGTGGATCCCAAAAAGAGTAGAAACTTCCAATAACAATCAGGGTTTTGAGTGGGCTTTTGTTTTGGCTGTTGATTTTTCAGCTTTATGTGAAGCCATGGGGTTCATTCCCCAGGTCCTGGTGGTCTATTCAATTTCCCCCTCTTCCCTGAGCCCTTCCTAATCTTATGCTTGTTTTATAGACGCAGCCTGTTTTCAGTTGAATTAAGTGGGAAGAATAAGGAAAGATAATTCCTATCTTCTTGGAAGTAGAAATCTATTTGTTGATTTTTAAAAATGTATTATTCATTTATTTTAGTATATGGGTGCTTTGCCTATACATAACTTTTGTGCCTGATACATTCACAGAGGCCAGAAAAGGGCATCAGATTCCCTGGGACTGGAACTACAGATGGTTGTGAGCCACCCCGTGGGTGCTGGAAATGAACCTGGATCCTCTGGAAGAGCAGCCAGTGCTCTTAACTGCTGAGCCATCTCTCCAGCCACATTTGTTTTTGTGGATGTGTATGTGGATGAGGGCACATGCTTGCCACAGCACACATGTAGAAGTGAAGGGATGATTTCGGGCATCAGCCCTTGCCTCCAATCCTGTTTGAGGTAGGGCCTCTCTTGACTGCTGCACTGAAGACTCCAGGCTCGCCAGAACTTCCCTGGGATTCTGCTGCCTCGGCCTCCATGCTGTAGAAGTGTGGGGCATTGCAGAAGCGCACCACTGTTTAATCATGTTTGCTTCTCAAATTAAAATTCCTAGAGAGCCCTTGTGCCATCACATGAAATGGGTGTGCCTTCAGGAAAGGCATGCGTGCTGGAAGTGTGGCAATTGTCCCGCAGGTGCCTCCGAGGGCCGTCTGCCAGTTGGCAGCCAAGAGGCCATTGGTGCAGGGAGTGCATTTCAACCCCGGTGATAAGTACACAGTTTGAGATACTGGCACCCACATGGAGTAAGGCAAGCTTCCAGCACCTTCCAGCCCAGGTCGGCCCACCCACAGAGGCTGCATCGTGATCTAAACTTTTTAACCTGGAAGGTTGGGGTGTTCCGGAATAGTAGTTTCTGTGCTGGCCTTTACTCTTTCCATCCCGAGTGCTTGCGAAGGCGCGTTCCTCCGGAGTAAGCCTGCACCACCCCGTGCCTCTTCTGCCCCTTAGCTTCCCTTTGCTTAAGCTCCTTCATTCTCCTGAGGAAAGCATCCTGCCTGTGGTGAGCGAATCTCCTTCCCCACTAAGGAGCAAGCACTACTTCTAAAATGCTGGCATCGGGGTCTTTGTATAGAAATTGTCGTCAGACACTACACTGTTGCTCTTATCACCTGTTGGATCGTGAAATTGCTGGAACAGGCCGGCCTGCTTCAGAGGCGCGTGGGGTGTCGTAGGGTATTCCCTGGGCTGCCCTGCTGTTTTCCCTGCAGGCTTCTCTGACCGACCGATGTGTACAAGTGCCCTTCCTGCTCACAAACATTCCCTGGCCACTTCCTCCACACCGGACTGTTCCTGTGAATTCACTTCTCATAAACCACTTACAAACTGGACATTTGGCTCTTGAGTGACCAGAAATACCTACTTGATGGCTGTGAGCCATTTTTAGGGTATACTTTCACCGTTTCCTCCTTGTTTTAAAAGTACTGCTAGCAATGATTGGGTTTTTTTGTTTGTTGTTGTTGTTGTTTTGTTTTTCGAGACAGGGTTTCTCTGTGTAGTTTTGGTGCCTGTCCTGGATTTCGCTCTGCAGACCAGGCTGGCCTTGAACTCACAGAGATCCTCCTGCCTCTGCCTCCCAAGTGCTGGGATTAAAGGCGTGCGCCACCATCGCCGCCACCGCCACCGCCACCGCCACCACCACCACCACCGGCTATAACTGTTCTTTTGAGGGGTCTTTCTCTGAGTCTTGTGCGGCATCCTAAGTTTTATTTGTTTCAAACATTCTGAGAATGGTAGATTAATCCCGAGAGAGCTGGGAATAACCGATTAGATCTAGCTGAACTGTGATTGGCTCCCTGATGAGCCATTTCCTAGGCAGTGGCTCCTACACTCCTCTTGGCAAAAATGGCGAACAGCTCTGTACGTAAGTTGCTAGGATTTTGAGTATTTAGAGTTTCAAAGGTTGGGAACATGTTCTAGTTTAAGGTTTAGAGGCATGATTATTTTGAAGTTAATTTTACTTCTTTTTTAAATGTTTACATTTTTATTAAGAGATTTTTTATTCATTTCACAAACCAACCACAGATTCCCCTGTCCTTCCTCCTCCTGCCCTAATTATACTTCTTTTAAGGAGTTTTCTCATTATTATCCATCTTACAACAATAGATATCCATGATAGTTAAAAAAAAATTTCTTGTAGAAAATATTTTTTTTGTTTTTTTGTTTTTTGTTTGTTTGTTTGTTTTGAGACAGGGTTTCTCTGTGTAGCTTTGCGCCTTTCCTGGAACTCACTCTACTGTAGACCAGGCTGGCCTCGAAACTCAGAGAGATCCGCCTGCCTCTGCCTCCCGAGTGCTGGGATTAAAGGCATGCGCCACCACTGCCCGGCATGAAAATATTTTTATGTGCGTCTCTCTCTCTCTTGATCATCAAACTCTGGCTGAGGATCAGTGGATTTTTTTCTTTTTAAATCCATGCCTGACAAAGGTAAGGCATTGATGAAGCTGAGTGAAGTCTGCATATGTTGCGGGGGACCCTGGGCTGCTGCTCTCACTACCCAAACCTTCACGGCTCCCCATCTTAGAATGCTCCGTTTCGTTCCTGGACCAAGCCGTGATTTATAATATCAGACCCAGTTCTTCCCAAGGATTTCTTTTAAAACTGAAAACGAAGTAGAGAGTGAGATCTTATCAACGGCCAGAAGACAGTTGCCACCCAAGCGTAGCGACCTAAGTTTGAGTCCAGAACACACATAAAAGTAGAAAGAGAAAACCGACTCGACGGGATTGCCCTTACTTCCACATCCAGGCTGAGACACAACATGCCCTCCGCTCAGCCCACATCATACACTACAAAAAAAAAAAAAAAAAAAAAAGGTTTTTAAACCTCATGTATTACAGGAAAGAGGAAGCTATAGCCTGAACCTCCTAAAACCCCCTTCGAAGCCTGTATAGTAGCAGTGCCTATGAAGGCCCTGCTTATAACCGCAGACGAACCGCTCTTTGTTCTGGTTAACATGGTGAACACTGTGTTAAATAATATTAATGGCTGGGATTGTCAGTACTTAACAGTGCCTTCCTCGTACAAGTGATTTTATTGATCGATACAGACTCAATGTAACCGGGCAGATTATTTTTACTGATTTTATCGAAACCTTGACCAAGTTTGTTAGTGCACCACGTATCTTTAAATAGATCCAGATGATGATGTAGATTAAGAAAAGCAAACCGCCATCCATCTCTTTTTGATCTGTTAATAACTTAAATCCATCATTGCTAGCAAGTGTTTTCAGATCCTGTTGTGTATTCATGTTTCTGTTGTGTCTGGGAAGACTCCTGTAACCTTGTTTCTGTGGTTGGCTTTTCAGACAGCCTTGCCCTAACCACTGATCTTGAATTCAGCAGATAAGCATGTCAACATAATTGGAATGTTGGACAAACTATGAACAGGAAGCGATCCTTTAGAAGTCTTTGTTTTTTAATTTTCATCTTAGTAGGTGATCTAGGGAGACCTATGGATTCCTACATTTATGGTGGTTCTATCAGGCATTTTTGTGTTGAGCTCAACAATTTACAAAGTCTAGACCTATCTTCTTCCAGACATACTGGTTCTTCTCATATTTGAAAGGCTTGCATAGGAACCACAGAAAACTGTGGTGCTTAATTTCATACATTGATTTTTTTCAGTGATTTCCATTAATCTCAAAATGATATACATGCCATTTAAGATAATTTTTAGTTTGTAGCAGTAGTTAAAATTTCTAAAACTACCATATGTATTATTTCTTAAAGAGACAAAATAGATACAACCTTTCAAGACAATTAGACCTTTGTCCATGTATACATGCATGAATGCATGTATGAATCGCTAAATATTGAACCCAGGTCTTCACACATGCCAGACATTGAACTACACCTTCAGCTCTGAAGACGTATCTAAAATTTGGGGATGATGCATTCTTGCCCACCTTGGATAGACAAGCCTGGTGCAGCCCACTCTACAGAACTGTGGACATAGAACCTTCAGAGATAGAGACCGGTGGAGGGCATCGGTAATGGCCATCTGAAAATCTTTGAGAATCTCAAAGAATATTAATGATCTCATGGAGGGATTTATGTGGACATAGAGGATGGAGAAAAAAATAAAGTCCAATCAATTGCAGCCCTAGAGTATTTGGAGGCGCTAAATTTAAAGCTTGGGGGGAGTTTAGAGCCTGTGAATTGTTTGATGTCGGCTATCAGTTGGCCAAATGTGTACTGAGTTTTTAAAAAATTCCTCAGTAGTAATGTGTTAAAGTTCCGCCTCCTATTCAGTGCTCTGTACTGGTGCGATGAGAATTTGAGGTTCAGTTCTCTGGACTATTTATGTTGTTGGGAACGCTATGGCTGGGTGCTGTGGCTACACAGAGGGCCAGTGGGAGGTTCCATTCCATGTGGACATGTGGAAAGCCCATTCAGAGACCCCTCTCAACACAGGTAGGTAGTGATGTCACTACCCGATGAGAAGGTAGGCGAGCGCGTGGCCTTGTCTTTATCTACAGATATCTGTTAGGAAGCAGGTGGTTTTTCTAATAGAGCACATTATTGGTGAAATTATTAAGGCCACTCCACTTAGTTAAAAGGAAGATTTATTTAGTGGGCAACTTACAAAAAGGGAAAGGTAGGTCGCAGTGTCTGGGGATGGTGTATTGCAGTCCAGTGGTGTTCTCTGGAGCTCTGCTCTGTCCACCTCCACCATTCAGGGTCCCTGCACAGAGCGAGCGCTCGCCCATCCAGCTCTCCAGGCGCCTCCCTTGGCCCTGCCTCTTAGGCGTGACAGTTGCCAGAGTCTCAATCGGGGTTGGAACTTCCAGATCCAAGCTGGAATGGCTGCCCACTACAGCACATTGCCCTGGGTGAACGGTGTATTTCTGTGGGCGTTGATCTTTACAGTGCTATGGAGCTGGGGTCTTTCATTGCTGCAGTGAAAATTTTAGGAAGCTGGACATCGTCCTTGAGCTTCCTTGAATTAGTATTTTGTCAGATTGGCGAGATGGAATCGTGTGGGATTTCGAAAGATTTTTTATTTTTATAATTGTGAGTGTATGTGTGTATCTGTTTATATGTTTGTTCCCGTGTGAGTGCCTGAGGCCAGAAGAGATGTTGGGTACTTCCTGGCTAGTATTTTTGTTTGATTTAGTTTCAGGTTTTTTTTGTTTTGTTTTGTTTTGTTTTGTTTTGTTTTGTTTTGTTTGTCAGTTTCACACAAGCTATGATCATCTGGGAAGAGGGCACCTCAATTGAGAGACTGCCTCCACCAGAGCGGCCTGAGAGCAAGCCGGTAGGGCATTTTCTTGATTGATGATTGATGTGGAAAGACCCAGCCCACTGTGGGTGGTGCCATCCCTGGGCCTCTGGTTCTAGGGTGTATGTGAGAGCTAACTGAGTAAGTCATGTAGAGAAAGCCAATAAACAACGCTCTTCTGTGGTTTCTGCTTCAGTTCCTGCCTCCAGTTTCTTAACGCTGGATTCCAACTGTATGCTGAAGTAAACCTTTCCCTCTCTAGGTTGCTTTGGGGAGTGATTTTTTTTTTTTCACAGCATTGGAAGCCCTTACTAAGCCAGGGTGCTGTGGATGGAACAAGAACAGTACTGTTGTCGACCACTGAGCATCTCCTCAGCCCCAGAATGATGTCTTCTGAAGAATGAGGTCTTGTGATGAGGTCGATTTTAGCTTGATGATTACAGCTCCACCAAAAAACCGGACCTACCTACTTCCTTCACAGACATGAATTCTTACACACGAATACATTATATTAATGTATATTTGTTATTTTTCTGACTGGATAGATTATATATGTTCATATTTGAAAACTATGAAAACAAAACAAAAAACCCCCACAACTTTCTGTAGTTAATCTTCCTAGTTCAGTGGTTCTGAATCAGGAGCAGTTTTTGCCTTACCAGGAATGTGTAACAGTGTGTAGCGATGCTTTCTATTTTCAGAGCTGGGGATGGGGTGGTACCTGCGTCTCTCAGGGAGAAGGGTGCTGCTGTATAACCTTCCGAGCCCAGCAGAGCCTCACCGACAAACACATATTTGGTCCAAAATGTCACTGGTGGCAAGATTAAGAAACCATGGCTTAGACCTTCAAAACTGGCCTATGATTTCTTCATCTCACGCTAGCCTGCAACTCACTATGCAGACCAGGCTGCCTTCAGACAGCAGTGGTCTGCCTGCCCCTGCCCACCGAGATCTGAGATTTTAGAATTGCATGACCATATCCGGCTTGTTATTCATATTTTCAAAAACTTATTATGTCCTCTCTTATGATTTATAAGCTCTTCTATCAATTAAAAATGCCAAAAAAACCACATTTACCCTGTACCAAATTTCTTTTTTTAAAGTCATAACTTTTTGTTATAAAATGTTTAATATATTAAAAAAGCATAAAAATAATATAAATTTCCAAGTTGCCATCATCCAGCTCCAACCCTTTCAACTCAGAAGAGATCCTGTCTTTTCTCACACTTTTCCTCCCATAATATTTTGAAGAAACTCCCCGATATATTTTCAGCCATACATATTTCAGTTTGGATCCATAGCAGGCAAAGATTCTTTCTAAAACAATTTTAATAACCACTGCATAATATTCTGTTCTGTAGCTGTTCGGCTTTTAGGAGCCAGTTGTTTGGGGGCTGTTTCTAATTTACCCTTACAATGTCTTGTTTGTTTGTTTGTTTCTTTTTTTCTTTCTTTTTGTCTGTTTTCTTGTCTTCTTCACAAGGAACGCGGCCCTTGTTCTACAGGTGAAATAGAACGTGTGCAAACTAAACAAGCAAAAATGAAACACAAGCTCCTTAATTCCATTAAACATTGGGTAACTGGTAAAGATTAATGTACATATCTCCTGCTAATTCTTTCCAATTACTTAGTTCATATAAATTCCCAAGCCTGGTTAATTATGCTGAAGCCAGGTCGTAATTCTGAACTGGGTTCTGACAACAGGGAATTTTCCTGGTATAACCTTGCCCTCCCTCACAGGCTCTGGGCAGATTAGGCACTCAGCCCTGAGTCCATTCATTTTCTGCTCAGGGCCTAATTGCTGCCGACTGGCTGCCACAGGTACCTGGATAGCCTGTGTTCGAAGAGGCAGGGACTTCTGAGAACAAATAAGGAAAGATTAATTGTTTGTTTTGTTCCCTCCCAAGAGAAATGTGGGTGCTTAATCAAGAAAAATAATTTCTTCTGTTGATTTGGCTTATTTGGAGAAAAGATAATTGTGTAAAGGTAGGTGCTGAACGATGCCTTGTAGAAGAGGTATTGCCACTTACCTACACAAGAGACGCGGGTCGGGGAGATGAATGTGGGACACTGACGGAATGGATGGGGATGGCTCCCATTCCTCATGGTAGGTAATCTGGCTGTACGGCTCTTATTTGTACCAATAGTCCTCCCTAGTATTGTCATTTATTTTGTCTGGATCTTCGGAAATCTAATCAAGGAGACAATGGCATTAAAGAAAAAAAAATCAACAACACTTTTCCAAATTGTTCTTAATTGCTAGAGTACAAAGTGAGCTAAATGTTGTGATGTTTCCAATTAAAGAAGCTGTTGCCACCCAGCACTATGAAATCCATCTTTCCCAATCTGATAAATAAGCTATCAAAGAGCAGAGCAGATTAATTGAGCGCAGTTAGCCCCTGATTTCTCATAACAGTGAATGTGCACCTGCGTTATTAATGACTCTGGCGCATTTTGGCATGGTAACTGCATTACCTGTACCTCTGGCTGCTAGAGAAAGAAACTCATGAAACAGTATCCTGTTGCTTATGATTTTTGTGACAAGACCATTTTCTTCCACAATTCTATTTATTTGAGAAAGAGGTTTGATAACACACTGAATCAAAGTTGGAATCTGAATTTGGGTAGGAGGAAAAGATTGCATTAAAGGTGGCATGCCCTGTCACTGTGACTGAAAGGCAGAGACAGGTAAACACAGGATTGGGTAGAGTGGGCAGGAGTTTAAAACCCATGCAGGGTCAGTAGGAAATGATCGTAGACTGTGAGTCATTCATCTCGGCTGTCGCCACTCAGCTCTACGTCTGTGATGTGAAAATTCCCATAGATAACAGTACACCAAGCAGAGGGTCCATGCTGCAGTAATACTGTATTTTTAAAGGGAGCAGTGGGCCAGATTTGGCCCTGAGTTACAGTCCACTCTTGGACTGGAGGCTGGCCACTGATGGCATGGAGGCAACACTGTGTGTGTCCAGAGGTGGAGGACCGCAATGAAGAATGTAGCCATTCCAGAGGTACACGTGTATTCAGAGCTCCAGGCCTCACACTCCCTCTAAGCTACATTGTTACTTCACTCCCCTGACTGTTTTCCTGATGACTTGGGGCGCCAGCATACACACCACACATCCGGCAGCTCCTTAAACATCCTACTACCTACTTAACTGTTTCTCCTCAGATCTGGGTGGCGTCCGCCATGCATGTCTTAGCCATGTTTTCTCCAGATCCCTGAATATCCCTGTGACTCCAGGAAGTCACAGGGATTAATGCCTAATCTTAATTATTTAGCCATGAAAATTAAATTAGAAAATGTTTTTTTTTCAGGAACCATCTGAGCAGTTCACTTAAAACCATGATTCACTTAAAACACTGTTTTGGACCTGGACGAGACAGAACATTTAAATGGAGAGAATGTTGTGACTAGAAAGTTCTCATGAAATCTTCTGTCTGTTCATTTACTCATTCATTAATTCACAAATCAGCTTCTCTTAAGGATTCTTCTAGGCCTGGCCTCTGCCATGTACCTCACACTTACTTTCTCCTCTTCCTCTCCACCAGGCTGGCTGCATAATGTCACCAGTTGGCCTAACTGCTAGCCATTTTGTTTAAAATATTTATTTTTATTTCTTATGTGTAATGACTGTGTTTGCCCATGTGTGTATGTGTGTACCACCACATGCACACCAGGTGCCCCGAGAAGTCAGAAGACAGCATCAGATCCCTCAGAACTGGAGTGACAGACAGCTATGAGCCGCCACCATGTGGCTGCTGGGATCCAGGCTGCTCTCCAGGGGCAGCGAGTGCTCTGAAGTGCTGAGCCGCCTCCTCGGCCCTCATTTTGTTTCACGTATGTGCCAAAGTACAAGTGAGGCGCTAGACTTTCTTCACAGGACTGCCGAGGAGGGACCGGCCTCAACTCCTTCTGAACATGGAGACCCTGGCAGTCAAAAGAGCTGCTGGGAGGAGTCTCGTGGGGAGGAGCAGGCCCTGGGGCCCACACTGTAGGCCTTCTAGGCCAAGTACTGCAGCCTGTTTTGGGGTGCAGGCTATGAAGTAAAGTTTAATGACACTAGTTTTCACACTGACATAAAATTGGTGTCCCCATATTCCTCACCTGGAGGTATGTGACACCCCAACAGTCTTTCCAAGAAAAAACCGGGTTGAATACAAAGCACACGCTGTCACATCTTGGGAAGCTGCTCAGCCTCCCCGGGAGTCCGAAGCCCTCCTTCACCTGACCCAGCAGAGGAAGGCGAGAGGACAGCATGTGACTTTCTGGAGTGGTGTGAGCCTCAACACATCTTGAACAGGATGCTTTAGAAAGTTGCTTTTGTTATGGAGTCCTGTTGCCATAACGACACATGTACCCTTCTGTCTCCCTGAAACCTAGAAGTAGGATTTGGGGCCTGCTCCAAAATCTTTCATAGGAAGAATTTCAACTGGTCTTTTACCAAAACTTTATTAAAAGCAGCATTCCCCAGTTGCTCTATAATTGTGTGACATCATGAAAGGAGAGTTTCCTGGCCAGATCTCAGCAGAAGGTCTTTGCATTGTTGGTGAATAGAACTGGAAGAAAAAGAAAAAAAAAAAAAACACAATTTAGTAAGAGCAGCTGTGGGACCTACTTATCTTGATAGAGTAATGTTTTCATAATGGCAGCTGTTAAAACCAAGTCTGTATGAATTATGTTGAGTTTTTGGTCACTCTTGAATGCAATAAACAGTCACTCTGTTCCAACATAATAGAGCGTGGCAGGCACAGGACTCAGAGCCTAAAACATCAAGGTTTTCTCGTTTTAAAACAAGAATGGAAGAGACCTTTAGATTCCCAGTAAACACCATAAAGTGGAGTCTGTGTTGAATTGCATCTTTGTTAAGAAGACAAGGTGGTGCTATGTAGTGAGAAATTTACAATCCTCCTTCCTCACCTCTAGAGAAGCAGGACTACAGCTAAAAATGTTTTAGGCATGTATTTCATATGATACATCATTGACATAGTAACACCTTTACGTCAGCTCTAAGTGAATAAGTTATCTACTGGCTTTTATATTTACATTTTGGGAGCACTAGCCAAGGGGTGCTCAGTCCTGAATGAAATGCCCTGTTTCAGCCATTCCGGTAGATCTTAAGTAAATAAAATAATGTAGTGGTGGTGTGATTGGAACAAAACCAGACAATCAGGGATAGATGGCTCAGCCATCAAGAGTACTCTGCTGTTGCAGAGGACCTAGGTTCCGTTCCCAACACCCAAATGACAGCTTACAGCGTTGGTAACTCTAGTTCAAAGGGATCCCTATGCCCTCTTCTGACCTCCATGGGTACTGCAAGTACATGGTGCCCATGCGGGCAAAAACACTCACATAAAATAAAAATAAATAAATAGGATCTCTTAAAAATAATAAAATGATAATTTTACTGTACTACTTGAAATTTATTAAAGTACTCTGGTCATCATTATTTTAGATAATTATTTTACCAGGTAGCTCTGCCTGGTTTGGAACTTGCTATGTAGACCTGGGCTGGCCTTGAACTCAGAGATCCTCCTGCCTCTGCAGGACTGAGATTAAAAGCATGGGCCACCACACCCAGCCTCGGTGAGTATAGGTGATTGTCTCTGTTCCCAGAGAGCCTTTCTGAAAACAAGTACACAGGTAAAGCAGCTTTCTTGTTAATCCCTCCTACGCCTGGGTGGGAAGGTGAGGTGGTTTGTACCAGAGCAGTGTGATATGGTGTTGGAGCACTGGTCAGCTTTCTCTGAGTCATTAGAATCACCCACTAGAAGCCAACTCTGGGCACTCCGGGCCTCACTGGGAAGTCTCGGCACTCCACATTGGTGATAAATTCAGCTGCTGCCTAGGCTGCTACGTCCTGGGCTTGTTGTCTCCGACGTTCGTTGCTGTTCTCTGTCCATCACCTCCTGGTTGAGAAGCTCCACCAGCTTCTTTTGTGCTATTCTGGAAAAATAATGGACCCTTCTTAAGTCCCTCTACGAGACTGTTATTTTTACTCAAATAGTCACGCCCGTGTCCTGGGAGCCGTCTGTGGTCAGTCCAAAGCGCATTCTGGTTTGTAGTCTCTGCATCCATCCCTGATGATTAGCGCTGTTTTTTTTTTTTTTTTTTTTTTTTTTTTACCCCCAGGATCTCCCTCGTAGTTTCTTCTTCCTTGACTCTGGCCGCTATGGTTCATACTCACAGTCTGAATTCCTAATCTATTTCAGCTTCATTTCTGGGAATGTCATCTACCTGCCAGAACACTTGAATGGCTCCTTGTCAAGTACCCATTTGAGATATCCTTAGGCCACATATTCTGAATTCCAGCATCGTTCTTGTGTGATCCCATGCCAGCCCCTACTGCCTTACCATTCATTGGCCTGTGTGTTTATCGGGCCCTACATGTCCACATTCCTTTTTCTATTTCTGCTTATGAAAGCATCCCCTCAAGACTCATCTCTAGTCTCTTCCATGAGATCCTTCCTGAGTCTTCCCATCCAGAAGTGATAGTCTTAAATTCTAATACACTCTAATTGGCCCATTACATTTTACCTTCCGTTAGCTTTCTTAGAGTATTGGACTTACTTGCTACACGTCCTGTGTGCCATCCATGTAGGTTCCTTCCAGGGTCCTGTAGCCTTAACTCACCCCCTCATGATTGCAGACCTAACATGGCCAGGTAGTTGGGTTCTATGTATTTACTTTTTTGTGTGTATGAGTGTTTTGTCTGCACGGATGTATGTGCATCACTTATGTGCCTATGCCTGCAGAGGTCAGAGAGGACACCGAATGCCCTGCAACTGAAGTTACAGATGCTTGTGAGCCATCATGGGGGTGCTGGGAACCCTGCCTTCATCTCAGCAAGAGCATCAAGTGCTCTTCACTGCCAAACCCACTTCCCAGCCCCCGACACAGGATTTTTTTTTAATTCTCTGTAGCCAAAAGAAATCAAAATTACCACAGATTGATCAAATCAATCATCAATCAAATCATCTGAAAAATCTATTAACAATACATATGACAGAGTTCTGATTCCTAAGATGAAAGGGGCTTTTATAATTGGAAAAATTCACATATTCAAACAATAATTATAAATGGAGCCAGCGAGATGATGCTTGCCACCGACCCAGCAACCTGCGTTTGATCCCCACACCCCACATACAGAGGAAAGGATAGAACTGACCTCAGAGAATTATCTTCGACCTCCATGCACGTGTTATGGTACTTGTGCCCTGCCCCCCCCACATATTCTGCATACACACACCATTTTTTAAATTTTTAAAAATTACAAATGCTCAATAAATCAGGGGGGGGAGATAATTTTACAATTAATCAGAATATGGCCAGCCAAGACAACACATTTACTTTTATATCTACAGAGGTTGAAAGAAAACATCTGTGCCTGTGATTAGTAAGGCTATGAAGAAACAAGTATTCCCATAAGCCTCCAAGGGGGGATGCAATTCACAAGAATCCTTTGGGAAAGCAATTTGGCAACTCCCTGTATGAATCTATCATACAATTATTCTTACGTGATTTGGTTTTATGGTATGTAAGGCATTTTCATTATAATATATTGTAAAAAAAAAAAAATCCAAGAAGGAGATTGGTTAAAAATCTCTATCCAATGAAAACATTAATAAAATATTCCATAGCAGTCCACAAGATTACTGTAAATCTATGTGTTCCGAGAGTGAAAGCTGACCAGCCCCTATGGACTGATTCAGAAAGCAATATGAAAGTTCTCCAGGGACAAGCTTACAGCAATAGTGCTCTGTCTTATGACTGGTGGCATTTACAGTTCACAGCTCTGTGAAGACCAGAATTCAGGAAGATCATGAAAAAATCAGAGTCATAGAAAACAGATTTTTAAAAATCTTTTAATAGAGTTTTTTAAAGTATAAGTTCTATATTATTTTGTTTTCAAAACCACGGCTTCTTACTGTTATTTTTGTCTTCTGGGTGAGACAAGTTGCATGAAGTTAGTAATCCTGTATTGTGGAGATTAGTAATCATGTATTGTGGAGGTTAGTACTCCTGTATTGTGGAGGTTAGTAATCCTGTATTGTCGAAGCCAAGTAAGAAGCTCGCTGTCCAGGCTCCGGATGGAAGTCACTCCTCCACACTGATGCTGTTCATTTTTCTTGGGCACACAAGGATGCTGAGCATCCCCTGGTCAAGTCCTGCCAGCCCTTTACACCGGTAATTGCCTGGTTCCGTGTCTTTATCGAGGACTCCTTTGCCAATAGGTGTGGGGAGGGACGAGTGTCAGGGAAGAGAAGGCCCAGCGAAGCTCCTGTGATGGAGCAAAGGTGACACTGCTCAGGTCACCCCACAAAAACTTGTCAGTTTGCTGCCCAAATAAATGCCTAGGGGGCACAAGACACAGAGCACGGTGACCCCGGGAGGAAAAATCAATTGCAATTCATATTTCATACGTCTGTAACTGCTCTGGGAAGCATGGCTGCACTGTGTGCAAGCCCCTTCCCCTCCCTCTCGTGTCTCTGCCTTCTTCTACTGACTGGGTCTCACCAGTCCTGCTTTACAGTGAGGCAGATTTTGGATGTTTTTCCTTGCCCACATCGCCATCCTTATTACCAGTACCCTGCATTAGATTTGATCAGCGCACCAAACTGTAGACAGACCATAGTTATTTCGCTTTGAGATTCTTGAAGGTTTGGGGCCCGTGTACTTGTGTTTTGCTCTGAAGTGAGGTGGACGCGTGCAGGGACCCACCCTTCACGGGGACTGTTACTCAGTAGGGTCTTCATCATCAAGTGTGGATTTTTATCCGTGGCTGTGCTTTTAAAAGCTTTTTCATGGGGATAAGGGGCCCTTAGCACTGCTACTTTTGGGAACCATCTGGTCTATCTTCCTTAGACTTTCTTGCTCCAACCCCCCGCTCGGCCCCCACCTACACACTCTCCAGCAAAGCTGTTCTTAGATTCGTAGCCCTGCTGTGGACTGAGATGTCATAGGGATAGAGAAAATGCTGCTTACTTTATGGATTACTGTTAGGTCAACAAAACTTTGGCAGCATTGATTAACTTGACAGTGAGTACAGCAGTACATTTATCACTTATGGCTGTGCTGTAGAAAATCTAATAAGAGGCAAACAATTCCCTTTAGAGCTGTAACAGGTTCACTGTGGCCAACAGTGCATGCACTGGAAATTTCTGCCTTTAAATTATACCCTTGCTGCTGGGTGGGTCATTGACTGAAGGCTACTGCCCTCCTGCAGCCACGCCGCTGGTGTTAATTTCATCTCAAGCATTTGGTTTAGATAAATATTTAAATCGTTATTTATGCGCGATGTTTTTAGACTGTGAGGAGATGAATGAGACGCAGCTCGAAAGAGGTGGTTTTCAGATGACGTCCAGACAGAAGGGCCTATTGTTTGGGATGTTACAGAGGTGGGGACTACTACAGGGAAAGTCCATTCTGTGCTCGGCGCTTTCAAATTCATCTTGATTCTTCAAGGAGAACACTCCATAAAGAAAAGGACTTGTTAACTGTATTTGGAGTGGAAGGACACACACACATGGATATTGCTAGGGATCTGGTGGGTCCTTTGTGGATTTTTCCTTATCTTAAGGACATCCTGTTAGGAGTTTTAATGCTCTTGTTCTGTCCACTAAGCAGCGTCACGCGTTTTTCCCATTTACCACATACATCTGCAGTAGTGTGTACTTCAGTATGTATGCACGTGGGAAACAGGGCCACAGGCGTTTACTACTTAACAGATTACAAAAAGTTTAGAAAAATGGGGTGGATTCAGAAGATTAGAGTCAAGTATAGAAAGGCCAAGTTCTTCAGGTGTATTGTAATAGTTATTGGAAAACTAAAGAGTATTTTGTTAGCAGGAAATAATGCATGCCGCAGGAGCGGCCAGCCTCACGCCACGTGGCGAGGGATCTCTCTGTCAGACTTCTTTCACGGAAGATACCTAATTTATTTTCTTTCTTCCATTTCATTCTCTTGTGCTACGTTGAAATTCACAATTCAGCGTGAGAGCTCCAGTCCGGGTGAGGACGCGTTCCAGCTTTGTGGCTTCGCTTGCACACGGGAGCTTTTCCACAGTAGCGTCTCAGAGATGACCCCGTTTTCTCTGTGGGGAGAAAGGTAGTCTGCCAGAATCAATTGTCAAGAGGGTTCCTATAATAAGGCAGCTTGTGGTATGACTAACGGAAGCAGTGTGAGCAGGAAATTCCCAGAGCAGTTTGTTTTTGGAAGAAAAACTGAGTTCACCTGAAACATGAATACATTGAAAACCAAGACTTAATAAGGTGGCGCTCAGAGCCAGGATGGCTGTTCCAAAGCCCGTGTCCGTCGTCCCGTCCAGTATTTGTCGTCTTTGGGATCCTAAACAGCATATAAACCAAAGTTGCTTTTTCTTGAGATTGGGAACTAGCCTGAATCAGTAACATTCAAGCCTGTTGACGGTCGTGTTTTGATTTAATTCAGTGCAAATGTGTTCTGTTTAATCTGCAGAATAAATCCAGTGCCTTTCCCTTCTGAACCAAGGCTTTTCTGAAAGAGCTCCATCTACCTCGCTGGGTTTTGCAGGTTACAGTGGGAGTGCCCCCCACCGCTTGCCCCAGTGAGCAGAGGCCGGGTATTGATTAACTATCACACTGGCATCAGAACTACTCTTAGGATTCAATTTTTTTGTTGTTTTGCATATTTTATTGATCAAAGTGGTAAATGAGCATCAAGCGTGCAAGAGGACGATGAATTGTTTACTTGCATAAAATAACCTTTCAATAAGGGAAGATGCATGGCTCACACTTCGGTTCTGTTCTGCGGCCCGAAGCAGATGGCATTCAGCTGCTATTGATTTACTTCCATAGTTAAGGAGCAGCCTGCAGCCCGGCATGCTCACTGCATTGTAAAAAGGGGTGTAGACTTGGGGACCAGGACGGAAGCCAAGAAGGACTTGACTGGTCTGTCCCCAACTCCTAAGGAAAAAAAAAAATCTTATATGGGAGCCATGCACAGCTACTTAACTGCAAATGTGAATTAACGTAGTCACGTGTCGTGGGCCGCTTCACGCACTGCTGCTTGGAAGGGGAGAGCGTTTGTGGTCATCGCGTATGCAGAGGTACCCAGTAAATAATGAATAGAGTGATAATCACAGAATAGTCATTTCAAGCCTGTGGTACTGGAAGGAAGCAAAATGAATCCTTTCCTCCCGCATTCAGGGCAAAAGTGGGTATCTGGAGCCATCGGATACAGTGCCCGTGTTGAGCCATCTGGCCTGAAACCAGAGTGAGCACACAGTTGTCCTGACAGCCCTCCATGTGCCTACCTGTGTACCATCTCTGCGTAGGCAGCAGTCCACCCATAGCCTGTGCCGGCGGCCAGATTGGGTTTTGAAATGTCTTTCCATAACTGGTAGTTACAGATGTTGAGTTCGTAAACATTTTCCTTTAAGCTGTGTCCAACATTGACTTTATATCATAAAAACTAAGCTAGCCTCCCGGTTGTAGATTTTTTTCCCCCTTATTCCTTCCAGACTCATTAAATACTGAAAACCTCTCATCAAAAACAACATGAACAAGTAGGAAATAGACGTCACAGTAACGTGTATTGTTTTTTCACTCATGTACACACTGTCATGTTTATTTGACTTCAACTGCTTGGCAATTTGTAATTTTAAATAGAAATAAAATGTTCAACAAAAAAATTGGACAGTGAAGTTGCCTGCCCATCATCCCAGGTCTCTGCACATCTTCACGGGGCTCTTATAAACTCCCAAGAAATCATTGTCCTAGAACTGTTTCTATTAGCAGCCGTTCCTTGCAGTGGGAACATTTCATTACGTCATTTTCCTTGTTTGTGGGGTAGAGAGTCAAGTTCACTCTGCTTGGTTCCTGGAGAACGTTTGCTCCGTCTGATGTTCAATTCAGTTTGCAGACCTTTCACACAAGAGACGGGCTTAGGGATTGGGCAGGGTGGCAGGGGATGGCGGTGTACTTGAAATGCCAACGTTGTTGACTTGGAGGATGTCTATGGCCAGCGGCTGTGATGTATTCTGAGTACTTTCCAGGGTCTAGTGTGATTCAGAGGATTTGCATGAAAGACGAGCTCTCATTTCCGAGAGAGGGAGGCAAGGGCAGTCAGTGTGTGCTTTGTGAGAGGGGAAGGAGGCTGAAGAATGAAAAGCTCTTCGCCCCAGCCATTGCTGCATATGGGAGAAATGGAGCCTCTGGTATGGCGAGACGCATGCCTTGTGTCCAGCACACAAGCTGCGTCCGTGAGGTCAAAGGGCGCAGATGACACGGGGGGGGGGGGGGGGCAGGCAAACTGATTCACACCAGTGTGTTGGCCGTGAAAACAGAAAGTACAGTAACGAGCTTAAGATTGGCCACCAGAAGTTAGCTTGCTGAAATTAACCGTAGACTCCTCACGTTGGATATGAGCAAATTCAGGCAAACGTCATTTGTGCTAGTTGAGCATGTTTTAACAGATATGTAATGTTGCTATATTGGCTTACAGTTGAGTAACTGTAAGAGATGTCCCTCCCCATTCGTTCTCTTGGCCTTGCCCAGCACTGAACATCATCACTATATTCAGCAGTCTGCACGTTGATCAAAAAGATACTTAGAGTCTTCTAGTAATTTACCTAATTGTCTGACAGACTCTTGAATGTCAATTACAAGAGAAAGGAAAAATGAAGAGATTTATTTGTGTCCCCCTTTAAAATTTATGTGTCAGCTTTAGTTAGGTCACATTTACATACCACAAAGTATGCACATCATGTACGATTCAAACACTTTTAGGATAAATTCATAGTTGTGCGCGCTTTTACAGTCCGGTTGGAGCGGCTGCTGTTAGGTACTTGAGATCTTCAAATCGAGATGTTGGGCAGTTGGCTGTGCTAAAAACCTCTTCCACGTTGATTTCATGCCTGGCTTTAAGAAGCGCAGGGCACAAGAGCCCTTCTTAGCAGTTGTGTGTGGAGACTTGCCGGAGCGCCGGCTTGTGGTGGGGGCTGACACGCGCGTGTGTCTGCTCGGCTGCCCCTTAGCCACTTTGGTTTCGGACAGTTCTTCTGGCAGTCACGTGATCATATTCCACTTGGCATGCGAATTGTAGGCGTTTGTGACAGACTCAATTACTTTATGTATTATAAAAATTTTAAGTTATATATAACTTATTTATTTAATGTATGTGTGTTGCGTGCGTGCGTGTGCCTGTGAGTGTGCACACATGTGCAGAGCAAGGAACAACTTGTGGGAGTTGGTTCTTTCCACCGAGGCAGTTCTAGCCTTTGATCCCAGGTGCTCAGCCCTGGCAGCAGGCGCCTTTAGCCACCAAGCCATCTTGCCAGCCCACAACTCCGTTTTTTGTTGTTGTTTGAGACAGGGATTCTCTGTGTAGCTTTGTGCCTTTCCTGGATCTCCCTCTGTAGACCAGGCTGGCCTCAAACTCACAGAGATCCGCCTGCCTCTGCCTCCCGAGTGCTGGGATTAAAAGCGTGCACCACCACCGCCACTGCCACCACCACCCGGCTGGTTTTGTTTGTTTGTTTGTTTGTTTGTTTGTTTGTTTTTGAATGGAAGACATCAAATGAGATGCTCTGTGTTCAACAAGGGGCACGTTCCTCTCAGTATTTAAATGAGTTAATTATCAAGTTAGTCCTAGACACAAAGGTGAGGCCGGAGCCATTCCACGGTGAGTTTTTCTGACATTATTTACAGGCACATCCATTTGCTTGTATTTAGATTGTTCTTTGGCTTCTTTTATCTTCTTAAATAAAATTTATATATTCACGTTGACTTTTGACCACCAGAAGGCATCAGTTCTTGGTTCTTTACCTTCAGGCAGTTAGAATTTAAACTTTTTTTTAATGTTTAAAATATTTAGCCATACCGTGTGGCATCTACCTAAAATGTAAACTCTTTGCCTTGGGTTCTGTGCAATTCAGAATCAAGCCCATGAGAGTCAGAGCAGGGCAGACTTCCAGCCAGGGCTGGTCGTTAGCTTCCAGTGTTAGAATGACTAGTGACTCAGACTCCCACATCCTAGAGTGTAAGCTCAGAGTAATCAGCAATTGCTTTTTAATCTAGAATTGAATTGTTTCTGTCCACAGTTAGAATGAATTGGGTGTATTGGAAAAGGTATGCTTTGGGGTCTACTCAATGCTGACATTAATTGTGGTAGTCATCCATCATGTTAACAATGTAACACCACCGGAAAAATCATGGCAACCTGTTGGTTTAGCATTGGCGCGGATGTTCTTTCCAGAGCAATCTGACTTTGTAATAATCAGTGAAGACATACTTCTCCTCTTTAGATGGGAGTTATTGGTAGGGAGTTCATACAAACACAGGTCCATGGCCTTTCTCTCTGCAACATGCTTCCCTCCGGCTTTGTATGGTCAGCATAGCAGTTTGTTGAGTGCTCTAACTTGAGTAGCAGGTCTCCCCCAACCAAATGTCATTAGCCAATTCATTTGAAGCACCCAGATATCTCCATGTGCATCCTCACGGAAGCTACGGCTCTATAAGGTTTTTTTTTTATTATTTTGCTCTATTGCTCCTTATTTTATTTTCACACAGGTGACAGTGAGTAGAGCGGGATTTCTAAGCTTAAAGAAGCTCCCCCAAAATGAGAGCATTAACCCCAAATGCACTGAATTCCCTGACCACCTTGCCGCCCTCTGCTCAGACTTGAGGAGGGCACCTGCTGTTTAGTGTAATTAGTTTCAAAGGGAATGTCAGCTCAGTCCTCAGGAGTTTTTACCCTGACCCAAAACCCTCATAAGGAAGTATCAGGGAGACAGAACAAGACAAGTTATTACAGTCAGGAAGCTCCCCTCGCTGTATTATTCAGGGGTAAGTGTTAAAGGGTCCACTTTGCTGTCCAGCTCACTTCTGGTTACAGAAGTACTCTCGGGGGTGCGGGGGGGGGGGGGGGGCTCTCGCAAGTGCTGATTCCAGATGTGGCACATGTTTGACTGCATAAGAGAAATTAGTAAATGTCTGGAAATTCAACATCAGGTTCTAGTGCTGGTTTTGATGATACTTAAAAAGACAAATGAGGCCAGGTGGTCTTCAACCTGCATTTTTCTCCATGGGCATTCACAAGTACGTCAAACAAAGCTATTTCCAAGTCCTAATGTTCATATTACAGTGTACTGTAATACAAAGCAAAAAGGGGATTTGATTGGCATCAGGGGACTTGATTGACAGCAGGGTTAGGCCAATACCAGGGACATCACTATTCTATTGGGTTTAAATAAACCCACAGCTTAAATGAACAGTGGCTCGTTTGGTCAGTGACGTATAGCCACACCATTGAATGTCGTACCCCTTGTTCTTGATTTTCCCCTCTCTCAGCCTTCTTGCCTGAGCCTTGCTTTCCTGGTTGAACAGAACTGGCTTGTGTTCTGGAGTCTCATGGAGGAGCTGTGGATGAGGCGGTAAAGTGGGAGCAGCTTACTCCTGGAGGACCGGCAGGGTGAGAGAGGGACCCTAAGAGCAGGTCGGGGGCAGGGGGGAGTACAAGACTTGGATCCGCAGTCCCACCCCAAAAGATGAGCTGGCAGGACAGGGTTCTGACTTTCCTGATGCCGCCTCCTCCGTCTGTTAAGTACTCTTAAGTTGATCTACCTCCAAGGTGGCCGGGAAATGTCTGGGTACCAGTGGCGCGGGGCAGGCACCTGTGAGCTGGCGTTTACACTGAGGGATGCTGTTCGTGGGAAGCGTGAGTGGGGGTGTGCATGTGAAGTCTGTGGGCTCACTGTGGGCCAGAGGACCACTGACGCTGCTGTGTCTCGGGGAGTGGGAAGGGATGCCGAGTAGTACTGCCAGCGGGCTGGTGCAGAAGGAGAGAGACCGCAGGCCTTCAGACGTTGGCAACTGGATGGATAGATGGAAGTAAGGGACATGATGGGGGACTGGAGTGGCAGATTTATTATTTATTTATTTATTATTAATATTTATTATTTTGCAAAATAAGTTCTGCTTTAGACATTTTGAAATGGAGATGTTTGTAAGACATTCAGGTAGGGAAGAAAAAAAATTTAAGGAAAGAAACTCAAGTGGGCATGTTAACTACGTGTTGGTTTCTATGCCTCTGAAGCCTGAGCGAAAAGCCCAGCCCGTAGTTAGCAGTTTGTATCCCATCGGCGTTAAGGTTTTAAAAACCACGGCAGAGTGCATGGTGAAAGAGAAAGCGCCAGCAAAGCCTCGAACCCCCTTCTGCATTCTGAGGACAGGTAGAAAAAGGAGCAGCAACAAGTGATAGAATGTGAGGAGACAAAACCCAGGAGCGTGTGAAGCAGGGAGGCTAAACGCAGCATTTTCGGAAGTGGGGAGGCGGCCATTCATCGGCTGCTCAGAAGCTGGGTCGGCGAAGACAGGATTCGACAACACAGAGTTGGCTGCAGAGCCAACAAGCGGAAGACAGCGAGTCATAGAAGCCGCAGTCGGTCTGTGACAGTGGACGACGAAGGAGCCGAAGAAGAGACAGGGAGGCTGCAGCCGAGAACCGTGCCAGAAAGAACAGAGACAAGGATTAGGGTCTCGGACGACAGCAGCTTGGTTCGTTTGTTCTGTTTCCCGGCGAGATATTAGAGCACACACGTGTGCTGACACAGATGATTCTACAGAGAGGAAAAGTAGGTGGTGAGTGGATGGATGGATGGATGGATGGATGGATGGATGGATGGATGGATGGATGGAAGGAAGGAAACACTGATGGGTATAGATGGGTTATAGATGGATCGAATTAATAAGTAAGCATGGGAAAGAAAGCAGTAACTAAATAGATAGCTGAGAAAACCAAGGGATGTGCTGAGAACCAGAGGAATGTCACAAGCCAGTGTGTACTAGAAGAAGAAACACTTCCTCCATGAAGCTCAGACAGGAGGAGGAAGAGGGAAGGAATGAAGAAGTCAGGAGCATCTTTTTGTTCTCCCTAATGAATGAAGAGGAGCTGTCAATTAAGAGAGAAGGTAGACAGAGAAAATGAACAGGAGGAGGTATAGATGTGTATGAAGGCTGGTTTTCTAAACATCTTCTAGAAATTTAGCAAATTCTTCAAAATACGAAGTGTTAGGCTCCAGCAGAGGCTGTCTTGGTCAGAAACTGTTGGTGAACTGTGCCAGACAGCCTTCATGGGCCTTCTGGGTGACTCTGGCCAAAGCTTGAGAACGGCTGTAGTAGAGAAAAGAATAAGGTTGATGGGCCATCTTCTGAGGATAAGAGCTTGAATTTTAAGTCAACATGGTGAATCAGGCTCACTCAGTCCTCCATTTGGAGTTGTAGTTGAGTAGACAAAAAACCATGTTAGTATGTATGGAAGTAATTGAACATGTGTTCATAGTGTGTGATTTCCTCACTGTCTTTAGCAGCTTGGGCCAGGATATGGATAAGAGAATGTTGGAAGTCATCCTGAGCAGAGATGTCCTAAGGAGATGGAGGCATGGGGGCTGATGGTATTGGAGGACTTGCAGGGGCTGATTTGGGGGTGGATTCTGGAATCTTAAGCTGCACAAGAAGGACAGAAAAGCTGGAAGGTACCTGGGAAGTGAGAAAGCAGCTGGTCAGTAAGCTGAGGGCTCCCTATAGCAAAATCTCAGAATCCGCACACAGAAGGGCCATGGATGGCAGAAAAGGGGCCTCCAGGGGTAATGCTTTGAAGGGCAGGCTTACATGAGCACTGTCTAAAACAGTCTGGGGAACAAATACATTCTTTGCCTGTGTGCACACGTTAAGTGGCCAGGAAGTTACAGCATAGTTGGATTATGTACAAAACACAAGTCTTTTAAATTAATGATAACATAATTAAAAACAGAAGGTGAGCCCTTCTTTTTTTGAGTTTCAGTGATGGATTATTTTATTCATATAATGAAAATATGTCATGGACTATGTCAGACTTTTATTTATTCTTAATTTACAAAAACCTGTATTTCCTAGATTATTACCATGTACTGTTGTAAGTTTATATAGCTTAAGCAAAACTTTACCATGACTCTGTTCTCTGAAAGAGATGCTGCCATTGAGCCTATTTATAAATGAGAGGACTAGACAGACACTCAGCGCCCAACAAACCAGTCCGCCCACGGTGGGGTGGGTCCTTCTTCATCAATCATCAATCAAGAAAGTACCCCACAGGCTTGCTTACAGACAATCTGATGGCATTCTCTCAGTTGATATTCTCTCTTCCTAGATGACCCAAGCTTGTGTCAAGTTGACAAAAAAAAACTAACCAGCATGTAGTCTAAGATTAACTTCGGAAGATTTAAGCAAATAAATGTTTAGAGGGATGTGCATCTCACGGAGTTCTTGTTAACCAAACCATTCCCCTGTCCCGTCACTTCTCAGTAACTGTAAACGATCGATCGATGTCATGGATTGATGGTGGCCCAGTCTTCAGCAGCCCCTGAAGCTTGAGGAGACACCTGGAGAGAACTGTGTGTGTGGGTGGTAGTGATAGGCTGTCTAGGTTGCTATGGTTACCCGTGGTGCATCTCCTGAATCTCTGGCCCAGCACCAGTGATGTCCACCCAAAATGTTACCTTGAGACACCAGACGTTTGGTTTGCAGCTACTACTTGTAGCAAGCTTTCTTGTCGGACTAGATTTGGATCACCAGCCCCCAAATAATGACACGGAGATTTATTATTAATTACGAAAGCTCAGCCTTAGCTTAGGCTTGTTCTCAACTAGCTTTATAACTTAAATTAACCCATTTATGTTAATCTACGTTCTGCCATGTGGCATTACCTCATCGCTGTACTGCCCATGCTGCTCCCTCCGAGTGACTCTTGAGATCTTTCTTCTTCCCAGAGTTCTCTCTCTGCCCGGAAGTCCCACCTATACCTCCTGCCTAGCTGTTGGCTGTTCAGCTTTTTATTATACCAAGCACAGCAATATCCCACAACAACTTCACTTTTTAGTTTTATTTTTCTTCTCTTTATTTAGTAAGTTATTTCTCTCTTAAACTCATCCACAGTCTTTAAGATACCAATTTTATGCTTGAAGATACGGGTGTATGTGTGTGTGTATAACGTACTAGAATATTAATGTCCTTATCCCCCACACACACTTTTTTGTTTGTTTGTTGTTGGGTTGTTGGGTTTTTTTGTTTTTTGGGTTTTGTTTTTTGTTTTTTGTTTTGTTTTTTTTTTTGTTTGTTTGTTTTGTTTTGTTTTTTGAGATAGGGTTTCTCTGTGTAACAGTCCTGGATCTTGCTCTGTAGACCAGGCTGGCCTCGAACTCACAGAGATCCGCCTGGCTCTGCCTCCCGAGTGCTGGGATTAAAGGTGTATGCCACCACCGCCCAGCTCTTCTTATCCCCTTTTATTGCTATTGGTAGAAAGCTGTTAAAAGATCATAAATGCTATGATTGGAAAGATCTGTTAAATAAGTTGTGTATTGTCTTCATGCAGACAGCACAGGTGCATTCCCTGAGGTCATTCTACAGGGTTTGGATAATCCTAGGGAGAGAAATGTAAAGAAACTGCATTTCCTGGGGGACCACCCTTGCTGTTTTAAAGGCCCATCTGGGAGGATGTGCTCCCAGCTCATCAGCTTGCATTTTTCTTTGCTCAGCTTCATGCCATTAACTGTGAGCTCGACTTCTTTCTGTCTTCCAGTATGTGTTCTTAACACCTGTTGAGTTAGTCACACGTTTTTCACCTAGAGGTCATTTTCTTGCTTTTAAAAAAGTACAAGGTTTGTGTGAACTGAGTCTCTCTCTTTTTTTCCTCCTGTGCTATTTTTAAAGAATTAAGTTAAAATGCAATATCAAAGTTGGTCTTCCCCCTCCAAATATTCTTACTCGAAGTAGTAAGTTAAGTACACTATCAGGATTCTCTGTCTGTCTGTCCGTCCATCCATCCGTCCGTCTGTCCATTCAGTCGTCTAGGGGCCAACAGCAAACTTAATAACCCATGGTGGCATAGACAGCAACCAAAATAAATGGATTCCACAACAATTGAAGTCTCCCTCTCAACTGTTGGGCAGTGCAGCAGTAAAGAATTGTAAGGCTTGCTTCATTGGCTCAAGAGCATCATAGATTAGCATTATTTTATTCTTCCCTCCTTGACCGGGGAATCATAGCTGATCATAACAATCAGTCCATGTCCCAGCAGGAGGTGGAAGGGAAGAGGCTGGAGAGATGAGTGAAAACGTGACTGCTGGGGCCTGGCTGTTCATTCTGAGGACGCGCGCTGAGCTCTCCCACTTTCTTTGTGGCCATTGCCGTCCCTTTACAGAGAGGGCTCCAGTGTCGTCTGGCTTATTACTGCGTTCTGGCCCCCTTGGTGTCTGTGCGTTTGATGTGAACCATTTCACTGGCTGCGTTTTTCATTGTTGCAAAGAGACTGAGTACCTTCTCACGCCCTTGTTTATGGTCTCCTTCACAGATTAGCTTTTGGTTCTAGACCTAGGAGCCAATCCCACCATGGCCACGTTCCACTGCTTATATTGTTTCTCTGAGGACTTGCTCCGGTTCCTGAATTAAGTCACATGTCACGCTCAAGTCACTTTCTATGGTGTTCCCACTAATGAGCTTTGCTCATCAAGGGTTCTTAATTTCATGTTAAACTAATTACACGTCTAGCCATCGCATTGTTTAACTGAGTGACATACAGCCGTGGTTGTAATTGTATGGATAGAAAAATGGCATTAGAACCCTTTGTTTTTTTAAAAAAAAATCGACAGCCTATGAAATCCTCTTAACTACAGTGCAGTAGAGTAGGGATGTGTACACCCAGGAAGGCCCAGTCCTTCTGGATTGTGCTGCTTCCGCTGTGCTGGAGCAGGGTCAGGTTGTAAAAGAAGAGAATGCTCAGTAAACCAAAGGTGTTAAGTGTTGGAGAAGTGTGTGAGAGACGTAAGTGAGCAAATTGTTTTCAAGCACTTAAAAAAAAAAATCAATTCATCACCACCCCTGGGCTGTACTAATTATAAATCTTTCATTAAAATCTAGTCTACTAAGGCCTCCCTCAGGCAACATCTTGCAAGTCCAGTTGTGATTACTGTTTAAAATAATAGGACAGCGCTTCCATTAACGTGGTATATCATTTGTATTTAAATTAGTGCCTGACTACATAATTTGATTTGCTAAGCAGGCTTTGGTTTGCTTAGTAACACACAGTTTTACTCAAATGGATTAGTCCCCAGATCTTGGTTTTGACCGACAGGTTTATATTGTGTTAGAGTTGGTTTGCTTGTTTGCTTTTCTTGTATCATCAAGAAAATGCCACATAAAATGTTTTCTAGAGTCTGTAGTCAAAGCACATTCTGTTTCAACATGTTGGGTAATTAAAATGGATTAAATATATGCAGTATGTCATTTTTCTTCCCCTAGAGCCTCATGTACACACTAGAACAGTGCTCTGCCACTGAGCTACATCCCCATACTTTAAAAAAAAAATTAGGCGGGCCGGAAGTTGTCTAATTGGTATTGAATTGTTTTGAGACCAAATCTCTGTTTGCTTTGCTTTGCTTTTCAGAGTATTTAATATAAAAGAGAAATGAATGACATTCATTTCTTTTCTGGGATTTTATTTATTTTTATTACTTTTAATGATGTGCAGGGGTGTGTGTCTGTATGTGGATATGTGCGCTTGAGGGCAGGTACCTGAAGAAGCCAGAGGTCTCTGTTTCCCTGGAGCTGGCGTTGCAGAAAGCTGTGAGCCGCCTGACCTGGGTGCTGGAAACCAAACTCAGATCCTCCGTAAAGCAGCCAACACTCAACCACTGGGCCATCTTTCCTCTCTCCAGTCGCGGCTTCTAGAATTCTTTATATACAAGTACAAATTAGTTGAGACGTTAAGATAAATTTTAAATCCAAAGAAAGGAATGTCTTTTTCAGTTCCAGAGGCTGTCTTTATCTGTGGGTTGAATTAAACTTATAAATACAACAAAAATATTGGAAAAACAAAAATACTTCAAGAAAACTCAGTCACAGTTAACCACTACCCCCTGCAGGGGGAAAAAGATGTTTTGTTTTTCTTTATTTATTTTATGTGTATGTGTGTTTTGCACACCAGAAGAGGGCATCTGATCCCATGGGACCACAGTTATAGACAGTTGTGAGCTGCATGTCGGTGCTGGGAACGGACTCAAAACCTCTGGAAGAGCTCGTTTTGGTTTTCGGTTTTTGGGTTTTTTTGTTTGTTTTGTTGGTTTTTTTTTTTTTTTTTTTTTTTTCCCCGAGACAGGGTTTCTCTGTATAGTTTTGGTGCCTGTCCTGGAACTCACTCTGTAGAGCAGGCTGGCCTCGAACTCACAGAGATCCTCCTGGCTCTCTGGAAGAGCTCTTAATGGTGGAAGGGAGGACTTACGTTGAACTTGACCCGCAGTGGATTCCCATCGATAAAGTTTTGCTAAAGCTGAGTTCATGAACCCTAACTATAAAACATAGATGAGAATAAACAGCTATGAGAGCAAATGTGTACACACACGCACGCACGCGCTAACAGATCATTTAAGAAGTATTTAGGGATAGCAAAAGAAGGATTGAGTTCATGGCCCTTTGGATCTGAGGAATACTACTGTTGCTCCAGTTACAGTTAAGATATAAATGTGATCCTATCATGCATATCTAGGTATCATACCCACCATCCATTTAAAATTGCTCACAGGCCCTCGTGTCCACTAAGAAGTCCCTCGCATAACCGAGAAGGCCTACCAGCTTCTCTAGCTACTACTGGTCTCCATTTTATTGTTGAGCATCATTATTTTTCCTGGACGCTTTCTCATATGTTCTTACCTTCCACGGGCCTTTGAAGAAGCCATGTTTGCATTTGGAATACCCTCTTCTCCTTACTCTTACTAGCTCATTCAGCTCTCAGCTCCAGAGTCCCTTCCCCGGGGAAGCTGTCCGTCTCCCCACAGTTTAATAAGGGCATTTTGTTACTAATGATCAAGGAGACGAGCTGCTTCCTTTCACGGTACTTACCCTGTTTGCAATTTCACGTTCATTTTCTGTAATTGCAGGGATGCCATCCACTTCAGCACCAAAAGATAAGCCCTGGGAAGGCAGTACAGTGTCTTTTCGGCTAACCACCTGTCTCCACCCAGCACTATGCTTACACATGATAGAGACAAACATTTTTACATAAGTAGATAATACAGGCACACACGGAGCAAAAGCTCTGATACTAAAGTAGCCCAAGAGGTAGTTTCTACTTTAGTAGTCAATATTTTTGAGACAAAGCCTCACTAGATAGCCCTGGCTGACTTGGATCTCTCTGTGTTGACCAGAGTGGCCTTGAACCCAGAGAGATAAATCTGCCTCTGCCCCCAGAGTTTTGGGATGAACACTATGTACCCTCTGGCCATGATTAGTCTTTTAACCACATCAAAATTTATATTCTTCCAGGCAGAGTGGTACACACCTGTACTCCCAACACTCAGAAGGTAAAAACGGAAGAATCAAGAGTTCAAGGCAAGCTTAAGTTTCATAGTGAGTTCCAGACTAACCTAGGATACATAGCGAGACCTTGTCTTTAAAAAAGATTTGGGCCACAAAGTAGCTCAGTGGGTATAGGCACCTGCCACCAATCTTGACATGAGTTTGACCTCAGGGATTCCCAGGTTGAAAGGAGACAGCTGACTCCTGGACATTGTCCTCTGCTTTCCATTCTCATCACACACACACACACACACACACACACACACACACACACACACACACACACACACCCACCCACACCACGCGCGTGCGCACGCTTACACACTCACAATTAAAATGTAATGCATTTTTTTTTTTTTTTTTTTTTTTTTTTTTTTTTTTGGTTTTTCGAGACAGGGTTTCTCAGTGTAGCTTTGCGCCTTTCCTGGGACTCACTTGGTAGCCCAGGCTGTCCTCGAACTCACAGAGATCCGCCTGGCTCTGCCTCCCGAGTGCTGGGATTAAAGGCGTGCGCCACCACCGCCCGGCTAAAATGTAATGCATTTTTAATGAAAAAATTTTAAGGATTTCTTTTCAAAATATCTTAAGCCAAATCACATTTTCTTTACAGATTCTTCATTCCTTAAATAGGCCCTTCTTGGCATTCAACTTTGCGTGTAGGTCCTGGGATATTTTTTTTCTTTTATAAGATAGTCTACAAAGCTCTAGGAAACCTTAGCAGACAGCTGTTTGAATTCCATAAATAACACAAGTTTTGCCAAGGCACAGGCTAGACATGCCCCAGGCAGGGGGGGGGGGTCGGGTCACATCAAAACAAAGAATGCACAGGGCAACGGGGCCTTCAGCAGTGCACCTGCTTTTTAGTTTTTAGGTGGTT
Organism: Peromyscus maniculatus bairdii; assembly: GCF_049852395.1. NCBI lineage: Eukaryota > Metazoa > Chordata > Mammalia > Rodentia > Cricetidae > Peromyscus > Peromyscus maniculatus. The sequence goes on from NC_134870.1 coordinate 44,342,014, forward strand.
GCGAGCTTCCTGGGAGCTGTGAACTGCGTGGCTTTTAAAAATGACTCCGCCAGCCTTCCTGTGGCTCGTTGTGTGAATTGTGACCGGGTGCCAGGAGGTGGCTAAGTGGGAGACTGAGGACCGCAGAGCCACCACGAGCCTGTAGGCTTGGGTCCCCGAGGACGGCGACACTGAGGCCCACTTACTGCTGTGAGGCGGTATTGATTTTTTCTCCCTCCCTGTTCTCAGCGGCTCCTCTGAAGTAGGTACGAGAGGAAGCTTCTTTCGTCGACGGGAGAAGAAAAACTGTCGCGGTGAACTCTGTCACTCACCAAATCAGACATCTCAAACCAAACTAGACGGCCTGGAAGCACTCGCAGGACTCCCAAAAACCTCCTGACTTCTGTGACAAAGAGGTCCCCTGCAAGTCCCTAGCAACCTTAGAGGGGGAGCATGCATGCGGTTGGAAGCAACCTCATAATATACACGCTGTCTATGCATGTGTGCGCGTGCATGTGTGTTTCATGTTCTGAAAAGATGATAAAAAAAAAAAAAAGATCACACATGGAAACGACAGTGTTCTGTGCAGCGATCACGGGAGGTTAGCCGATTGGGCTCATCCGAGCTTTCAAGATGTTCCCTTCCTGTTATAATTGGCTGCTGGGTAGGCTTGGCCCTAACTAGAATGCCAGCGTTCGATTTCACCGTGTCCTCAGTGGAGACGTGTCACCATTTATGCTGGCTTTAGTGACAATTTTCTAAAATGGAAACTCGTGGGAAATCATTACAGTGTTTATACGTCCCCCTTGTCGGACGGTGCTATCCTGTGATATTTTACCAGTGTTTTCTGGCGCGTGATGGCATCTTGCAGAGGTTAAGGCAGAACAGGTCCCTCTGTAATTTTGTGAGCACATTTTACTTACTGCAGAAGAAAAGATAACTGACAATTAAGTATTTGGGATGCCACAGGAGGAACATGTGCGGCTAATCAATGGCACCCTCTGGGACCGCGATTTTACAAAGCTGATAAGGTGGAAAAATCGGGGTTTTGTGATTTGTGTTACATGATGATAATTGCGCCTTTTCAATAAAAACGACATTTTTGGAGTAAACACGGAGCTGGTGAGGCTGCGGCACCAAGGCTGTTGTTTTTCTGTCCCGTTCAGACAAGTTTTTGTAAATGATTTTTATAGAGTATGAGATCCACCCCCCCACACACACTTATTGAACACTATGTAGGGGAAAATAATAAAGTTTTAGAAAGCATGTTTAATTGACCAGTGTTAATATTTACTGGAGTTTGAATATTTAATGTTTATTAGGTGCAGTGATATCCAAGTGTGTCACAGTACATTGCACACTCTGTACAGCCGCTTGATTTAATTCCATTTCGTGTGTCATCTTATACATCACGTGCATGTATTCGACACCTATTCCTAAGTGATAAACCGGATGAGAGAAAAAGGTGCGTCTGCAGTTCATCTGTAGGGTCTCCCGCTGCACGTGTGATAAAGGGCCCTCATCATTTAGAAGCTCTTTGGTGTTTCCTTTCCCACACATGGGCCATTCTCCGAGTTTCACTGAACAGGCTTCGGTTAGAGGTAGATATCTTCCATCCCTACCGGGACAGACTTGCTTTGAACATGCTGAGTTACCAGTTCCCTTTCGAGATGGAAGAGTTAGCGCTCTCTCCCCTGGTCCCCTACCATCTCTCCTTGTTTGAGCAGCCTACTTCTGTGGAAACTAGAATTTTTTAAGTTATTGTCATTGTTGCCTCTGGCTCTTCCTCAGAGTATTCTTTCCCTTTCTTGGATTATAGGGGCCAAGGCAATTGTGCTGAGTGGGGTGGGAGGATTCTTCAGCTCTCTTGACAGCTTGTAGAAGAAACCGTTCCTGCTGACCCACCACTGGAGACCCACAGCACTGGCATGGAAGCAGCCGCTCTCTCTGGTCTTGGGTCTGTGATTAATTGTGCCTCTTACAGTATTTTACTCCGCGCTGAGGCCTGTAAAATGCAATGGGATTTGTTTCTAGCCTTCTCTCTCATTTTGCCCACTTCATTTTGAGTTGCACTCTCTTCCTTCATAGATTATTTGCTGGGCCTCACATGCCAGCTTTGCAGGGATGGACAAGCAGCATGGAAACCCCACTATCAGGGACTCTTGGATGTCAGTTAGGCTGCTGCGGACCTGGGACGTGGCACCGTCCCACCACCGAAATGCTCCCCACTGGAGAAGTGTGGAGGTCTAGGCCTCACCAGCTGTACTTGAAGAGGTTCCAAATCATGTTTTCCCTACTGCTTCCTCAGGTTGGGGAACCCTACACACCACTAACTGTTACACCTTTGAGTCGTATGCAGAAGACACAGAACACAGAAGCAGTGAACATAGAATTCTTCCTAGAACTAGTGAATAGCAGATTTTTGTATGTCAGGAAGAATCCTTTACCATGGTGACTTCGCTGCTTAGACAAAGATTTTTTTAATTTATTTATTTTTTATTTTATGTACATTGGTATTTTGCCTACATGTATGTCTGTGTGAGGGTGTCAGATCTTGGAGCTACAGACAGTTGTGAGTTGCCATGTGGGTGCTGGGAATCGAACCCAGGTCCTTTGGAAGAGCAGCCAGTGCTCTTAACCACTGAGCCATCTCTCCAGCCCCTATACAAATATTTTCAACCATAGTCCAGAGCTAAAGACACTGATGTGAGGGAAGCACACGCTTCAGCCAGGTCCTGTTTGACAGAGAGGTAGACCCCACACAGGAAGCCAGGGCATCTTTTGGGAAGCTTGTGAACAGCACTGGTGTGTGTGTGTCAGGTTCCAGGCCAAGTATGAATGCTCATCAACATGACTGCTACAGCCTCGCTAAAGGAAGATGTCCTCTGCCGGGCTGTCAGGGGTCTGCACCTCCTCTTCTGAAAGTGTGTGTGTGTGTGTGTGTGTGTGTGTGTGTGTGTGTGTGTGTGTGTGTTATACACATGCTAGTTGTATACCAAAGACTCCTGGGGATGTCTTCTTGGATCCTCACAAGAACCCCCTAAGTATAAGGAGGAAGGATGCAGACCAAGTCTGACTATAAAAGCCGTGTGCCGCCGGGCGGTGGTGGTGCACGCCTTTAATCTCAGCACTTGGGAGGCAGAGCCAGGTGGATCTCTGTGAGTTCGAGGCCAGCCTGGTCTCCAAAGTGAGTTCCAGGAAAGGCGCAAAGCTACACAGAGAAACTATCTCGGGGAAAAAAAAAAAAAAAAAAAAATCTGTGTGCCTTGTGCACCATACTGCCTTGAGAATAAAAAGATGAATACCACCCAAAAACTAACAAAGACCAGCAATCCAAACCAACGGGAACATGATTTCATATTTTAAAATGCGATTTGCTATACAATTAGGAACTTGTCTGGAGAATAAAGTTGGGTGATTAAAACCAGATGGGTTCTGAAGACGTGGGATGAGTCAGGGTGTGGCTTCGAAAAGGGATGGCTGCTCCTGCAGCCGAGAGCATCTCAAGGAATAAAGATGGAAATGGAACAGCTGGGAGGCCCCACTTGCTGTTCTGTCTCCTGCATGAGGTCATGTGTTTATGGCCCAGAGACTGAGTCGAACTAATGTAATTCCTATTTGGCATCTCTGTACTAATTAATGACAGTTGTTTCATTTGTACATATTATATTAAATTAGGTGAATTCTTCATCTTTGTTTGGACTAGAGTATTAATTCTCTTTTTGTGTGTGCAAGGTTTCCTAACAGACCTCAGGAAACATTCCTGACCACTTAACAAAAAAAGCCTTCCCAACACCCCCAGTGCACGCGGGTACTGTTTTCTCTGTAACACTCAACCCTACCAAGCAGCTTGATCATTGTTTTCTGGAAAATATTAATTGAGAATATTCAGGGAACAACAAATAGACGCTGGTAAGTTTCTGGAGTTTTCTGTATTTCTTTCTGCCAGGATGTCTTACCTAAAACAATGTGGTCATCTGTTTGGAGAGCTCCAGGGAGAGGGAGCAGGATTAATTCCTGTCCCTGTGTGCAGTGTAAACAGCTTTTTTTGCCTGTCTTTTGTCATTAATGATCATGCTGAGGATGTAGCCAGTGCATTGTAAGCCAATCTGTCAAGGCAAATAAACAATTCACCTTGTTAAAATTCCCTAAATCTTGCATTAATAAAACCAAAGGAGCCCCCTGAACACTCAAGAGATGTCTTCCTCCATACTGCAGTGATGGATGATACGTCTAAAGAGCCTGGAAATTAAGTAGTTCGGGTCATTAAAAGTGCCCCACACTTCTTATTGATTTAATTTATTTTAAAAAGGTAGGGGCGGAGATAAGAATGTTGCACCCGCCCCTATTTTTTTTTTTTTTTTAAATCTGAAGGCTACCACCTATACAAGTAGTTGGAATTATTTCTGGGGCAAATTGTTCCATATTCATCACAACATTAAGTTTTGTTATTCAAATGGGTATTATGCCATCCTGCTAAGCAGACATCTAGAAATATCTTAGTAGTCCTTACAGCCTTAGTCATGGCAAAAACTTCTGGAACTTCTTGGACTACCGGAGCGAATGATCTCTGGATAGTCAAAAAGTCCGTTGAGTAGGTAGGATTTGAGATAAGTGTCAAATAATTTGAAAGGAATGAACTGAAATGTAGGAAATGATGTCTGTGGACAGAGAGGCTCTTTCCTCCTTTGCTTTCTCGAGTTTTTGGTGTTTTGCTTGCACAGTTAGGAAAAGAATATTATACCCGAGATGAAGGAGGGGTGTGTGCATGGATGGACCAATGGAAGAGAAAACATCCGGAGAATGGTGTGCAGGATCTTAACTGTCTCTGTACTCTAAGTTGCTGGAGTTGTGTGTGTACTTATTCTTTATCCCATACTCCATTGAACCCACTCTATCCACTGCCACATCCCAGCCCCTGGTATAACAAGTACCCAGTCAGTTTTATTTAATGAGTAGAGTAGAATTGCCCATCGCTTTTCTGTCTTCTCTCTCCTCTTTTTTTTTTTTATTATTATTTTTTAAGATCTTTCTGGTATAGTGGGCTCTGTGAGGGATGGTGACAGCCCGGACACCCTAACCTTCCAGATGGGCTGTCTCTGGGACCTGAATAGCAGGAGAATTGGGCATTGCAATGCATACGCAGGCCTGGCAGCCTGTGTAGCCCTAATCCATGTGTGTGATCTGAAATGGGCAGTAGGATTCCAGGCCTGTGAGAAATGAGGCAACTCAGTGTAAGAATGATGTAACAATGTAACAATGCACAGAAGCACTTAAACTGTGACCCAATTTTTTTATTTGTTCTGTATCTTCTGCACCAGTTAGACAGCTGTTCCTAAGATGCTGTCAGATAATATTTCATTAATTTCCATTATTCTTTAGACTACGTACACTTATTGGGGGGAATACCGCCCATGGTGTGTTGTTTAAGTAGACCCTTAACAGTTACACTAGTGAAGCATGGCCATTCCTGACTATAGTCCCCACACTGAGGAGACCGAGGCAAGAGGACTGCTGTTTATTCAGAGCCAGCCTGGGCTAGATTGTAGACCCTTCTCTCAAAAGACAAGCAAAAGAGCAGTTCCATAGTCTTTGGTGCTTTTCCTTCACTGTCTTTAGTGGAGAGAGGAGCAGGTACCAAATATGTAATCTGTTAACACACGTTGGCAGATTCTTTTAAAAATGCATAAATATGAAAATGCACTCTGTAGCCTCCGCAGGTTTCTCCTCCATGTTGCATAATTTGGATCTCGGTATGCTGACACATTTATGTTATTATGCCAGCTCTTTAGCAGAGCTATTTAAGTGGAAGAACTTTATAGATTTTTTTCAATATATACCCTGATTTACACTTAGCGGTAAAGTTGTCACTGACCCTTTAAGTGGAGCTGTCCAGATGGCAATAAATGTCAACTGATCCTAGTGCAGAAACAGGTGATCACTAAGGGGTTAGACTAAATCTTCTAGATGGAAAACCTGCAGTGTTTCTAAGGGGCGGTGGCCTGTTATGGAAATGTAGTGCTTTATCACTCAATAGGAAAATTTGATTTGTGTATCTGAGGTGCCTCGGGTTAGACTGTTCAGGATGGGTCAGAGTCTCTGTAAAGGCAGGGACCATGTCTGGTGCTTTCCCAATGTCTTGTCCGATAGTGAGCATCTGAAGGTAGGAGACACTTGTGTAAATCTACTGTGAAGGAGTCCTGGGTAAAAAGTGGGGGGTGTGTGCATGCCGTATAGCATATGCATCAGCCTGAATCCATGGTGGCTGGAAGGGGGACTGCTTCTCGTATCAGTTGTGAGGAGTGTTGCTGGTAGTGACTTTGATGGACAGTTATGACTTTTTGATAGCGCGACTTTGATTGATGGCCTGACAGACTTCCCTTCCATCTCTAACTCTGTTTTCTGCTTCCACAGGCTGTCATTCTGGAAAATGAAGAACTTCCCAAACTCTTCCTTGATTTCCTCAACGTGAGACACTTGCCCTCTCTCCCAAAGGCAGAAAGCTGTGGGTAAGAACTGCTGTTTGCATTGTGGGCGTGCATTTTAAGTTACTCTTCAGTAACTGGCTGTCCTAACAAATATCCCAGAGCGGTGCCACACGGCAAGCTGGCCACATCTAAGCTCTTAGTTGAGGTGGCACTCTCTCTCATAGACCTCTGCTTATAGTGAGGGGAATCCCTCCCAAGTCTTCACCTCCATCTTGCAGCAAATGGTCCAGGCAACCCCGTGCTTAGGCACAAGGCACTAACCTCTTAGGTGATGGTGTCACATAGTGTTGCCGATGGTAATTATGAATCCAGAGTGCAATCAAGGACAGTCCCTCGCCTTGTGCCAAGTACGCATATTCATATAGCTTTTTAGAGGTATATGCTTTTATTATCTATGTGTATGCTTGTGTCTGTGTGTGCCATGAAGGTGGTGGTGGTGGTGGGGAGGTGCCTGTGGAATCCAGAAGAGGGCATCAGATCCACCAGAGCTGGAGTTACAGGCAGTTGTGGGTTGCCCAGCATGGGTGCTGAGATCCAAACTCAGGTCCTGTGGAAGAGCAGCAAGTACTCCTGACCACCTAGCCATCATCTCTCCAGTCCCCATATCCACACAGTTTTAAAGCTATCGATGACTTTAGAGATCATGGATCCAACACCCCTCATTTGGTTGTCGCTCAGAGACACGGTATTTAAGTGCCCTTCCCAAGCCTTGCAAGTGGCAGAACCCGGGCCTTCCATGGAGGGCTTCTTTCTTTGACCACTGCTTCCCCCTGAGGAACTCAGAACTGATGGGCTGTAGTCCCCAGGCCCTGCTGACCATGGACCATGGAGCTAGAGGCGCAACGTCGCCAGCAGCTAGAGACTGTTCTTCTAAAGGCTGACATCTGCAGCAGGCTGGGCTGAGCTAGCCTCTGAACGCAGTCAGCCACACCCCTGCCCAGTCAGGACATCCACAGAGACAGAAGGCAACACAAATCCAGCAGGGGAAAAGACTTCACTCGGTCTTTCCCTCTGCCTCCAGCCCTTTCCTGAGATCAGGTTAGACGTGAGCTGTCTGCGGAACGCAGGGCAGTAGACACCTTTCACCGCCCCTCCTCAGCACTGTTGACTCAAGGCCGCTTGTCCCACAGCCTGAATTCTATTCCACACTCACCCAGTGATCTCTGTGACCAGTGTGTATTCGTGTTTCCTGGGAGGGCAGGTTCATAGATGCTCTTGACTTTTGCACAGAGACATACAATTACAGTAAATGGGGTCTTTCTACTTCCATCCCAACCCCCAAATAGTAATAAGGCCATATGGTTTTTAAAAGATCTTAAGGAAAATTTGAGATGCTCAGAATCTTCCAGACCGAAGACGTCTTATTATGTATTATCAGCCATGATGTGGCTCAGTACAAACCCTCAACTTTTCCGTTTGCTTCCCCAATTCAGTGCTAAGGAAACTAACGTTTGCTTTGATGGCATAAATGTTGCCCCAACTTAATTTTTTTCCTTTTCTTTTATAAAAATTTCAGATCTTTTGACGAGACGGAATCTGAGGAGTCGAGGTAAGAACTAATAGCAATCAACAAGAAGTTACCGAGATCAGTAATAGAACTGTAGTTTGTTCAATGTCTAACTACCCATGGCGTACCTGTTTAACATCGTGTTTCTCTTGGAAACCTTTGGTGGATATTGGTTTTAAGATGATAAATATTTGATGGGAAGTTGCCGGGTTAATTGCTTATGATTAGGAATGAAAAGGATTGAGAGCCCCACATGGCTTCATGCCAGTAATAAGAATACTGTCTTAGCTTACGATCAAATCACGGAGTTTCGGAAAGGCCTTTCCAGCAGTGGTAGTTACTGCCCAGATGAGTGTCTCTCATATCCCAGAGAGAAATATTCAGAAGGCAAGCTCAGCGCCCCTGATTTCCCTCTGTGTGTTTGCTGTTCCTCACCCACACTGGTAGATGCAGAGACCTGGAGACATCCCACACAGCAGTTTGATCCCCTCAAAGCTAGTTTGTAGTGTTTTCTGTTTACCATCGTCCCCTGATGCTGACATGCCTGTTTTTGACCTTTCTAGCAAGCTGTCCCACCAGCCGGTGCTGCTGTTCCTCGGGGATCCATACGTCTTGCCTGCAGCCAGCGGTAATCAAACCTGTCATCTGCTAACAGCTCTTTACTGATCTGCCCCTGCACCACATAAACCACGTTTGTAATACGGGTCTAACAGAGTGACATCGGTCCAGGGCTTAATCATCTGCCAATAAACCAGTGCTCTTGGTGTAAGAGACATTTAGAATTTTAATTGGGGCCAGCCTTTCAGGAGGAAATGTAATTTTTCTTTCTCTCTTCCTAGCCTATTTTGAATTAGAGAAAGAAGGGATAAAAGTATTTATTTTTCTTTTTTTGTGTGATTTTTTTTTTTTAAGACTACTGTTTGTTTTTAATCTAGATGTCAGAGTTCAGGTTGAAGGTTCTGGTCTTTCTTAAAAATGCTTCCTTCCAAAAGCCATGTGCATGCATTGCAAATATACCCAAGTCTACATTTAGGCTCCAGTGGTTTTGATGGTAGACTATATATTTTTAAGTTGTATATTTTTATTACAACAAATTGATTTAAGTGTAACCGTAATCGATATTTTAACATGCGTCCTTTCTCGGTTCGAGTTCCCTAGAGCCCTTCTCAAAGTGTTCTCCTATATAATGTTCCCGGAGGACCTTCTCAGACATCATCTCATTTAATTTGCAAGCGGCCTTATAAAATAGGCTCAGCAGGTACCATCACTGACTCAAGGGGAAAATTCCGACTCAAGGATGTTGGTGACTTACCAGGCTCAGGAGGGCCATTTGAGGCCCAGGTTTTCTTCTTTGCTCTTAGCCTAACAGGTCTCTGGGAATCACAACTACCAAGCCATAAGAAAGCATAGATAAAGCATTGTTTCTCTCAACACAACTTTCCTACAAGCTGGAGAGAGGGGAGACTGCTGTCTGTAGCGTGGGACTCGTAGTCAGATGACCTGCTTACCTACCAGTCAAGGAAAGGTGGCCAGGACGCAGACATAGCTCACGAAGAGACTCCTCTGACCCTGCTCAGAGAATTGCCTCGGCTGTAAAGAGTATGGTTTTATGGTGGCATTTTGTGCATGTCTTCTCAGTGAGGCACAGTTACCCCTCTTTAGGAATGCTTCCTGTATTTAACATATTTATATGAATAATAATTAATATATTAGGTAGTGTTGTATTAAAATATTATGTTTAGCAAATATAATACAACCTAGTCTAGATGAAATAGCCATGTTGTCTTTTTTAAAATGGCTCCATACCTAATTGTCCTGGACTTGTCTCTGTTTAGATATTTTATGCATCTGTCCTGAGTTCCCACAGCAGTGGGCAGAACAGAGTGATGACTGGGCAGGAACAGCCAGGAGTTTGGTGGGAGTGAGAGGAGGTAGAGGGTGGGTTTTGTGGTCCTTCTTTCGGGTTCTTTATGCTTGTTAAGCTTGTATCGCATAGTATACACCGTGACGGCGGAGAACAGAGAAGCCTTCCGGGAAGCAGCATCAGGGCAAATGTGGGAAACAGGAAGAGTAAGGTGTGTGTATTGTTGGTCACTTGCTGGTGTGGACCACAATGAGGGAGATCCTACTTGAGGGTGACTGTAATTAATGGGTTTGGTGGGCAGGAGGAAACAGGCACAGTGGCCAACCCTCATGTTATATTCTTACGATTTTAGCAGACCCAGTTTTGGAAATCAGGCCCTTTTGGCCTTAGAGAAACTTGATCTGTACTACACAGTGTTGTCAAGATGCCTTTTAGCGAGTGGAAGTCATTATTCCTGTAAATACTGAATGTGAAAATCTTGAGATTTATTGACTCTCATTTACATCTGTTTTCTTTACATTTTGGACATTTGGCCTAAATATCTTTTTAGAGTATGCTAATACTTGACACTGGATAGGTGGCTTTATGGGTAAATTGCCACTCAAGCATACAACTCTGAGTTCCACCCACAGAACCTACATTTAAAAAAAAAAAAAAAAAAGGCTGGACACGATGGTGCACGTGTAAGCTAGCACTTTGGAGATGTGGAGGGTCCCTAGAGCCCACTGGCCAGCCAGACTAGCTGATCAGTGTGCTTGCTGTCACCGAGACCCTGTCTCAAAAAGCAAGGTGGACAGCTCCTGAGAACGACACTGGAGGTTGACTTCTACCTTCTGTATGCATGGACACATGTGCATGTGCATACACGCGCACACATACACACATACACACACACACACACACACACACACACACACACACACACACGCACACGCACACGCACACGCACACACACACAAAGGAAAAAAAAAAGAACAGGCTATAACCGATCATTATTGTCTTAGCTTTTGATAACAAAAGTCAAGAGAATACCCTTGATTTTGAAGATTTATTTCTTTCTATTTTATGTATGAGTATCTTGCTGCATATATGTATATATACCATCTGTGGGCCTGCAGAGGCCCCTGAAACAGGAGTTGTAGATGTTTGTGAGCCTCCAATGTGGATGCTAGGTACCAAACCAGGTCCTCTGCAAGAGCAGCCAATGCTCTTACCCAGTGAGCCATCTCTGGCCCACAGAGAGAACTCCCTCGACAGCCTCAAAAGCATGTGTTTTGGCCTTTGTCTTCATTTTTCTGGAAAATACAAAAGAGCCCTTTTCAAGGACCCGGGTATCCTCAGCCTGGCTGAACATTCTGGCCAGTTCTCTTCTTTGTCTTGCTTGCCCTTTCTTCAGTCTTTACATGCGCTGGACCACTCTCGCTCCCTTCAAACGCTGTCCCACCCCTGGCTTTCCCACCAAAGACTGGACGCTGCTCGCTGGGCTTTTTGCTAAATAGTCTTCTGCTCATGGCCTTGACCTACCCCATCCATGCAACTGAGGGGCAGAATTGTGTTTCCAACACGGACTCTTGCTGTGGTTTGCAAGAACTCTGGTCTATTTCAGATCATCTCTCCTCACATACTCTACGTGGTTCCAGCTACTCTGCAATTCATTCTGGGCCTCAAGTGCACACACCCTGCCAGCCCTAACCCTGGGCACCTGCCCTGCCCATCCTACTGACCCTGCCAGCCCTGCTGACTCTACCCCGAGGGCATTTGCCAACCCTGCCCCCAGGACACCTGCTGCTTCCTCCTTGAATCTTCTGTCTGCAGGCTGGATGGGCCTGTCAGCTCCCAGGCCTCGTGTTGAGTGTCACAGCTTGGAAGCTTTACCCCCTCTCTCTTTCAAGCAGCCTCCATGCATCTTTGTCCTGTTGTTATTGTTGCCCACAGAGAATGTTCGTTAGATAGAGGAACGCCAGTAAAAATAACAAGACATGTACCCCAAATTGTGTTCCTTCCCGTCTCCTCCCAAGGGGAGACAAAGGAAAGAACCGTTCCCTGAGCACGTCAGGCAGTGATGGACACTGTGTGCAGTCATAGCCTTGGTGAAATCTGGATCTAAAGTCCAAAGGGCAGTGGAACAAGTGAGTGGGGGCGGGTGCAGTGCCCAATTATCCCATCACTGACCATTAGGCTGACCGGCCCACCTGTCTGTTCACTTTGTCTCTGATCACCCTGTTGGCATCCTTCAGGAGAAATGGCTGCAGACTATGTCCTCTGGAGGGCCTCCCCCCTGGCTGCTCTCTGTGCAGGGACTGCTTTCTCCGGGACACCCTCACAGCTGGCTTCTACGGCACCTCATTCAAATCGGCTCAGGCGGCCCTTTCACGTTGAGCCTTTTTTCCCTTTCCTGTGCCCTGCTTTGTGTCCTTGCTTCTAAGCCTCTGTCTGATACATTCATCACAGTATAGAATTAATTACTCATAACGGGCTTTTCATTGTTTTATGGGACTCCATTGAATCCAAGTAAGTTAAATACATTCATGGTATAAATTAACTGTATTTAAGTAGATTTTCAGATTTCAGATGGCAAAGGATAACAGTATGCCACGTGGATGAAATATGTTTGGATATTTTATTGAGAATTAATCAGTGGTTTAATTTATTAATATCTGTATGAGGAATAAATTTAAAATTAGAATTAGCTAGACCATTTCTTCAAATACGCAGATATATAGTCTACTGAAGGCTTTTTAAAGCTCTGTCCTGTGAAAATATGCGTGCGTGCGTGCATGTTGTGTGTGTGTGTGTGTGTGTGTGTGTGTGTGTGTGTGTGTGTAGCAGAAAGCACACACTCAGAAAGCCAGTGTCATCAGCTAGAGAGAACTCACTATTCACGTAGTAGAGAGATTTGTTTAAACATTTTATTTGTATCATTTGCTTGCTAGCACCTGTTCCCTGGCCTGGACAGAGACTGTAACTTACATTTCCAGTAACTTGATGGGTATATGGCATGTGGTAATGGCCAACTATTTACTGTGTGCCAGACCGCGCCCGTGAACTTGGTTTCTCATGCCAACTTTTCAGTAACCTGTAAGGAAGTGTTGGTGTGAAATCCACTTCACCACTGCTAAAACAGCTCAGCTGTGTCCCTGGAGCTGGGAAGTGACTACCCAGGATGCAGCGCCATTTCAGTGAACGTTTGCTAAGGGAAACCAGTCAGTGTATCCAGCTCCGTACTTGACTTTGCCCTTGACTGGGCTCAGAGGCGTCTCAAACTCAGCAGGTCCCAAACTGAAGAGATGATTGGCTTTTTGTCTCACTCTCCTTTCTCAGCTTCTCCCACAACCCTCTGGCTTAGTCAGACAGAACCCCAAGGAGCTCCTGTGATGACTTCAATGATTACTGTTCCCTTCTCCTTTCTCCCAGCCCTTCTGCAAGACGGAGTCTCACTGTATAATCCAGGTTGTCCTTGAACTCCAGGTCCTGCCTCAGCTTTCCGTTCCTGGGATTACAAGCACACACCAGCCCACCGGGCTTAATCCTTGGCCTCTCCCTTTTATCCACTACTCACTTGTATCTGTGACCAGGTCCCATCCTTCATTTCTCTAGAATCCATCCGCTTTTCTGTGTCCTGCGTCAGGATCTCCCTCTGAACTATGGCAGTAACCAGATTGATCTGTGTCCGCCTCACGCATGCTTCAGTCTACTCCCTGTGTGGTAGTCAGTCATCTTTTTAAAATTTCCTGTCTCGCTTTACTTAAAATCCCTCGATACCCCCGGTACATTTCAGATAAAGCCTAAACTCCCACGAGATCCTCGTAGATCTGATGTGGTACCTCTGGCTGGAACACCAGTCTACTGCCTCACTTCCTCTGAGGACTCAGAACCCTCTGGGTTTCCCTGCCCTAGCCTGTACTGTCTGTCACCTCATAGTCCCCTGGAGCCTTCCTCTGAGGAAGTCCAGTTCCTTTGTACGTGACTTTATAGGGAATGGATGGAGGAAAAAGAAGTATTAAGGTATTGGCCCGTTTGCATAATAACTCTATTCGGAGTGCTCAGCTTTCCCCTAACTCCTGACGTAATTGTGTACTTAAACCTGAACGTCTGGGCCCTGGGAAGATTGATCCCCCTGCGCAGTCCACTAGGCTCCGCCTGCTCTCACACCGGACACTGGCTCAGCTGGCTGTGTGGACCTCTGCATGGCCTTTGTGCCTTCTCCGGAAGTGAGGCTGCTTTTTCAAGGTCGACAGGATGACTCGTGTTAGAATTTTGCCCTGTGGAGTTCAAAGACAAGACCCCATCTCTGTACTCTCCGGAGCGTGCCCACAACAAGTACGCACAGGACAACTTGGACTAAGTTGGTTCCGTAAGCCTCAGTGGGAAAAAACCACAGCCAAGTATTCCCAGTAGAAATCTTGGGATTCTTTCAAGTGTATTGAGATTTTTTTTTGTTAGAAATTGAATTGCCAGCGTAATCCATCTTCCTTGTGAGGAAACAGCCAGATAAAGAGCTGGGGCCTGGCGGCATTAACCATTAGAAGAGCAGCCCCTGAATCGATTACACTACAAATCTGGCCTCGCCATCCTGCAGCGCCTGGTGGGAGCCAAAGTGGCCTCTGGCCGACAAGCACAAACAGTAGCCCTCCTCGCCCGTGGGTAAATATGCACAAGTAGTAGCCCTGACCTCTGACACAGTGACCTTGATCTCTGACCCTCTTGCCTGATCAAGGGCAAATGACTTGGTCGCGTGAACTCCAGAGAGTGTATTGGCTCCAACCCTCTGTCCATAAACACAACTGTATCTTGTCGATGCACGTTAAGATAAGCAGCCTCCCTTTTCTTTTTCAGATTTCCCAAATGTGGTCATCGAAGGGGTTCTTCATGGAATATTCTACTCTCACCTACAGCCCAGGTAGAGACCCTACCCGACCGGAAGAAGCCGAAGCGAGCCTCAGTGTCAAGGGCAAGCAAATCGATCTCTCTACCGACTTAACCGAAACTCCATGACACCATGGCTCTAGCTAGTGGGGAAATTCACAGTCCTAGCTTCCTTCAGAACAGGGACATTTCTATTAGAATGGTGCTTTTAAAATTAGAAACTGAACCAGGGCAGCGTCAGTTCAAGGTTAATGGTCTGAGTGAAAGGGAGACTCCAACGTGGGCAGTCAGGACGAGGAGGCCACCGTGGAGCACAGTGGACACTCAGGAGCACCGAGTGGCACCAGACAGAGGCAGCCGCTGCCCCAATTGCACCATTTGCTGATTGGAAATCAGATCCGGCGTCATGCTGACACTGAGCAACTTTGGTGGCCTTCTATTCAGACCCTGACAACACCCGTCTTTACACCATGAGATTTTCCTCAGCAGGGGATACTGTATTCAGGGGTGTTGGCACCAGAGGAGAGTCCTGGGACCCACTGTGCTCAGTGTGAGGAAAAAGCCAGACTGGAAATTCAGTTATGCTGGCAGTAGAATGCATTGAAGGACAGAATGCATTTTAGTTTCCTTTGCCGTGGGGTTCCCTCCCACCGATAGGTTAACTTCCAGCATCAGTGCTTGAGATGAAATGGGGTGTTGGCACAATCCTGGAGAGTACTCTGGAAAGACGCTATACCGGAAGTCTGGCCTCCCATTTTTTTCCTCTAGTATTGGAAAGTATGAGTGCTCCTCTGAAGACCAGCTGGCGCCCTGGTGAAGTCCCAGAGGCCATTACGTATAGAAAGTACACACTTGACACACTAGAGTCACACTGCGAAGTCCTTGTGCCAGCGGGAGTCAGATGTGAGTGGAAAGTGGTTGTAACAGGAGCAGGTGGACTGTTTGTGTCTGGGTTTCCTCCATGGTGTGCATTCACGGTATTGCCACAGGCTTCCGTGTGGCGGTTCTCTTCACTGACACATGTATGGATTAATGTGATTTAGATGTCGGATGCTGTCTCTCCACTGGATGTCACACAGATGGCCATCTTTCGCATAGTGACAGAGCAGGAGTGTATGTCCTACCTGTGAATATGTGCTGATGAACAGCCTACTTGTGGTTATGAATTTTCATAAATTTAAATGTTGGAGAAGATATTTACAATTGAAAGTACCATGTCATGAATTTTTTATTAGAGTCTAAACCTACAGATTGAAAGCCTGCTGCAAACTTTTAAAGATACGTTTTTATGATTGATTGTGTAATTATGGTAGAAATAAAGTAATCAAGTCAAAACTAAATGGTGAAGTATTAGAGATACTTTTTTAAATGTTTTTATGTTACTAGCTATTTTGAGTTAAATAAAAACAAATGAAAGTAAGTTTTTGAATGTGTGTTTTTCTCAGAATTACTGGAGGCACAGATTATGTCTACATATGCACAGAACACAAATACATCTGCTCTCACATTTAACTAGACACGTATCTCTAATCTAATGGGGTGGTAAGTCACTTGACCCGTTATTAAACTAGCTGATACTCATTAAATACTTAATTTGCCAAATTAAATTTTTTTTAACTAAATAAAGACCAAACATATATGATGGTGTGTTACTCAAGAAATCTGTTAGCTGATGATGGTGACGCATGCCTGGGATCTCAGCACCTGTGAGGTAGAGGCAGGAAGATCACTATAAGTTTCAAGCCAGCCTGGTTTGGATAGCTAGTTCCAGGCCAGCCAGGGATTCATTGTAAGACCTTGTCTCAAAACTAAGACAAAGATAAATCATTCATTTTTGGAAATTAAATTACATCTTAGCAATGACCTTTTTTTAAAAATTCATTTAAAAATTGAGTATATGGGCCAGAGAAATGGCTCAGCGGTTAAAGCAACTTAACAGCACTGGCTGCTCTTCCAGAGGTCCTGAGTTCAATTCCCAGCACCTACCTGGTGGCTCACAACTGTCTGAACCATCTGTATTGTACCCTCATGAGTACTGATGCTCTCTTTTGGTGTGCATACATGCAGACAAAACATCCATATACATAACATACATAAATAAATCTTTAGTGTATAATGTTACCACTGGGAGTTCTTGCAGGACCATAAACTACTGCAGGTCTTTTAAGCATAAAGAGTTGTATATCTGAAGCCGAGAAGACCTGAGTCAGTTCCCCAGCACCAGCTCAAAGGTCTGACAATGCACTCCTATAATCCCGACACTGGAGAGGTGGAGACAGAAGGGTCCATGGGGCTGTCTGGTCGACCAGCCTAGTTGACTTGGTAACTTTCACCATCATTGAAAGACCTTGTTTCAAAAAAAAAAAAACAAAAAAAAAAACAAAGTGAGAGCCATTGAGGAAGACATCACATCCAATGTCAGCTTTTGTCCCCACAGGCATGTACATATACACGTGAACACACACACACACCAAAATTCAAAACCAGACTCATGATTTGCCAGCCAGTAACCACAGCCCAGAGCAACAGGAAGTTGGCATTCATCCCACAGCCCCCCCCATGGTTCCCCACTCCATTGCCCATCATCAACATACAGCAGCCTGTCATCCCCCGCTGCAATAGAGTCTGGAGGAGGCTGGCTGCCTTTTGATCAAAACAGCTCGGGACACACTGGGAAGATGATGGCATATATTTCTATGGTTAGAAATATAAAAATATAAAAGGGTACATAAAGCAACCCTCCTCCCATCCCATCTCTTGAATACCCCTAGTCTCCTCCTATGAGCAGTCATGGTGCTTAGTTTTTCTATATAGTACTTGGAGAGAGAATTTCTCTATAGGCAAGAATATATTATCCATCTACTGTTTGTTTTGAATTGATTTTTTTTAGATTATTTGTATGAGTATGTTGCCTATGTGTATGCATGTATGTATATACGTGCAGCGCATGCATACTTGCCTGGGGCCAGGAGAGTGTCAGATTGCCTGGAAGTGGAGTTACAAGTGGTTGTGAGCCACCATGTGGGTGCCAGGAACTAAACCCAGGTCCTCTCCAAGAGCAACACGTGCTTTTAACTCCTAAGCCATTTCTCCAGCTCCATCATCTAATGTGGTCACATCCTGTTTCCCCCTTTTTACAGACATGGTAACCTACAATACTCATCTTTTATACTTACTTTCATATAATGACACATCTTGACAGTATACAAAGTATGTTTCTCTTCTCTTTATAGTTGCATACCTCGGCTACAATTTATGCAACCACTATAATATTTATGAATATGTCGACATTTTTCTACTATAGAAATACCATAGACAACTTTGTATACATGAATACCTACATACATTAATTTCAATAATAATTTTCAAAAAATGGTCACAGCAAAATTTTTATAGAAAAACCCATGTATAGATGATGCACACTTACAGTATTTTATTATTGGGTTCCATTGGACATTGGTAAATATACTGACACTATTTCATTCGGGTTCCACTGTGCATGGTTGCGTTGGCACGCAGGTTGTGCACTGTACAAGACCACACCATGCCATACACAAGCTGTGCAGTGTGAGTGGGACATTGAGCCATGCCTGAGGCTCTGCACATGAGGAAGTAATGAAAAACTGACCCATTCAAAACTTACATTCATGAGCAAGAGGGAAGTAAAGGGGCAGAGGACAGAAATAAGAAGGAAAAGAAGAACTCCCTTGCCCCTTGATCCAGGGTGTAGGGCAGCCCCCCTGCCCCATCCACACAGATGTTTGACTGACATTCTGCCCACCTGTCCCCTGGTGCTTGTTCTATGCAGAGCTGCTCTCCTGCCTCACCTCTGCCTGCTCATTTGCATATCGGTTGCCCTGGCCCTGGTGTTCTTCCTTCTGGTGTTCCTTCTCCCTGCTGCCCTTCAAAAGTCACCCATGTGAACAGTGCCCTGTGGCATCGTGATCACTGCTGCCTGGCCAACCCTGCGCTTATAAGCTCACTTTGGAAAGTGTGGAAATCCCAAGAGTCACAGTTAAAAGACAGAATCACACTTCAACATTGACAAAGGGCTTTCATCTCTCTTGTTAACTTCAATCAATGGACAGTGGCTGCTTAGCACTTTGTTGATTCTGGCAGAATTTCCGTATGACTCAGTGATTCCAGAAATGGGGGAAGCAGCTGAAGGTGGTAGTTGGGTATCTGCGTTCACAGCATTGTGTACAGAAGGAGAGATGACCTAAGTGCCCATCAGTGGAGGAATGAGTGAAAACAAGTGAATTCTGGTGTGTGCTGTGTGGATGAATCTTGAAGACGTAAGTTGAACAAGCCAGCCATGAAAGGACAAATCCTGGATAATTCCATTCATATGTGGTATTTAGAGTGTAGTGAGATTCCTAGACACCTAAATATGGTGGTGGGTGTGCCATGGGCTGGAGGACAGGGACATGAGGAATTGGTGTTGCATGGCTTTCTTTGAAGAAGACACAGTTCCAGAGATGGACAGTTGCATGATGTGGATGTGCTCAACACACACCACTAAAAATGACCCAAATGACTGATTCCATTCTGTATCTTTCACCTCAGTTGGAAACAACCTGAAGGGGGCAATTCGGGGCACATGGAGCTCTGTAAGGACAGTACTCCATTGGTGCTCTCTGCCATGGGGGCAGGAGTTTAGGTACATACACTGTTGCTGCTCTCACAGTCCCGGAAACTTCTAAAATTCAAACAGGATTCAAAATTCTAAGATTGTCAACTAGAACCAATCATGAACCATTTAGGGTTCGGAGTCAGCCTGGACCATCCTGCCTGACTGACCCATACACTGACTGACTGACACACACACACACACTGGTAGGAACCACTGTAAGAATGAATCACCTTTAGCATCTCTTTAAAATACTTTTTAATTTATTCATTGACAATTGCATGCGTGTATGCAATGTATCATTAGTGTATATAACCCAAAATCCCACTTTTACCCCTTCTCAGACCTCCTCGATACCCCCTACATGTGTGCTCTCTTTAATAGCCCACGGGGTTTATCTAATTAATGCTGCCTGAATGAACACGTGTGTGAAGCTCTGCTGGTCGGTTTCTGCCAGCTTGACACACACTGGAGTCCCTGGGAAGAGGGCAGCTCAGCTGAGGAAGTGCCTCCATCAGACTGTCCTGCCGCGATGTCTGTGAGCTATTTTCTCGATTAATGACTGATGTGAGACAGTCCAACCCATGGTGGGCAGTGCCACCGCTGGGTAGGTGGTCCTGGGTTGAATAAGAAAGACAGTTGAGTGAGCCGTGATGAGGAGTCCAGTAAGCAGTGTTCTTCCACGGCCGCTGCTTTACCTTTCTGCTCTGCTTGAGTTCCTGCCTTGACTTGGGACAGACTGTGACTGGGATGTGTAAGCCAAATGCACCCCTTCCTCCCACAGTTACTCACGGCCTTTTTCACAGCAATAGAAAGCCAAGTAGGGCAGGAGCCACCCAGCAGAGGCCACGCCCCCAAAGAAAAAGAACTCTTCCCCCTTCAGCAGCCATGGGTTGCTGACAGCTTCTCAGCTAGAGGTGGACTCTCGTGAGTCATTCCTCAATCCATGTTGGAATGTCGACTGGCTTGATCTTGCATAGACTTCGTACAGGTGGCCACAGCTGCTGGATGTTCATAGGTGCAATGGCCATGTCATATCCTTCTTTCTGTCCTCTCTTTCACGACAGTCCCGAGCTTTGGGCAAGTAGGGGTTAATAGAAATGTCCCATTTATAGCTGAGCACCCAATGGTCATTTATTCTCAGCACTTTGACCAGTTATGAGTCTCTGCCAATCGCAAAGAGAAGTTTCTTTGACAAACGTTGAGAGCAGCATAAATCTATGAGTATGATCGTTAAGTATTTAGAAGGCAGTTTGGCAACATATCCATTTAGAAAAATGATCATCGGTTGTCCCTATGGGCCTGTGATCTGAGCCATGGGCTTTTGACCAGTGTATGGTCCAGGCATTAATTCCTTCCTGTAGAGCTGGCTTCAAATCCAATCACAAGGTGACTGGTTACCCCCATTATAGCCATCACACCAGTAGGTATCACTCGCCTAGCAGGTCGGTATTGTAGCATACTGGAGTCTACCACTGGGTAGATCCATGTATTGCTTCTCACCCAGCAGCCTACGACATAGTACCTTGGGCACTAAGAAAACTCACCAGCAGAGAGGAAGTTTCCAGATCAGTTCCAGTTTGATTTCTCAGTGTCCCATAATCAATATATGTTGTATCTTCAGCATTAGAGTCATACGTACTATCTAACTATACTGGGCAGCTATGAGCAACAGCAACAACCTATGTTGTTGGGGGGGGCACCCTGGCGCCTTCTGATCAGTAAGATTAGCATCTTGAGAGATTTCTCTCCCCCTTCCTCTTCTCTTGTCTCTTCTCCTGTTCTCTCTCCCTTACACCTCGAACTCTCCCTCCACTCTCTGCGTGTCTTTGGCATAATCTACTGTGTTGCCTTGGCTAGCCTCAAACTCCTGGGCTCAAGTGATCTTCCTGTCCCAGCCTTTTGAGTAGTTAGGATTGCAGGCGCCTACCATTGCACTTGGCTGAGCAACTTGTTAAATTTACTTTAATAACTCTTTTAGAATCCACTATCCAAAAACACACCTCTATCAAGGGTGATTGACAGGTTTGAGGAACATTCTCATTCAATGTGCTTATACACTGTGGGGGAATTCAGTATTTACTTATCTGTTCACTCAGTGAAGTACATTTGGATTCCTCTAATACATTAAGCCACTGTGAGAGCCCTCTAAAGACTATAATACAATCCCCTATTTCTCAAATTGTCCACCACTTACTAAGGAGTTTCTTCCACTGTGCTGAGTTAGGGAACAAAGCTCAGTCTGTCTTTCTACTCTATGGAAGTCAGCATCATCTTGGCCCTGTTTTGACTTTTTATCTTTGGTGATGATTGTGCATTTTGAGTTGAGCAGGGAAACTCAGGGAAATAGTAGCTACTAGTTCCAAACTAAAATGACTACAGGATTTGTTTCCTATCTATGCAGATACTTCATGGCAGCGAGAATTTTGATGATGAAACAATGTATTTTTGTGTGAAGAGGAAGAGAATATAGCAACTATAAAGATATTGGGGTAGATTTAACTTCCTAAAAAAACAAAAACAAAAACAAAAAATGGGAAAACATGCTTGTAAATCCAATCTGTTTTCTGTCTACCCGAAGTCTCTGTGATATCTGTTTTATTCCCAGCTATGATGTCCGTTTCACTTGGATACTCCAGAGCTTCTCCCATGTATGTTGTGGGACTAGAGTTTTGCATACTTCCTCCAGTGAGTTCTATTTTAGATAGTATCCTGCTACACATAGCTAGCGTTGAAAAGCAGAGATTCAAAGTAGTAAAAAGTAGCTAATCTGTGCATTCACTTGGGTCTAGTAGTTTCTGAGTAAGTCCTAGTCACAGATGGTGCCTTTGCAGCCTCACCACATCTGTACTGAGTCATATGTTACTGTCCTGTGCCACCACGGGGAAAGTCAAGCTAGAGGAGGAAATAGCTCGACTTGGGCCACGAGTTTACACAAGGCACCAGGATTTCCAACTTTCTTCTGCACAACTCAGACCAGTCCACTTTCTAGTCAACCTTCTGTTTGCAGTGTTAGAACTCTGGATTTTGTATGTGTTCTATTCAGACTGGTTCTTGCTTTGTAATCCAATCTGGCCTTGAAACTGTGGCCCATCCACCTCTGCCTTTCGAGTGCTGCAATGCCTGTGGATACAGGGTGTGCTACCACATCTTATTGGAGATGCAAAGCCCTTCTCAAGCTTTATGTATCTGCACCTAGCTTGAGCTGAGCAGAAGGACTCCCCTTAAAAATAGGATGGTGTTGCCGGGTGGTGGTGGCGCACGCCTTTAATCCCAGCACTCGGGAGGCAGAGCCAGGCGGATCTCTGTGAGTTCGAGGCCAGCCTGGGCTACCAAGTGAGTCCCAGGAAAGGCGCAAAGCTACACAGAGAAACCCTGTCTCGAAAAACCAAAAAAAAAAAAAAAAATAAAAATAAAAATAGGATGGTGTAAAGAGGAAGGGTCATTTTACTGTCAAGGAGTAACCCAATACTACACCCATCTACATTCGCAAGTGTTATCCGGGGGGTTGACTTCAAGAAACGTGCCTCCCACCTCTCAGATCAGGCATTTGCCATCAAGGAGCAGGAGATTGCAAATGTACTCATGGGTACTGACCTCAGCAATGCTTTCTGGACCAAATAAAGAATGCCCATCTGTATCCATGTGCTTGTCTGGAAACCATAATGAGGATAGAGCTTCGGGAAAAAAGCTCTGAACTGTGGTAACGTGTGTCCCTGCCATCACCGTCAAAATCTACACACTGTTGATGTGGATGAGAACTAGCCACTGGAGTGTCAAGTGAAATTATAAAACTGTTCCCCCAAAAGTAGGTACTGCAGGGGTGTTTGTGTGTTAGGCATTTTGGGTCCTACTTGTTTATGTCTCCCATGCATCCTGATTGAAACGGTGCCAGGAGAAAGATGCTGGTCGTGGGTTTTGAGATGTGTTTTGCTTTGTCTACTAGTATTTGTCACATAGATGTTTTCCTGCCACTGTTCCCCTGCCTAGCCACCCGAATTCTGGATTAGGTACAGCTATTTTCCTACCACTCTGGCGTATCACTAGCTTTGGGGCTAACAGCTTCTGTTAGCCAAAATCTTAAATCCATGGGCCGAATTACATAATTAAAGTAAAAGCTGGTATGTACTTCTATTTAGTGGCAAAGTTTTCCATTATAAATATACTGTTTTCACTCTTCCTTAAGTTGGAAAACACAAAAATGCCTTAAGGGGTATTTGAATTTCTAAACCTTCTAGGTCAAAGATGGTTTTTTTTGCCTGTCTGATTTATAAGAATGTTGAAAAACAAAACAAAACCCCTTATAAAAGCCTTGCCATGTTTTTGCCTTTTTGCAACTCAAAACGGCTGAACTGAGAAATGGAGTTGGTTGAGTTTTATTCAAAAATCCAAGAATGCATCAAAAAAATGAAGTAATTGATAATTCTGAAACTGTCATTCCAACTAATGTGATCCAAGAATAAATTTTACTGAGCGCTTAGTTGATGGTCCAGAAAATTACCAACTAGCACTCGTACAGAATAAAGCAGATTATGGTTAAGAATGCC
Source organism: Peromyscus maniculatus bairdii (assembly GCF_049852395.1). Taxonomy (NCBI): domain Eukaryota; kingdom Metazoa; phylum Chordata; class Mammalia; order Rodentia; family Cricetidae; genus Peromyscus; species Peromyscus maniculatus. The sequence continues at coordinate 44,365,895 of NC_134870.1, forward strand.
AAAATGTTTTAAATTGTCTATTAAAGTGACTCTAGACTAAATTATAATAACCCGGGGTTGGCGATGGTGTCCAGTGTAATTTTCCTCTGAGTCCATATCCACCCACAGTTCACATGTGCTCCTTCATCATCAGGATCAGTAAAATAGTGAGGTGTTTATTTCAAAAAACTGTTGCAGAACATGCTAGACTATAAAAAGCAACAGATGGGGCCAGTGCCTGATGATCTGAGTAGCATGTGCAGAACACACATGGTGGAAGGAGAAAACCACTCCCAAGGTATGTTCACATACACACACACACACACACACACACACACACACACACACACACACAATTTGTTCAAAAAGCCACAGTCCCTGCACAGTCATATGAAGTGACCAGGAGAAGCCTGGTCCTCCACGTATAAGAAATAAGTTCTCTCGGGTAGGGCTGGATGTCATTAGCTCATTGGTCATCTGTCGTAGTCACAGATGTGATCATTTACGGACAGTGCTTGAGCGCTCTCAGAATTCCATCACTTCTAAGATGAACCGCTTTTTCCCTTGTCACTGGAGAGGTGTCGCTTCCGCTCATACTGGTTGAAACCTGGATGGCAGATATGGTCCAAGGTGCCCGTCCTTATGCACGGGATCATGCTAGCTTGTGTGCTTTCTGACACTCATGGCTGCAGGTCATTTATTTCCAATTTCCTTGTTGCCTTTACTTAAAATATAGAGCTTTTGTTTGTTTGCTTTATTTTTGTGGGGTTTTGCTGTTGTTGTTACTAACATTAAAAGTACCCCAGGGAATTCTGGGAAACCCGAAGAGTAGCAAGTAACAACCTCTTAGGATTTGCATCCGCTGCGTGAAGCTACATTTGTTCTGTTTGCTTTAAGCAGTCGTATGGACATCCTTGGGGGTCATACTACATACAGAATTTCTACTTTTCATTATAGTTACTTATTTCCTGTGTGGAGCAGAGGGGAGACCCGTGCGATGGCATACATCTGGAGGTTGGAGGGTAACTTTTGAAGGTCAGTCTTCTTCCTCCCCTGTGTGGGTCCAAGCAGAATGAACTCAGGTTTCCAAGACTAGCAGCAGATGCCTTTACCCACAGAGCCATCTTGCCAGCCACGATTTCTGCTTTTAAAACCCACAGTAAAGGGTTGGAGATGTAACTTAGTTGGTAGTGTGCTTGCCCAATGTTCACTAAGCCTGGGGTTCGAGCCCCGGCACTACATAAACTGATATAGACCCACAATCACAGCATTTGGGAAGTGGAGGAAGGAGGATCAGAAGTTCAAGGTCATCCTCAGCTCATTAGAGATTTCAAGGCTAGCCTGAGATGCTTGGTACCTTATCTCACAATAAATAAATGTAATACACCCACCATTAATACCAGTCTTAATGAATAATACTACTTTGTGATATATACTTTATAAACATTTGGGGATTAAAGTACCAATGTTTTCCTTTAGTTACTTCTAAGCCTTTGTGTATAAAATATTTTTGATGTTTCTCTGTTAGACAATGAGTTCAGGTTGTATGTCAAAGGAAATCAATTTGCTCCGGCTTAAGGGGGGAAGGAGACGTATTGACTTGGTGAAAAGGGAGGGATGAATTAAATTCAAACATAACTGGACACAGGAGTTAAGTGATGTCTTCAGGAACTTGAGTTTTCTCCATTAAAGCTTTAAATTTAGCATACCAAGTAATGGGTTTCATTGTCCCACTTCCATATACTTTACACACACACACACACACACACACACATACAGTATATATACATATATAATATATATATAATTATCCTGTTTTTATTCCCCTTTTATTGCCTTTCTTTGTCTCCTGCTCTTCTTCCTCCCAAACAATCACTCCTTTTGCTTTTGTGTTGCATTTAGGAATTCATCTTTTTTTCTTCTGGACTTGCCTCTGTCTCTGATAATTTCATTCTGTCTTACTCCACTGCCTCCATTGCACATAGGTAGCTGCTCTTTTCCTACTCCAGCTGACGTCCCATGGTCCCATGCTGTTAGTACAATTGAAGTCAAGCCCCAGACATGAACCATACATTGGGTCAGGTTGAGGGACAGCACTGTCTTAGTCAGGGTTTCTACTGATGTGACAAAATGCCATGACCAAAGCAACTTGGGGAGGAAAGGGTTTAGCTGGCTTACACTTCCTCATCACTGTTCATCATCCAAAGAAATCAGGACAGGAACTCAAGCAGGGCAGGAACCTGGAGGCAGGAACTGATGCAGAGGCCATGGAGGATGCTGCTTACGCACTTGCTTCTCATGCATGACTTGCTCAGCCTACTTTCTTATAAAATCCAGGACCACCAGCCCAGGGCTGGCACCACCCACAGTGGACTGGGCCCTGCCAGGCCTGCCTATAGCCCAGTCTCATTGAGGGAGCTTCTCAATTGAGGCTCCCTCCTCTCTGATGACTCTAGCTTCTGTCAAATTGACATAAAACTAGCCAGGGCAAGCACCAAGCCACTGGGGACTACATTTCAGCCTCTGATGTTTATTAGACCCACCTGCCTGCCCTCCACTGGGGGACACTGATCTGGACCCCTCTACCCCTACCCTTCTTCCAGAATCACGTGGCTTGCTCCCCTACCTCTGTCTTCAGCCCCCACTCATGTTGATCCCAACCACCCCGCATTCTCTGTCCACTCCTCCAGCTCTGTTTTCCATCACAGGAGCATTGGTGCCTGGTGATCTACTGTATAGTCGTGGAGTATATCTCAACCTTCCTAATGCTCCAACCCTTTAATACAGTTCCTCGTGTTGTGGTGACCCCCAACCATAAAATTATTTCGTTGCTACTTTATAACTACAATTTTGTTACTGTTACGAATCATAATGTAAATAGGATATCTGATATGTGACCCCAAAGAGGTCTCGACCCACAGGTTGAGAACCACTGACCAAGAGGAAAAAAAAATATATATGTATATATATATATATATATATATATATATATATATATATATATATATATATATATATGAATAGGTATCTCTTGTACTCAGTAATGAAAGACATCGCTAGGCAGGTGTGTACCTCTCTGGGTCAACCCATCTGAGGAAGTAGTTGGGGGAGCAGTGCAATTCCCCAAAGGAAAGAAAATAAGATGTTGGGCAGCTATGGCTGCAATGAGCTAGGCTGCTGGGCTGAACAAAATAGTGGTGACCATTATGGCTGAGATTGCTTTTGATGCCAAATCTCAGGAGAGGAAACCCATAGGACGTGTGTGTTTGAGTTTCCTGATACTTACTTCTTCCCATGTTGCCCCTTTAAACTTGGAGTCGACAAAATAATCTTCCTGAAATGCATATCCCATCATGCCCACTATCCCAACAGGTTCCCCCTCCTGACACCCGGGTCCCAAGCTGGTCAGGCTCAGCATTGCCTGGTCTCATCCCACCCTGTCCCCCCTTCACACCAGACCCCAAAAAATGGCTTCCTCTTCTGCCTGGAATCCACTCCTTCTCTGTATTTTTTTCTTCTCCTTAGGTCTGTAGTGGTTGGAATGAGAATGTCCCCAGTAGGCTAAGATACTTGAATACTTGGTCCCCAGATGGATGTGCTTTTTGGGAAGGCTTAGGGGGTGTGGCCTTGCTGGAGGAAATAGGTCACTAGCGGGTAGGTTTTGATGTTTAAAAGCTGGGCGCCAATCCCAGTTTCTTTTCTCTGCTTCCTGCTTGTAGTTCATATGTGAGCTCTCATCTTGCTGCTCGAGCTGTTGACCTGCCTGCTGCCAGACTTCCCTGATGAGATGCTGATAAACTCTTATCTCTCTGGAAACAGCATGTAAGTGGTCTTGGTTGTGTTATTTTATCAGCAATAGAAAAATACCCAATGTCAGGGCCATCTTCCTGGGTCACCTCCCACTCTTTCTCCACATGTGCAGACGTGATCCCTCTGGGGAGTCATAGGAAGCTGCTCTAAGGGGGTTTCCCACCCCAGCCTAGCAACACACCTGTCCTCTTCATCTCCCTCACCTCTGTTTATGCTTGCTGATCTTCCATCTCCTCCACTAGGGTGTCAGCTACACGAGACTCGTTTCTCTTTGTTCATGGTCATATCCGAAAGGTCAAACTAAGACCTGACATAGTTTGTCACAGCAAAGCTCCACAATAAATATTTGTTGTGAAAAATATGAGCAAACTATTCCCAAAGTATATCATAGACTTAACAATACCACCACCACCACCACCAGCACCATCATCACCACCACCACACCACCACCACCACCACCACCACCAGCACTACCACCACCACCACCACCACCACCACCACCACCAGCACCACCACCACCACCATCATCACCACACCAGCACCAGCACCAGCACCACCACCACCAGCACCAGCACCACTAGCACCACCACCAGCACCAGCACCAGCACCACCAGCAGCACCAGCACCACCAGCACCACCACCACCACCAGCACCAGCACCACCACCACCAGCACCAGCACCACCACCACCAGCACCACCAGCACCAGCACCACCAGCACCACCACCACCACCACCACCACCACCAGCAGCAGTGACAGCAAGGGTACCTTCTGATTCTTCAAAACTTTTTTTAATCCTTGTTGTTGTTATTGCTTTTAGATTTATTCATGTGTGTTTTGCCGACATGTATGTACATGCACCCACCCTATTCATGCCTGGAGCTTCCAGAGGCCAGAGGAGGGTGTGGGAGCCTCTGGAACTGGAGTTAGAGAAGTTGTTAACTGCCGTGTGAGTGCTGAGAATCAAACCTGGGTCCTCTGTAAGAATAAGTGTTCTCAACTGCTGAGCCATCTCTCCAGTCCCCCTGTTTCCATCTCTTGCAGAGATGATAAGAGACTTCTTTGACTCCTCACTGTCGGGCATGATTCCCTTTCCAGCTAACCAGAGCCTGGCCTCGGCTATACAGCCTCAGATGTCACACAGCTCTAAGACTGTCTCATTTCCTTGAAATACAGCCTGAGTCTTGACTCACACTATCAACTAAGAAGATTCCATAGCAACTGGACTCAAGACAAGTCTAAATCTGTGGTTTTTCAACCTGCGAATTGTGACCCCCGTGGGGAAGGGGGGAGTCACATACCACATATTTAAATTATAATATGATTCATTAACAGTAGCAAGATACAGTTATGAAGTAGCAATGAAAATAATTTTATGGTGGTGGTGGGGGGGGGGTCCCCACAACACAAGGAACTGTATTAAAGGGTCACAGCATTAGGAAGGTTTCAAGAACCACTGGTCTAAATGTTAAGTGAAGATTAGTGAATGATCAAATTCTGTGTTTGGGATGTAAGCTCTGTGGCCCATTTCTGGTGCTTTTCCAAAGGACCCAGGTTCAATTTCTAGCACGCATATGACAGCTCACAACTGTCTATAACTCCAGCACCAGGCAAGGGATCTGGTGCCCTCTTCCAGACTTCCTGGGCATTGCACACACATGGTGCACAGACATACATGCAGACAAGACATCCATCACATAAAAATTATAAAAATAAAGGGAGAAAAGTCTTGCGGAAGGAGCCAATTCATATAAAAAGTATTTAATATAAAGAACATTAAAGCACAAAAATGCTGATGACATACGACATATGATATTACTCAAATTTCCCTTTACCTGACAAGAATTATTTGAACAAAGACTGCTAAGCCTCGCCTTAGTCACCGTTCTTAAACAAACTTTCCAGATCACCCAACATAGAGAAGACAAGAAACTAAGTGAAACCAAACAAATGAAAGACCGTGTTCTTAAAAATAAATAGCCAATGTGAAGTTTTCAGATTTCAAAATAGCACCATTGGAAAGGAAGGAGATGTTGTTTCTGTTTAAAGTACCTGAGCAGGTGATATGCCAAAATTCATGCACTATAAGCTTAGGTTGATTTTTATTGTTGTTTGGCATGGTTTTTGAAACAGGGTTCCACATAGACTAGGCTAGCCTCAAACTCACTATGTAGCCAAGGCTGGCCCTGAACCCCTAATCCTCCTGCTTCCACCTCTCTAGTGCTGGGATTACAGGTGTTTGCCAGGACATCTGGCTGTGTGGTTGATTTTTAAATCTTCGTTGCAATCTGGAGTGGGAAATTAAAAGAGAATTTTTGTTGTTGTTGTTGTTTGAAGTACAACTTTAACTAAAGAGTCAAAAGACACCTGATGGATAGCAGATGCACACACGGACCAGCCAGAGTGTGTTCCTTGATTTCCGCCATGTCTATCACCAGTCGGGGACCTCGACCACGAAAGGCGTTTTCACATCTATCTTGCCACTGTTGACGATGGTGCAGTCGGTAAGTGGGCGGTCATGGTCATCCGTGGCTTGAAGTTCTATGGAGTGTACCACAGTCTGGCAAGAGAAAAACAGGAGACCTGTGGCTCACTGGGGGTTGGTAGCTATGACGGTTCACAGGAATAACCAGTCCAATTCCAGAAGTACAAATGGGAAATGTTTGCTGTTATTACTCTTTTGAGACAGGGTCTCGACTATCAGGCTGGCCTAGGACTTGCTATGCAGCTGAGGGTGACCTTGATCTTTTGATAGTCCTGCTTCCACCTCCCACGTGCTGGGATGGCAGATGTGCACCACCACCACCACAGGTTTAAGTGGTGCAGAGGACCAAACTCAGCACTTCCTATCTGATCAGTAAGCATCTACCAAGTGAGCCACATCCCCAGCCCTGGGACATACGGTTCATCATTTAAAACCATGCAAGCTGAGGAGCGCTGCTTTGCAAATAACTCCAGCATTCTCCTTATCTGCTACTGTCAGTCTTCAAAACAATGCCATTGGGAGTGGAGCACCTAGGAGATTATCCTGGGATTTTACATACACATGCAATAATATATACATATACATATATATATACATATATATGGTGTGCATGTAATAAATATGTGTATGTGTGTAAGATATGTGTGTATTATATGTATATATGTGTGTTATTATATGTACACACACACACACACACACACACACACACACACACACGCTCTATCAGTCCACTCAGAGAGAATAAAGGTACTTGTTTCTCAGAAACTCAGATAACATATATTTCCCTATTTCTTTAATAATAAACACATGTTACATTTGAAAAAGTCTTAGCTAGCCTTGTAAATCATAGCTCTAATAAAAGGTATTTCAATTGAACTGCTACAACCCATTGTAATTATTAGCATGGTATTGGGTTGGTTTCGGCTCTTCCCTTATCCTAGTCTAGACATGCAATGCAGACCAAAAAGCATGTGTAAAGTAGCCAGCCTCTGACTTGACTTATTTGGAGATGACTTAAGCCATTTGTCTAGCGGTTGATCTGTCATGGATGTAATTCAATCCCAAGTAGTAGGGGCCCTGGAGGGCCTCTCAAGCCCGTGAACCTAAGGGTCACAGTGAAAGAGGGAGCGTGCTGTGACCAAGAAAGTCATTTCTGATGAGTTCTCCAGGGTGCGGCTCAGTTTCTGGCCTTTGGTTGGGGGACGGGGATCAGGACAGCAGTAGAAATAGGTGAGAGAACCACAGCTAGTGAGGTGCTGTGTAAACTCAGATGACCCAGAGCAACTCACATGCAAATGAGACCCAGGGACACAAAACGAAGGGGATGGGAAGCCAGGGTCGCTGAGCTGCTTTATGTTTCAACTGGACACAAACTAGTCTCCTGGGAAAGGGAACCTCCACTGAGGAACTGCCTCCATCTGTGGGCATTGTCTGTGGGACATTTTCTTTGTAGATGATGGATGTGGAAGGGTCCAGCCCATATAAGCAGGTGATTTTGGATGATATAAGAAAGCAGGCTGAGCAAACCATGGAGAGGAGGCCAGTAAGTAGCATTTCTCCATGACCTCTACTTCAGTTCCCTGGATGATGGATTCTAATTTGAAAGTCTGATAAATCCTGTGTTGGCTAATTTTATGTCAACTTGACACAAGCTAGAGTCACAGAAGGGGAGAGAGCTTCAGTTGAGAAATGCCTCCATAAGATCTGACTGTGGGGCATTTTCTTAACTGGTGATTGATGGGGAGGTCCCAGCCCATTGTGGATGGTACTATTCCTGGGTTGATGTTCCTGGGTTCTGTAAGAAAGCAGGCTGAGCAAGCCATGGGGAGCAAGTCAGTGCCCCTCCATGGCTTCTGCATCAACTCCTGCCTCCAGGTTCCTGCCCTGTTTGAGTTCCTGTCCTGACTTCCTTCAGTGATGAACAGTGACTTGAAAGTGTAAGCCAAATAAACCCTTTCCTCCCCAGTCTGCTTTGGGTCATGGTGTGTCAACAATATAAACCCTAACTAAGACAAATCCTTTACTTTTCAAATGACTTTGGTCAGTGTTTTATCATAGCAATAGGAAAGCTAACCAGGATACCTGGACACTTGGCAGAGGCTGAGAGAGATGTTCTGGGAAGCTACAGGACAAATCCTGAGAGTTGAGAAGAATGAGTATTTTCAGAAAGGAGTTATGAGTTGGATCTCTTTGTTACTTTTCAGTGAATAACTAGCAATGTAGAATTTACAAAATTCACAAGGTACCTCCCCAAAGTTATATAAGGAATAACTTGTAGGTAAAAGGGTCTCTTAAGACAGCTAAGTTGCTAGGAAGTCATTCATAGAGCTTTAAGGTTGTAGCTTTTTGAATAGCTGTCCATGCTGGGATAACTAGCAATGTAGTTTTTCATTGTATTTTCAAAGTATATGTGAATAGATAGATTGACAGAAAGACAGACTAACAGACAAACAGATCGATCATGTGTGTGTGTGTGTGCATTATAGCATGCATTTAAATGTCCTTTTTAATACCAAATAATATTTCATTGAATGCATATTCAGTCCCTAGTTTGATTATATTTCTTAAATTAACTTAAGTACCTAACTTCTTCAATGTCTGTTTTGATGCCTCTAGCAATTAAAATACCATGCCATATGTAATTTATTCACCTTCAAAAACTCAAGTCACAGCTGGGCAGTGGTGGCACACGCCTTTAATCCCAGTACTCAGGAGGCAGAGGCAAGTGAATATCTGTGAGTTCAAGGCCAGCCTGGTCTACAGAGTGAATTCCAGGACAGCCAAGGCTACACAGAGAAACCCTGTCCTGAAAAACAAACCCAAAAAACCCAAAAACCCAACAAAAACAAAAAACTCTAGACACCATACAAAGGCTATCTAATAACGCATTTGAATATTCAATGACTTACTGAAGGTCTCCTCATAAGCATAAAGCTTTATAAGAGTGGAGAAAGATATATCAAATTACCATCCCATCCAGGACTTTTCCAAATACGACATGTTTGCCATCCAACCAGGTGGGCTTGGTCAAGGTGATGAAGAACTGGGAGCCATTGGTGTCGGGGCCAGCGTTGGCCATGCTGACCCACCCAATGCCATAGTGCTTGAGTTTGAAGTTCTCATCAGGAAATGTCTCACCATAAATGCTTATACCTGGGTAAGGCCAAAGAAGGAGGGACAAAAGCAAATGTTAAAAGCGAACTCTTCAGAGAAACTGAAGCCTGTCATGTAATCAGTTAATAGTTTCCCACAGGTGACAGGAATGAGGCTAGGCAAACGTAAGCAGTGAAAGGGTAGGTCAAGCTAACTCATTAAGGAAATAGGCACCAGGGTCTAAACTGAACAGAAGAAGGACCTTACTATGGCACAAGATGAAAGTACCCATGGCCTCAAGCCAAAATTTGACCAAATAAATCAGTGATTTCATTTTGAAGGGAAGATGGCATCTGAAAGCAGGGTAGAAAGGTGTCTGAGGCACTCTTGGGGCCCTGTCTCTGTTGTATGCTCAGATGACTTGTTCTAGGTCCGTCTCATCTCAGCACCCATCCAGCTAACCAAGCACTGAGTGTATACATTGGTTTAACCCCACAACAAACCCATGGAACAGGCCTTCTCGGTCCTGGTTTTCGCTGGGAACGAGTTACAAAACTGGCCAATAGCAGAGCAGGACTGCAGCATCTGGTTCCCTGACTCTATGCCTACTGCTTTTTCTTATCTCAGCACCAAGAGCAGTAGCAGCTAGTCTGTAACTGACAGGTGTGACCTGAGAGCCCATGGGACACAGAGGATGATGGAGACTAGGAACATCCACGCCCTGGAGCTCCGGCAAAGCAGCAGCCACGACGAGAACCCTTTCCCCACAGCATCAGTGTGGACTGTGAGGGCCACCCTCCCCATGTTTCAGCCCTTCAGGGGCCTGTCCTGCCTACCTCTCCTTCTGACAGTCTGTTTGCCCAGGAATTGCCAACCGAAAATCCTGGCTCAGTTAGAAGTACCAGAAGTGGAATCAAAGCCAAGAATTTTAAAGCTGACTGTCTAGGACATAGGAGATGGCCTGGTGGATAGCTCTGCCCACAGAGAGGTCGAGGCGAAATGGTCCAAAATTTACTCTCTTCCAAACTCAGAAAATGTTAACCTAAGATCTCTTCCTCCGCCCGCCACACACATATACACACTGAGCAGGGAAGGCAAAGAAGAGAATCAAAACAGGAAAAGAGGTCAAAGTAAAGTTGCCGCTGTTTCTGCCGGACTCTGGTAAGAAGGCAGGAGCAGGGTGAGGATGCAAATGCTACAGCCAGCTGCACAGTTGCCTGGGAGCAGCTGTTGCGGCAGCCGGGTTGCTCCTATGCATGGTTCTCAGCAAATCTCATCCCCAAGGAACCTGAGTGCCTCTCTCTTCTCCACCCTGCACTTCACACCTGTACCCACTATGGTAAGATTTTTTTTTCTTGTTTTGTGGTGCTGGGGGTTGATTGAACGCAAGGCCTCATGCATGCCAGGCAAGTGCTCTACCACTGAGCTACAGCCCTTGCCTTTTGTATTTTTACAAGAACTAAAACTCAATCTTCAGAATGTGTATGGCAAATGGAAGGGTCAAATGGCAACAAAAAATAAATAAATAAGCCATTGCAACAAATGCAATGTCAAAATAATATCTGAAAATAGCCTAGGGGCTTCTTTAAAAAGTTAGCCATGACAGCTACCAAAACCAGCATTTAACTCTGAAGTAGATTTAAGTTCTGTCTAGATGCTTGGATGGTATGTGCTCTGAAAAAGTATGCTCGCTGGAGAGAAAACACTCCTGGAATTGGGCAATTATGACCCTCGGAGAGATAACACAGGGTAGTTTGAAACTAGAAATCTAAGTGTATCTTCTATTGAGCTTTGCTTATAAAACTTAGTTTGTATTACATTTGTTGATGGACTTAAACATTTTTTTATTCCTAAAAGGGCCAACCACAAAAGAAAGCAGTTTTGGCAGAAGAGGCAAAAATTGACCATCATCTGCCACCAACATGCCAGCGGTGTTCTTCTGGCCCCTTCCCCTCCACACCCACACTGCCTGCTGGCTGCCACACCAGCATAGGCACACCTTTGTTTTAGTTTCCCTTTCCATGGCAAACATTTTTCTGTCTTCTACATACCGAGCAAGATCTGATTGGTGCCTGCAAAATATCCTGCCAAATGACTGTCGCCATCCTGTGTAAAGGCCACAAAGGATCAAGGAATCCTGCTTAACCTCAGGAGCACCTCACTTGTTCAGATCTGCCAGGATTCTGGCGCTAGGCCTCTACAGCTCCATCCTTCTTAAAGAACTGGAGTGGGATCTGGGCGGTGGTGGCGCACGCCTTTAATCCCGGCACTTGGCAGGCAGAAGCAGGCAGGTCTCCGAGGCCAGCCAGCCTGGTCTACAGAGTGAGTTCCAGGGCATCCAGGGCTACACAGAGACCCAATATCAAAAAACAAACAAGCAAGTAAACGCAGAACTGGAGTGAGCTTTATGGTTTTGCCCCACAATTGTGAGGCCCTGTTGCTTAGGTTTCAGCTTGGCAGATGGGAAAGGAGAAAGGCAAGGACAGTGTTACCTCCGGTGCCATCCCTCGCGGTGAAGTCCCCTCCTTGAATCATGAAGTCCTTGATGACACGATGGAAGATGCTTCCTTTATACCCGTAGCCTTTCTAAAGAGATGATTTCAATTGAATGCACAAGTAGAAATAACCCTCATTGAAAGGTGAACCGTGTTTATCCCGAAAATGAGAACATTTGAACATCTACAGAACTTGACTACGTTCTAGCCATTCTATACCAGGGAAAGTTTACCATTAACTGGCCAAAATAACGGAAATACAGGAATCAAGTATTAATGGGAATAAGTAGAAAAAGAACACTCTGCATTTTCACTGGATGTTTTTCCTCTCAATTTCTCAAAGTCTAAGGACACTGAGTAACTGAGTAATTTTAAGAAAACAGTTTTTAAGAAAAAAGTAAATTTAAGAAACAGAAAAGTCTAAGGTGTCACACACTCATCTGATATGTCAATTGCCATTTTTTTTTCCAGAAGACATCTTTGGATCTTGTTTTAAGGAAGATCCACACTTGTACTCAGTTAAAGCCAATGAGGCTGGGACAGACCTCTCCTGTTGCCAGAGCCACGAAGTTTTCCACCGTCTTGGGTACCACTTTTCCAAAGAGGCCAATCACAATTCTACCCACATCTTTGTCTCCAATCTTCACATCAAAGAAGACCTGCGGGTAATTGAGATGCAGAGTAGAAGGTCACCACATGAAAAAGACAGAAATCTGAGCTAAGTCAAAATTAAATCTGAAAATTGGTCCCCATAGGAAAGCCTGCCCATCAGTGTTTTATGAGAGTCCAGAAGCATGAGGCTAGTTAGAAGTGCTGACGTAACACTGTGTGGGAACAGTTCATTCCCAAATATCCACTCAACAAACATTAAGCACCACATACGGGTCAAGCATGTACTAGGTACTGAGAAAGCGTGATTTGGTATGGCCAGAGTCAGCTTGTAAAGTCTTCAATATAACCCCAACCCCTCGAGCCCTAGAAAACCACAGCTCTGCTTCTCCCCGTTCCCTGCTTTGTGGATGAAGATGAGAACAGAGACTATTGCTCTTCTCTCTGCTCCTGGCAGGAAGAAATATAAAATGGTGAGTGCTGAAGGCTACCTATCCATTTTTTTTTTTTTTTTTTTTTTTTTTTTTTTGTCATTTCAAACACTCGTGATGAGTTCTTGGTAGACATCCGCAGTCAAGGGACCGGCCAGAGATGACGAAACACAATATCAGTCCTTGGGCAGGCTTGCCACTCACATGCCGGGGCAGTAAGACACCAGGTCCCCAGCAGGACAGCTAACCGCTAACCGGTGTGTGGCTGCCCCCAAAGCTACCGTCCTGTAAACTTCAACCCTGGGTTCAGGTGTCTACTTCTCATGGTCACCCAAGTAGAATTTGTTCTTTCTCTGTCATCTTGGAACAAAAGAAAGATAACACAGCTAGAAATACAAGCCACATTTTTTTTTTCTTCAGATTAAACCTTAAAAGTTCTCTTGGAGTTTCTTTTTTAAAAACTGTTTCACCTGGAATGAAATTATACGCGTTTCGCTTCACCAATCACTATGTTCGGATGATTTGGAGACGGGAGGCTTGAAAAGGCCATGGAGTCAAAGGGCATTCCATTAGCAAGTTTAGATGATACGAACCAATTTACTGTTTGAATGGGTAAAAAAAGACATTCAAGGGATGGCTTTAAAAAATATAAGAAGGGTTGTCAAGGAAAAAAGATGCCTTGCAAATCTAGAAAAATCACTAGGTAAAGACTGTCAAACTCAGCTCAAGGCAAGGACTTCTGCCAATATATCAGAACGCCTGTCACAGGCTGATGTGATATTTAGTGCTTTGTGTGGCATTTACATGTCCACGTGGCCAAAGCAGACACTGTTTTATTATCATTTCTATACAAGAGCTTTACTGAAAGCATTGAAGACTCAGCTCCTCTTCGTGTGAGGTATGACAGGAAACGACAGCCACCCGCGTGGCTTTGGGGACAAAAGGCTGCTTCAGCAGGAGTGAGTCAGGCAGTGAGAAGTGGCTTCTCCAAGGGGTTTCCATGCCCGGGTGAGAAAGAAATGTGGGCAGGAACAGAACAGCTCTGCCAGAGAACCAGGGCTGTAATTTTAAAGAGACAACCAGAAGGATACTTGCAAAGCCTTCCGACTCTTAAACTAAAGGAGTAAATTCTTAGAAAGCAACAAAGTAGGCAGCAGCAGCAGATGGAGAAAACGAACCTGCTACCCAACAGCACCCGCAGTGAAAATCCCATTTTCACACACAGCCCAGCTCACATAGCTCTGAAATTTTTTTCCTCCCAGTTGCCAAGTCCTTCAGCTCCATGAGGATAGTGTAAGGAATCACATCAGAATGTTCCCAGCTCTAACAGAAATGACAAAGTCCAACCTCGTCTAGTCAAGAAATAGTTATTAAATACCTTCAAACAAGGCAAGGTCCCTGCACCAACTGTCCTGAAGGCAGCACATTATTACAGGACAAACCGTACAGTGGGGGACGGAGACAGAGATCAGTGTTAAAAAAAGAAAAGTAAAAAATAACCACAGTTGGTACAAGACAGTGCGTGAGAGGTGCCCAAGAACACTGTATGTGAAGTCCTGGAGGGCGGGAAGGATTGGGAGAGGGCGCTGCGGAGGAGTGGGAGGCAAGGAATGGAAGGCGACAGTCTCAGAGACAATGATGGGCGCATACTTCACCTTACTCTCCTTCCTGGAGCCAAGGCAGCCAGGCAGGCCCCATGTTCTGGGTGCATCAGAGCAGCCTTTCCCATGGCTGGGGCAGGGAGCTGCTGCCGGATCCATGGGGCCTGAGGACTAATGTTACTCTCAGCTTTGCCAGAGTGAAGGGAAGCAAATGAGGCTTTGGGAAGGGGCCTCCCACAGAGCCCAAAGAGGAGAATCTGGACACTACACAGCAGCTCAAGAATGAGGTTCTCTGGAAAGCTGACTGAGATGGGGTCTGTGCTTTACCACCATATGGAATTCTCCCCAGCCCACCTGGGGTTAAGCAGGAACTATTAGGGGGAGAGGGGAGGGGAGGGGAGTGGCCTGAGCTTCCCAGGTAGGAGTGAAAGCATTAGGACCTCAGCCCAAGGGCCCCCTCTTACTAATCTGTGACTTCTCATTAGCAGGGAGCACCTAGAGAATGGAGGCAGTCCGTTCTGATCCCCAGATCTCAGCACAATGCCAACAGAAAGCAGACAAGCCACGTGTCACCCCTCAGGAGGGGAGGTGGGTGCCAGGCGAGAGCCCCTCCTTCCACGGGCCTTGTCTCTGACTTTGTCCAAGCTGGACAAGGAAGGCCTACAAAGTTCCTATCCCCATGAAAGAGAAAACACACACAGAAATGATTTTTTTTTTCAATAGGAAACTAGGCTTTATAAGGCGAATCAGATAAAGTGTCATGGTAAAGGATGGAAGTTGGGGGTGGGGTGGGGACTGGAGTGGACTCCTTGGAAAAGATGGCACCTGCTTTCCACACCATACTTAGTGGGTAGGCATCCCAGACCCTTCTTTTTCCCCCGAGGCGGCCCCTGAAAGTCATTTGGAAATTATGGGGCACCAAAGGTTTGAGGAGGTAGAGAAGAGGAAGGAGGCGCTCACAGAGCCCGACCACCCCCCTGTAGGGTCAATCCCGTGTTGATCTACTTTCAGATTCACCCAAGAAGACACCAAGTTCAAAATGGTTAAACCCAATTCCACTACTAAATGGCCATGGGACCTTCCGGAAGTTAAAATTGAGCTGTGTATCTCATCTATTAGATGGGTGACAAGTGCTTTCAAGATTCATGGATGAACAACACTCAAGAGTGACCTCACACATGAGGGACCACGAACTGAATGAACACTTACCTGCTTTCCCACACTTAATTTGCAAAAATACACATTATAAGCAGATACGTACCCTCCAAATATACACATAATAGCGGATATTTATCATTTCCATACTTTCTACAGAAGAAGGAACAAAGTCTCAGACAATAGATGACTTGCCCAAAGCCACCTGGCCACCACCTCATGGCCACACCACTTCCTGACATGGTTAAAAGTGGGAAAGATGGCAGTGTCAATTTTTACGTACTCTGTGCTGGCCTGGGTATAAAACCCACGGCATTCTCTGGAAAATGGATTCTGAGTCTGCAATCCAGAGCTCATACCAGAGCATCAGTGGGACAGGAGGCTGCAAGGCTGAACTGGAGGCAGGATTCCCTACTGTGTGTGTGTTGGGGGGCAGCCCCTCATGCCTCTTATTTACAGATTCCTAGCTTTAAACAGAGCCATAGTGAAAGACAGGACTGTGGGCGAAACAACATAGACTAGTCACAGCCAGTTAGCCTACATTTCCTTTTTAATGTCTCTATTTTTTCCATTACGCTGAATTGTCGTAAGACATTCATTAAAAAAAGGAACTCAAGTCCCAACCAATGTAGGTCTGTGTGAGGTTCACCTACATACACCTCTGTCTGTCAGAACTCAGTAGGCTTGGTGAAAAAGAAGAAAACAGGCGACAGTCCAGAGACCAGAGCCCGAGCCTTAGTGACAGTGCAGTAGATGTAGTCAGGACGCCCCGCCCCGCCCCGCCCCCTCCCCCGCAGGCGTGGCCTTTCTTCTGTAGACTTTCTTCTAGTCCTAGGCTGCGCCACGGGCTGGCCAGGAGGTGTCCACTGTAAGTGGTTGGGAACTACTGCAAAGACGCCTGCTGACTTGCTCCGAGTAAGTAGATCTCCATCAGTGCATTTTAAAAGCTCTCTGGGTGAGGTGTTTCCAACATTACCAGGGACAGACCCTGAAGAATTACCCATTGTTAATTCACACCTACTTAGGCATCATGCTCTTTATCTAACTACCCTACTCCCCCTTTTCATCTAAGCTTTGCGGGAACCCCTGTTAATTATGCCTCCAATATGTACTTCAAGTTCCTTGTAACCCATTCCCAAGATGACCACCCTGATCCAAGCCACCATCTGGAGTGCTAGCATGGAGCCCCGAACGGCCTCTCAGTTCGCGCTCTGAAGTGACCACAGAAATTTATGAGCATATATAAAATCATGTCATTTCCATGTGCAAAGCCCTCCAGCCACTTTACCATGGAGCAGTGGTTCGCAACCTGTGGGTAGAGACCCCTTGAGGGTGGGGGTCAAACGATCCTTTCACAGGGGTCGAATATCAGATATTCTGCATATCAGATATGTACATTACAATTCATAACAGCAGTAAAATTACAGTTATGAAGTAGTAACGAAAAATAATTTTATGGTTGGGGTCACCCCAGCATGAGGAACTGTATTAAAGGGTCACAGCATTAGGAAGGCTGAGAACCACTGCCTTAGGGTAACCTGTGAGTCCTAAGAATGACAGCCTTAATGGCCACGCTCCTAGCCATTCCTTTTAAGGCTGTTTGGAGTCTTTCTCTTACTCATCCAGCCTCATCTCAGGCCATTCTGCCCACAGTCCTGCCCCCAAAGACAAACTGTCCTTTAGGTACACTCTGAGCCAAGAATGGCTTTCCCGCCTGGAGAACTTTGCACCAGCAACTCCCGTTGGCACCCCGGCCTTGCACCAGCAATTCCCATTGGCACCCCGGCCTTGCACCAGCAATTCCCGTTGGCACCCCGGCCTTGCACCAGCAATTCCCGTTGGCACCCCGGCCTTTGCCACCTTGGCTTTTCCTCACCAGTCAAGTGTTTTTAAATGGCATCCAACCTATATTAGGTTCACTTCCTTCAACAGTTCATAGTTGTATGAATTTTATGCTTATGCTTTTATCTGAAATGGTACCTGCAGACCAAATCTGTGTTAGTTGTGTGGCTTGCACGACTTTTCCAGTTTAGATACCTAAAAGATCAAGGGGTTGCCTGAGGATGGATGTTACTCTAATCACGATGGCTTTCGGGTCTCAGGAGAGTGACACTGGGTGCTGGGCTGACTTCTCTCTTCTTGCTGGCTCTTTGGTTGAGTCTGCCATGGAAGATTTAAACCTTCTGCTAGTCCTGAGGTATCATTTCCAGTGGCAAAGCAGACCGGTCATTAAGACCACTTACCACTGGTCCCACCCCATTTCAAGGCTGCTTGTTTTTTGTTTTTTTTTCTTTTTCCCTGGACATAGTCATTACCCCACCTCAGCAATCCCTCCCTCCCTTTCTCCTGGCACCTTTTCTTTATCTTCTATCCTGGGGTAAAACAGACTGAAATAGAACTTCAGCAGTGAACACTGTATGGACTAAATTCCTGGCGATTCCCCACCTGCCTCCCTTAAGATTCAAAGTGTCACCTCGTCAAGCCTGCCCAGGACTCAAATCAGGCCCGTCACAAAGTTAAAAACTGCAAACTTGAAGGGTGACAGTTCCTAAACAAGGGAGGAGGACAGGTCTCAACTGAGCCTGTCCGGGACCTAGGCTCTTCCCAGCGGGTGACGTCTTAAGCAGGAAGCCTGTCCCCTCCCCTCACATTCTTCCAGCTTTGTTCCTGGCCAAGGAAGTACTCCAGCAGCCTCCCTTCTAGAAGAAAGGGCCTGTGGGTTCAGGGAACTTGTCCGGGGTCCCAGACTGCTCACGTTGGACCCTCCCGGACCACAAGTCCAGACAACTGGCGGCGGGGACCGCGGGAGTTGGCCCTGTAGCCCGGGTGGCGGAGCGCACCATTAGCTCCTCACAGACGTCCCCTCCCGCTTGCCGCGTGGCCACCTCCAGTCCCAGCCAGTCTCAAGTCCCAGTTAGTCCCTCCTCTAGCCCCCATTCCCGAGTTCCCTCCAGTCCCAAACAGTATCCCCCCAAAGTCCCCGCCAGTACCCCCCGCCGGGAGTCCCTCCTCTCCAGCCCTGCCACTGCGGTGGGGTCGCCTAAGCGCCCCGGTGCCTGGCCCGCAGGAGGGGAAGTTGCAGGAGCCTGAAGATCACCTTGGCGGTCACCGAGGGACCTCGCTTTCGGACGCCCGAGGACCCCGAAGAAGACACCAGCGCGCCGAGCCCCAAGCAGAGCACCGTGGCCAGCAGCAGACGGGGACCCGGGATCATAGTGAGCGGTGGCAGTGGCCGCGATGGCACGGGCGCAACCTTGAGGCTCCGGGACTGTGGTCGGACTCTTGGCCGCCTGCGCCTGCGCGGTCCCGGTGGGGAGGGTGGTGGATCCCGGCTGGGCGGGAACCCTGGGCGCGCTCCTCCCAAGTTCAAACCGGTGGCCGGAATTGGGGTCTCCGAGGGCGCGGCTTGGTAGGGGACGCCCGGGGCACAGTGAGCCAGGCGGAGCCGCGGCGCGCTTGGATCCTGGCAGAGAGCCAGATGCAAACGCGGCTCCTTTGAGACTTGGAAGTTCTGAGCACCGCTTTGTCCTGTCCTTCGGGGATTTCTGGGAGGGCTGCATCTTGTTTCTCGAGATGGCCTTTCGCAGAGTCATTCCGCCTTTGAAGATCTTTGGGAATCCTGATTCAGTCCTCTAGAAAAACTTAAGGAGATGGAGGCATTTTGTGCGGACGCTGACTCTGTCGCCTTACCCACAATTTTCTGGGCAGCCCTTACATAGGCCCAAAACCAGTCCCAGATAGAGTTCTTCCCTTCGAAAACAAAGTACTCAAGCTGGGCTTTGAGGTGTAGCTGTAGGATTTTTCGAGACAGGGTTTCTCTGTGTATTTTGATGCCTGTCCTGGATCTCGCGCTGTAGACCAGGCTGGCCTCGAACTCACAGATATCCTGGCTCTGCCTCCCCAGTGCTGGGATTAAAGGCGGTGTTACCACTGCCCGGCAGGGTGATTTTTTTTTTTTTTTAAACAATCTTACGAGTTACATATAGGAAACTTAATAACTTGAAGAAAGACTCAATTCATTTCTTTTTAAATGAAAAAACTCAAGTTGCAAAACCATATTGAAAGTCTGACTTAACTGAAAATAAAGATTAAAAACAGCACTTTAAAAATTGCAGTGAGAAGGCTGGGTGTGTGGTTCAGACAGCAGAGTGCTTGCCTTGCAGGTAGGAAGCGGCGGGGTGGATCCCTAGTACAATATAAACTGGGTGGGGCAGCACACACCTGTAATCTCAACACTTGGGAGGTAGAGGCTAGAGGATCAGAAGCTCAAATGTATTCTCATCATCCTTGGAGACATAGCACATACCAGGCCAGCCTGGGCTACGTGCGACTAGAGGGGAAGGAGGCATTTACAATAGCTGTAGTGATGGAAATATACATCTTTGTCTTCTCTGTAGTTTTCTTAATTCTCAGGGGTTCCACCATGAGGATATAAGTATTTTATAGCCTGGAAAGGGCCATTTTAAAACGATACATTTTGGCGGGGCGTAGTTGTGCACGCCTTTAGTCGGAAGGCAGAGGCAGATGGATCTCTGTGAGTTCAACCAGCCTGGTCTACAAAGTGAGTTCCAGGACAGCCAGGACTGTTATATAGAGAAACCCTGTCTCAAAACAAACAAACAAACAAACACCCAAAATAAATACAAACAAACAAATAAAAATCAAACTACATTTGAAGTATGAATTCAGAAGAGCGTTTTAGTCTAATATAATGTCACTAAAATTAAATTTTAAAAAAATTGCTAGTATTCCCCCTCCCCCCAGTTTAGGGCTAATGCCATAATTACAAACCAAGACTGTCTTTGGGTAAGTAAGCACCTGGGAATCTGAGAGTCTATCTAAAGACACAGAAGCATTTCTTACAGACAGGAGATATAGCTGCTACATTAGAACACTTTGGAGTGGTTTTCCTAATTGAGTCCATTGAAGACCTGGGTACTTTCTTCCTCACCCCTCCCCAAGAAGGAATCCCCATTGAGGAGCAGGGCTGTCTGTCTGAGACCAGGGCTGCTGGGTAGTGACTGTATACATTTATTCTGTGCTTCTTAGCACTGTCTCTCTTATCTGAAGCAAACACCATGGGAACTGGGATCGTGGCTGATTTTATTCCCCCTGATGTCTCAGGTCTAGCACAATGTCTGGAATAGAATGATGAATACTGACCAATGTTTGTGAAATGAATGGTGTCCATTTCTCTACCAGTACCCTGCCACCCCCAGGCAAAGAAATGCTCTCTAGAAAGGCCATGGCTCTCTCATGTAGAAACTCCTTATGTACCTCCTTTCTATTACACCTTTTTTTCTTCTCAAAACTCCTTGCAGTCTTGACTTTTTACACACAGTTTCCTTCCAACTTTGTACCAATCGGTCTTAGAGTATACTTTTTTTTTTTTTTTTTTTTTGCTTCAGCTTTTCTTGTGAAATTCATCGGTGTTTGGTACATCGTTTTGGTGCAAAGTGCCTCGTAGTGACAACGCATTCTTTTAAAAATATTTATTTTTTTATTCTTAAAATTATGTGTGTGTGTGTGTGTGTGTGTGTATCTCTGTGGGTATGCGCAACATGGGGTGTGGCATTTGTGTGCCTCCCCCCATAAATAAAAAAATTAAATACAATTTATAGCAAAAATGATGCATTGAGATTCCAAATACTTACGATTGTGACCTTATTTGGAAATAATGTTGCCAGTGTCATCAATATTAAGGTAAGGTCACAGTAGCGTAGGCTGTACCTACTGTCATGTGACTGGTGTCCTTATGAAAAGAGGAGAAACATCCTCAAAGAAGAATACTGTGAGGATGGAAGTGAAGACTGGAGCTATGAACAGAAACAGCGGAGACGGCTGGTACCCACAGAATCTAAGAGGCAAGGAAGAACCCGGAGTCCTCAAAGGGAGCATTTTGATTCTAGACTCTAACCTTCATAACTGTGAGGCCGTATAGTGCTGTTGTTTAAGTGACCTGGCGTGGGGTACCACATCACACAGGCCTAGGAAGCTCACACATCTTGTCTTGGTTCCAATCCCAGAAGGAAAACTTTTATGTTTCTCCATTAATTATATTTGCTAAAGATTCTTTCAGAGTACATCTTTTTTTTTTTTTTCAGATTAATAAAATTACTTTCTAACCCTAATTACTTTTTGTTTTTGTTGTTGTTGTTTTGGTCCTGAGCTTGATTTGAATTCTATCAGCATCATATATTAAAATTAACTGGAGCACTAAAGTGATTTTTCCTTATTCTGATAATGTGATGAGTTATGCTGATTTTCATATTGTTACCAAATCTAGATTTCTGGGCAAATACATCCAACGTGTATAATATTAGCTTTTTTTTTTTTTCTTCCACATATTAGTAGATGTGGTTTACTGGATTTTTTAAATTAACAAACTTACTAAGAACTTGAAAAAAAGAAATGTCTTTTACCTTGAAGTTCAGGCTAAACACAATGAAGTATAGTTCTGGCTTTCCAATTTAAACTACATTGATGCTAATATGCAAATCTACTAATCTTATTTTTAGGAATTTGCATCTGAATTTATGAATGAGGCATGGCTGAAATTTTCTCTTCCTGGGGTTTCCTGTGAGTTTTTGTGTCCTGGTTCCTCTGGCCCCTTGCCGTGACAGTGACCATGAGCAGCGCTGAACTTCAAAGGTCTGGAGAGGATTCCCATTTCTCCTTCAAATGCTCTGAGCAGCCCCTGGGCTCCTGGGTTAACTTATCATAAAGTTCCAAATATGTATTTGCAAGAAGTCAGTTGAAGAATCATCTGTAGCTAGAGTTTTCCTACCTTGCCCACAGTCAGGACAAATCTTTGTCACCCGCCAGTCCCGCAGCTGCTCAGACCCAACCAAGTAAACACAGAGACTTATTTTGCTTACAAACTGTATGGCCATGGCAGGCTTCTTGCTAACTGTTCTTATAGCTTAAATTAATCCATTTCCATAAATCTATACCTTGCCACGTAGCTGGTGGCTTACCAGTGTCTTCACATGCTGCTGGTCATGGCGGCAGCTGGCAGTGTCTCTCTGCCTCAGCCTTCTGCTTCTCAGAATTCTCCACCCTCCTTGTCCCACCTACTTCCTGCCTGGCCACTGGCTGTTCAGTATTTTATTTATTGACCAATCAGAGCAATTTGACATACAGACCATCCCACAGCAATCATCTAAATTTTCTACTCTGTCAGTTTCTACATAGAGTATTTTTTAAAGGAATAGTCAATTTATATTTAAATTATTAATGTAAAATTGTATAAAATATCATTTTATGATTTTATAGGTGGGTAGGACCTATAATAATGTTTCCTTTTTTTTCTTTTTAACTTTATTTGTTATTCTCCTGCCCCCCTTGAATATTTTGCCCAGGAAGCTGCTGAAAAATATAATATATTTGATATATCATATTTAATTTATGGTCTCTATTTTTATTATATTTCCTCTTACTTTCTAGGACTTTCATTTACTATTTTCTATCTTCTTGTGTGTGTGTGAGTATGTGTGTGTGTGAGTGTGCACCAAAACAGCCTGAGGTATGTGAAAGACCCTGTCTCAAGAAAACAAAACAAAATAAAAAAAATATTTTATCCCTGAAAGTTTGGCCTAGGCAGCTCATGAAGTGTGTGTGTGTGTGGGGGGGGGGTGTATCTGGGGATATTACTGTTTCCAGAGGAAAACCATGGGTTATATACAGAAAATGTGTTTGTTAAACTTAACTTTTGGCAAGTAAATGCCAAAGATCACTAATACCTACTCGGTATGTGATAAGCTTTTTAAACTGAGAACGTTTTCAAGTGTTAGGCTGAGGGAAGTGTATAGTCACCTAAGATCACCAAGAGGCTCTGGGAACTACTGGCCAGGACCTAGGATTGCTGTGACATTGTTTGGCCCCTCCTTTGTTTTTATATTTTCCATGCATAGCACTTTTTTTTTCCGGAGCTAGTAGTATCTCACCCCACTCCCTACACACACACACACACACACACACACACACACACACACACCTTCATGAGCTGCCTAGGTCAAACTTTCAACGATAAAGTATTTTTTGTTTTGTTTTGCTTTCTTGAGACAGGGTCTTTCACAGGTCTTTTCACCGTTTCTCAGGTTTTGCTATGCTGCTGAAGATGACCTTGAACTTTTCCTCCTCCTGGTTCTACCTGCCCCGTGCTGGGATGATAGGTGTGCATCCCCACCCAAGTTTATGCAGTGCTGGCCATCAAACCCAGGGCTTTATATATGCCAGGAATGCATGACAAAATCTTTAAGAGATTAAAAACAATTTTGCTTTAACTTGCCTGCCGGGACAAAACTACCCCACCACTCCGTGTGTGTGTGTGTGTGTGTGTGTGTGTGTGTGTGTGTGTGTACATGTATGTAGGCTAGAAATTGACACTACCTGTCTACCTCTAAACCACTCCACCTTGAGTTTTGATACAGGGTCTCTCACTTAACACTACAGCTCACCAATCCCACTGGATTGGCCGGCCATCAGCATCTACAGATGCCCCGTCTCTGGCTTCCCAGCACTGGGACTTCAGGGCTAAGCTGCTGCTCCTGATTCTTTATGTGTGTGCTGGGGATTTGAACCTAAGTCCTTGATCTTTTCTGGCAAATAGTTTACTGACTGAGTCATCCTTTGACACCTCTTTTTTTTTTTTTCAGATTATTCAGATTATGATTATAATTATTTTCCATCATAACATTACAGGATACAACATAGGAAAGAGTTAAAAATACAGATGTAGGGCCTGGAGAGATGGCTCAGAGGTTAAGAACACTGGCTGTTCTTCCAGAAGTACTGAGTTCAATTCCCAGCACCCACACATGGCTCACAACCATCTGTAATGAGATCTGGTGCCCTCTTCTGGCCTGCAGGGATACATGCAGGCAGAACACTATACATAATAAATAAATCTTTAAAAAAAAATACAGATGTAGTGAAATAGTAAGACCACATTGGTGAGAAGGTACTCCATGAGGAGAAACATGGAAGTTATATACAACAAAGAATAAGAGCACATTAATTGAACATAAACAGGAAACTGTATGTTAGCCACAGGAGTCAAGGGATAACAGTAATCTTTCAGGAACTGTAGTAGTTTGAATGTAATTGGCCCCCATAATCTCATAAGAAGTGGCACTATTAGGAGGTGTGGCTTTGCTGGAGTGGGTGCGGCCTTGTTAGAAGAAGTGTGTCACTGTGGGGGTGGGCTTTGAGGTTTCCCATGCTCAGGATACGGCCCAGTGTCTCTGTCCATTTTCTGTTGCCTGCAAGATGTAGGATTCTCAGATATTACTCCAGCACCGTGTCTGCCTGCACACCGCCATGCTCCCTGTCACGATGATAATGGACTGAACTTCTGAAACTGTAAGTAAGCCACCCCAACTAAATGTTTTCTTTATAAGAGTTGCCGTGGTCATGGTGTCTCTCCACAGCGATAAAAACTCTAAGACAGCGGCTTATAATTAAATGTGTTGATTGGGTCTAGAAAGAAAAGAATAAAAGTCCTGCCAATCCCCAACTCATATACTGTAATAGCATGACACCATATGTGATTATGTGGTTCAACTCTTAGCAATCTTAGTGATTCCCAGAGGCATCCACGCCTGAGCTCTCAACCACCAGCCAGAGCAGATGCAGGAAGTCAAAGGCATTTCAAAGCTGGCACGTGTGGATGGTATTAATGACCAGTGTGCCAGTGAATGACCCAAAGATCACAAAGCGGGATTAACCCACCAGAGAGACTGGAAAGGGTATTCAGCTTTCATGGAGTGCCTGCTGCATGCAGGGCACATCGCATGTGCTTCCTGGAACAACCACGTGAAAGGAAAGAAACTTCTTGCTAGAAACTTCTGAAAACGAGGAATTGAAGTCCATCGAAAACTTCCTTGTTCTTGCCTCTTTGAAGTTCAAGAGTGATGGAGATCTCACTGATGTGACGAACTTTCAAAGTGGGTGGTCAAAATGACTCACTGAGGAACATGGATTTGTGGTCGGATAACAATACGCTAAGTGAGACGTGGGAAGGGCGGGTAAAGCCATGTTGCAACTTAAGTGAAACAGAAGATTGATTAGATGTGGATTTTTATTCCCCAAACCAAAGGAACTGTTTTAATGTAAAGGACCCAGGCCCGGGCCTCTGAAGCCATGATGCTTCCCTGTTCCTGCCGCATTGATGTGAACCCTGGATATGTCTTCCTTGACAGTCCAGGCAGCCCTGTTTTTAATTCTTTGGAGACAATCTGTTATTAAATTGATCTGTGTATTTATGTTCTGTCCTATTCACTGTTATTTACTATTCACCAAGGCTGCCAACTTTTAAACAGTCTTGGTGTAAATGTTTGTTCCCAAACCTTTGCTGATAGATGTGTTTTATGTAACAGTTATAGAGTCCATTAACATGAAGGACTGAAACACAAAAAGAGACTGCGCAGATTTATAAGTGTGTGCAGTGCCCTCACCAGAGACACCAGAAATAATAAATCCAAAGTCAAAGGAACATTCTCGAAACTACCATTACAGATTTATCTACTTCAAAACCTGTTTTGTGGGATTGAATCATACTATATATTATGTTTAAAAGGTAAAATACAAATAGACTCTTCTTGGTAATGGCTCCTCATCATGTTAAAGAAATCTCACTGTTGTAGAAGAGAGAAATTCTGCTTCAAAGCATCTGTCATTCACCTTATTCACAGAAATTGCCTGAATGGCTTTCTCTTTTCATTAGAGTTGGAAAGCTCAAATGATCAGTTTTAAATAATACTAAAATGCTTCTAGCACTGTACTTTCACAAAATAATAATAATAATAATAATAATAATAATAATAGTAAATATCCACTCCCAAGGCCCATTGTTGGTCACAACAGTAATCTAGAGGCCAAATTTCTCTCGACTGTAACTTCAGATATAATTAGTATCTTCAGAAGCCTCCCCACCCCCACCCCCACCCCCAAGAAAAAAGTTGGCCGACCAAAAGGGTGGCATCCATCTCCTCGTTAAAACATCAGGCTGACAAAGTCCATGTGCCCCTCTGCTTCAGAAAGTCACAGCTCTTTTAAACACTGGCATTCTTATCATTTTGTGTGCTCCGTCCTGGCCACAGGCTGGTGGGGGCTGTGGATTTCTCGTGGGGTATCTTTACCCCATCTGGTGATAAGTGAGTCTCTGTTAGGGTTCTGGTGCAGGCCGCTGCTGGGGTAAGCAAGCTGATAGTGCATATTTGGAATTGCTGCAGAAACTGTACCGTCTGCTCTTGATTTGTTGTTGGGTGTATTTTTTTGGTTTTTTCGAGACAGAGTTTCTCTGGGGAGTGTTGGTGCCTGTCCTGGATCTTGCTCTGTAGACCAGGCTGGCCTCGAACTCACAGAAATCTGCCTGGCTCTGCCTCCTGAGTGCTGGGATTAAAGGCATGTGCCATCATCTCCCGGCGTTGTTGGACATTTTTAACTTTGCTTTGGACTTTGTATTTGAAGGTAAGGTAAAGGCTCCTGACGAAAGAGATGGTCATGGCATTAGAATGTCAGTTTAATATGCTTTCCTGGAAGAAAAAAGACTTTTGTAAATCCAGCCTGTGTTCATTATCATATAGATAATCCATGGCCATAAAATTAGAGTCGACCATAAGAGGAGCTGCAGGTCACTATTTTCACATCAACCTTTACAAACTCATAAGTTATTTCAGGAGTGGAAACAAAAATTTTAATTGCTTCTTAAACATGAAGCTGTGGCTGTGGGACTATTCTAGTAACTATTGGGTAGATTTGCTTTTCCTGCATGTCTGTGTTACTGTGTTTAATTCATGTTAGTTCTGGACCGCAAACAGGAGAAACATTTGTATCTCCATCCTCCCTCCCCCACCAAATAGATACTGTTAATGTTTTGGTGTTTTTCTTTTCATTCTTCCTATTATCCTGAATCCCATCCAACTTTGTATTTAATGTTTTATTGAATTAACTTAATATAATGCTTTGGGTTATCTATTATGATGAAGTATAAATTAGGAACAAACATGGTTCTGGAAAATGTTAGATGATTTACAGAAGTGAAATTTTTTAAGGATCGTTTTTTTTTTTTTTTTTTTCCTATAATAGCAAAACTGCTCAAAAGGAAAGATTTTTTTTCAAAGCTTACAAACAGCACACACAGTAGTTTTAAGTATAGGAACTAAACATTGAACTTGAAAGATAGCAGGGAGAAAAATGACCCTCAGCCTTACTGGGGAAGGATGGAAAAACTCCCTCACTTCTCAAGTGGGCAACAATGTTGCCTACCAGCTCCAGGAGCAGCCAGCTTGGTAGAAGCCTTACTGAATCCATCCTGTATGCACAGAGCACAGCCTGCATCCCCAGGACCAGAGGGGCGTGTCAAAGTCTGGCCTGCAGCATCCACCCTGCTTCTAGTAGCCTTAAGTGTATCACTGCAGGAAGGGCTTCAGCCTAGCTTGCCTTTTGGTTAACAGATAAGAAAGCCACAGGGAAGTGAAGAAACCCAGGCAGGGCTGGCTCTGTTGCCAGGCAAGGGTCTGGAGGAGAAGGCTCACCTCACCTCTCTTCCCAGGTGGCTCTGCTGCCTCTAGTTGCCTTCCGGAACTGCTTAGCACTGGGGACCCAAGTTAGCCTGTGTTAAAGCATGGGCACATATGAATGCTTTTAACCAGAGAAGCATCTCTACTGCCCTTTCCACTTGGGACACACACGCCTGTTGGAATGACTCTGAAAAGTCTTCCATCCTTGAGAACAGGAAATGACAGAGAATGGGAAAATGAAAGCTCTCAATAACAGGACTCAAAAATAAAATAAAATAAAATGAATCCTACACCCTCAGAGCTTCACATAGATCTGAGAATTTTAAACCGTTGATGGCTAAAAGGTCTTTATAAAGATTTTTAAAAATAATTCTTTAAATTACAGTTTTAAAAGGCACAACAAAGTTACTAAGTCCATCGCCAAAAGGTTACTAAAATTTTCTATCTTCATGGGTCAGAGAGATGGCTTGGTGGCTGAAAGCATTTGTCACCAACCTTGGTGACCTGAGTCCAGCCCTCGAAATACACACCCCTCGCACACACGACACACCCATAACTACATAAACAAATGTAAACAATAAATCCCACCTGTAATGACAGTTATCGCATAAGCTATTTTTTATTACTTCACACTGAATTAGAAAACAACAAACAGGAAACGATGAATCCTAATGACGTTTGCGCTTGCCTCATTGAGAAGAAGATGGCAACAGACCATTAAACTACTGTGGATCCCTTTCTCACTCCATCCTTGCCCGATATCAACATGCTTGAAACCGGGCAAGGTCGACATGACAGACATTCACTTCTCACAGTTTTGGGGGCTAGGCAGGCTTCCACCTTCCTGCTGTGTGGTGCAGAAGACAGAGAGCAGCCCTGGCGTGAGGTCCGTGGGCCCACCCAACAGAAATGGCTCCATACACTAGTCAATGTGTGAATGTGGGGGTACACCGTCAGACCGCAGTAGTCATTGCGTGCTTATCTGCCCCTGTTCTACATTTACCCACATAGTATCAAAATAGCCATCATCCCCTGCTCCAGCCCCTCCCCCCAAATCCTGGCATCCATTTCTTTTTTTTTTAATAAGGGACTGCCTCGTCCCAAGAGGCTGCATACAGACAGCCCTTACATGTTGGCAGGTTGCCTTTTGCTTTTTGATGGAAATGAGGTTGCCAGGGTCCTGTGTGTAGGCCTTAAGTTACTGGAAGTGAGCCCTGTGGTTCGTGGAGCCCTGCTCAGATGTCTGGGTCAAGAACTGGTCTGTCCTGGAAGGAACTGGAGTCACAGAAAGGAGAATGGAGGCACCCAGACAGCAGTAGACACGTGAATGAGGCTCACCTAGACTTCCAGCCAAAAACAAAACAAAACAAAACACAACAACAACAACAACCAACTTGTTCTCTACCTGCCTGAGTTGTGACTATAAAAATGCAGGCAAAACCTGTGGAGGATCCGTCCCCGTGTCTGGGAGATTATTGCCTGAGGGAATTTTTTGCCACTCACCTGCATTGTCCCATCCTTCCTCCAGTGCAGAGACATCAAGAAAGACTCTTGGTTTCTTCAAAGCACAGCCTGGCATCCCAGGGACAGTCTAGCAGGGAGAATCTCATGAGACTGGCTTCACATTATGTTCCCATCACCACTCTAAGTATGATAGATTGTCTTAGTGAGGGTTCCTATTGCTGTGAAGAGACTCCATGACCACGGCAACTCTTATAAAGGAAAACATGTAATTGGGACTGGCTTACGGTTTCAGAGGTTTAGTCCATCATCATGGTGGGACATGGCAGTATGCAGGCAGACATGGTGCTGGAGAAAGAGCTGAGAGTCTACATCTTGATAGACAGGCAACAGGAAATGAACTGAACTGGGCATAAGTTGATCATAGGAGACCTCAAAGCCCACCCCCACAGGGACACACTTCCTCTAACAAGCCCACACTTCCTAATACTGCTGCTCCATGAGTCTATGGGGGCCATTCCTTTCCAAACTACCACACAGACTCATCCCTACAGAAAGCTGAGCCTCCTAAAGACTAAACATGAGTGAAAGTATACACACACACACACACACACACACACACACACACACAGAGAGAGAGAGAGAGAGAGAGAGAGAGAGAGAGAGAGAGAGAGAGAGAGAGGTTTTTAAGAAAAACAGAACCAATTGGAGAGATTTATTGATAGATAAATAAGGAGATAGATTAGATAGATAGATGATAATAGATGATAGATATAAATAGATGATAATAGACAGATGATAGGTAGGTGGACAGGTGGATAGATAGACAGACAGATGGATAGATAGATAGATAGATAGATAGATAGATAGATAGATAGATAGATAGATAGATAGATGATAGATAGGTAGGTAGGTAGGTAGGTAGGCCACTCAAAGATGAGGGTATGTTCTAAGAAGCATCACTGGGCTATTTCATCAGTGTACTTACACTAGGAAGGATATGGTATCACTAGGTACTATGATTATCATGCATGTAACATGTGCTAAAAGATCACTATGCTTGCTAGTTTTTGTCAACTTGACACAGGTTAGAGTAGTCTGAGAAGAGGAAACCTCAAATGAGGAATTGCCTCCATCAGATTGGCATGTCTGTGGTGTATTTTCTTGATTGCTGATTGATGTGGGCAGCCCCATGTCTGGGCAGGTGGTCTTGGGAGGTATAAGAAAAATGGCTGAATATGAGCCTAAGAGCAAGCCAGTAAGCAGCACCCCTCCATGATCTCCGCTTCAGTTCCCACTTCCAGTTCCTGTTTTTGGTTCCCTGGGAACCTTTCCTCCCCAAGATGCTTTTGGTTGGAGTTTTATCACAACAAAATTTAGCTAAGGCAACCATCACATGGAACTTGATTGTGGTAAGAGAAAGATTCTGAGATGTATTAAACTTCACTACAAAGGTTGGAAGATGGAAGGGAAGAGAGCCACGGAATTTAATCAGGTGACAAGCTGTAGGCTAAGAACAAACACGGTTCCCAGTCTTCAGTATTCCCTGAAGCCTTATCCCAAAGCATCTGGGTGTCTTTGCATCCTGCTTCCAACTCCAATCAATCCAGAAGTAAGGCTACTTTTCCCTAAGGACTGCTTTTCTGTCATTGTCCCCCAGTCCCAGACTTCTATTGCTTGTCTAGCTAGCTCAAACTAACCCTGTGGGTGTAGCTAGAGTTTTCCTGCCTGG
Organism: Peromyscus maniculatus bairdii; assembly: GCF_049852395.1. NCBI lineage: Eukaryota > Metazoa > Chordata > Mammalia > Rodentia > Cricetidae > Peromyscus > Peromyscus maniculatus. Next base: position 44,397,269 of record NC_134870.1, read on the forward strand.
TCCACAGTCAGGACAAATCTTTGTCACCCACCAGTCCCACAGCCGCTCAGACCCGACCAAGTAAACAGAGACTTATATTGCTTACAAACTGTATGGCCGTGGCAGGCTTCTTGCTAACTGTTCTTATAGCTTAAATTAATCCATTTACATAAATCTATACCTTGCCACGTGGCTTGTGGCTTACCGGTGTCTTCACATGCTGCTGGTCATGGCGGCGGCTGCAGTGTCTCCCCCCTCAGCCTTCCGCTTCCCAGAATTCTCCTCTCTCCTTGTCCCACCTACTTCCTGCCTAGCCACTGGCCAATCAGTGTTTTATTTGACATACAGACCATCCCACAGCACTTCCCCTTTTCTTTTTTTTTAAAAGGAAGGTTTTAACTTTTACACATCTCCAAAGCCAGCTTGGTATATTTGGGAATTTGGGCGTAGCTTCTCTTACTACTTCCTGCTGGAGGGGGGTGCTGTATCTTATGGGGACACAAAGAAAATTTTAGGATCATGGAGTAGTCCGTGAGACCGTATCGTCTGAGCCAGTTGCCTTGAAATGATTCTGGATGTTGGATCATCTGGGCCATGGTGTCATTGGAGACCTTTCAGGTGGTCTTGGCTGGTCAAACCTGATGTATCCTAGTCTGGAACAAATCCATAGCCTCTGGCTTTCTGTGGAAACAAAAGCAGAGCCTCCTTTCCAAAGCAACATATCCTTACATCCAAATTTTGAAGTTAAGGTACCTTTAAAATACACATTTTGGCATAACTCAACAGCTTTTGCAATCAAATGTTTCTCTTCAGTTACAAATATCAAAGAGAACATAATCCAGATTCTCTGTGTGGTAGCCATCTTTATGTGGTTTATGTTTTATATTACCTTGAGCCTATTGCTTTTTTTTTTTTTTTCCGCTTATAAGAGTTTATTAGAGATAAAGGGACAGAGAGTGCTCAGGCCTGTGGGAGAGACACGTGCATGGAGAAGAGAGAGAGAGAAGAGAGCGAGCCTATTGCTTTTAACTGCAGCCTTTTAAGCCTGAAATGGCGCTGCGGCTGCTGGCTCCGCCCACTTCAGCTTCCCAACATGGCGGTGGTACATTTTCCGCCAGCTCTGGGAGCCATCGTGGGTCTGTGCTTTTATCCAAGCAGCGTGTAGCCCAGAAACCTCATTTTGTTTTGTACTAGCAAAGGCTAAATCCACCACACAGCTTAATGTGCCACTTGCAGAGGCCTCATTCCTGCCATACTGCAGACCGAGCTCTCACGCTAGGAACCCGCCAGTAGCTCAAACCGGCAGGCTGCCGCTCATTTGAGAGAGACAATTAGGAAGCTGTTTTTAGCTCCGTTTTAGAATCTTTTCTCAGGTTTTAGGTAGAAACTTTTGCCAACACGTTGGGCGCCATTTGTAGCTAGAGTTTTCCTGCCTGGTCCACAGTCAGGACAAATCTTTGTCATCCACCAGTCCCACAGCCACTCAGACCCGACCAAGTAAACAGAGACTTATATTGCTTACAAACTGTATGGCCGTGGCAGGCTTCTTGCTAACTGTTCTTATAGCTTAAATTAATCCATTTACATAAATCTATACCTTGCCACGTGGCTCGTGGCTTACCGGTGTCTTCACATGCTGCTGGTCATGGCAGCGGCTGCAGTGTCTCCCCCCTCAGCCTTCCGCTTCCCAGAATTCTCCTCTCTCCTTGTCCCACCTACTTCCTGCCTAGCCACTGGCCAATCAGTGTTTTATTTGACATACAGACCATCCCACAGCATGTGGGGGCTGGAGAGATGGCTTAGCGGTTAAGAGCACTGACTGCCCTTCTAGAGGAGCCAGATTTGACTCCCAGCACCCACATGGCAGCTAACTACTGTCTCTAGCTCCAGTTCAAAGGGGATCTGACCTCCTCTTCTGGCCTCCATGGGCACTATATGCACATGGTACACATATATATGCTCATATGAATGAGATAAAACACTCATACACACAAAATAAAAATAAATGATGTAAAAATATTTAAAAAAAAACAAAATATCATCAACAAAACCCCTTTTGGAGTTGGGGGAAAGAGGGAGAGAGAGAGAAATGAAGTTGGGAGGGTAGGGATGTGAAAGAAGATCTGGAAGGAGTTGGGAGAGAGGTGAATATGGTCAAGGTATGTGGTATGAGAGTCTCAAAGAATTAATAAAAACATTGTAAAAATATAAACCCTTTTGTTTCTGAGAGTCTTCCAGCTTATGAGTATTGGTTTAACATACAAATATGAATACGGTTTTGCTGAGTAAGACAGAGAGAGACACACTTAGGAAGAGGGAGGGAGAGAGACTTAGAGAGAAAGTTCACGACGATGAGCCTGCCCATGTGATTATGGAGGCTAAGTCCCCCAATTTACCCTTTGTCTGCCAGAGCCCCAGGCTAGCTGATAGTATATAATTCAGTCTGAATCCAAAAACCTAAGGCTGGGATTTGCTATAAATCCTAAATCCTAGTGCAAACGCTTGAGAACCCTGGGATGAGATGTCCCAAGATTAAACAGTGAGGCAGGAAATAAGGGGGCAAATTTCTTGTACTCTTTATTCTATTCAGACCCATAACGGGACTTTAGCACTATTCTCATCTGGAGATACCCTCACAGACTCACCCAGAACAAATGTTTAGTTTACACACCAATGGCTCACTTCACACACACACACACACACACACACACACACACACACACACACCACATACATACACCACATACACACACACACACACATACACACACATACACACACACATACACCACATATACACACACACATACACACACGCATACACACACGCATACACACACATACACACACAATACACACATACAATACACACACATACACACACATACATACACATACACACACACACACACCAACTTATAATACTGTAACTAGCGATTTTTTTTTTTTTTTTTTTTTTTGGTTTTTCGAGACAGGGTTTCTCCGTGTAGCTTTGCGCCTTTCCTGGAACTCACTTGGTAGCCCAGGCTGGCCTCGAACTCACAAAGATCCGCCTGCCTCTGCCTCCCAAGTGCTGGGATTAAAGGCGTGCGCCACCACCGCCCGGCTGTAACTAGCGATTTTTAAAATGTGGAACACTAGTGGGATAACCCATACCATATTGTACTTACATGATAATTTTAAAACATTTTACTGTGGTGCAAAGGTGATATACACGCAGTCATTCACATCTTCAAGTTGATCTTTTCCTGGGCCATTGACAGACAGGAAGATCTGCTCCGAGGACGGTGGCCAGTGTGAATGAGCCACAGCTCCCCATCGTTCAGTGATCACAGGATGAATGACCAGGACCGTGGGCTATACTTCTGGGCGCTCACGGCTGTGAAATTAGTTGTATTACATGTCCTTTCAACTTATGGTGTTTTTAGTTGATAATGGGTTTATTCAAATATGTAAGTCAGGGTCTGGAGAGATGGTTCATCAGTTAAGAGCACGGACTGCTCTTCCAGAGGATCTGGCTTTGATTTGCGTCACCCACATGGCAATTCACAAACATCTGTAACCCCAGTTCCAGAGGATTCAATGCCCTCTTGTGGCCTCTGTGGGCACCAGGCACACACATGGTACCCAGAAATACATTTAGGCAAAACCCTCCTAAAATGAACATTTTTAAAATTTAAAAAGAGAAAATGCATAATTCCATTGTAGGTAGGCACATCATTATATTACCTATAATCTTTTTGTTTGTTTTTCAAGACAGGGTTTCTTTGTGTAGCCTTGGCTATCTTAGAACTTGCTCTGTAGACCAGGCTGGCCACAAACTCACAGAGATCCGCCTGCCTCTGCTTCCCAAGTGCTGGAGTTAAAAGTGTGCACCACCACTCGGCAACATATAGTCTCATCTTTATCATGATGTGTAATATGTACTATTAATAATATATTATAATAGGTAATATATATGACTCGGTGAGAGAGCTTGACTGACATGTGAGAGGCCCTGTGTTTAACCCTCAGTTTTGAGAGAACAAAACCAAATTTAAAGTATACACACACACACACACACACACACACACACACACACACACACACACACACACAAAACAAAAACAAAAAAACAAAACAAAACAAAACCCTCAACCCCTCAAAGTCATGTATGTAGCTAGTAAGTGTAGTAAGTGGGGGACATTCACACCTAGAAGTCTGGTCTGTGACCGTAGTCTGTGTCTACACTGTACGGCCACCCAGAGTCATTCACAATGACTCTTGGTATGGCTCTCTTTTCCTGCTGCACTCTCCCGCCCCCGCACCCCCCCCCCCCCATCACTTGAGCTAGAGCATTCTTTTCTCCATCACATTGGAGCGTCCACGGCTGGAGTTCATCATGAGCGATACGGAATCTCCTTCCCTTCTCAGCGTCTGGCACATGTTAAAAATGGCCTCTCCAATGCCCTTTTCAGTGCTCGTTCACTTTTTCTTCTTGTGCTCCAGAGGCCGGAGTACAGCGTCCTTGCCCTGGACCTCCACATGTCGCCTGTCTGTCACCAAGAAGCCGTGCTGCTAGGGAGTGTGGTGTCTCCTCAGAGAGGGACCAGAACTGTTCAGTGCAGTGAGTGAGGCCCCTGGATTCGCGGCACAGTTAGAGATTTTGGAGTCTCAAATCTAATTCTCTAGCCTCTCCAGAAATTCTACAAGGTACATTCTGATGAACGTTTCCTTACTTAAGCTAGCTGATGTGGATCCTGTCACCTGTAATAAAGAACCCTCACTAATACAGATGGGTCCTGAACCTCTACCCATTGGAGAGGCCCCTTCAAGCAAAGCACATTGAAACAACGTAGTTCAATTTTTAGGGAGCAGCTGCAAAGTCTTTTGATTCTCATTTGCACCTTCAGCAGGCGTCACTCTAGAATTCAAAGAGCAAATGGACAGGACTGGCTGAGCCGGCAGAGACCACCACTTTAAGGGAGTCCACAACTAAAGACCAGGTCAAGCTGGTTGGGAAAGTGAAGTCAGGACACCAGGTGTGAACCACGTTGTGTGGACAACATTTGGCCAAGGTAGAAACATTTCTTGAAGACGTTTGGCCTCTCTGCTGGTCTCAGCACAGGGACATGGAGGGTATGCCTAGCATCGATGTGTGCACACCTGTGCTGGGAGGGACTAAGGAAATGCTGTCTCCCATGCAGGCATCGGAAATCAAGATCTTAAAGGTAATACTTCTTTGGGGTTCTCCATCTGAGATTTCTTTCCCCTTTAACTCTTGGACTTCCTTTTTTTTTTTTTGTTTTTCGAGACGGGTTTTTCTGTGTAGTTTTTGCTTTTCCTGGAACTCACTCTGTAGACCAGGCTGGCCTCGAACTCTCAGAGATCCGCCTGCCTCTGCCTCCCGAGTGCTGGGATTAAAGGCGTGTGCCGCCGCCGCCGCCGCCGCCGCCGCTGCCGCCTGGCTAACTCTTGGACTTTCATTTGAAGGAGTTTCAGCTTACCTTTATCTTTATGTTCATATAAATAAATATATTTATGTTTATATAAATTATTTATATGTCATCTATGATTGTCACTCTATCTGGGTAGCATTCTTGTGTTAAAACACACACACAAACACACACACGCAGAAAGAGACACACCAACACACTACTGCTTCCTTTTTTGGTAGTTCTGGAGATCAAACCTCGGAACTCACACATACTAGGCAAGCATCGTCTGCCATTCACCTACATTCCTAGTCCCTGAAATATCTTTAATAATTAAACAATTAAACATCTTACATTTTTCTAAATGGCCAGCAATGTGCCTCAGCTTCTGTGACTCTCATTAAAACAACAGAAATTCTTTTTTTGTTTGTTTGTTTGTTTTTATTTTTCGAGACAGGGTTTCTCTGTGTAGCTTTGGAGCCTGTCCTGGAACTCATTCTGTAGCCCAGGCTGGCCTCAAACTCACAGAGATCCGCCTTCCTCTGCCTCCCGAGTGCTGGGATTAAAGGCCTGTGCCACCACCGCCCCGGCAACAACAGAAACTGTTTAGCCAGGCAGACACACTGAAACCTCCAGCCCAGCAGGAGCAGGAATTTCGTCTTCAGATCTTCCACCCCACCCTGCACTGCTTGCCCGAGAATTCTAGCGTAGCATTCACTGCACAGCACAGCCTTCTATGCTTGTGTGAAAGTCACAGATATTTTAACTAACAAGACAGCTTACTTCAGGCACCATCTTGATTACATCCAATTCAGATGGACTGACATCCTGCCAGGAGCTGTGTGACTTCTGAGTACATGTCTCCCACTCTCCAGGTCATGCTATTCTTTGCCTAATCTAAACCTTAGCCCTGTGGTTTAGAAAGATTAAGAAGTATAAATTCCGGAAACTGTTCACAAGGGCTATTTTCTGAAGAAAGCAAGTGTGGGGTGAGGCTTTTATTTGTTACATTTGTTTCTAAGCTGTAAACATGCCTCGTTGATATTAAAAATAGTGTTTTATTTAAAAATGTAAAGAAAGGGGAATAAAATACTTTCAGCCCAGTTGCATCCTACTGGTCACTAGTACCATGACTCTGAGCTCGTCCTTAACCCCAGAAGTCAGCAGAATCTGGATTATTGAGGGAAGCAAGCTCCATTCAACCCTATCTCAGCCCAACACTGCTAATTCTCTAATCAGAAACAGGCTTGTTTATTTGAGCTTTATCTTTCTTTGTGACTTGAAGTTGTGTATGTCTGAAGGCTCACAACTTTCCCCAGATTATCAAGTTGCACTGATTAGAAAAGTATTTATGATTCTTAGGAGCTTGGGAGATGGCTCAGTGTGTAAAATGCTTTTAAGCAGGCTCGTGGACCTGGGTTTGGATTCCTAGCACCCATGTGAAAGCCAGGTACAGCTCTGCCCATCTGTGACCCGAGTGCTGAGGACAGGGAAGAGGTACGCAGATCTCTGGAAATTGCTCCTCGGCTACTCTGCATCCCTGAGCTGCAGGTTCAGTGAAAGACCATGTTTCAAAACATAAGGTGGAGAGCAATTGAGGAAGCTACCAAGCATTGACCTCTGACCTACACACACACACACACACACACACACACACACACACACGGCTGCTTGCGTACACACATAATGTGTACACTCACACACACCGCACACATATATACATATAAGAAAGAAAAGTACTTCTCAATGAGGATGACGTTGGCTGTTTATCACAAAAGTGTGTATTTATGCTAGACTTTTCCTTATATTCAACAAGAAAATGTGGTCTTCTGAGTTGCTAGTCTAACATGGAAAGAAATATGGAGCGTGTGTAACAAAAATAGCTCAAGTGTAGAATCACTTGGGGAATAATTTGGGCTTACATAGTTAAATGAAAAAAAAAAAAATCTCCAAAGTCATATTCACCAGAATTACATCCAAGAACAACGTTTTATTTAGCAACTAACCGAGATGAATAGCAGCTTCAGTAGCTCTAAGCAAAGGCTCTATTCATCAAATTTAAGGACACAGGCAAAGGAAATTGATTCATTTCTGGACCTGATTGAGTTTCCACAGTTAGATGCATTGGAGTGAGACACGACCTGAATGCCTCAATTCTATGGTCCTTGCCTGTATGTAATCTGGTATGGAGCACCCCACCCTGTGCCCTTAAGCTAACCAGGCTCCCTATGTGGAAGAGTATCTTATCTCCATGTCCCTTTTAAGATAATAATGAAATCTTTAAATGCCCTGTGATCTTTTAACAGAAAGCAACCTTCTCTTAGGAGATGCCTTTATTTACGAAGCAGAAGATAGGCCATGGCACATTGGAGTGTCTTATGAAGCAGAGCTTGCTGTCTTGAGTGTAGCTGGTATCCACCCTGTCAATGCCTGTTGAATCCATCAAAGACCTCTTGTTAAAAGTCATTCTGTTGGCTGTTGTTAAACGATGTCTTTTCACCTCCTTCTCATCATCTGAAGAGTCTGCTTGGGAGTCAGAAGGTCCTTCTGTGATATGTTTTCACTCCGTCTCATAGCGCTTCAGAGCCACTGGACCACTGGCTAGATGACTTAGCCAGCGTCTAGACTTGAAGCTCCAGAAAGGCAGGAGTAAGGATGTCTCATGCCCATCACATAATGGGAGGAGCTTGGAAAATGCCTGAAAACTACTTGTGAGAAGGCTTTTCGCCATCCCTGAAATCCAGGCTGGGACTGCTTTTCCGTTCTCAACATGCAGGACCCTGGTTTGCTGTCGGCGTGCTAGGTTCCTTGTTAACTCATTAACTTGTATTCTCAAGCCTTGCTCTTGGAGGCAGAGGAGCCTGTGCTTGAACCTCAAGTTGGTCGTTAGCTATGGGACCTTAGGCAATTTACTCTCCCAGGCTCAGAGTTCTCATCTTGACAAATGAGATGATTGCATTTTTTTTCATGAGATTTTGGTGAGTATTAAATGAAGACTTACATATGTGTATGCAACAGAATATGTTCATCCATAAAACAGAATCTAGTATGTCATGGATGCTCGATAGCAAATGTTTCTCTTTATGTTATGTGTATGAATCTTTGCCTGCATGTATGTATATATTCCATGGGAGTGAACTGCCTGTGGAGGCCGGAAGAGGACCCTGAAGCCTCTGAAAGTGAGTTACAGACAGCTGTGAGCTGCCATATGGGTGCTGGGACCTGAACCCCGGTTCTCTGGAAGAGCAGCCAGGGCTCTTAGCCTTGGCACCATGTCTCCAGCTCTTTTCTGTATGTGGCTCAAGTTACTGAGGTCTAGAATCTCTTAGATATAGTGAAAAGCTATGCTAATAGAGTCGGGGGTACTGCAGTTCAGGGGAGCTGCAACAACTCTGAGGCCCGCATAGGCTACACAGTTAGATCACATATCCGAAAAACAAAAAAATTAGACACACGCGCGCGCACGCGCACACACACACACACACACACACACACACACACACACACACACACACGGGGGGAGGAGAGAGAAAAAGAGAGAGAGAGAGAGAGAGGCTATTTATAAGCCTCACAAATATACTGTAAAGATCCTAATTAGGAGAGGGGGAAGAAGAAAGGGAGAGAGGCATAGATATATAGATAGATAGATAGATAGATAGATAGATAGATAGATAGATAGATAGATAGATAGATAGATAGATAGATGATAGATAGATGGAAGATAGATAGACAGATAGATAGATAGATTGATAGATTGATAGATGATAGATGGATAGAGTCTTTTAGTGATATTCCCTAAATCCTTTAGCACATTGATGATTTTTCAGATAATTTATTTTAAAGCTAAATTAACATCTTGATATGAAGAAGGGGCCTTTTTTCACTAATAGGGTAATGGAAACACTAACCCACTGCAACAATGAAATAAACCCTAAATGTTTTCTTAAACTAAAAGTTTTCAGATTCCTTTGCCCCATCTTTTTCTCATTACTCTGTGGGCAGAAGGCTGATGTATCATAAATATCCAGGTGTCCCTTGTGCCTGTTGGATATCTAACAGACTCACACTTCTGTCACCTGCCCACAAATGTGTGATGTGTATTTCATCTTCCTTCCCTAAGGCCACTTTTCTTATGAGAGTTGATATCGTGAAGTACATTTTTAAATGTTGCCTACTCACACGAATCAAAATGATCTACTATGTTCTCTTGCAGTATACAAGCTCAAAGTAGAAAGGTACATTTATCACATCTTGGACCTTAAACTGTAAAAAAGAAGCTCTCAATTTTCTTATTAAGCATATATTTTAGTGACCATTATTTCAATAATGAGAATATATAGCATTTTTTTGTTCTATTCAAAATATCCAGGAAATGGAAACAGCCTAGCTGTCCAACAACTCTGAATGGAAAATGAAAATGTGGTCCATTTACACGATGGACTATTGTTCAAATGTTAAGAAAAACAAAATTCAAAAATTCACAGGTAAATGAATGGAGCTAGAAATAATCTTTCATTCAGAAAGGCAAATGTCACATATTTTTCTCTCATTGGTGGGTGCTAGCTTTGAATCTTCAGACATGTGTGTTCCATTTGGGACACCTGTAGAGGTCAGGAATTTAGTAAGGGGCTGTGGAATTGGGAGGCTCCTTCAAGGGAAGGGAGCTAGAATGCCATAGTATAAAGGACTAAAGGGGGATAACGTATCAGGAAAGGTAGGGAAGGGGATGGGATAACAGTGTAGACGAGGGAATATGGAGAAGGACAGCTAACACCAAAGGCCTTTCGAAGAGCCCATGTGAAACCTACTACTATAGGGGCTTCCTAAAGTATATCCAAACACATATATAAAAAGAGGTTTAATGAAATTGCTTTACAGTGGAGGAGGGTAATACCCCAACTAAACACCTCATGCTGGCAAATGAAAACCCCAGTATCAGGAATGAGTTTTCTTTTTCTTTTTTTGAGTTGTTGGCCAATGGGGTCACATAGACCTCTGAGTATTATAGGCTATTGCCTCCAGTCCTTGATGATAATGCCCTGTTGTTGAAGACAATACATACTAGCATCACAGACATCAAGAAATCAAGCTGGGCCGGGCGGTGGTGGCGCACGCCTTTAATCCCAGCACTCGGGAGGCAGAGGCAGGCGGATCTCTGTGAGTTCGAGGCCAGCCTGGGCTACCAAGTGAGTTCCAGGAAAGGCGCAAAGCTACACAGAGAAACCCTGTCTCAAAAAAACCAAAAAAAAAAAAAAAAAAAAAAAAAAAAAAGAAATCAAGCTGGTGTTCACTGGAGATGTTATACCTACTGGCTAATCATTATAGCGTTGGAAGGAGGAGAAAGGTGTCATCCATCTCACCCAGTTGTGAACCCTGTAAACTACACCAACGACTGTCCAGATACACCCACTGATGCAATAGTGGCAGAATGCTATGGAGATAACCAATCACTTTCTGATTGGATCTAAGGCTCACTCCATGAGATGTAACCCCTATGGCACTAATAAAGGAGCCAAGGTCCTATGGCTAGATAGGTCATAGGTCCTATGGGAGAGCCTAACAGCGTTACTCTGCTAAACTGACATAATATTAAAATGACTCCTAATGTCATATAACTATACCCATAGATCAGAGCATCTCTCAATCCTCATCAGAGAAGCTTCTCCTTGCTTTAGATGGTAATTAAACACAAAGAGCCTCAGCTGGTCAACAGGCAAAGAATAAGAGACTATGGAGTTCTCAGCCCTAAATGAGACATATCACGCACGCACGCACGCACGCACGCACGCACACGCACGCACACGCGCACACACACGCACGCACGCACGCACGCACGCATGCACACACGCACGCAAAAGCCTAGGATCTTCTTAAAGAGAGGACAGAGAGATTGTAAGAGCCAGAGGTGGTGGATGACATCAAGGAAATGGTGTTTTCTGGACACGACAGGGCAATTGCAGATATGAACTCACACAGATTGTCACAGCATGAACAGGACCTGTGATAGCTCAAGCCAGACAAAATCCCAGAGCGGAGAAGGTGAGCAGCAAACCTCACCATGATCTGAGGCGCTATTGGCATTTGATAGCTTCTGGGGAGGGAGAGTCAGTTTTATTCAATGATGCGACCAGAGTCCAGGACAGGCTCCACCCCTAGATGGACAACACAAAAACTGAATTCAACTGTAGGGGGCACTCAGAGTTGGATGGGAAGGGAGAGGAGGGTGAAGAGGATGCTTATGGAAGGAGTTGGGGGTGAATATGTTCAAATACGTTATATGAAATTAATAAAATAATTGATAAAAATATTGTTTAAAAAGAATATGTAGTGAGACTCCATTGATGTAGCTTCTGAAATTTCTAGGAGATACAATCTTGGCAAACTCCCTGCTCCTCTGGCTCTTACAATCTTTCTGACTCTCTTCCACAATGGCCCCCCAGCCTTAGGTGTAGGAGTTGTGCCTAAACATACTTGAAGAACGACACCAATAGATACACTAATGTGGAAGAAGGAAAGCCCATGGGGCCTCAACCCTAGACAAAAAAAACTACAGAAAACTTAGGAAGGCTGAGAGCAGGAGAAATGGTCTTTCCCAGGGAAGAGCACACCGATTGGTCATCCACTACCAAATGTAAGCTCTGAAAACATACATACAAGTAACATTACACAGATTGAGCAAGTTATACCTATGAATTCTGAAACACACACACACACACACACACACACACACACACACACACACACACACACAATTTGAAGAGAGATGCCATGAATTTGAAAGAGATCAAGGTGAGTCCATGGGGTTTGAGGGAAGGAAGGGGAAGGAGGAAATGATGTGGTTGTGTTATAATCTCAAAAAATAAGCTGTTTAGGAAGAATATTCAGCATTTAGTCACCTTTACATGATGTAAACTTATCATTATCTTGGTTTGTGGGGAGAAGACATGTGTCTTAGCTAGGGTTTCTATTGCTGTGAAGAGACACCATGACCACAGCAACTCTTCTAAAAGAAAACATTTAATTAGGGCAGCTTACATTTTCAGAGGTTTAGTCTATTATCATCATAGCGGGACATGGCGGCATGCAGGCAGACATGGTGCTGAAGAAGGAGCTGAGAGTTCTACATCTTGTTCTCCAGGCAACAGGAAGTGAACTGTGTCACTGGGTGTAGCTTGAGCAAAGGGGACCTCAAAGCCCACCCCCATAGTGACACACTTCCTCCAACAAGACCACACCTCCCAACAGTGCCAATCCCTATGAGCTTATGGGGGCCAATTATATTCAAACTACCACAACATGTATGTCTTTTATGTCAAGCTGTACCTCACTTGGTTCCCACACTCATTCTGCGAAGTGTGTGGTACAAATAATTCACCATTTCACAGATGAAGAAACTGTCAATGGGATGGACCTGGCTTGCCTGTAGTGGCATGGCTAATAGATATTAGAGTCAGTGCTTAGCCTGTCCTCCTATTGCTAGTTTGGTGTTTCTTCCTTTTAAAAATGAGATAGAATTTGTGTAACAAGGAATTAATGGACTTCTTGAAAGTGCTCAATCCAATGGCATTTCATGCAATCATCAGATTGTGTGATGACCATTGCTGTCTAATCCTGAAACATTTTTGTCACTCCAAAAAGAAAAAAAAAAGTCCCTATACCATTTAGGCAGTCTATCCAGTCTATCACCATTTTCCTACTCCATCCCTTGTTGATTACCAATCTGCATTTTTTTTTTCCTGTGGGATTACCAATTCCGGATACTCTATGCAAGTGAAACCATATGACATGTGGCTTTTATCTGTGTTCTTTCATGCAGTGGGATGTTAAAGGTTCATACACACTGTAGAATTTGTTAGCACTCCATTCCTTTCACAGATGGTAAGTTCCGTTTGTGAATATATCATAATGTCCATTGATGGGTATGCGGATCGCTTCCTCTTTTGGGCTCTTCTCTACGTTGTTTGTAAGCACATGTGCCATTGTGTTTGAAAACCTATTTCCAGAGTGTCTGCCTATGGACCTAGGAGTGGAGTTTCTGGGTCATATGATAACTCAGTGCTTAACTTTTGAGGAGCTACTAAAATACATTCCTCAGTGGCTACCCCATATACATTTTAAATGGATGAGGGTCCCAGGTTCCCATGTCCTCAGCAACACCTGTTACTTTCAATTTGGTGTATGTTGAATAGTAGCCATCTTAGTAGCTGTGGAGATACAGCTCACTGACGTTCCCATCTGTGTCTCTCTAATACCTAATGTTGACCATCTTTCATGCACTGTTTGCCATATGAAAATGTCTACTGAAGTCCTGTCAGTTAGATTGCCCTGAATATTTCTTTTTTCCTTCCTTCCTTCCTTCCTTCCTTCCTTCCTTCCTTCCTTCCTTCCTTCCTTCCTTCCTTCCTTCCTTCCTTCCTTCCTTCCTTTTTAGGGCTAAGGATTGAAATCTAGGACCTCACACATGCATGATAATGACTCTGTCCCTCATCTATGTTCCCAGCCCCATATCCTCTCTCATCTTGGCTGTCAACTTGACATGCCTTGGAAGAGAGAATCTCAACTGAGGATTTGACCTGTGGGGCACTAATTGCTTATTAATTCCTTAATTGCTAATTAATGTAGAAGGGCCCAGCCCACTGCGGGTGGTGCCATCTCTGGGCACTTGGGACCTGGGCTTCCTAAGAGGGCTAGCTGAAAATGGAAGATGATCCAAGAGCAAACCAGTAAGCAGTGTTCCTCCACAGTTTCTGTCTCAAATTCCTGCCTTGAGTTTTTGCCTTGCCGCCTCTCAATTATGGACAATAAACTTATAAACTATAAACTAAACTAAAATCTCTCTTCCTCAAGTTGCTTTTGGTCATGGAGTTTATTACGGTACCAAAAAACAAACAAACAAAACAAAACAAAAAAACAAATTAGAACAATTTTCTTCATTAAAATTCCACATGTCCATTTGAAAAATGTACTTTTCTGCTCCCCAACTATATAGTTACTACATTCTTGAAATGCTTTTATATTGTTTTTTTCCCATAGTGTGTGTGTGTGTGTGTGTGTGTGTGTGTGTGTGTGTAATGGATAGCTTAAGGCTTGAAAATCGGGTGCTTCCATCTTTCCTTAAGTGGGGTGCTGCCTCAGGCTGGGGGGGGGCAGTCAAGTGGAAGAGTGGATGGGAGGATTTGTCAACATGGGCTGTAATGTTGGCCAGGAGGAAGAGGAGTTCCCTGTCGTGTTGCTGTGTCAGGGAACAATGGGGTGCCTATCCGGAGTAACAGACCAGGATCAAGATGGCGGAAGGTGAAGAGGGAAGGGAGAAAGCCAGACATGTCTGGCCTGGCTGTGGAAATGGTTAGTTTGGTTTTGTCTGTTTTGGTGAATACAGTTTGTTTTTGGGGTTTTTTTTGTTTGTTTGTTTGTTTTTTTGTTTTTTTGTTTTTTGGTGAAAATGCCACTTGTCTTGGTTGCACTGAAAACCGTTTGAGGGTTTTCTGTGGATCTGAAGCACTCTTTTGAAAGGAGTTGGGGTGCCCCTGGTGCAGAGCCAGGCAGCTGCAGGCAAAAGGAAGGAGGGCAAGAAGACAGCAGAGGAAGGGAGAGTTTGGGGTCCTTGCTGATGCTGCCGTTCTACCCCATCCCCTCCCCACCCCCACCCCCTACCCCCACACCAATGCCTTAGTTCAGCCTCAGAAGGTTCTGTATTTACATTCATAGTTAAGATACTAATTTATAGATTTTCTTCTCCTTCTCCTTCTCCTTCTCCTTCTCCTTCTCCTTCTCCTTCTCCTTCTCCTTCTCCTTCTTCTTCTTCTTCCCATACTTCAAACCTTTGCCTCAGTCCCTTCTATCAGAGAGTTAGCCCTGGCCCATAACCACAGGAAGTGGGGGCGGGGGCTGACCAAAAATCAGAAACAGACTATAAGTTGTTCATTTTTGTGTGTGTGTTCCCAAAGCCTAAATATTTGGGAACACTTAACAGATTATGGGTTTAGGGGGAATGTTTCGGAGAGGGAGAAGCTGTACCTTATACATTCAAACTTGAAGCAAGACTCCCCAGGACCGAAGTGGAGGTGGAGAGAGCGAGTGAGGGTGTGGAAGTGTAAAAGCAGAGAGACCTGTGCACCCCACAACTGGAGACTGAGTGATGGTGTTGAGAGATCCATGGGAAGTGAGACCCTAGAGACTAGCAGATGAATGAATGAATGAATGAATGAATGAATGAATGAATAAATAAATAAATAAATAAATAAATAAATAAATAAATAAATAAATAAAAAAAAAGCAAAGGACAGGACATGCCTGCTCCTAGGTATGGCGGAGGAGAACGTTTATTATAGATAAGTGGGAGAGCATAGGTAGAGAGAGCCAGGGATGGACATCTGGGAGATCCCACGGTGGACATGACCAGGCTGAGCTGGGTCATGTAGGAGATGAGGAGGAGGGGGAGGGGAGAGAGGGGAACCAGGTGCAGCAGCCAGGTACAAAAGAGTGGGGGGGAACCAAAATGGCTGGATTTTTATAGGGAAGAGCCTCTGGGGGAGGGGCAGCCCAGCCGCTGGGCCGGGGAGTTCAAGATAGAAAGCAGGGTATGCCAACCGTACCCTGTAAAAGGTAGGGGCTTAGGGACGCTGGGAGAACCCGGAGGTCAGGTCTGCTTTGACATGTTAAGCAGGCACCTCAGCCATTTATCCTGGGTTTGAAACTTAACAGTAGTGTAGCCAAAGAGACCGCACGTCTCCAGGTGGAGCCCGTGGGACCCAGGCTCTTCATGGGTGGGAGGCTATCGACCATCATCAGGGAAGGTGCAAGGTGCCGCTTGGCTGCTGTCTGAAGGTGCGGGAAGGGGCTTGGAGTCAGGGAGTGCAGGTGGCCTCCAAACGTGGCCAGAGCAAGCGCCCAGACTCTTCTGCACAACATCCCCAAGTGAATGTTTGAGTCTGTACTACGCATGCGGGACTGCTGACCTCCGGACCTGGAAGCGAATGCATCCGAGGCTTGGAAGCCGCCGGGTTTGCGGCCATCTGTGACACTAGCACCAGGAGCTAACCTAGCTTGTAACGGCAAAGATGACAGCTGGCTGTGCAGCGAGTCTGCGGTGCCCCAGATGGAGCCAGCAGAGACCTGAAGGGACACACTCGGGGACAAGGAAGGCCTCGGCAGTGACACAGATCCATTGGTGACTGAAGACCCAGTGGGCTCCTACACCCAAGACCCAGAATGCCAGGCGTACCCCAGAATTCCCTCTAACTAAGATTAAATTGCTGTCACCAAGGGTAAATGGCCCCTTGAAATATAAATAAGGTGATCTTCTTGGGCTCTGAGCTTGGGGACTCACATTCCTACTTACCACATAATAACATTTTCATGTTAATTAGGGGGAGGGCATCCACTGTGTACCATAGCCTGTTCCAGTTCATCTCCACAGCCCAAGAAGGCAAGTACCTCTCATTCTCAATTTAATTTTTTTCCTGAAAATGTGCCAGATAGTGGGTTGGAGGAGGGGATGAGAATGACTATATTCCATTATTTTAAATGTAAAACAAAATATAATGAATTCCAGGCATATCCAAAAATTGCAATCAATTTGCTCAAATACCCCAGCACAGCTTGAACAGCTGTGGAACAATATACCAAGGATTTCTGCATCATATAAAGCATTAGGAAACCAATCATCTAATTATTAAGCAGAGCACTGGATATTTTGTATTTGAAACACAATTCTCCGCAGTATTATGCACCAACTACATTTTCCCTCTGAAATGAAATGTAATGAGAATAACATGTGTGTATGTTAGTGGTAGATACACAAAGTGCCTTCCTCCAGAGAGAATGGCTAAGTTCTGACCACTGTGTTCTCTACAGTGACTAGCCCAGGCTTGGGTCTGCACCATGAATGTTTTCCTTTGTTATGTGCATGGGAACACCTCATAGCTTGGGTGACCATGTAATGTGTGGTCAAGTAGGGCCCTTTTTTTTGATGGAAAGAGGGGCTGTTAATTATTACCCTGGAGCTGGGTGTTGTGGTGCACACTTATAATCCCAAAATTTGGGAGGTCGATGCAAGAAGATACTAATCTCAAGTCTAGTCTAGGCTACAAAATGAAGTCTTATCCCTCCCTCACCTCAAGAAAAATATAACATCTAATTTAATATCTAAAATTAATTGTCTGGAGGCAGAGTGAGATACATGGTTAATTATGCAATTTAGAATACAAGTTCAATAAAATACTCTGCAAATTTTATAGCAAATATTCGGGTAGGTATGAACTCATTATTATTTTCTTGTTCCTGAGTCCCAGACAGCCAGGCAAAAGAAAAAAGACTGGAAATAAATAAATGCATGCTTAAGGTTGCACAGTAATTTCTGAGGTAGATAGAGAATACAAGCCCATGGCTGTGTGTGCTATCATTTTTAGAACGATTTCAAGAACATCAACTAGGGCTTTCTCCTGAGACTCTAGAGAACTTGTTCTAGCCCCACCTTTGGGGCAGCAGATAGGCACGGGACACCTGTTCATCCCAGGCCCAGAGCTCACTGCCACCAGGGCTGATTTTCAGGGGCCAATTGCTACCATTCTTCTCGCTGAGTGCCTGGGAAGATGGTGGCCGCGGGGACAGAACCAATTCTAGGGCCTATCCTGAGGCCAACAGAAGGGAAGTGGCAAACACCAGGCCTCGTTGGAATCTTCTAGGACTGAGGTGAATCACAGCTACCACTGTTCAGGCAGCTCTCTTCTGCCATTGCATCTCACCGTGACAGACAGAGGAGACCCTGCCGTGCATCATCACACTGATGAAGAGCCGTTCTCTTCCTTGGCTGACGTTTATTGCTTTTAGGTTGTACCTGCAATTCTTCTTGTGCCCCTCTATTAGTTCCCTTGTGCTCCTTTAAAACATAAAAAAAAGTACCACAAACAAGGTGGCCTATAACAACAGAAATTTTTTTACTCTCACAATTCATGGGCCCAGAAATCTGCAATCAAGTTACAGTCAGGGTGATATTCTTTCGAAAGCCTGCCGAGGAGAATCCTTCCTATCTCTCCAACTTCCTGTGACTCTGAGGACTGTGGTAGCATCACTCTCCAAAGCTACCTCCACCTACTAGACTTGTGTGTGTGTGTGTGTGTGTGTGTATGTGTGTGTGTGTGTGTGTGACCATGGTCACCTTTTAAGGACACCAGGACCTGTCCTAATTCAATATGTCCTTAACTTAAATACTTGCATCTATAAAGAAGCCATTCTCCGGTAAGACCCCATCCTAAGACTCTGGGAAGGTGTGAGTTCTAAATGACGTTTTTCGGGGAGGTAGGAGCACTGCAGGAGGTAAGATTTTTAGCTCTGAGTTCTGACCTCTAGGCTTTCTCTTTTACATTGGTTCTGTGTTTCTTATTTTAATAAGACGGTTGGTTACATCTACACCATTCTCCGGTAAGACCCCATCCTAAGACTCTGGGAAGGTGTGAGTTCTAAAGAACGTTGTTCAGTCCTACATCATCGCCATCATTCATGCCTCACAGAAGCACCACTTCTGAACTTCTGTAACACGTGCTCTAGATTCAGACGTCATCAATAACCACCTGGGAAGAGACCTGGATGCTACAGTCTGGCAGGTCGAGGTGGGATGTGACAGAGCTGGGCATGGGGCTCACAGATGTTTGCAACGAAATTAGGAGAAATCCATTTCCTTTATGTTGAACATAGTTTAAGGC
Source organism: Peromyscus maniculatus bairdii (assembly GCF_049852395.1). Lineage (NCBI taxonomy): Eukaryota > Metazoa > Chordata > Mammalia > Rodentia > Cricetidae > Peromyscus > Peromyscus maniculatus. The sequence goes on from NC_134870.1 coordinate 44,416,365, forward strand.
AAAACAGGCTCTGGTGAGAATCCGAGGGTGCTAAAACTCCACTTGTTTCTTGCCATCACCATTACCAAAGTCTTTGAAGACATGAAGTTTCCAAAGCCACCATTATATGTTTTAAAAGTAGTCTTTAAGCAAATAGTATATAAGTAAGTGTTTAAAAGTGGATCAAGTTTACACTCAAGCCAAGGCGTGCTAACCATTAGCCTTTATACTTTTCTCTTACCTTGTGTATACCAGATCTTAAACTATGGAGTCTGTCTTCTCCTTTAGTTTATAGTTCGATAAATATGATACAGTCTTATTCTTTCAAAAATACACATCTTTATTCATATTATGCACACAACACCCATCTGAGATCCTAGACGTGTTTATTATTAGCTGAAGGTAATTGTTTCATGGTGCACTCACAAAACAAATTAATCATCTGAAATATATACAATTTTTATTAATTGTACTTCCAAAACACTGGCAGGAGGGGGTCCAGCTCACCCAGGCCATGTACCTTCTATAATCATTTCATCTTCCTGCCTCACCGAGGGATCTGGCAGGCACCTCTGTGCAACCTACCTACAACAGGCACTGGCCAGAGCATGCCTCACGAGCAAATATCACTCCTCGACTGCCTCCTGTAGCTTACAGCGTGTCAGGCATAGAGACTGTCCAATCCTGTGTTTGTTGAAGGAGGAAACACTGTGTGAGAAAGAGGCCGGCATCACCTGCTCTGCTGACTGGATCCATCCACTTTAGAATGCTTCCCTGTTCTAAGTGCCCTGCCAATCGACACATTGGTTCCTGCTGTTGCCTAGGCTGCCTCTGCTAATGACTTGCTGTTCATTCCTCCACCTAACTGCTGTTGCTGCTCTGAGATCCCCAAAACGAAGAGAGTGTGAGTCTCAAGTTAAAGGTGATTTAAAGCTTCTCCATCTCGGGTACATACTCGGTGGAAAAGCACCTCGTAAACATGGGAAGGAGATGGCTGACGCACGCCAGATGACATTACAGCTCAGATTCCCCGCAGGAGCTGCATACTGCCCTCCTGTCTTGCAAAACTGCCCTGCTTTTTATAGAAGGAAAATAGTCCAACGAATCTCAAGTTCCATGAATGTGCAAATGTTCTCTGTGAAAAGACGTTGCGGGTAATTCATGACCCAACTCCAGGACAAAATGTGGACCATTTAGACCAGCATGCCAGGCCAGTGGGATGGTCCAGTGGATAAAGATGCCTGCTGCCAAGCCTGGCCCCTCAGTTCTACTCGTGGGACCTACACAGTAAAAGGGAAGTACCACCTCCTACATGTTGTCTTCTGATCTCCACAACATGCTGTCACATGTGCACACGCAACAGATTTTTTTAAAATGTAACAAAACCAGCTTTCAGCACTCACAACTTTGAAATGACAAATGCTGGACTACTATAACTTCTGAGCAGGAACCTTTTCAACATCCCAAAATATAGTCCCTCGGGGGAAATTGTTTATTGAACTCCCTCCTAACGACATAGTTAGGCGGAAGAAAGACTGATTTTTCTTTCTCAAATCTCTCTTATTTTGTCCATCATCAGTTTAATTCTAACGGTAGTTGTACACTCTGAGCATTACATGACACATATTTTTTCCTTCCAAGGAGGTGAAAATTAAGAATTAGATGACAAATTTCAGCTTATGTATGATGACTAATCTTGGCTGACAATTTGACTCTATCTGGAATCCACTAACACCCAAGCTGAGCAAGCCTGAGACAGATTTTCTTGATTGGATCATTTGAGATGGAAAGACTCAACCTTAAATCTGGACCATATCTTCTGGTGCAGCCCATATAAAGAGACACAGAAGAAGGAAGCCTTTGCCTTTTGCCTACTTGCCTCATTCCTGCTGGTAAGTTCATGTATCCTGGCAATGAGACATTACTTAGCTGGTATTAGAACCTACTTCTTCAGGATTCCAGTATAGACTGAAGATCAGGTGAGACATCCATCCTCAAGGATTGAACAATTACCAGTTTCTTGACTTTTCCATTGAGAGACAGCTATTTTGGACTAGCTGGACCACAGCCTGTAAGCCACTCTAATAAATCCCCCTTTGCAATATGTATTCATTCTATCTTTCTATCAGTTCTGTTCCTTTAGGGAACCCTGACTAATATGCTATGTTTTCATCTCTGGCTGAAATAAACACAGGAAAATGTTAGATGAACCATTAAAGACTCAGCCAAGCTCATAGGTTCTCAAACGACTTCTGTGCCTCCCAAATACCCTAGGTAAGAAGCAAATATGTACTGCCATGTATTTATTTGTACTTTGGGTAAAAAAAAATTAAGACTACTCTCTTACTCAGGATGCTTTGGTTAAAAAGAAATTGTTCTAAGATTCTTTTAAGAATCTTCGAGAAACTAGAGCCTTTGAGATGGCTCAGCCAATAAAGATACTTACCAAGCCTACCAATGCCCTAACTTGCACAGTGGAAAGGGAGAATGTTTCCTTCCGGTTGTCAAGTAATCCTCTGACTTACACACACACACACACACACACACACACACACACACACACACACACACACACTAAGTCTAAACAAAGATTCTTGTAAACCTCATAAGAAGCTATGTAAACATAGATTCTTTTATTTCTCACAAGTCTGAACTCTTTTAAAAAAAAAAGGAATGGAGTGAGAAAAAAAAAAAGAATTGGTGGCACATGCCTTTAACTGCAGCAGACAAAGGATCTTTGTGAATTTGAACTTGGTCTACACAGTGAGTTCCAGGCTGGCAAGAGTCACATGGTCAGATCCTGTCTCAAACAATAAGAAAGACAGGGGGAAAGGGAAGGAAAAAAGGAAGGAAGGAGGGAGGGAGGTAGTGAAGGAGGGAAGAAAGAAAAGAAAAAAAAAGATGGCAGAAACAAATGGAGAATGGCCGTCTGATTATCCCAACTGCTGGTGTCTCTGACTTCTTTTCTACTGAGCTGCTATGAAGCGACCTGGCTTCTTGCTTCTCCTTTCCTCACACCTGCTGTATAGACCCAAAGGCTCTATCATAAAACTGTACTCCCCAGGAGAAAAAATCTGATCAGCCGATCCCTCTCTTGTACAGTTTGTCTCTAGACAAAGATAATTGAACGAGCTCACCTCTTCATGCAGACGTAGCTGTGTTGAGGCGGGCTCCCATCCCTGATGAATTCAGCTGGGGGAAGCACACTGGGCTCACGTGATTCATCCACGTGACACTAGCTGTGTCTACTCATACCTTACCCCTCACACAGGAAGCACAAGGAGGGTTCCCAGCTCCTGCCACTGAGTTTCTTCTAAGGAGTGAGGAGATTCGCCGTTCTCTGTCCTCACTCCTTTCTCTCTTCACCAGCTCTCTGTCTTTTCTGACCTATCACATCCCCACCACACCCAGTCACACAGCATCCAACTGTGAAGCAGTTTCCTTCTGGCATGTGTACTTAGGGACCTTTGACTCAGAAATCTCGAAGGTAAGAGAAGTTAGTAAATGAAGGTTGATCTGGTTTTTTTTTTTTTTGTTTTGTTTTGTTTTTTGTTTTTTTGCCAAGAGCTGATGTCACTTGAGCCCCCAACTCCATATTCCATATAGAATTCATGAATGCCCTTCAAATTTAACTCTCATTCAAAATTAACTCGACTGATTTAGAAGATTATTCAATCGTTTGCTGGGACCACATAAGTTGCTGGTTCTTGTCTCTACATGGATTAGATCACATAATGTTTGAGACTTAGGATTTCCATCCTCCAGATGGCACTCAGTGGGGCTCATTTAGAAGGCCTTGGCAGTTATTCTGCCAGCCCACAGACACGTGCTGGCATTTCCTAGTCAAGGGAAAATGGACCTCATGCTTCTGGCTTACACTGGCAAGAGCTGAGTGAGAATGATGAGCCCATGGAGAAGGCTTGTGAAAGGTAATAGTAATGTAGTAATTTTATTAGCATGTGCCATTTGAGGGCATGGATCTCTTAGTTTCCCTTTTTCCATTGGACGAAGTGTTTATGAAAGTGTAGTTCAAGTCAGAAGGCTGAATGGGAGCTAGATGGGGCACAGGAGGAGACCCTCACCTCAGGAAAGGTTTAGGGCTATGAGTGCATGGTAATTGTGGGCATAATTCAGTTTCTAGCTTTTTATGACTGGTATGAGAAAGAGCCTAAGCCCTGAATGTTAGAAAGGACAGATAAGAGCCATCTCCTGAAGCACTAGGGAGGAGAACTCCATCTTTCTAGGGTACCAGCTCCATCCTCTGGATGGATCCAGTTTATACACCAGAGCCATGTGGCCTAAATTAGGCCATGTGGCCTAATTTAGGTTTATGTACTGAGTGTCTAGCTATACTGTATTAACCAGAAGCATGCCTGAAGAATAGATGCCACGATCTTAGCTACTGTTAACAAGAATAATTAAAGTAGGGAGCCATCAATTAATGTACCTAATTAATAAGATCATTATGAGCGCGCGAGAGGATATGGAGCTTGTGTGTTGGTTAGGAATTCATCTGGGTGGAGGGAAAGGGGTATATTTGTGTTGCTCACGAGGTCTGAGGACAGATAGTTGAAGCTAGTAATTGATTCTACAAAAGGTCCCAGGCTTCTGTATTGGGCTTCTTTAATCCTTAGCCTATACCCTTCTTCCTGAGTTTTCAAAGATGACTTGTGGACCTCCAATCCCTGGGACATTAATGCCCTGGGAAGAAGAAGGGGTAAGGACAGGAAACAGGGGCAAAGATTTAAGGTCAAAGATTTAAGAGATGGCCGAAGCTATCTCTTCAAAGCATTCTTAGAAGCCCCACCCAGGGACTTCTACTTACATTTCACTGATTACTTCCGATCCTAGAAAGTGAATAGGAAAAGGAGGTGTTCTTAGGTCAGTGAGCTGCTGATATGTGCCCCAGGATGATTGGCTGGAGGAGTCAAAATGACTGGTCAAAGCTCTGTAAGAAGCACAGTGGCTTCAATGGAAGACCAAGAACTACTATCCATCACCCCCCAAAATGAAGGGAAATGCTGTATGACCAGCTGGTGCTTGTTGATGGCAATATTTTTTATATATTAAAAAAAAAGTTTCACTGTTAGCATAGACCACCTGCCTAGAGAAGATATTTACCTTTTAAAAATGGTTTATTTTTATTCTTGTGTGTTTGTGCCTGTATGAGTATATGGTGTGTGTGTGTGTGTGTGTGTGTGTGTGTGTGTGTGTGTGTGTGTGTACAGAAGCCAAAAGAGGGCATCAGATCCTCTTGAACTAGAGTCACCCATTTGCATTATGGGAAGTCAAACTGGATTCTCTGAAAGAGCAGGAACTGCTCTTAACAGATGAGCCATTGCTCTACACTGAAATACTTGCTCTCTCTGGTTCAATATCTATCCCCACTCTTCTTGTATATATATATATATATATATATATATATATATATATATATATATATATATATATATCCTCTACATACCTTGGCTTTGAGAAACTTCCTGTCCCCTCTAAGTCTATGGGGCTTCCTTGGGACTGAGGTCCAGGTTTGCACAGTCAATGAACTCTTATTTTCTTCATGATAATGGAAGGTTAGGTGTGTGATCCATATTGCTCTGTTGACACTGGATTTCAGGACTTTTCTGGGAACGATTAAGAAACAACTTGTGTCCCTGGAATTGCAATTTAGAAGAATAATAGATGAAATATTCTACCTGAGATTAAATTCAGAACAAAACAGGCAGAACCAAGAGATGAGGAGCAAGGCTGAGGCATGGTGACATGGTTTAAAACCCTGAATCCATCTATGCCTGAAACTCAGAAGCTGTTTCTCACTTGTGAGCCATTAAGTCTCCCCTTTAAACAAGTTGATATCAGATTAATTTAGTTTCTGTCACTTGTAGTTGAAAAGATTCCTCAGTAATAAAGGGAAATTAGACTAGTCTGATTTATTTTATTTTATTTTGTGTGTGTGGAGGGATGAGCATGTGCTATTGTATACGTGTGGTGGGCAGAGGACAATTTGTGGGAGTTTGTTCTCTCTCTTCTGCCATGAGAGTTCTGGGGATTGAACTCAGGCCATTAGGCTTAGTGGCAAGCACCTTCATTCACAGAGCCATCCCACTTGTCCCCAATTCTTCTTTTAAGATAATTATTATTTTTTTTTATACAATGTTTCTTTTTGGTTATTTTCTTTTTACTGTTATTTGTTTTTTTTTTTAATATCCCAATCAAAATTTCTCTTCCCTCCCCTCTTCTCAGTCCCCCCCTCACCCCCAAGCATCCATTCCCCTCCACTGTTTCTCTTCAGATACAGGCTGGGCCTCCCATGGATATCAGTCAGCCATGGTGTATCAAGTCGCAGTAAGACTAGACACTTCCTCTTCTAGTAAGGCTGGATGAGGCAATCTGGTTGGAGGAATGGGTCCCCAAAGCAGGCAACACAGTCAGGGACAGGCCTCTGCTCTCACTGGTAGACTACATTTTGATCATATTCTTCCCCCTTCCTCAACTCTTCCCAACTCAACTTCATGTTCTCTCTCCCTTAAAAACAAAAACAAAACAAAAAAAAAAAACAAGACAAGAAAACAATAAATAATAAAAACCAAAACAATCTACCTGGAGGTGGTGGCACATGCCTTTAATCCCAGCACTTGGGAGGCAGAGGCAGGCAGATCTCTGTGAGTTCAAGGCCAGCCTGATTTAGAAAGTGAATTCCAGGACAGTTATACAGAGAAACTCTGTCTCAAAAAAAAAAAAAAAAAAAAAAAAAAAAGACAAAAAGTGCATAAAAAAAAAACCCATGGAGTCCATTTTGTATCAGCCAATTACTCTTGGCATGGAGACTGCCCTGGAGTATGGCTGATATACCCAGTGACACTCCATTGAAGAAAATTGATTTTCCCTCTCCCATTCATTAGGTATCAAGTGAAAATAACTTCTTGGTTAGGAGTAGGGCTTTGTGTACATGCCCCTGCTCAGTGATGGGATTTCATCTGATGTGAACCTGTGCGGGTCACACGTGTGCTGCCAGTCTCCATGAGTTCATGTGGGTATCAGTCCTGTTGTGTCTGGAGGACACTGTGTCCTTGGAGTCACCCATCCCCTCTGGCTCTTTCAATCCTTCTGCCTCCTCTTCCATAATAGATCCCTGAACCTTGAGAAGGGGGTTCCCAGTTCTTCTTAACATCCTTTTTCTGGAAACAGAACTAAGTAAATACTGCAAATCATCACATCACAAACACACGGCAGATAGACAGATAAAGTTCAATGTAGTATGTGTTTCCTATTTATTCTTTCCAAGAAAACACCCATTGAAAAATGCTTGCCCTTATCTTGCAAAATCATGTGTAGAGACCAGCCCTGTAAGCAACCCACAGAGATTTGAAAGAGAATGGGACCAATATAAAGCATTGAAAGGGACATGACGGTAGTGCCGGTCCTATAGAAACTTACTAGAATGCTTGGCCTCCCATGCTGGCTCCAAGACAGACATTTGTTTTGAGGGAGTAATTGGTGGGAGTGCTTCTGTTTGAAAATGTTTGCTTGTGAAGCTCACATTTGATTCTGAAATCTATACTTAAATGATTAGCCTGCTGCCAAATGAAACACCCATCTAGCATATGCTTCCATTGAAAATGCTGGCCAGTGTAGACAGATAAGAAGAAAAAGCTCCAAGCCTGGTCACTCTGCACAGTATTTTCAAAGCCGAGTTGTTAAACGCTGAATTGTCAAAATGTCAATTTTCCAATCCATGCTCAGATGTCACTTGTCTATCACTCTAAGAAGTGGATTCAGGATTATGTTATTATAGGCCACATTTTATTCTTAGTTTTCCTTAAGAGTCTGGCAATCCTGCCAGGCATGGTGAGCTCCACTATCATCTCAGTGCTTGAGAAGCAGAGGCAGGGGAATCATAACTTTGAGGTCAGTCTGATCTACATAGCAAGGTTAGATCAGACTAGAAACACATGGAGACCTTGTTTTCAAAAGCCAAAAATGAAGAAAAGAATAAGAATAAGAATAAGAATGAGAAGAAGAAGAAGAAGAAGAAGAAGAAGAAGAAGAAGAAGAAGAAGAAGAAGAAGAACAACAACAACAACAACAAGAACAAGAACAAGAAGAACAAGAACAAGAAGAACAAGAAGAGGAAGAAGAAGAAGAAGAAGGAGGAGGAGAAGGAGAAGGAGAAGGAGAAGGAGGAGGAGGAGGAGGAGGAGAAGGAGAAGGAGAAGGAGAAGGAGAAGGAGAAGGAGAAGAATCTAGCAGTCTTGTCACTGTAAAAATGATCTTATCTTTGTATAGTATTTGCTCTTTCAAGGTTTTGTCTTTCCCTTTTAAATTTATTTTTTATTTCACAGTTTCATATACCTGTTCTGGGATTGAAGTCCCCACCCCACACCCTCCCTATGCCCCTCCCACTTTCCTGGATCCCTCCTCCTTCCCAAGGTGCCGTCCTTCTTTCTTGCCTTCTGTTCATGTGACCCGCTGCAGTTAATTAGGGGTGCATGCACGAGCACTGAGGGAACCTATTTGTGTAAGTGGGGACAGTGCCCTAAGGGATGCACTACTGGGGACACACACACACACACACACACACACACACACACACACACTCTCACACACCCTTGTCTTTTAGCTGTTACTAGCCCCTCTGGGAGGGGCGGGGCCGTAGGAGTCCCCTCCTCCTGATAAAGCGATAATGAGCTCAGTCACTAGGTTCTACCGCTGTGAGTTCTTGGATGCAACAGCAATGGCCTGTCCGGAAAGACCATTTTTTACAGCAATCCTTCCCATCCTCTGGCTCCTATATTCTTCCTGTGCCCTCTTCCACAAAGCTCTCCGAGCCTTGGAGGGGCGACATAGATGTGCCGTTTAGGGACAAACCCTTGAAGTTACTTGTACTGAGCACATGGACTGGCTGTTAGTCTCTGTAATGATGATGGCTCACTGCAACCAGAAGCTTCTCTTGACCAAGGCGGACAGCAGCACTGATCTGTGAAGATAAGCATAAATATTTAGAGGGCGCCTTGCGACCATGTCCATTTAACAAAACAGCAGTGGTGGATGCCTCCTAGATCCTTCCCTAGCCGTGGTCTTTGCCCAGGTTTGCAGTAATGGGTGTGTATCTCCTGTGAGGTAGGCCTACAGTCCAATCAGAATTCAGTTTGGTACTCCCGTAACAGTCATGCCGCTATATACGCATTTTACATGGCATCTTGGTACTGTAGTTCATGGGGTTCACAGCTGGATAAGGCTACTGACTAGTTTTCTCCCCTAGCAGCCTGTTTTGTACCTTCTGGAGGGAGGTGTGCCAATTTACAGGAGGTGCAATTAATTAGCTGGGACAGGGGACGATTCTAGCTCAATTCCAGTTCAATTTTTTTGTATGTATTACCACAGATGTGTATGGTGTCTTCAATAATACTGTCTTATCATCTAGTTCTGGGCAACTAGGAGAATGGGAAGAGTTGACATCGTTGCGGGGTTGGGGGGCTGGGGGGGTTGAGAACTCATGAGTCACCCTACTCCTGGCACTAAGGTTGTCTTTAATATTTCATGGCTTTTAAAAGAAGCCATGGGGGATATCTCCTTTCAAACTTTTTTTTTTTTTGAGACAGGGTTTCTCTGTGTAGCTTTGGAGCCTTCTTTGGAACTCACTCTGTAACCTAGGATGGCCTGGAACTCACAGAGATCCACCTGCCTCTGCCTCCCAAGTGCTGGGATTAAAGGCATTCACCACCACAGCCCTGCTCAAACTCTTTTTTTAACTTACATTTTTAATTTGGCTTACAATATACTGGGTTTCTATATGGCTTTGTCATGTGCCCTTCATTTTTGTTAATTTTTATCCCCAACCCTCTCATTTCCTCATCCCCACTTAAACCTCTCAACCCCTCATATTCTTCCTCTGTTTTCTGTGCACCCGTGGTCTACTATTCCACCCTCCACCCCCACCCCAGGTAACATCCCACCCAACAATCCCTTCCTAGTTTCCTAGCCTCTAAAGTTCAATATCAAGAAATCAAGCCAATCCAAAAATGAGCTGTGGATCTGACAAGAGAATTCTCAAAAGAAGTACAAACAGGCCAGTAATATGGCTTAGCAGCTAAAGGCACCTGACATCAAGCCTGAAAATCTGGGCTCCATCCCTGGGGCCCATGTGGGAACATGAGAAAACAGAATCCCAAAAGTTACCCCTTGGCTTCCCTGTGCATGCTATAGCACATACACAATAGATAAATAAACATAAAAATACATAAACAAGTAAGGCATGAAAGTGTTTTTAAAGAAGTAAAAATGGCTAACGAACATTTTTAAAAAAATGTTTGACATCACTAGCCATCAGGGAAATGCAAATTAAAACTACTCTGAGATTCCATCTCACTCTACTTAGAGTGGTTTTCAAGAAGTCAAGACCAAAAAAAAAAAAAAAAAAAAAAGGGACGAAAGGATGTGGGGAAGGAGGGACCCTTCTTCAGTGTTAGTGACGGTATAAATTGGTGCCTTCAGTGTGGAGAATTCTCAAATAGCTAGAAACAGAACTACCCTATGACCCACTTTACCCCTGCTGGGTGTAGACCTAAAGGACTCTGTATTACCTACCACTGTAGAGGCACCTGCACATCCATATTCATAGCTGCTCTGTTCACAATGGCTAGGAAATAGAACCAGCCTGGATGCTTATCAACTGAAAGATGGATAATGAAAATGTGGTACATTTACACAATAGGATTTTATTCAGCTGTAAAGATAATGAGATTATGAAATTTACAGGAAAATGGATGGAACTCGAAAACATTATACTGAGTGAGGTAACCCAGACCCATAAAGACAAACAACACCACATGTTCTTTTTCTACATGGATCCTAGCTTCATAATTTTAGATTTGTAAATTTAACCTGGCATCTCAAGAAATCTTAAGTATTTTTTCTATGATTTCTTCTTTTTTTTTTATTCTTTTAAAAGGAGAAGAGTCATGGCTAATTGGATTTCTGGGATATGTTTTTGCTTATTCTCAAACATTTCCTTACATGGTTTTTACTTCAGAAGGCTCTAGATAACCAGCCTTTGGAACTCCGCAGCTTGCTTGCTCATTTATTTGTTTATTTACTTATTTATTTAAATAATAAGTAGTTATTTACCTAATTATTTCATAAAGGGTAAGGGAATCGTAGCTTGTGCCACTCAGAGCCTGGAGGGGGCATTGCCAAGCTCACAGTAGCATACTACAGTGCGGTTTCTGCTGCACTGATGTCTTATCCTTCACTTCGCCACTATTTTCCAACAGTCTCAGTGGTGTGGTGATTCTCAGACTCACACCTGAATATATTTTAGATCAGCACACATCGATTTGGAAACATGTAAATTTAGAAAGAAGAGCATCTTTCCAAACTTCTGAAATGCAGCTTCTGGGCCACCAAGACAATAATAGTCCTGGCTCTTAGAGGAAGTAGCCAAGCAAGCCAATTGTTCTCATGGATAATGAAAGAGGATTTCGGCACCTTGCAGTAGGTGCCCCTTGTGTAGGGCCCCTGTGGGCTCCTTGCTTAGACAGGTGACCTCTCCTAGAACGCCTTTTGTCATTCCCACTCTGCCCACATGTCGCAGAGAAGTCTGTGTGGTGCATGTCATTTCTGAAGCTTTCTTGATCACCCTAGGCCAGAGGAATGGTTTTCTCTTCTGAACTCTTTTGCTGGCTCCAGGGCCTGGTTCCATAAAGGACGGCTGAGCCTTGAAACGCTTCCACAGAGGCACCAGTGTTTCACTCTTGACTTTTCCATGACCTTCATTTAGCCTGGAAAACAAACTTCCCATGTCCCCAAAGAAAAGGAGAATATTATTATTATTTTTTCTTCTTCATTACAGGCTTGTTCTAATTTGCATTCTGTTGCTCTGAGAAACACCATGGCCAAAAGCAGCTGGAGGAGGTAAGGGTTTATTTCCCCTCGTGGTTTTATAGTACGCGGTTGAAGGAAGCCAGGGCAGGTACCTGGAGGCAGAAACTGAAGCCTACATCTCGGAGGCATGCTGCTGACTGCCTTGCTCCCCATGGCTTGTTCAGCTTGCTTGCTTCTACGGCCCAGGACCACCTGCCCAGAAGTAGCTCTGCATACAGCAGACTAAGCCCTCCCACATCGATCAGGAATCAAGAAAATGCTCCACCAAAGGGATGGTAGGCCAATCTGATAGAGGCAATTCCTCACTTGAGGTTCCCCTCTTCCCAAGTGACTCCAGTTTGGGTCAAGTGGACAAAAACTAACCAGCACGAGGCTTATACATGGAGAATATAGACTCATTGCAAATAGTTCTTAAATACAGGCTTAGTGTCCAGAGGTGAGTGAGAATCTGAATCCACGGAGGAGAGAGTGTGATGGGGGGCAGATAGGCTTCCCAGAGCATCTGCAGGTAAATGCGAGCGCCACTAAGGCAGTGGTTCTCAGCCTGTGGGTGGTGACCCCTTTGGGGGTCAAATATCAGATGTCCTGCCTATCAAATATTTGCATTACAATTCATAACAGTAGCAAAATCACACTATGAAGTAGCAACAGAAATAATTTTATGGTTGGGGGTCACCACAACATGAGGAGCTGCATTAAAGGGCCACAGCTTTAGGAAGGTTGAGAACCACTGCTCTAGGAGTACAGGGTGTCTGAAAAGAACCTCAGGACCTGCTTGCTTATGGAACTAACTGGAAGCCATCCTGACCCCTAACGACTGTTGCCACGCATTCAGGGGAAACCCATCATGCACCAGGAATTGGCAATCCTCAGGATGCAAATCTACATGGCATCTGTTCCTAATTCCTAACAGATGCACTGCTACATGCTTTGCCTCATCCTGATTATAACTCACAGTATACACTGTACATATAAGTATACAGTGGTTCTCAACCCTCCTAACTGTGACCCTTTAATATAGTTCCTCATGTTGTGGGGACCCCCAACCATACAATTATTTTCATTGCTGCTTCATAACTGTAATTTTGCTACTGCTATGAACCATAATGCAAATATTTGATATTATGTGACCCCTGTGAAAGGGTTGTTCGACTCCCCAGAGGGGTTGAGACCCACAGGTTGAGAACCACTTGTATACAGGTTTCATAGATTTAGGTTACAACCTAGTCACCAATGGAGGACTCTCTTAAAACCAGGCAGCATTTGCTAGAAGAACTTCAAAGAAGATTGCCCCAAAGGTGTCTATCAGTCATTTCTCCCTACACCACAGGTGCTCAAGAGATAGTATTTTATTGTTGTTGCAGATTACTTTGGTTGGGTGTGTATCTCTATGGACTCCTGGAAAAACCGAAGACACAATTCCCAGGAAAAGGGTAGTGGGCTAAAGACAGTGCAATAAATACCTGAATATCTGAAGGAGCAGTTTACCCTGTCTAATTATTTACATTTTCCTTGTCATCTCAAGATTGAAAGAGAGAAAGGGGAGGGAGACTGCTGGTTTTTTTTTTTTTAAACCCAATGGTAGTTCATTAAGTCTTTAGACGACTCAACTGTCATAGCTAATTTTTTAATTCAGGAAAACAGCAAATTATAATAGCTGATTTTCCTGTGAATGGAAAGGATATATTTAGATAGAGGCTTCCCTGGGAAAATGGACTGGCTGGCCCCAGGGATAGGCAACATACTGTGGAGCCTTTTGCCTCAAGATCAGTGGGTCAAATCCAAATCCAGGCCCAGGGTGTCTAAGAAGCATTGTGTGAGCGACAGGTGTTGGGTGACCCAAGTGAAAGGAGCTAGGGGTCCTGCTGCATTTCAAGTGAACAGGTGCTGTCTGCCATGGTCCTGGCAGAGGATGAAAGACCATGCTTAGAAACAGGCTATTTTGACCTCCTGGCTCCAAAGGCCATCTTTGACTTGGTAACGTGAAGAGCTTGCCTTCATAGGACAGAATGTAGTAGGAAAAAGCTAAGGGAACATCTAAGTTGTTTGTGTCTCTGAAGAGGATGGTGTGTCTGTTTTCAGAACGCCAAGGCATCATCCGAGGACAGAGCAGATTCTGCCTGAGGAGCTGAAAATGCCTTCCACCTCACCCACCCCACTCCCTTCTATTTCCCACGGTGATTCTATCACTGAGTAAAAGAAATGTGAGTGCAAAGGAATCGGTGAGAAGACCACAATGGCTCAAATAAACGGTGGACTTCCCTGATTCCAGAACATCTCACACACTGGGCATCTGACCTCTAGGGAGTGGGTACAGAGTACAGGGTGGTTACAAGGCAGTGCCCATTTCATACAAAGCTTAGGCTGGAAAGTCACATTAGTCTTATCCTTTCGTTTCATCTTCGAAGAAATTTAGACCCAGATGGTTGGAAGTAGATCGCTGTGTCAGTTTAGGCCACCAGGCGCAGAGGCAACTCCAACTGATGGGAAGCGTGAATGAATGATCCGGAAGCACATCCAGTAGCTCACAGTGCCTTGAGAGATGACAGCGAGGCCAGGAGCTCAAGAGGTAGAGTCCTTACCCCAAACACCCTTTACTGCTTTAGCATGGGGCCTTGGAGTGCCCCATCCAGACGAAAAAACTGGCTTCTCCTTTCTTTAATCTCAATCAAATGATACCTTCTAGGAGAAGCCCAGCCCTGGCCACTGTGTGCCTCATCCTCTACTCAGGTTTGCTCTTTTCCCCCCTTCCTCCCATCCCTTCCACAGCACACCTCTCCATCTGGCTTTCCTCAGCATCCTTTCCTCCCAGCCTCTAGCTCCTTAGATGTAATCCTGAGGACCTGGGCCTCAGGCATTGCTTTGTGATGCCCCCAGGGTTCCATTTCTGAGAGACAAAGTATTCACCTGCTGTTGCCTGTGCCGCTAGGAAGGAAATTTCCAGATCCCAGATCAGGGAAAGTTGGGAAACCTCCTCTGGGAAAGGTAGAGGGAGCTTTGGAGAGCTTTCTCTTTGCTCTAACTCCAGGGTCCTCTCTGAGCCTCCCTCCCTCAGACAATAAATCACGAGAGGAAGGAGTTCTCTGGACCTCTGTAGAGGTGGGGAAAGAGCCAGCAGAGGCCAGGATCCTTTTCCTAAGGGATGACACGTTTTCTAACAGTTTTGACCAGGAATTTGGTGGCAACTTGAAGGGAACTACCCACTCGGATGGCTAATCAGGATGTCCAGAGTCCCCCCTCTTTTCTCCTACCTGTCCTTTCCCAGCAGCCCCCCCCCCCCCGCCACGTACACACATGATGCACTTCTCAGGAAAATAAATCTCCAAGAGGAGGCACGGAGGGCAGACCTCAGAAAAAACCTTCTGAATAAATGTCTATATTAATGAATTATTAACTCAGCCGCCCGTGACCTTAAACCTAGAAACAGGAGCACCCAGGGCAGAATGGAGAGCTGTTGAATCTCTTATTGGAGTCCTGTCAAAGGTGACGGCCATTTGTTTCCCTCCCCCACCAAGGAAAAAGTAATTAATATGGAAGGCAAACTTTTTTAGTTGTATGTCAAACGAAGTCACATGGGGGGGGGATCTTTTGTGTAGACCACCTTCCTGCTTTCCTGTCCTCCCTCCACTTTCCCCCTATTCTGCTGCTGGCTCCATTTTTTCCCCTGCTCAGCTTAGGGTACAATGGGGCTTCCTAGGGAGAATTTTCCGGGGGAAAATCCTGGAGAAATGATAAATTGGGGCAGTTAATTTATCGATCCCGACTCCTCTTCCCACTTGTTTTATTTTAGAGGTCATTAATCAATGAAGAAAAACACCACTGTTGTCCCCCTTTTGCATCTGACCCGCTCTTCTCGCTCCTTATTCATTCCCCTGGAACAAATTCCTAGCAAATATTCACCCATCGATTCGGGAGCGATGGATTTTTATGCAGGTTTGATCGCTTCCTAAGTGGTCCGGGTGATTTGTTCCCCCATCTTCTAAGGAGAGAAGGCAACAGTTCTGAGGGACACACACCCCTTGCGGTCAGTGGGCTCACTCTCTAAAAAAAACCGCTAGATGTTCCAGGCTGATCACGACCAAGCCTGCGAGGGTCAGCCAGCCAGGTGACAAAGCGACTTTACTAGTGTCACCTGCGGCTGGCCGAGGCTCACTGTGCTGAACCGGAAGCTCAAGGACAGAGCTGACCTTGGTCACAGTCAGCGCCTTGGACCTGCCACAGGGACACCGGGGGATGTCCAGGCTGTGGACGCTCCCCTGGAGACCTCATTTGCTAAGGGAGCAGTAAGTGCCTTCCTCCTTCAAGGAAGTTCCCTAGTACTAGAGGGTACCTAGGCCCCATCTCCTCACTGTCTACTTGTGCCCAGTACCTCTGGAAAGCTTGGCAGGGGTGAGTGTGGGATTTTCAGCCAACGTGACAAGTCAGGTCTTCTGTAGCAGGCGTAATGAAAGAGAGGGCCTTTACCACCTCATCTGTTCAATCCCTGACCCCTGAAGCATGCCAGACCTCTCCTATGATACTCCACCACCTCCTAGTTTAGGCTCAACGTAATGAGTAGAGATTGGACTAGAGCAGTTAGAAGCATCCACTTGGCAGCCCACTGAGCAGGGTTTGAATGGGCCTCCATCATTCATTAGTGGCCCGACCTTGGGCAGCCTACCTCACGTTTCAGAACCTTCCGATGACCATTTGTATGCAATATGGGGGTTAATAATGCCTTGCCGGCGTGGTTGCTAGATATACTAAATGTATGTGCATTCCACGTCCTATGCAACCTTTAACCGCAGCTTCTTTTACTGGGATGAACTTGAGGCCCCCCCCCACCCTCTCTAGCCCCGGTGTGAGTAGCCTTCCAAGCACCTGCTGCAACTACCATCTCAAAAATCTTGTTATTTTCTAGGGAAGGAAGAGGCTTGTCATTCTTTGGCACTTCCATTTCTGAGCACCCAACTCTAGGAAACAGCTTGCTTTGGTCAGTGTCCCGGCAGTGTCCAGACTTCCATTCCCAGAGCTCCCTGCTCCTCACAGAGACCTGAGAAAGGTCCAGGTCTCTCCGCAGTGAACTAGGGGAATGTGAGAAAGAGAGTTTGCTCCGTCTCCCGGGGTCCTATCAGCCCCAGCCATTCTGGACGCAGATTAATAGAAAGGGGCCTGGAACTTCATCCTTTTCTCGGGAGAGCTGTCTGAAGTCTTCGAAGACTGCCTGGTTAGCCTCGGGGTCTACAACGCAGTGGGTTTTCCCTCGTGGTGCTTGCCTCAGACTTGGGTGCTATCAATCTATCCAAGAATGACGGATGACCTTGTCATAACGACGCCAGTCAAAACATTTTCGGTCCAACTCGGCTCCAACCAGAAGGGAGGCGTTCTGCCTGAGACCCGGACAAAGTCTAAACAGCGCGTTTCCCAGGCTCGGACAAAATGAGGGGTGGGAAGAGAAAACGAAAGGAGCAGAAATTAGGAAAGAATGGAGATTACTTGTTCGGGATGGAGACTGTTAGATAAATTGGGTTGTTTGCGGAAAGATAAATGCCATTCCCGCCCCCCTTTAAGGTGTGGACAGAAGCCTGGCCAGGAGAAAGCCCCGGAGTTGGCCAATTTCACACAGTCTGTCACTGTCCTCTGCCACTGAGTACTATGAATGCCAGAAAGCTAAGAGTTTGTGGCAAGTGCCTAAAGGGGTGGACGCCAGATCATGCGTGGTAGAGCTGCCGCGGCTCAAAGCTCTGGGAGATGGCGTGGTAGGATGGGCTGCGCTTGCATCCAGTACCACTAACGCTAGATTTGAATTAAAGAAGCTGGTATTTGACCTCCCAGGGCAGGCATAGGCAGATGTCGGGACAGCTGAAGCAGAGGGGTAACTCCATAGACACGGATAAGGCTCGAGGTGCCATCAAGGAGAGGTGGGAAATCCTGGAAGGCAAGCCTGGAATGGGGGTTCTTGGGCACTAGGTGCAGGCTCCGCTGCAGCTCCCTCTCTACTCCTGGCCAGGCTGGAGTCCTGCCGGGGCCGGATTGCCCTTTAGAGACCCTCGCTCCCAAGCCCTCCTGCTCAGGCTGCAGACAGAGGGCTTCAGGCCAGCGCACAGCGTGCCCCGTCTCACCCCCAACTTTTCTCTCCGGAGGATTTATGTTAGAGATTGCTTGGCGGGCGAGTCAACTCTGGCACCCAACAGAATTCCAGGAAAATCTGAACCGGGCTGAAAAGCAAACTCGTGCAGGAGACTGGGTCTAAAGCCCACCCCCCCCCCATCCCCTGCCGCTCCGGTGAGCGCTGCTTCCACAACAGACACCAGCCGACCCAGAGGTGCCTGTCTGGTTTGTGCGTTTCCAGCGCTTTCCGGCATCAGGGCACTGAGCCCGCACCTAGAAGATACATTGCGGACAGAAAAAGGACCACAAACAAGCCGGAGACCTCACGTCAAAAAAATAAATTTTAAAAAGTGTGTGTGTGTGTGTGTGTGTGTGTGTGTGTGTGTGTGTGTGTGTGTGTGTGTGTGTGTGTGTGTCAGAGCGGGCGTCGGTGCTGGAGAGGCGGAGACGCACCGGGGTGTCCGCGGGTCCAGCCCAGTTTGAACTTCCTTCTTCCCGCTCCGCTCCCCTCCATTCCCTTGGCCTGATCTCGCCTTCTCCTCTTCCTCCTGCCCTTCCCTCTCCCCTCCTCTCCTGCCTCTCCTTCCCTCTCCCTCCTCTCCTTTCCTCTCCCTCCTCTCCCCTCCTCTCCCTCCTCTCCTCTCCTTTCCTCTCCCTCCTCTCCTCTTCGCTCCTCTTCTTTCCTCACCCCTCTTCTCTGCTCTCCTCTTCCTTTCCTTTCTCTCTCTCCTCCCTCCCTCCCTCCCTCTCCCCCACTCCCTTCTTTCCTTCTGTCTCTCCATACACGCGCGCGGGTACACACACACACATAGACACACACACACACACGCACACGCACACGCACACACGAACGCACACACTTGTATTTGGTGCTGTCGTAAAACCCACGTGTCCAGCCAGGGGACTGCCAGAGCAGAGCCGAAGCGCCGAAGCGACCGAGCGCAGCTGCCCGAGGCGGCTCGGTCCCGAGTCCTCCAGCGCTCCCGCGCTCTCAGCGGAGCTGCTCTTGCGCCCTCCGCGGGCCTCGGCGGGCCTCGGCGTCTTTTGCTGGCATCCCGGGAGGGTTCCAGGCGGCGGGGTCTCTAAGACCCTCCACCTCCTCCGCCTTGGGGTCATGTAGCTCGCCCGGGGCTCCCACTCTCCGCTCGTGCATCGACACGGCCTCCGGAACGCAGGCACGCTAGCACTGGCCGCTGCTCTCGGTTCCCAGGTACGGCGGGGCTGGATTAGGGTGACGAGTCGTGGGCCCCTCGCACCGAAAGGTTGGAGGTCTGGGGCAGGGGGCGGGGGGCGAGACTGTCCCGCCTCCCGGCGCCTGGGGCCAGCGCGGCTCCAGCGCTGCGCCACTTCGCCTGGGGTTGGCTCCAAGGCGCTGGCTGAGGGCGGGGGCGACGTCCTGCCTTGGAGTTGTGCCGGAAAAGCGCCAGGTCTTGGGGGGTCCCAGTTTATCAGGGTAGGAGCCGGGTTCGCAGGCTGCGAGGCAGCGCCCGGTGCCCGCAGCCACCTCTGCGCCGCACCGCGGCTTGCGAGTAAACTTTGCGCCCGGGCGGAGTTGGGAAGCTGGGGCCGCGGCCGCGGGCGGTGCTGCCGGAGCCGTGTGGGACTCTCGTGCTCCACCCAGGTCCCCGCGGTCCTCCCGCACACCCCTCTAGTCCAGGCCAGGGTCTCTCTCGCTCACGCCGCGCTCCTCCCTGCTCTCCTCTGCTCCCCCTCCCCAGCTCGAGGCGTCGGACATGCTGAAGCCGGGGGACCCCGGTGGCTCGGCCTTCCTCAAAGTGGACCCAGCCTACCTGCAGCACTGGCAGCAACTCTTCCCGCACGGAGGCGGCGGCGGCCCGCTCAAAGGCAGCGGGACCGCGCTTCCCCTCGGCGCGCCCCAACCCCTGCAGCCGCCGCCGCCGCCGCCGCCTCCGCCTCCGCCGCCTCCCGAGCGCGCCGAGCCTCCTCCGGACGGCCTGCGGCCGCGGCCCGCCTCGCTCTCGTCCGTCTCGTCCACCCCGGCTCCCTCCTCCACCTCCGCCTCTTCTGCCTCCTCCTGTGCAGCCGCCGCCGCCGCCGCCGCTGCCGCCGCCGCGCTGGCGGGTCTCTCGGCCTTGCCGGTGGCGCAGATGCCGGTGTTCGCGCCCCTAGCTGCTGCTGCGGTGGCCGCGGAGCCGCTGCCCCCCAAGGACCTGTGCCTGGGCGCCTCCACGGGCCCTGGGCCCGCTAAGTGCGGTGGCGGCGGCGGTGGCGGCGGCGCGGGGGACAGCCGGGGCGTCCCGCGTTTCCGCTGCAGCGCCGAGGAGCTGGACTATTACCTGTACGGCCAGCAGCGCATGGAAATCATCCCGCTCAACCAGCACACCAGCGACCCCAACAACCGTACGTAGCCGCAGCCCAAGCTCGCCCGCTCTGCCCCGGCGAGGGCGACAGCAGGCAAGGGTGGAGGAGGCGGGTGGGGTCCCAGGAGAATGACACGGGTGAAGGGTGTGTGTGTGTGTGGGGGGGGGATCTTGGTCCAAGGCGCTGTCCCCCGCCACCCAGATCACTGTAGCAAAACTTTTCTGGCATCTGAGAAGGAACGGGTGCCCGGGTGTCACCTCGGGCTTCTGCCCCTCCGCTCTCTTCGGACCCTGCTTCACAGCCACAAGACTTTACCACCCCTGTGGCCCTCCGCCCTCCTGCCGCCCAGTGTTCCGGGACAGGCGGGTACTGGCCGCTGGCGGCCGGGATTGCAAGGGTGGACCCAGCCTGCCCTGATCGGGACGAGGGAGGGACTCTCCCGGTTTCCGAGGAAGCATGGACACCAGGGTTTGCTTCTCGGTCTTTATTCCAATCTTCGGAGTTAACGGTGGCAGTTCATTTTTGGGCCCCGTGAATGTCGAAGAGTTTTCTTTTCTTTTTCTTTTACTTTTCTGTTTTTTGTAGCAGTGGGTCAGTTTTTTTTCCTGCAGGTAGGTATTAAAAGTAAGCTACTATTTATTTAGAAGCTAAAGAAGGGGGGGGGCTCACTAAATGAGAAGAAAATTTCCGATGTCAGGACAGTGTCGTTCTTTGCGGATCCCGCCTTCTCCAGCAATCCTTGATCCTGCAAATGTTTGCAATCCATCTTGCTTTATTTGTTTAAACAGAAAAAAAAATTTAAGTTAATATTGATGGCAATTTCATTAAAAAAAAATTACCTCTTTTTTCAAGTAAGCGGTGGAGTGACTGGCTACATATCAGAACTTCCCAAGCTTTCTGTAGTCACAATTCCAAACGCTTGTCCTGAGCACAGTTGTATTCTGGTGTTTTGAAACAAAATCCTCGATGAAGGATCAAGAATGTGTTTTGATGTGCATCTGCACTCCTTGGTAATTTCAAAAGTTATGATAGATTAACTTCACCTAGGGTTTTGACATATGTGTTAACTTTCCGAAAACTTCCGACCGAACCGTAAAGCAACTGAGTGAGAGTCACATTGAGAGCAGCATATATCCATCGGTTTTCTTCAATCCATTCTTCATTTGGCTTCTGTATAAGAAAAGTAGATATTGACTATTTGCTTCTATTCTATTTTAATAAGTTGCCCCCTGCAGAATGCCTATCACACTATAAACTTCTTGACTTCTTACCAAAACAAAATAATATAATTAGAATAGTAATTTAAAGTTTCCTAGGCTGTTGTTTTTGATAAACAACAAACAAACAAACAAAACAATGGGTATTATTAGCCTCATAACTGGGGCTTATCACTCTTCTTGAAATAGTTATTGCGATGGAGACAGCAATTGCTAACCAAAGAAGCAATACTGTTTACCATTTCCTTTCTAGCGTCTCATGGTAAAATAGTGTTTTAAGACAGGAGATGCAATTCCATTTTTTTTTTTTTTTGGTGCTGCATTTAAAAAGACTCGTGTATTTTTGGGTTTCAGAACATTTTATAAAATTGCTTTGTCCTAATCGTGTTCAAAGATGTGTGTTTCCTCGTGAATTTCTTCCAGATGTTGTCTTACAACCAGTACTTTTTAAGTGTGAAATAGAAAACTTGGCAGTAGTTCTTACTGCTAAGCGAAATATAATCATTGTAGATTGGGAAGACCTTATCAAGCTTGCAGTTACTTCTCTATATGAAATCTGGGTTGGAAAAGATACTAACCCTGGCTTTGTGTTGTGCTATGTATGATTTTTACAACGCAGCAGTGAGATCTAACATGTTTTCACTAGAGAAAACACCCACCAATCAGAGAAAGGATCAGGACTGATTACTAATTGACATATGTGTATAAACCAGTTTGTTATCTAGATAGCTTCCCCCACCTTGTGTAAGAGAGAATGATTTGTGGTTTTATTTATTCCCATTTTGTTCATCGTCTGGTATCCTCTTTTGAGTCAAATGGAATTGATTCAGTGTTCAAAGTGTAGGAGACAAGACAGAAGCAAGTTAGACTGGTACACTTCACTTTGCTTGCTAATTAAAGGGACGGTTGGGAGAAAAACAGAAAGGGAACCGTAGCTCTGGGTAACGAGAAAACGGCCCCTGGTCGGGGGCAAGTAAACTTGGGACTCTTAAAGCCACACGCTGTGTGGTGTGTTTTAAAGATGAGCAGTGAATGGGTTTAATCTAACTAGGCGTTTCCAACAAACCCGAAATGCAAAGACTTAAAACTTGCCAGGGGCTTGGGGTGTTGGTATTTTGGTCCCTGAAAGGCTGAAAACAAAAGCTTCCTCTCATTTGTGTTCCGTGCAGGGAGGGGTGAGAAGAAGAGGCGGGGTGGGGGTGGGGGAGTGAAGGAAGTCATTTTAATTCCTCAGGTGTAGATTTCCTTAGCTTTCTTTCTTTTTTCTTCTGCCATTTCTCTCTAAAAATTTCGTGATCATTTAGCATAGCATCATTTTGTGACTTTGTGTTAAAAGAGTGTCAAGTCAGTTCTCGTTTTTTTCTTACTAGGCCAAAAAAAAAAAAATCTCTTCATTTCTTACCTTCCTTTTGCCTGTGATTAGTAACGCACACCACCACTGTTCAGCCACACCTTGAGACCCTGTTGGCATGTATGGCAGATGCCACAGCGAATAAACTTGTAGCTCTTTCCTGTCAGATTTTCAAACACACGGAACACAAATTAGCCCAAGTGAGCTCCTTCAGTAGGTTCCTATCATTGAACTGCCCGCAAGTGATTGAGGTACACTTTCCACCAAAGCTCTCAAGGCTCAGCCGCTGCCACTCCCTCCCTTAAAAGTCAAGGGCTGTGTCTTGCAATACACACACAGCCCTTTCTTGTTGCTGGGCTGCCTGATCCCTGGGGCTGCATCCCTGTGGCCTCTTCTCAAATTCTGGGTAGCTGATGTGTTTCCTGAGACCCCCGTCAGTACTCCTGGAGGATAGTGAGAGGTCGTTACTGGGCATGCCCGGAGTATGTGCACAGAGTCCTAGTCATCTCAGCAGAGTTAACTTTTCATAATCTTTTTTTTTGTGAAGACAGTTGGCTTCCTACTGAGAAGGAGGCTGGAAATGAACCTGTTCTGATGTCTAGGCATAGACTTGGGTCACCCTACACCTTCTCAGTGTTGGGGTGCTGCTCTCTGACCCTTCGAATTTAGAAAAGCACTGCCCGTGCAGGGAACCGTTTTGGGGGGACCATGGCCGTGGAAGCAGGGTTGCAGGCTTCATTGGTGGCAGTGCCACAATGAAGGGACTGAGAATTGGGAAGGATTGGTGTGTGGGGGGCTGCAGGAGGCTGTACGGTGTGTGTGTGTGTGTGTGTGTGTGTGTGTGTGTGTGTGTGTGTGTGTGTGTGTGTGTGTAGTGTGTGTGAAACTGGGGAGTGTCGTGGGTTCTGACTTTATCCTAATCTCTCCTCATTTCTTTGTTGGGGGGTACTTCTTGAGAACCTGCCAGCGGGATCTTAGTGCCAAGGAGACACACCCTCTGCTCCACTCCCGTCCAGCGAATCTGGTTGTTAACGACCAGCAAGCAATTTATTATAGATTTCAGACCTGGTCCCCAGGGGGGGAGGACTTCAGTGTTGGTGTGCCGGCTTTTTATATTGTTCTATTTTTCTTTTTCTCACGTGTTATGTGCAGGCCCAGCCCCACCTCGTAACACACATGATTTAGCTATTTTACATCATTCTTTATCCAGAGCCCTGAAACTGAACATAGAGCCATATATTAGATTGAGGTTAGAAGAGGTGGCGACTGTTTATTTAAGGTGATAAAATGGTCCATCAGCAGTAATCTCCATCGATATGTGCCACCAGGAGATGAAGGATGAGGGGACAAGCCACAATTAATTGCCCTATAGTTTTGTAGGAGAGAGTGGAGCCAGCCCAGACCCTCTTCGATCTCCTCTCGCAGCTCCTATTCATCATCTCCGCCTTGTATATGGCGGCCTCGCAGGGGCAGAGGGCGGCCAGGTTTATCTCTGTGCAATATTCTCTCACCCTCACACCCTGGCGCTCTCATTTAATTTATTAATACAGTCACCAGGAGACAAATAAAATCCACGTTTTCTCCCTCCCTCCCTCTTTCCCTCCCTCTTTGTCTCTTTCATTGGTCCCTGGGCCAAGGCGGCAGTCTAGGCTGAGAAAGCCCCGGGTTTCTGCGTGTTGCCGGCGGCCAGAATCCCCAGAGCATCCCTGTGAGCTGGGCTGCCACAATGGACTTTTCTTCCTGGTGGCTGCTTGGTTTCTGGTCCGCCTAGACTTGCTTTGGGGTGGGTGAGGATGACTGAGGCTAGGCGATTCTCTATTTTAAGGAGTCCATTGCAATGGGTGTCCATTACGGCTGGGTCTTCCGAATATATTGGCAGTCGCCACCCCTGGGAGCCCTTCGTAGCTAGAAGCTGGGTAAGGCTTTTAAACCGAATCCTTTGGAGGCAAAGACACCCAGTCTCGGCACACCGGAAAGCAGGGCGTGATGGAGCCCTGGGGAGCAACTCAGAGTGGCCCGCATGCCGGGCTGCCCTAGGACCCTCAGTTCACTTTACTCTCCCCTGGGAGCTTTGGACTCTGGGTTGCCAGAAGGTGGCACTCCCGGGACCGATCAATGCATCCCGGCCCCTCAGGGCTTGGCCTACTGGACTGAGGACTGCGACCCTGTCTGCTGCCGCCAAGAAGGATTTACAGCCTGAGCGAGACCTGCTCAGCAGGCTTCCAAGTTACTCTGTGGTTTGCTCAACAGAAGGCTGTGAGTGCAGGAGGGACTTTGCACAGTGAAAGCCTAGTGTGGAGGTACTCCTGGGCCAAGCTTTGTGGGTAGAGCCCTACCGGCACCCATACTTGTTTCTCAGATCTTCAGCAGACAGCAAAAAAAAAAAAAAAAAAAAAAAAAAAAAACAACAACAACCCTGAAGTGCTTTATATTTCACCGTTCCTAGAATTAGAAGTGAAATGTTAGAAAATAGATCCATTGCCTGTTTTGCTAGCAGGTTCATTTAAAGTGGTAAAAATAGTGCATGCACTTGAAAACAACAACAAAAACTGAGAGCATTCTCACCATAAGAAAGATGTGAAAAACAAGAGTGAAGGATCTCTCTCCACTCAAAAGGCCTGCTTTGGCCTTCTGAGGTCAGTAGGTGGGCAAGCCTGTAACCCACAGCCTCCCTCTTCCCTTGCTCATGGACCCTAGCCTAGGCAAATGGGCTCTAAGGGAGACCTAGATTGCTATAATTCTCTACTCTTGTGAATAATAATTGTAAACTTGTACAAAAATCCCTGGTTTTTAAAGGCCTGGAATGCGGTGTGGGGAGAGGTTTGAAGATCTAGCTGGCTTTTCCTTCAAACCTTTTTATGTGTGTGTTTGTGGCTCACTGGCTAGAAAATACTATGCGTGCCAACTTGTGACTATTTGTCAATCCTGAGAAAAAAGTTACTTGTTCAAAACTTCCCCAGGCTCCTCTGGGACTCTGAGACAGGTTAGATATAAATATTTTCAGTCCAAGAGAGATTTTGTGTGGTAAAAATGTTGGAGACTGTACATAACTTTATTTTGATGGCAATTGGTCAACTTTTCTGGGAGGAATATTTTTACATTTTTATTAAGACTCATATTAAGTGAACTAATTATCATGGACTTGACTTGGCTGCTTTTCAGTGAATTTAGGATATAGTCTTCTAGAATTGGGGGGGGGGGTGTCCCAGTTTTCCAATACTCTACAAAAAAATGCTACTTTTAAAGTATGCTGTAGAGAAAAATGAAACCTAACAAGTTGAAGTGGGATTGAGACATGAGTTATCTGCCATTCATTCCAAATACTATTGAAGTGTGCTTCTTGTCTGTGGGGTAGTGGCTGGAGTTAATTGCTTCTAATCTGTTTATTCACATAGATGACATGATGCTCCAGGTAGACAAGGGGGAAGTTGATAGAATTTTTGGCATAGGCTATTAAGCTGTGAGTAGTGAATTTTTTTTTTTTTTTTTTTTTTTTTTTTTTTTTTTTTTTTTTTTTTGGCTTCTCACTCTTAATTGAATGAACCAGAAAGGAATTATCAGTTAAGCATTTCCTGGGGGTGATTTATATTTATTTTCATGGGCACATTGCCTTTTTTATTGTCATTTTTTTAAAAGCTATTTTTTTTTGCTTAGGTGGTGAAAAGTCATTTTAACACGTCTGCCAAGTCAGACACATTAAAAATTATGGACAGTGGCTATGTATTTCCCTATTGTTATTATACTTTAGCTTCTTCAAGCTCAAGAGTGTGTGGAGAGAGAGAGAGAGAGAGAGAGAGAGAGAGAGAGAGAGAGAGAGAGAGAGAGACCTATCCCTGTAACTCTATAACTCAATCATGCCAGAGTTCTTTTCGTGGCCCCCAAATGGTTACATCAGTAAACTCTTTCAATTCTATTGATTGAGTCATGAGTTGGTATATAAAATTCTCCTGGCTTTCATTAGTCTTTCAGAATCTCTGCCTTTGAAGGCTTCAGGGTCAGGCTGACTGAGATGTGAATCTTTTTACTGTCTCTTTCTAGTTTCTTGGCCCTTCCTTGGTCCTATTTCTGTGCCCCTGAAATGTCTTGCTTTGTCTACAAAATGGGAATCGTGGTACTTAGATACTAGAGTGGCAGCTTGCTGCAAGGCAAAGGCAGGACACACAGAAGACATTCAGGGATGACATTTTTTTGTCATTTTTGTTTCTACAATATCTTGATTTTGTTGTTTGTTGTTCACAAGTGAAAGTTGGAGAGTCTGAGTGAAATACACGTGTTTCTGAATGGCTGACTTGTGAGTGAGTGGCAGTGTGCTCTCATCTGGGCCGTTGGGTCAAAAGTGGAGTCTTGAAGAGTCCTCACATTAGCCTGTGCTGCTGGCAGGGAGTGAGTGTCTTTGTGTTAAGGAAGGCATACCTGCAGAAACAAGATGTTGCTTCTTATAGAAGGCTTGAGGACAGCTGCTGAGAAGTTGCAGCCAGCAGGTCTCCTCACTCCTTGAGGAATCTTAGCTGGAGCAGAGTGGCCGCTTATTGAGGAGAGGACACAGCTGACTGGAACCACCTCCGGTGGGATAGGATGCTCACATATCCAACCACTGTTATCAAGCAGTTGGCATGCCAAGTGTTCTGGCTCCATTCTGGGTTGTGATTGAATGTTCCTTGTGGAAAATTCTTCACTGATTTGCTTTGTCACAAGTATCTGGGGGTGGTTGTGCAGTTTCAGCACAGATCTGGCACATTTGGAGTGATCTACAAGGGCTAGCTGCCATGAAGGCAAGGGGCAGATGCCAACAAGCCCCGAGGGCAATTTAGGTACCCTGATGCCTGGCTCTTACCATCTCCACCAGTACAGGAGTACCAAGTGCTTCGGGCAGTGCCACAGGGCTCAGCTGCAAGAGGACTCTGAGGGTCCCCCAGGGAGGCTGGACTCAGGAGGCAGAATTGCCCAGGCGGGGGTCCTCTGAGCAAGCTAGCCGCACCAGGGAGCAGACACAGCGGCTCCGCCAGGCCCATTAATAACCCTTAGGCTCTGCGATTCCGACAGCAGGATTGCTGAAAGCCTAGCTTCTTGTGTCTGCCTGGCCCTTTCCGCCCAGTTGGAATCAAACGACACTGGGTGCTCTGGAGAGGCACGCCTGGAGGGTAGGAATCCCCTTGCGAGCTGTCTGCCCTGGGCCAAGTTAGGAGCAGCTTCGGCAACAGCTTCACTTAATGAGACAATCACATTTAACTAGGGCCCAGTCTTCCAGCCTGCTCATTGAGTCATTATCCCGATCATTAAAGACCCTTTACCCTGATTCTTAAGCTTCCTATTTGGTTTGGCCTCTGGGGATAGCTTGCGCGTACAATCGCTACTGATACCCACACTCATGCCCCAGTTCCTACTTATCCTTGATGGCTGGAGTCCCTGGAGTGGGCGCTGGACAGAGACTGGGACCGTAACGGGGATTGGTGCTTGTGCTCAGGCGGTAGACTAGGAAGCTGCGGAGTCCAACGTTTGTACCTGTCACTCCCGCTTTGATAGCCCAAGAGCTGAACCAAACACTCAGGCGACTATCTGAGATAACCGGTTGGACAAGAGACAGACTTCTTGAGGATGCAAGGATAACCACACCCTGAAACGCTGGGGTAGGGAGAAGGCGCACGAGCCTGAGCCGGTGAGGGTTAGAGAGAGAAGCTGAAATGCAGGCAACCTGGGCCGGAAGCAAAAGGCGCGAGCGTTAGGAACCTGGAAAGCATACCCATCCAAACCCAACCCTGAAGCCTTGCGTTGAACCCAGCCGACAAAGTTGAGTGTTGCAAATTCCCAGGGTGTGGTGCGAGTTCGCTTCCGACCTCCTATGGTCTTAGAAGCCCTTCTGGTGTCCCCCTCCTCAACAGGTGGTTTACCTGCTGCAGTTTAGGGAGTTTACCCGAGGGTCGTCCTCCCACCCCTAGACAAAAGATCAGGTTAACACGCTCCTTTCCCTCCTTCTCCGGTGTCTCCCACAGGTTGCGACATGTGCGCGGACAACCGCAACGGGGAGTGTCCCATGCACGGGCCACTGCACTCGCTGCGCCGGCTTGTGGGCACCAGCAGCGCTGCGGCCGCGGCACCCCCGCCGGAGCTGCCCGAGTGGTTGCGGGACCTGCCGCGGGAGGTGTGCCTGTGCACGAGCACCGTGCCCGGCCTGGCGTACGGCATCTGTGCGGCGCAAAGGATCCAGCAGGGCACTTGGATTGGGCCCTTCCAGGGCGTGCTCCTGCCACCGGAGAAAGTGCAGACCGGCGCGGTGAGGAACACGCAGCACCTCTGGGAGGTAAGCTGACCTAAGCTGAACGCCTTGCCACGCAGCCTTGGCGGAA
Organism: Peromyscus maniculatus bairdii; assembly: GCF_049852395.1. NCBI lineage: Eukaryota > Metazoa > Chordata > Mammalia > Rodentia > Cricetidae > Peromyscus > Peromyscus maniculatus. The sequence continues at coordinate 44,445,551 of NC_134870.1, forward strand.
GCCCGCGGATGTATCGGGGGACTAAGTTCCCCTGTCCTGTGGAGGGCTGGCTTCTGAAGTTCTTGCAGTGGGGACGTTGGTAGAGCGTGGCTTGCCACAGGGCCTGGGGGCTGCAGAAGTCAGAGCCACCTTAACTCGCCTGAGAAGGATTAGCACCCCTCCCCCATCCCCATCTTGAAGATAAGAGGAAAACAGCCTAGGTGCAGGAAGAGTTACAATTGTAGCCAGGGGACCTTAATGCTAGGTTCCCCGCTCTTCTCACAGGTCTCTGTGCCTGGAGCAACAGAAGCCGAGGGGGGCAGTCAGGGTGATTTTCTCAGATGAAAACAAGTTTGTGGTGATAAGGTAAAGTGCTTGCCTGCCTCCTAAGACACCCCTGGGCTTGGTCCTCTGTGTCACTGTACTGGAAAGATGGTGAACACCTGTAATCCCAGCACTGGGGAGGTGCAGGTAAGAAAGTCAGAAGTTCAAGGTCACCCTAGCCTACACAGCAAGTTTGGGGCCAGTTCTAGGTCATCTAAAACTTTTTTTTTTTTTTTTTTTTTTTGGTAAATGTTGAATATGAGAGACCAAAAATACGTTCTAGAGCTTTGAAAGTACTCAAACCCCTTCATGAATTATATTATAAATCAAAACTTAAAAAAGTTTCTCTTCTGGAAAAGTAAAATTATACAACTTTCAACAAAGGAGATCATTAAAACATGAGAAAAGCACGTTTTGGTATAAGTTGATCCCAGCTATTATTTAGAAATACCATATCTGAAGAATTCTTATCAGAGCTTCCTGCTCGATTATTGAGGTCCACTCCTGAAAGAGGATTATAATTAGATCATCCTTTGACTGGTCTTAGCTTTCTCACCCCATGGAAAACTAGTTATGAAATACTAGATACTAGAGGCCATAACCGTAAAGGCTGTAAATCTGCAGCCAGGTGAACTGATGGAGGAGGAGCCACCAGAAAGGTAAGATTCTTAATTGTCAGGGCCTTATTGTTCATGTGGACTCTAGAGCTCCAGTATAGAGCTATTTCAGCAACGGCGTGCTTCCTGGTTACATATGGCTCAATGGCTTGCCAATGTGATCATTTTTTGTGGGGAGCTGTTCCAATTCACTACATAAAACTTACAACATTTAATAATCCACTTACATATTTACTGAGCTCCCTTTGGCCAGCTTCATATTGGGCCCTGGAGATAGGGCTGTGGCAAACAGAGTTACTGTCCAGAACCCTCACGTGACTACTGGGGTCAGGGGGCTGAGGCCTGTGTTTGCAAAGTCTCCCTTGATGGAGAATGACCACAGGAGCTTGCAGCCCAGCAGCCCAAGGTGAGGACAGGGCCGTCCATGAGCCGCCTGCGCTATAGTTATCCAGGGAGCTTCCAGTTCCCTTATCACTCACTCCTAAACAGTTGCTGGAAAGCAGTTGAACATGTCTGTCTCTCCGGATGGAATCCCTGAGCAAGGGGGGAAGGGTGGGCATATTTATGTCACCGAATGAGACTTTCCTTAAAAAGCAAAACAAAACAAAAGACACAAAAACAACAGTAAAAATTCAGAAATTCAACGTCTAAAAGAGGCAGGCGGAAGTGGCTTGGCAGGAAACCTTATGGAAGCAAAAGTTAGAGCCAGTGCTTAGCCGCTCTGACGGGCAGAGGGAATGAAAGCATCTGGTTCTTCCTAGTTGGTTTTTGTTGTTGTTCTTTTTGTTTCTCGATAATTCAGTTGTAACCTCCAGTGTGGTTTCAAGTTTAGAAAGTCCGTCCAGGAATCCACGCACTCTTCATGCTTCAGTGGCGTTATTAAGGCCTCTAATATCCCATTGTTAAAGGTCCACCGAAGCTTCCCAGGGAAACCCACAAAGTAGTTGTGTGTGTACAGATTTATTCTATCTGAAAATGTGAAAGCGATCTGATCCCGCCCTCTGAGGCTTGTCTATTTTTAGACTTTAGAGGACAAAGCCATAAATATGGAAAAAAGAATCCCATAGTTCATTTTTTTTTTTTCCTAGAAGGCTTTGAATGATTGCGATGTTGGCAAGAAGCCACTACACATACAGGCTTCAACAATACATAATAACATGAAAAACTACGGAACTTTTTTGTTACACTTTTGATTATTACATGATGAAGGAAAAACTCTGTCGTAATTATGACTGATTTTTTTTTGACACTTCCATAGATTTAAAGTGAGTTTCACCTTTTGTTTGGGGTATGTGAGTTGGATATATTAGGAAGATATATTAGTGCTTGGCATTAACCGACCTACTAGGTTTGTGCTTGAATGATCTATAGGCTCCTACTCCTAGTTCAGAACATAATTAATCTATTTTTTATCATCCCTCTCTAACAATAATTAGAATGACATACATTTGGGGGACTGGAGGGATATTGAAATTTCAACCATGTAAAACGTCTCCTGAGAGATGGTAAAAAATGTTTCTGACTGGGGTAATTTAGTGGCAGTGACTATTTGTGGTGACAGAACACTTTTTAAAATAGGGTATAGACTTTTATTAGTACGATTACTTTTAAGATATGAAGTATGAGTGGCTGGGAATGTAGGTCGGTTATCAGAGTGCTTATCCAGCATGTATCATAGCCTTGGTTTGATCCCCAGCACTGCGTAAAACTAGGCATTTTGTGGGAGATGGAGAAGGTTCAGGCATTCAAGGTCAGCCTCAGCTACATAGGAGTTTTGAGGACAGCCTAGGCTATTTGAGACCCTGTCTTAACAAAACAAAATAGTAAAAAAATGAATAAATTATGATTTAAAAATTTAAGCATCATGATTTATGAGACACAATTATTTGAATCAAATCACTTTCAATAATAGGAAATATTAAATTGCCCTTTAAATTTTAGACTCTAAATTTGCAATCTATCCCGAAAAAGTTTAATCATTGTTTATATCAGATAGAGTTCGTGATTGGGCTGCACTATAGATCTTCACAGGAAAGGCTTTGCAATAACATTTTAATGACTCACAAAATAGTTATTCCCTTAAATATTATTTTAGACATCTTCTTGGATATCTGGGTGACCTAAGTCAGATTTTGACATGAATCATGGTTCTTTCGTTTTAAAAGTCAGCTGTAATCATTATTCTTCTCAGTATTTTTTTGAGTCATTTGTTGAAGGAATGTTTTGGTATTCAGAGTTCAATTCTTAGGTCCTGCTAGCTCTTACCAGGCTTGCTTGTCTTCGTTTCAGTACAATAAATGGGTTGCTGATTTCCCTGTTACTGTTTCCAAGTGAATGGTGGGTTTTTGTTTCAGTTTACAGTTCATCGTATGGTTGGTTCTGCTTCCATACTTTATGGTGCACATGGAGGTTTATGATGCAAACAAATAGATTCACACTTAGTTGCTCCTTTTGATGATTCATAAAAAGCTTCATTCATAGAAGAACTTTCAGATGTATGATGTGCATTACCATGGAGAATTTGTAAGCATGCTGTCACTTTCTAGGTTAACCATTTTCATTATGTATATTTCCAATGATTCAAAATGCAGCAACTTAAAGACATTAAGCACCATTGCACACTTCAGCATGATTTGAGTCTTTAGGTATTTATGAGGAGAGATTTTCTTTTCTTCAGTTCTCCCCCACCCCCACTTCCCTCCGCTAATGATCTAAGGTTATTAACTTTTTTTTCCAGTTTAAAGAGATTAGCAATAAAAAAAAATAAAAACCCCAAATTACTCTTTTTTTTTCCAGTTGGCCAGTTTCTTTTAGGATTATAATTTTAATATGTTTTGAAAAATAACAACTTTAGATCCTTTAAAACAAAAACATTACAGCGAACACTAAGCAGCCCTTCAGTTACATACATTGATTCTCACAAGACCTGGACACAGGCTTTAGTTCTATTTAGATGTTCTGGGCAGAAATCTTTCTGACCATTCAGTGAAAACAGACTCTTTCTCAGCAGTGAGGGCTCAGAGATGGAAGTGAGATAACTTTATCCTAATGTGTTTTCTGATGAAGAAGTGAAAAGGCACATTTGATTCCAACATTTATGAAAACATTATCTTGGTTATTAATGTGTTCTCTTTTCCCTTGAGAGAAATTAATCTAGTTGTATATGGTTTCCTCTTTCTGCCTAACATCAGAATTTAATATGACTAGACCTGAGGAATGCACACAGTGTATACTTAAGATTCTGCTGGAATAAAATACAGAAGTTTAAAATAAAGTTACAATCTAAGATAAGCTAGAATTATACCTTTCAACTCAAGGTCTGTTTTGACAAGAAATCTTAGCAACAATGACAAAATAAATTGTACCCATTTTCAACTTAATTCCCCCCCCACCCTACCCCCCGCTAATTGAGATAATGTAGTGGTTCATTAGGATTACAGTCAAGGTGCTAGAGGGGAATTTAATTTTAAACAACCCGCCTCCCCCTTTGCTTGAGTAAGTCTGACGCTTTCATTTTCACTTCATGCTAGTGAAGGATTAGCTGTTTTTTCAGAAAACTCAAAAAAGATAGCGTAACCTGGGCTTTTTTGTGGTTTGATTTTGTGCCATAATATTTTAGACACAATAAGAGTTCTGCTTAAAGTAAACGGTCTAATTTTTAATCATTACCATTTAGCTTAAGTCAAAAAATATTAGTGAAAACCAATATTAAACATATATTTCATGCTGCTAAATGTTTATATTTCAAAACCATCATAGGTAATTGGTACCAGAAGGAAATGGATTGTTTTTATTTTTTTAACGTGCTGTGTATGTTTTTTATAAATGACTCTATCAGATATATACATATACACACATACATACATATATATTTAGGTGTGAAAAATAATTTTGAATCAATACTTTTATATTAAGTTAAAAATCACTTAAAATTGTTCAGTGATACTATTGTACCTGTAAATGCCATATTTTGTGTTACACACTGTCTCATATTGGCCCGATTCACAAGACACCATGGGAAGACAGGTTCTATAAATTTTGTGGCTGTCACGTTACAATGAAGTGAAAATCGTATTTTCAGCAATTTATCATTTAGTATACCACTCCACCTATCAATTTAGTTGTAAGTAAGTCAAGTTCACAAAATTCAACTAATTTCTTCCTTAAAAATAAACTACTGCTATGTCCTTGTTGTGTTTCCAATCATGCATCCTAACAGCTGGCATACCTCCCTGGTTTTGCCTCATTTGATTTGAAGATGTCTTTTATAGTGGTGCCCATTTGATAGAGTGAGAGAGTTTTGTAGTTTTACGTAAACTGTAAAACCATCTGCTGCCTCTTGGAATGGTTTCCAGCATTGTGTTAAGAAATCAAAGATGTAATACTTCATGTTGGCCCTGACAGAGTCTCTTTAAAGTCACAGCCCTTTAGGTTGAGGCCTCAGATTCTCCTTGATTTTCCAAATCCCTAAAAGACTGAGCTTAAAAAACAAAACTTTAAAAACCTATTTGGAAATCCTCGCATTGGCGAGGTTTCATCTAAACATGCATTTGACATGGTGTATGTGTTAGGAGTAAGTACCTTATAAAGCTGATGTATTCTGTGCATGCAGGACTATTTTTTTCATTTTATTTACTATTTGGAAATTGGCTTTTTTACTGACAGCATTTTGTCCATGGGAAGAAAAAATTCACAGGTATTTCTTGCCCCTAAACGGCATTATCTTCTTCTGTCACATATTATTTTTTATTTCTTTGCCTTAGTAGCAGAATGTAGAAAGTAAAATGGGAATCTTAGAGGTTGCTCTGAAGATGGAATCTGTCTTCCCCATCACACAGCATGCCAGCAGGTGATCTGATGGAAACATTCTCCTCAGAAACTGACAGGGATGCCAGCTCATTCCCCTGTGCAAATTACAGCAATTTTAATTGTTTGTGGAGAAGCAATGTTTCACCTTAGAGTCACAGACAGTGGTGGTGTGGTTTTGTGGGTTAGACACTTTCGATCCAGTGGGAAATCCTGCACCTTATTTAGCTGGGGAATTATTCTCGCAGTAGGGAGGTCCTCTTTTCTCCAGCAATGCCTGTGAGACGTTGGTGCCGTGCAGATGTTCCGAAGGCAGTTGTATATAAAATAGGAGCCTGCCTCTCTTTTGCTTTCTTTCTGTTTCAGAACCATATATGCTCCAAGATTTCATGCATTCAGACATTCCCTGTGTATTTACACAAGAAACACAGACTCTGGTGTAAGTACTTAGCAATAAAGCCGGAGAAGCCAGGTCCCCCGTATCCTTTTCCTGGTGAGCGTTTACCACCTCGCTCAGATAAGTTACAGAATTCCATTATCCAAATTGTTACACATGTGTGACAGAGGTTGACCTTTTGTCATGTCAGTCCTCTTTGTGCAGGCCCCAGGCTCCAGCCTAATGGCTCAAACCCTGATTTACTCACTGTAATAAGGGCAGGAGGTCAAGCTTGTCGGCTGCCTGTTCGTACTCTTCTCGGAGCCAGGCTGAAGGCTGTTAACACAAAGCTTTTCAAAGTGAATTTACAAGCAGCACCACTGACAGAGGCCAATCAGTGCACCATAAATGTCAGGTTAGTGAGACTGAGCAGTAAGTAAGGCACTGACAGTACACTATTGGCCGGAATCAATTGGCCAAGGATTAACCAAGACGAGTAATCTATGTGCGGAGGTCTTAGGGGAGAAGGGTGCTGAGTGTGCAGCCTGGCTTTCCAGGTGGACGCGGGAGATCCACCTGTTAGTGGGCGAGTGAGGATTGGGGCGGCAGACATTGACGTTAGCACAACCAGGAGCATCCTCACTGGCGGGATTCACTATTTGGGAGATTAGCGTGGGGTGGAGCCTCCAGACTCTGAGACTTGGTGGTTAAAAAAAAAAACAAAACCAAACTGACCCAGCCTTAGGCAGAAAGGAGAGAGAAACTGTCGTGATATGGGCTATCAGAGGTTCCCACTGTGTTACAGTTCCATTCGTTACAAGGTCATTCATTCAGATTCCAAAACTGTAATGGATTTCATAAATGCGCCGACATGAACACGCCCTGCTCATTTGCTCCTGGTGAGGCTCCTCCGGAGCCTGGAACTTTTGTGGAAGTCACTAATGAGTGATCACGGCTTGAGGGTCTGAATATCCATGAGATGTGGTTTCCCTACCAGACGGAATGTTTTTATCATTTTGTGTCCTGACAGCCCAGACAACAATTCATTGAGCTCTGAAGACATCAGCATTAAAATGGAGGAATCCATTAAAATGCCCTATGCAAGGATTTATAAATTAGGCGATTTCCTTGATTATTGCAATCATTTACAACATTGATTGTTCCAGTGTGGTATAGACAGATTTTAGCAATGATCATTGACAGCAAGCACATTGTCTGATATCTATAGCTGCTGATCACTAAAGTAGGTCACTGTGCCCCCCGCCCTGCTCTTCCTGCTCTCAAGGTCAGGCAGACTTGCTAGGAAGCTTCAATTATCTCCGGGAGAGACCCACCTAGGCTGCAAGAGGTAGAGCAGGTTGTTTTCAAGGTTACAGAGTTGTCCATTTATTAAATTATTTTCAAGACACCATCACAGTGTGTTGTTTAGCCTAACCTGACACTCACTCCTCCTACCTCAGCCTCCTGACTTCATACCATTAGTTTTAGATTTTAATCTGTTTTAGAGAGGGGATTGAAACCACCCATATGAATCAGATCAGCCGCCTGCGTCTTTGATATGATGCCCATTTCAAAGGAAATAATATTTGCAAATTGCAGCTGTAAAGTATTTGTTTGACTAAAGATCTGAACGTCAATAATGGGTTTTATTTGTTGGTCCTCAGACTTCTAATTATCCAATAGATATATCGTAGAGTTGCTGGGTTTTAGGTCAATTAATCCTGGAAGGTATAATAAAGATGTTGTTACAAAGTGTGAAATGCTCAAAATGCAGCAGATTTTTCTATACAAGCGTGCACACGAGTTCACTGGTGCTTAATCACTAACCACAAACCACAAGTTGCTTTTATTCGTGAAGTATCAGTGATGGGCAAGCCAAATGTGTCTATGGGGCTTCATCCAATGAAAGCTAGCTGTGTGGTTTCTGCTTAGTACGAAATAACCGACTTTAGGACATTTGCTTTTAATCATCATTTTTCTCTTTTGAAACATTAACACAAACCAAGGCTTGTAAAATAATAACTTCTGAAAAAAATATCTGACACTGCTGGACTTAGAAAAAAGGGAGGGAGGGGGGCTTGATTTTTTTTTTTGTCCTGATTGTGAATGCATAACATTTTTATGTCAGAGTAGTTCTTTATTTTAAAAGGAGCAATGTTACATTTCAAAGAGCTAAGGAAATTGGTGGCACTTTCTGTTTATTTGCCTGTTAAGTCAGAAGTTCATTTTCATTTCAGTCAGCTGGAAAACTCACTGCTTTTAACTTTGGTGAAAAGGCAACATTTTCACTGCAGTGCCTTGGCTTTATCTCCTTATTTTCACTTAAATAAAATTTCCCCCATAGCGTTTCTGGTTTCTGTCTAGTATTAAAAAAGCAATGTGACCTGCCCTGTCTCGGGTGAACTGTGAATGAGGCGCTCGGTGTTTTAAATGATTCTCTCAGGGCCCCCCATACTATTATTATTTAATAAACCATAATCTACAGTGTGCAACTGTGAAATGATGTCATGGGATTTAAGCTCATTTTATTAAAATGAACAGTGTTTTTTACTCTGTGATTATTTTAGATTAAAGCTGCCTCCAATAATGAAGTGTCTTCTTTAGAAACACCCAGTGTAATCTAATTCAGTAGAAACTTCTTAAGTGCTTCTTAATTGGAATCAAATTAAATGCAATCAAGGCAGGTTTTCAGCATCTTGTAAAGCACCAGAAGCTTTTTAGCCTGCTTGGGAACAGTAATGTTTATCACAAAGGGGCAGTGCTAAGTCTTCTGTCTATCCACAATGACAACAGAGGAGTAGGCAGCCCCCAAACCCTGTAGATTTTCATTTAGGATACAGTGTTTTTGGAACCTGGGATGTAAAATATATACACATAGATAGAAAGTGACCTAAAAACAATCACACTACTAAGGGAAGCATCAGCCCATTGTGATACAATGTTTCACTCCAGTGATCTACAAAAGGGAAAGGTCTCATTATTAAGTTTTAAGATAGTGTACATAGATTTTTCTATTAAAAGTAATTAATGCACATCATAAGAATTCAAATGATATAAAACCACAAACAGCAACGATGGCTTTCATCATGGCCTCTGAGGGAGGGCTAAGTATGAGAATACACATTTATTCTATGGAACCACTGTTTTAGAAAGGGATGTTTGCAGGATGGCCTTGATACCTCAAACAACGTTTTTACAGCAGCACACGAACAGGACTGTTCCCACCGGCTTCTCGGCAAATGGTTCAGTTGGGTTCTCAGTGAGCAGGTTTTGATTGTGGGTCTAGTCTCACGCTCCCATGGCTGTACCTTGTGAGAAAATTTAGTTAACAGTCTGCAGACCCGTTGATATTACAGAAATGCTTCTGAGGTTTAAATATGTTCTATAGCTCACGTCCTTAATAAAACCAGAGGCCCTTTCAAGGCGTCTGGGGAGACTGTAGTGGTCCTTCACGGAGGGGAGAGATCTATATCCAAAGGTATCAAGATGCTTTGAAATGCCTTTTTAAAATATGAGGAGTTGAATTTATACAGCTGTGTTAGGCCTGAGAGAGACCACTTAATCTCTCCCTGTGTGCTAATTAGAATAATAGCTTAGTGCTTTACAGAGAGGAGAAAATATGACTTTCATGCAACAATGCAGAATTTCTCTCACTTTCAGTTGTATTTTAGCAGTAAATTTCGTCTCTAGTACATTCTACATACATATAAAGTCGTTTGGGCCTGGTCAGGGAAAAAGGTCAGAGGATGGTACCTTTGAATAAAAATGGCTTTATGGAGCCATCACTTCATGTATTCATATACACCAATAAAGTTTTCTAAAGAATTTTATTATTTACCTGTGAAAACAAAAAAAAATCATATACACTAGACCACAATGTGCATCTTGGATTTAATTACTTATAACAAAATCAGGTTTAAATAATACTTCAATGCAATGTTCAAGCTTGCTCACAAGGTAAGCATTATGTACTGAAGAGATATAACACACAACGTAGACAATTTTTAAATTGCTAGATGGCGTTTGCTCTTTTTATTTCATATTTTTTACTTTTAAAATTAATGCATGTTATTATGCATATTTTGATGTGTCATGTGATGTTTTGATACATGTATACATTTGTCACGTTCAAATTAGGGTAGTATATCTATGACCTCCGACATTTATCATTTACTTCCAATGAAAATGCTCAATATGCTTCTAGTTGTTTTGGAGTATATAGTCCAATGAGATCATCTAAGCTATCCAGTTGTGAAACAGAACACTGGAACATATTGTTCCCACTTGTCTGTAAGTCAGTCCATCACGGACATCTCCCTATCCCACCCACCAAAGGAAAATGAGTTCATGTTTAGAACTCTGTTTCTACTAGAGGGTAATCAGGATGCAGATACTGGGAACATACAGAACACGTGTTCTGGACATACATAGTTTCAGGAACTCAGTGTCCTCCCAGCAATGAGCCAGCTTGAATATGAAATGCGGTGGGAACGGCTTAGTGACATCCGGATCACAAGGAAACCCCAAGGTGCAAAGGCTGCTTGGCCATGGACCTCAGGTCAGGGGCAATTCATTAGGTGGCTTGGCACTGGTATTGAGTTCTGAATACATCTCAATACCCAGCACACTGTTACTTGTCAATAAATATTAAATAACAGATCATCCCAGGGGCACATTGGCCACTGCCTATAAAAATATGCATGCCGCTGTGTATCAGTAAATACGGACCCAGCAGCAGCACATTGTACAGATCCCATCAGTGCTGACCATAGACAAAAACAATAACTCCAAGTGACAATCTGTAGCTAGAAATTTTGAATAAAAATTCTAAATGCCAAAGCACATTATAGAGAGCAAAAAGTTGGACTAAAATCAATATTTTTTCTAATATATATGTATCTCATAAATAATTTTGATTATAGTACTTGCAATCTTTACTTTGATGTGGTGATATATTGTGTACTCTAATAAAATTTACCTGAAGATCAGAGAAGCAGAGCAAGTCACAGCTACCTCCTGTTATCTCACCAACTCCTCAGCCTGAAAGAGCCTCTAGTTCCTGTCTCCACATGCCTTATATATCTTTCTCTGCCCAGCCATCACTTCCTGAGATTAAAGGCACGTGTGTTTCACAAGCAAAGACATGAGATCTCAAGTGCTGGGATTAAGGTGTGCGCTACCACTTCCTGACTCTGTTTCTCTCCTAGACTGTGAATCAATTCGCATGTAGTCCAGGGTGGCTTTGAACTCACAGAGATCCAGACAGATCTCTGCCTCCCGAGTGCTAAGATTCAAGGTGTGTGCCACCGCTTCTGGCCTCTATGTTTAATCTAATGGCTTGTTCTGTCCTCTGATCTTCAGGCAGCGTTTATTAAGGTACACAATAGATCACCAGACTTTGATGGTAAACCAAGCAGACAATCAAAGTATGTCTCAGCTGGGCCAGCAAGATGGCTCAGCAGTTTAAATCCCTTGCTACCAAGCCTGACCAGGCCATCTACGTTCTACCCCTGGGACCTACATGATGGAAGGAGAGAACCACCTCCTGGAAGTTTTCCTCTGACCACCATGCATGTGCCCCCCCCCCCCAGAGTCTAATTTAAAAACATCTCAAGTGGTCCAGCCTCCACCCTGACCCAGGAGCCCAGCTGCTTGCAGCACTATCTGTGTTCTGTGGGTTGGGTGTCCACTCCGAATCTCAGATCACTGGCTAACCTTTGGCAAAATTATTAGCAAACAAATACCAAGAAGAATAATCCAGCATACACTTGCCATCCTAGAACTTGGGAGGCAGAAGCAGGAGGATTGTCACAAATTCAACACCAGCCTGGTCTGCCTAGTAAATCCTGGGCCAGTCAGAGCTATGTAGCAAGATGCTGTCTCACGGGCGTCAATATAGGGGCTGGAGAGAGAACTCAGTCCACAGAGTGCTTGCTGCACAACTTGGGGGACCTCAGTTTGATTCTCCAGCACCCACGTAAAAAGCCGGATTTGGTGGTGCACACCTCTAATTCCAGTGCTGAGGAGGTGGATAGGAGGATTTGCGGGACAGGAGCTCACTGGCTGGCCAGCCTGGCCTCATCAGAGAGCCCCAGGTCTGTCTGAAAAGAATGAGACTTGAGCTTGACCTCTGGCCTTACACACACACACACCAAATAATAATAATAATAATAATAATAATAATAATAATAATAATAATAATGTGTGGAGCCAAGTGTGGTGACACACACCTATATTTCTAACACTCCCTGAGGCCGGAAGATTTTTTGAGTTCAAGACAAACCTGAGTTAGCTAGAAAGACCCTGTCTTTAAACCAATAAAAGAAACCACGTGTACTACGTATAGACTACTACACCATGCTTTTGAGCACTAGTTAAGGCGAGAAGTCTTATGTCAGGTGCATTTAAAACCTGGAGCTTCCAGTGACTTTAAGGTACGTCAGAACTTCTCAGACTCCTATCGCTAGAGCAGGGGTTCTCAAACTTCCCAATGCTGAGACTCTTTAACACAGCTCCCCATGGTTTTTGGTGACCCCCACCCCCCAACACAGACTTATCTTTGTTACTACTTCATAACGGCAATCTTGCTACGGCTATGAATTGTAATGTCAATATCTGATTTGCAGGAGGTCTGGTCATGTGCCTCCTGTGAAAGGGTCACTTAACCCCCAGAGAGGTCACGACCCCCAGATTGGGAACCAGTGCACTAGAGTCCAGCGACTCTAAGAATCTCCAGGAGCAGGGAGCCAAGCACCATTCAGTCTGGGGCACCAAACGTATGTGCCTCAGCAGCTCGGGATTAGGGGCCAGGGATTCGCTTTCCAAACAGGTGTTCTAGAACTGGGATTAAAAATCAAAATTCCAGGCTTGACCTTCCCATGCCTTGTGACTGCCGCCTTTCTTGCTTGCTTGCTCCTTGTCTCTGGTACTCTCACTCTCTCTCACCAGCCTTTTTTTCTCTGCTTTAATTTCATGTCTGGTCTGGTCCTATCCTGGGTACATTCTACACCCCCCCCTTCTTTATCCCTCCTACACTATGGCTACTCCACTTTGGATCATCTCATTCTCCCTCACCACCTGCTCCCACCCCCGATGTAGCAGGTAGGAGGAGAGTCAGAAGGAAAATGATAGATGGTAAAGATTACAGAACAATCTCATCGAAGCCAAATGACCTCCCTTGACCTGCATCTTTTCTGTGTTTTGAATCTCTCTATGGCTAGGCAGAAGGAAGCAGTGAGAAGGGTGGGTATCGTTACACCGTGCCGACTGCAGAGTGTAATTACCTCCTAAGTAATCCAGGTGTGCTGCGGGAGGAGGTGCCCACCAGAAGGCATTCAGTGTGTCCAGCTCTCTCTGGGTCTGATCTGTGTAGCATGTCCAGGACGCTGCCGTATACCCCCCAGTTCCCAGCAGTGGCCCATCCAGTTACACTGTCCTTTCTGCGTCTCCTGCCAGATTCTTCTAGGAAGTCCTGTATCATAGAGAGAGGCCATATGCTTCTTGCAATTTGCAGCCTGGAATTTTCTATATGCCAACTTTATCTACTGGTTGACTGTTGTTTCTCCCATCTTCCTCCTTGGCTTCCCATTGCTGCCCTGCTGAGAGGTATTCTAAGTCCACGGCCTGTTCTGACACCCAGAGAGCTCACTGGTCCTCATTATTTTGTTATTCATTCATTATGAAGGCTGTCTGACTCTATCCCCGCCCCCGCCTTTTTCTTTCCCTCTCCTCCCTTTCTTTCTTTTTTCTTTTTTGTTTGTTTTTTGAGAGAAGGTTTCTCTGTGTAGTTTTGGTGCCTGTCCTGGATCTCGCTCTGTAGACCAGGCTGGCCTCAGACTCACAGAGATCTGCCTGGCTCTGCTCCCGAGTGCTGGGATTAAAGGCGTGCGCCACCACCTCCCTTTCTTTGAAGCAGGGTCTCTCTATGTATTCCTGGCTGGCCTAGAACTCCATAGATAGACCATGCTGGCCTTGAACTCAGAGATCCCTCTGACTGTACCTCCCAGTGGTGGTATTAAAGCTGTGTTCCAGGATTGGAGAGATGGCTCAGGGGTTAGGAACACTGACTGCTCTTCCAGAGGACCCAGGTTCAATTCCCAGCACTCATATAGCAGCTCACAACTGTCTGTAACTCCAAGATCTGGCTCCCTCACATAGACAGACATGCAGGCAAAGCACCAATGCAAATAAAATAAAAATAAATGAATTACTAAAAAGAATGGAAAAGAAAGCCATGTTCTACCACACCTAGCCACTTATTCCACTTATATCCTTTATGCTCAAAAGCTTGTGGGACATCACCTCTTGTCCTGACGTTGTTTCAAATTGAGTTCACAAACTGCCCCTGCCTGAGAGCTTCTGAAATGCGCATCTCTTCATCTTTATTTTACAGTCCTTTCAGCCTATGAGTTCAAATTTCTGGAGTTAATGTAATGACTTTTTTTTTTTTTTGTCAGATATTTGTAACAGCAACAACAGAGTACTTAGCACTCAGCTCACTTAGTAACTGCTTTTGATCTGAAAGCAGTCCTGTGGGTTACCGTATTTGATCTAAAGCCATATGCCAGGCACTCTGCTAAGAGTCTCACAGGTATTCGTTTGTCATGCTAAGTTCAAACCCAAGGCTTTGTGCATGTTCATTAAGTTGTCCACTATGACGCTACATCCCCAGATCTACGAGGGTTGCCTTCATTGATCCTCAGAATAACCCAATGAGTTAAGGATGCCTGAGTCCTTTTTCAGATAATGAAATTTCCAGGCAAAGGCCAAGAAGTGAGATGCTTTGCTGAGGGTTAGATGGATCAAAGGGAGGATTTTTCCTTAGCCATAGCAGAGTCCTTGATATTGTTGCTTTTTGCTGCCTGCTGTCTATTCGCTGTCTGACTTAAACTCCCAAGAAGCTGTGGGGCCACCGTTTCTGCCACAGGCTTCACCATCTCACTGACCCTGATCTCTGGGTCTGAATATGATCTCTCCCTTCTTGGTAGAAAACTGCAGTGGTTTCTTAGATGCTGTCCATTCCAAATTTCATCGAGAACCCTCCCCTCACAAGGCCCATGGCATAGTTAGTAAACGTTGTGTTCCAGAATAATAGTCTCCAAATTATGTTCTCTGAATTACGTCTTATGAAGTGGTAGGAGAATGGGCAACTTCAGTAGGCAGTACGCAGGGGAGAACTTTCTGGGGCTCCCAGAGGAAGAAGAGCCAACTTCCTGCTACCATCGGCTGGGAAGGAGGGAGAGTATGATCTGGAGGTCACACGTGGGAAATCCAGGGAGAATGGGGACTGGGAGGAAGGAGGCTCCTGGACAGGGTTAGCTGTCAGTGGGCTCCATTGCCTTTGCAAAACTTACTCTGTTCCCTCACTTAGCTCTCTCATTTGAGCTAATTCAATAGCTCCTGCTCTTTCCCGGGGTCTTGCTGATTCCCACCGAATTGATCTTACCTAGTCATTCCTTCATGGAAAAAAATGTGGTCTCTTCTCGTTCTGGTCAGTTCATTTCACGTCTTTTACTTCTTAAGAGGCTCGCCTCTCAAGAATCTCACTCAGCATTCTTTTCTCCTCCACTATGGCCTTCACGATGTTGCGGTTCTGCTTTGTGGCCCTGCTAGTGCTTGTAGCCTCAGGTCCTTTGGTGAGCTCATGCTTGGCACAGACTTTTTACTTTCTAAATTTGCCTAGATTTAAAAGTAAGGTGGCAACCAAGGAGAGCTGTGATGTAAGAAGGAATACAGTCTTGTTGCTAGGCAGGACAACCAGTATGTTTAAAGCCAGGCGAGTTTGGAGGAGCACGGTGAGAGGTAAGGTTGAGGAAGCCAGGCTCTGAGCAGTTGGATGGCAAAGACTTTGCATTTCGTTTGGAGTGAAGTCGATTTTGAGTGGGGTGCTGACATGGGCTGACCTGTTTTCAAAAGACCACTTGGATGTGGGCTGGAGCATCTTTTTATTGGAGGGCCAGCATAGTTGCTGGTGGGAGACCTCAGCATAGCTTGTAGCTGGAGGAATAAATGAGGAGTTGCAAGTGTGTATGGCTGTTATTTACATCCACAAGACTCCTTGAGCTCCACAGAGGAGAGGGTCGGGGTAGAACTTTTATAAGCTGCAGAGGTTATGTCTAGTTCTGTAAGCCTTTGCGTGAGTCTGTAGGTTGAATGTGGGCCAATGGCTATGTAGGTAAGTGGATGCCTCCCAGGACAATCATGAAGTAGCTTTGCTTGTACCCCTGGCAGACCACGCACTGAGGCAGAGTGATCTCTGAATGATGCAGCCACTTCTAAATATGGTGGCACCTGAGGACCATAAAGTCATTATATGTTCTGGATGAGACCTATACCAAACCCTTTCCTAAAGGGAGGGAGACTTAATCTCTAACCTAAATGTTCTACCAAAAATCCCCCAATGAGCCAGCCTGGCCACACATGCATGTTCCAGTAGAGATGGACAGACACCTGCGCATGCTGGTCCCAGTTCTTACAATATTTCTTTTGTTATTTGTTTTTAATATTTATGTTAGTTATTTTATGATAATAAAGGTGAATCATTTATTAAAGGGAATTTGGAACATGTAGAAATGTACTTTAAAAAGAGAAATGAGCCATAATTAATCTGCTATAATTCTTTTTTATTGAAGTTAGTATTTTCTTTATAGATATAGATGAAAACATACTATTTATGTCTTAAAATCATAAAAAAATTTTCCTCATACTGAAAGTTCTTTGTGAACATAATTTTATTCTGCATATGCTAAATGTGGTTTACTTAATGTAATTCAACAAATAGTTGCACATTTACATCAGTCTCTCCCTTGTTCCCTATTTTCTCTCCTCTTATTAAAAAAAAAAATCCCTAATCATTTGACATAGTGAGTGTACTGAATCAGGCTTGCCAAAATATCTGCAGGAGAAAACACCCAGAGAAACCCCTTCACACTAATGGCATCAGGAACCACGGTGAACACTTATCCATCACCTTTCAGCTTACAAGGGATTTCACAACCGGCTCTGGGGGCTGGTTTGGGGGTGGTGCCCTCTGTTGCAGGGAGTGTTCTGACCTGCATGCGGGTGGGACTGAGATGGGGAAGCTGTGATCCAGAGAGGTTGTCTACTCAGCTTCTCCAGGCAGAGCAGTGTAGAGCTGGGCCGACTCTTTTGACCTGCATGCTGGGGTTGGGGGGAGCTTTCCATCTGTCCAAATGTTAGCCTGGAACTAAACGCCTCCACACAGTGATGAAATTCCTAACAAATGTTGTGACAACCCTGAACATACGGCCTTCATTTTTTTCAAATTGCTTGCATTTACAGTTAATTCAATTTGAATTGTAAGTCACCTCCATGTGAATGACTCATGTCCTTGTTATTATGTGCTCTGTTTTCCAAAATGCACATCATGGAAAGGCAAAATATGCACAGTCAAGGTAATACTGTACTGGTTTCAAGGCAAGACAGTGGTCCACATCTGGTGTTCTCGGGTCTGGAGGTATCAAAGAAAACAGAAATATCTTTATACAACACATTTGGATCACCGTTCACAGTGGTTATTGGAGAGGATAAATATACAACTCAAATTCAATTATGTACCACAAGTAAAAAAAATTATGATTTTTTTTCCTGTTACAGGACATTTGCTTTAGACTAGCTGAAAAATCCTACTCAAGTCCAGACCCTTTGGGTCCGGCAAGGACAGATAGGCTAACGGACAGATAGGCTAGGTTGTGCCGGTCACGGTAGAACTGAGGAAATG
The DNA here is from genome assembly GCF_049852395.1 of Peromyscus maniculatus bairdii. Taxonomy (NCBI): domain Eukaryota; kingdom Metazoa; phylum Chordata; class Mammalia; order Rodentia; family Cricetidae; genus Peromyscus; species Peromyscus maniculatus. The sequence continues at coordinate 44,463,393 of NC_134870.1, forward strand.
GTTTCACCAGCAAACAATTTTCACACTGTAAGAAAGTCTGGAGAGGAACAGTCAGGAAATGTCCAGACAACAGCCATATAAACAGATAATTGTTGAAATATTTGGATAATTTTGAGAATAAATGCAGGGTAAATTTTTGGACAGTTAAATCAGCTCTCCATAATAACTCTGTCTGCTAGCCAGTCATTTTCCCGGTTCTTCTTCATTTTTTTCACTTCTTTGGGGCTGGCGAATTCCTGTGTTCCGTCCCTCGAATAAATCAGCTCTTCAGCTACCAGGCTCTGCTGCAAACCTTGTCTTGCCGCCTGCCTTTATGCACACAACTGCGGACTGCCACCCTGCCTGCCAGGGAGCGCCGGAGCCCAGCAGAACTTGGGCTCTGATGTCTTTTCCCAGAAGGCTGCCATGGCCTCCCAGCAACCTAACAGTTCATTTAAATTTGGATCCCGGTCCAGAGCAACTCTCGAGTTATGCAATGGCAATTCTTAGAGCTCCTAGGAAGGGGCCTGGAGCCGGGGGTGGGGTGGGGGTGGGGGGGGAGTGGGGTGGAGAAGGCAAACACACCAGTATCCCAGCCGTCTCTGCTAGGGAGCACAGGGCTAATGTGGTCACAGCCAGGGCTGGCCTGCTGGAGAAAGGCGGTGGGTCATTTGAGGTACCTTTGGTATTTGGCCCTCCCCCCTCTCTCCCAGCTAAAGTGGGACAACCGTGGCTTCTGCATCTGAGGACTCTGTTTGGTGGCCTGGCCCTGATGGAAAATTTCATGTTTTTTAACTTAGGAGCACGGCAAGTGGGTGCCTGGAAAGTTAAAAGTGGCTGCTTTAGAAGCAGTAGATGGTAACCAGGAAGTAAGATGGACTTCTCTTCCACGACCCTCATTCCTCTCGTGGTTGGTCAGAGCCACAGATGGGCTTTTTCTGGCATTGGTATCCCTCTAGTGATGGGTATTCTACTTACTCCAGCTGAAGCTGAAGGAGTAAGGGGTTTCGTGAAAGACAGCTGTGCATCGCTTTGCAGAGGGATAAAGATGCCATCCCAGGCAGTGTTCCCTCTGCACGTGTGGTGACATCAGGCTGAGAGCCAGGTCAGAAAGGGTGGGGGTGTGTGAAGCGTTGATAGAGGCGGTTCCAGCTGCGGAGAGGCTCCTGGTGTGTGCTTTGATGGGCCATGAACTTAGTGATCCAACCTCTATTTGGCACATTTCTCTATGTGCCAGGTCTATGTGGGATGAAGGAAGAAGTCTGTATTAGAAAGATCTGGTCTGTGCCACGGAAATGCTTATACTTCGTGAAATTGTCAAATACTCAAAAGAGAGATTTATTATCTTAAATATGTCAAACATCTTCAGTGAGTATAATTGAATGCCTGAGGACGGGCGTGCAGGGATTAATAAGGAGGTGAATAAAGAGCCATTCGGGGGTAGAATCATTTCCAGCCTCTGGAAGTTAGTTTGCAATGTGGCGATTCCAGGTCAGTGAACATGACGGAGAAACCAACAGGAGAGATGGAATTCAAAGTCAGGTAAACAGCTAGTGCAAAAGGCAGAAGGATGACTGGGTAAATTGTCCTTAGAAGTTGACTAAGTTGGGGTTAGAGAGACAGCTCAGCAGGCAGAGGCACTGACCTTGCAAGCCAGGTGAGTTGAGTTCAGTCCCTGTAACCCATGACGGGAAGAGGGGACACAGATCTGTCCTCTGATCTCCATCGGTGTGAATCATGTACTAACTGCAAGGACTTGGAGAGCAAATGCCTTGGGCATGGGGTGTAGCCGTTTCCTGTGATGGTCTGAGCATAGCCAGGCTCTGAGTCTGAGTCTGACAGTGCTCCAAAGTGAAGCAGGCTGTATGAGGGACAGCATTTGTGCTGGAAGATATTCTGGGGCTTTTGTTTGCCCGCCCCCTCCCTTCCCCTTCCCCTCTCTTCCCTTTTTTTCCCTCCTTTATTTCTTCCTGTGGAGACTACAGTGGTACCATATAGTTAGTTATAAAGTCTTTCACGGGAGCAGAGAGGAACAGCATAGGTTTGTGCCAATACATACTTCTTGCTAGATTCAAGATCCAAGTTTCTCTCCCTTTATCTAGTCTAGCACTTCTCAACATGTGGGTTGCGATCCCCGAGGACCATCAGAAAACACAGATATTTACGTTACAATTCATAACAGTAGCAAAGATTACAAGTATGGAGCAGCAACGAAAATAATTTTGTGGTTGGGGGGGGTGGTCACCACCACATGAGGAACTGTATTAAAGGGTCACAGTACTCAGAAGGTTGAGAACGACTGCTCTAGTCCATCAGCAAAAGGCACTGGGCTGTGCACAGAGATAGAGGAAACAGAGACACTCAGAAGGATTCAACCTGTGTAGGAGCTCAGGATTGGATGATGGATGTTCACTCCAGAGAGAAGCCCTTGAGACAGAGAAAGAACTCAAGGGAAGGATGGAGGTACGAGCAGTGACGGCCAGGTGCCAGTCAAGACAGGTTTGGTCCTTCTTCCTGGAGACTGCCTTCAGCAGCATCATATACTACCGTGGTGACCAGAAGCTTCGGTACTGATGCCTGGCCCTGCCCCCTCTTGGAATTAGTGGAATGCATCTGCCCGTGGGGCTGGAGATTAGAGCCCAGGGCTTGGACTCCTAGGAAAGCTGTCTTTTTGGGTGGCCTCACAAGACATGCTTAAGACTCCAAGCTGATACTTCTAAACTTCCTTCTCTGATAATCTATAATTTTCTGTTTTTAGAACTATAATGTCAGCAATGTCAGACAGACCCATCTCAGAAGATCCACCCCTTTAAAACGAGCAGTAATGGTTCTTGTTTGGAAATTAAGCAACAGAAAGGAATTTGAGCAGGCAAGCTAAGAGGAGATATTGTAAATTCAAATACATCCATGGTTATGCTACCAAATTAAACCAAGTCAGTTTTTAAAATGGTTAAAAATTACATTTCAATTTATATCTCAGCATATTTTTTACTTAAAAAGTTTGAGTTTTCAAATGTCTTAAAATGTGTTCCCCGCCTCCTCACTATCTTTCAATGCTCTGCTATCCAGTAGATACTTTGTAGTTATTGGGCTGCTTTTTCATTTTATGATGTGTTTATTTATTTATCCCTAATTTGCTTTGTTCCAAAAAGATCTTGAGTATATCTTATAAAGTTGAAGTTTAGAGATGGGGAAATATTTTGAGAAGATGAAAATGGAAAACTTTAAAGAGAAACAAATGTGCATAATTTAAAACTATTCTTGATGCCGGAATGTGTTGCATCCAAATTGTGCTGTTTTGACCCAGTTACCTGCCAGGAAGGATGTCTGATGTTTGTTTGTACAATGGAACTGGAGTGACCATAATGGGATGTTTTGCCCCAACCTGTGGACCCCAGTCCCCACCCATGATATAGAGCCGACTAGTAGACAATGCTGAGTTTCTTTACTAAATTAAGGATTTATCCCCCCCCCAGCAAGTGATTAATGTTCTTTAACCACAGTTCAGAAAACACATAATTTTTTTTTTAATTTAACTTCTCTGTGTCAAATTTTTTTTTTAATCTTATTTATTTTTTATGTATACAACATTCTGTCACCATGTAACTTTGCTGGCCAGAAGAGGGCACCAGATCTCATTATAGATGGCTGTGAACCACCATGTGGGTGCTGGGAATTGAACTCAGGACCTCTGGAAGAACAGCCAGTGCTCTTAACCTCTGAGCCACCTCTCCAGCCCACATAATTTTTTTTTAATTCTCAAAGCTCACCACCTATAGAAAACCTCTCAAAGTCTGAATATTTTTCCTAAAAATTTTATGTATTTCTATTATGTTAAAATATTTTTTTCAGCCGGGCGTGGTGGCGCACGCCTTTAATCCCAGCACTCGGGAGGCAGAGCCAGGCGGATCTTTGTGAGTTCGAGGCCAGCCTGGACTACCAAGTGAGCTCCAGGAAAGGCGCAAAGCTACACAGAGAAACCCTGTCTCGAAAAAAAAAAAAAAAAAAAATATTTTTTTCTTAAAATTATTATCTATACTCATCCTGGTGTAATTAATAATTTTTTGCAGTCACCATATTTACTGTATTGTCTACCAAACATGTAAGTTGGAATTTGCTTACTATTTCCTTATTGCTAGACATTTAATAGCAAAGCTAGCAGTTATTAATTTTATGATTAGTGAGAGTTTTTGTACATGTTATTCAGCTTTTTGGAACTGTGGCTCAGACCTCTCTCTATTATGGATTATTTCCCTTACAGGGTTATTCAAAGTGTTTAGTTTATATAAATAGGTGTTTATTAGATATGGATTGTATTTTCCTTATGAAACTGTAGCATTTTTAAATTTCCACAGTAGTGGGTTTTGAAAAGCGGCTTTAGGGCCCTCCTGTTTTTCAAGCTAGAAACTGAATGTGTTGGGGTTGGGGTTCTGAGAATCAAGCCTTGGGTCTCACATAAGGGAAATATTCCTTCTGCCGCTGAGCTACCTTCGAGCTCTGAAAGCCGAGTTTCTTGGATTCACTGGGCAGTGGTCTCAAGTCACTGAAGATCTAACCCTCTTCTTTAAGGTTTTAAGAAATTTCAAACACCCCCAAAGCATGTAATCATGGCCACAGTATGCATGTGGAGGTCAGAGGACAACTTTTGGGAGTTGGTTCTATTGTTCCACCATGGGTTGCAGGGATTGAACTCAGGCTATTGGGCTTTTCGGGCAAGCACCCTTACCCAGTGAGTCACCTCACTTGCGTCCATGATTATTGGTTTTGGTGATAAGGTCTTGCTGTGTAGTGCATCCCAAGGATAGCTTGAAATTCAGGGTTGAGGCCAGGCTGGCCTCCACTCTCAACCCTTCCAAATGCTACAATTGCCGATATACACCACAATGTCCTGCCTTGTTGAAATATTTTGATGTAAATCCCAGTCAACATAATGATTTGCCTACAGGTATTTCAGTATTTATCTCTGATATGGATTTGAAAATATAAATAAAATCCCCCACATAATCACCTGAAAATATGAACAATCATTTATTAATACTCAATTTCAATGTGCCCTCATTTTTCCTCATATACTTTTTATAGTTTTTTTTTTTAAACCTTTTACAACTCTTTTAATGTGTGGCAGTTAATTGGGAGAATTTCCTTTTTCTTCCTTCTTTTTTTCTTTCTTTTTTTATAAGTACCCTTGATTCTCACCTGTTATCTATGGAAGCTGAGTCACCATGAATGTGGTTGGATGATGTACAGTTTAGAAAGCTTTACAGGGGATTCTGATGAGCAAAACAGCTTGGGAATTTCTACAGAGAGGAACAAAATTTGTGGCTGCTCATGTATCTGTAGTTCTAGGGCTCAAGTGGCAGAGGACTGAAGATTCTGAGTTTCAGGCCAGTTTGTGCTATGGTGTGAGATCCAGTCACAAACAAAATCAAACAGGCAAACTGAAAACACCTTTGGAATGATTTTTTTTAAGTCAATGAATAAACTTTTCTAAATATAATTATCTCTAGCTGTCTAATTACTCATTTTACAAGTGTGAGGCCTTTGTCCGTTGGGTTTTAGCGGTGTGTCTTTCCTCTTCTCTGGCTGACGGTGGAGATGAGCAGCTCCTGGCTTCGGGGTACCTTCACTTCCGTTCCTCATCCTTGGCTGCAGGCAATCTTCCTGCCTCCTGATGTGCCCTGTCTATTCCAGTCCCTCAGTTTGTTGTGTCATAGCTGTGACTCTTTGCAAACTTTTTTTCCCTGGTGACAGAAGATAATTGTTGTGGAAAACGAGAGCTATATGGAGAAGAAGAAAGAACCTGTAACGTCTGTTTTTCCCATATTCTTCTCCTATGGCAATACACTTTCTTAAAAACCAATTTAAAATCTTATAAGTTTTGTGACTTTTGAAAGGCAACATGCTGTAATTAAAAAAAAATGAATAAACACTTTAAGAGCTACCTGGTATCTTGAATATATATATATACAGTCTCATTTGGGGTATTTGACACACTTAAATATTTTCTATGCTATGAAATCCTTGCAGATTTTTTTTTACATATCCATAACTATTTCCTTGCTATATTTTTTATGACCCTGAGTTAAAGTACTTCACGTTTTAAAAGCTTTTAATTCAACCTCCTCAGCTTCAGCCTCTTTCTTGATGGCAGGACAAAGTGTTTGCTTCCCCGTCCCCTGTCTACACTGTGGTCTCCTTCTGTGGTAAACTGCTGGTGTGCTCTTCCTTTCTTACATTCGCTGTTTTTAGCAGAGTTCCTTATGTGGGCTTTGGAGGGCTATCATCCCTGGTGATTTCTTGTTTGTTCCTTTTGCCTCATGTTAGGGAAAAATGCCTTTGGAGGTCTACAAAGCTGCCTGTAGTCCATTTAGAACCCAGGGCTCTTATGAGAGGGATTAAAAATGCTCAGAATCATGTGACTGCCTGTTGAGGTATATATACACACATATATACCTCAACAGGCAGTTTTATATATATACCTCAACAGATACACACACACACACACACACACACATTTACTTTTAGATCATGCATTGTGGAAGAGGCAGCAAGGTATCCCGATCCTAGAAATGGCTGCATTCCACCAGAAGGTTTTACAATACATTCTAAACAAATTTGTCGGCTCTCTTTCAGATCTGTAGGGTCCAGGTGTGCACAAATGAGAGTTGTAGACTGACTGCTTCTTCTCGTCTGTGTTGTCGTCATCTCTTTCTGCATGTGTACCGCTCCTCCTGAACAGACATAGGAGTCTGTGCTCCTCCCCGCCAAGCTCCGGGAATGTTCGTAATGTGGGTCGCACTTGATGCAGAACCCTAGCTGTGCCCCCAGTGTCTTGCCTGGCTCTTGTGACTGCACTGGTGCAGCCTCATCTACCAGCTAGGAGTTGTGTGGCCTCTCATTCCAGGGAGACTAAACAAAGAATAATAACGGAGAAGCAAAGGACAGAGCTGAGATTGGAGCAGGAAAAAGGCACGCCGGAGTATTTGAACAGTTTTAGAAATATGAGAAATGCCTGGCTTGGAGTCGATTCTTTATTGCCTTTAAACAAGCTCAGGGCAAGAGGAGGAAGGCCAGAGAGGAGCAGATCTCTGCTTCATTTCCATCTGGTCCAGGGCAGGCTGGACCTTAGAGCAGTGGTTCGCAACCTGTGGGTTGCGACCCCCTTGAGGCAAATGATGCTTTTTATAGGGGTCACCTAAGACCATCCTGCATATCAGGCATTGACATTATGATTCATAACAGTGGCAACATTACAGTTATGAAGTAGCAATGAAGATAATTTTATGGTTGGGGGGTGGTCACCACAACATGAGGAACTGTATTAAAGGGTCGTGCGCGGCATTAGGAAGGGTGAGAACCACTGCCCTAGAGACTGCCTGCTAGGCTGAGCGGCTGGTCTTCCGTGGAAGGTGAGCTGAACATGTCTTTGCGTTTCGCTGTGGCTACCCTGCAGTAGAGCAACCACACCAGAAGTCAGTGTTTATGTCGCCGGACAGGAAAAGCCAATCTGGTGATTTTCTAAATAATTATTTCGGCATAGATGGCCAGCAGGATAACCCGGACTCCGATGGAAAGGATTTTCTCTTAAGCTGTTCACTTTAGCCGCTCACACGGGCAGAATGAACGTGGCCAAATTTCAGTTTACTCTTGTGCTGTTTAGACACACTTCATATGGTGCTTCGTTTTAAAAGACCTCCAAGTATTTTTATTGAACAGACACAGGAAGTTTGGTTCTCCAGGCCACAGCGAAAATCTCACTGCTCCATGGTTAACTGGTCTGATCCAAATTTGCTCTTTCAAACATCAGCCCAGCTTGGAGCTGGTGTTCGGCAGGGGGATTCTGGTCTTCCAGAGCTGTGGCATAACACTGCTCTCATTTTAGGGGCAGGGAATAAGGATTAACATGGTTCTTCCTGGGAGCAAAGTAGACAAGCTGGCCAGCAGTGAAAATCAAACATTGCTGCATCCAGAAATTTATGGTTAAGACCAGAAATACTTGGAAAGTAGGCTAATTCTGTCACTTGTTAATTTATTGGCCCGTGTAAGGTGTTTTACTTTAGAAGACTCAGCCACGGCCTGTGGAGAGCATGGTCTGCAAACCCTGCACTTTTCCTCTATATAAGATAAAGATGCATTGTAGAGTTTTCTGAAAGTGAGGAAGCAGAGCGAATAAAAACAGGTTCATGATGGTGCAACTAGGTTTGGGAAAATTTTATACTTACTCTCTATTTATGCTCTGTATACCCTAAAGCTTTGATGCCAGACAGTCTAAGGAAACTGGGTGTGGGTGACTTATAAAACTTAATACTGCATCTTGTTTACAACCTCCCAGTACCCTTTGGAAGCTGTATTCACACACACACACACACACACACACACACACACACACACACACACACAGGAACACGCACATTCCCTATAGGATAGTGGTTCAGCGACTCCTTAGCCATGAGTTCCTTTTCTGCAGTTAACCCACTTGGTCTCCTAGCACAGTTTAAGTCTTGGTGACTCAGAGTCTTATTTGTTTTGTTGCCTCATTTAAATTGCGATGTCATAAATCACTCCATTTTTTAATCATTTGAGTAGCAAACACCCCAAAGCATTAAAGTTAAACAATGTTAATGGGGATTTACTCTGGGTGCCATTGTTTTAATATGACAAATGGCCATGCATCAGGCTGCGTAGCACAGTTTATTTATGCAGACGTAATTAGGCCTTTGAAATGAAATATACAGTGAACCAGTTGCCAGAAATGCAAAGTTGGCTTGACACGGCCCCTCCTCCTTCCATCTTGACTCCCGTGGGCCTGATCAGTTAAAGGCGGGCTGCAAGCTAGGTGACTATTCTTAGTGTTTGGGGAAAAAGTTACCCAACACTTGGAATAATTTTTTTTGGCCTGTTTTGTGATTTCTCTGGGATAGATTTGAAAGGTAGGGAAAAAAAGAATCCCTGATGTCAGACATGTGAAGAAGATGTAGTTTCACAAAGTGGCCTCCCTAAAGAGAAAGACTTTGGTGTCCTGAAAGATGCTGAGTCCACTGTGTGGGCTCTGGAGAGGAAATGCATTGTGTCCTTTCTCAAAGATCTTGAAAAGAAGCCAGGACCCCTGGTCATGGCCAGTACTGTTTGGGACGAGCATTTTCTCTGCACTCAGCTAGCTATGAAAAATGATCTCCTGCTAGTTCAGTGGTTCTCAACCTTCCAAATGCTTCGACCTGTAATACAGTTCCTTGGGTTGTGGTAAACCCCAATCATAAAATCATTGCTGTTGCTACTTCATAACTATGATTTTGCTACTGTTATGAATTGTAATGTGAATATCTGATATGCAGATGGTCTTAGGTGACCCCTATGAAAGTGTCATTTGACCCCCAAGGGGTCCTGACCCACAGGTTGAGAACCACTGTGCTAGGTACTGCCACCTTATCCCTAAGCTCAGATGTAGTTTGTTTTCTGTGTGCACCTGTGCTTGTGTGCACGCATGCGCACAGAGGATAACCCCAGTGTCGTCTCTCAGGTGTTACCCATCACTTTTTTTTCCCTTTTACTAAAAACAGGTATTTTTCGTCCAACAGATTCCGATCCAGCTTCCCCTCCCTTTGCTCCGCTCAGCCTCTCCTCACCTCCCCTCCCTCCCGCATCCATCCCATTTTTTTGCCTCTCATTAAAAAACAAAAAGGCATCTAGGAGAAAATCATAAAATAAAATGTAATGAGATGAAACAAACACTGACGAGTCAGAACGGGACAGAATAAATGAAACAGGAGGAAAAGAGCCGAAGAACAGGTGCAAGAAACAGACAGACACAGAGGCCCACTTGCTCACACACTCATGAAGTCCACAAAAACACAAAACCGGAAGCCATTTTTAATATATATGTATATATATATGCAAAACGTGTAGGTAAAATAAATAAGGTAAAAGTTTAAAAAAAAGTTCTGATGTATTATAAGACGAAGAACATGCCAAGATGCCATTGAGTTTGTTTTCTGTTGGCATCTACCGATGTGCATGTGGCCTGCTCTTGAGAGTAGTTTATTTCCCCAGTGAGATTCCCTTGAGGAAACCTAAGTTTCCATTTGCAATGGTTATCAATTGGAGATCTCCACCATTTTTTCTTTGAGACAGGGTCTCTCACTGGCCTGAAGCTTGCCAAATAGGCTAGTCTAGTAGATGGCCAGCAAACCCCAAGGATTTTCCATCTCTTCTTCTCCAGGGCTGGGATTCTAGGTGTGTACTGCTATGCCCAGCTTTTTTTTTTCATTATTATTTATTATTTATCTATTTTTAACATGTGTTCTAGTGATTGAACTCAAGTCTTGATGTTTTCAAGGCAAGCACTTAACCAGCTGAGCCTTTTTAGTGCTCTTTAAGATGCCCCATTGGATTCTACCTTGATGAATTCTTTTATTCCTCTGTTTAAGCAAAATATAGCTTCCTGGCAACAGGTGACACATTCCTGTGTTTTCTTAGAATGTAAGAAATGAGAACAATCTTCAGAAGAATATTCTTACCCAATAGCAAGGACACCCAAAGATTTTATAACTGTTGTTATCTTTGTTTCCAAGGAGGAAACATAGACATTCTCTTGATCCTAGCTCCTGGAATTGTTAACATAAATAGAATGTGTTTTACATTGTGCTAACAACTCCTTAATAATTTGGGGGTTAGAAATAAGTTGTTAGTTAGTTAGATAATTAGTTAGATAGTTAGCTAGCTAGCTAGAGACAGGGTCTAATTATGTAGTCAGACTGGCCTGGAACTCATTATGTAGCTCAGGCTGGTTTGAAGCTACAGCAACCCTCCTGCCTCAGACTCACCAATGTTGGGATTACATGGTGATGGTTGGTAGGACTCACCCTGCTTCTGTAGGGTAAGGGTTTGTTGTCTCCATTGTTTGGGGGCAGATAAGTTAGCAGTAAATCCAATGGGGGACCCTGGCTTCAAAGTTTAGGCAGAGATAACCACCCCCTGCTCCCAACACTTTGTTTCTTAGGTCCCTGCTCACTGACAGGTGAGAAAGAGAAAGAAGGGGAACAGTAGGCCAAGGATAGTTCTCATTTCTTCTTGGAACTGTTCTTTGGGGAGGTAATGGACCAATTCTCCAAACGCTGGGGTCGGGCGTACAAAGGAAGAAAACGTTGATGTGCCTTGTCAAGCCACGTATGAATTCAGAACTAGCTACATAGGCTGTCGTTAGCAAGTACACACCTGAATTCCGGATTCAGTGATCATGTCCTGAAGTACCCATTACATCTGTAAGGCCATCCTCAAGCCAGTGAATGAAAGGGTAGGTGTGGCACCTTGCATTACACACAAGCAGAAGTTTGGGGACATCAGATGACAGTCACTATGTCGTTTTTCCAAGTATCCAGCGACCTGTCAGTCCTATACACAGAGAGCCTTCCTGGGGAAAAAGCTCTGTGGGGTGATGTGATGATGAGCAGAACTCTCTCAGTGACCACGTAGGCTGAGTTACAGCGACACCAATTCATGTGACCTGGAGCAGGTCACTTGGAACTTTCCTTAACTTCTTTTTCCCATTGAAGAATGGAGGACACCAAGGCTACTTCATTCTCTAACAATTAAGTGAAACCAAATTATAAACTCAATATCACACTGCCTGTCATATAATAGGACCTTGACTGTATTGAAAAAGCCCGAGAGCATGAAGTTCTATCCCACTTAGCAATAAGCAAGGGAAAACCAGAAAATCCAGTTCTTCGTCCCCAAATCCACTCTCCTCTCTTTGTCCCTCTCTCCACAGCGGTTATTTCTGACACATTAAAATTTTAACTAATCAATTAATCTATTTGTTTATTGTGTGTATGTGTGCGGGTGCCCGCATGCCAAGGCACATCTGTGGAAGTCAGAGGACAACTTCCACCAACGTGGAATCTGGGAAAACCAAACTCACACCACCAGGCGTGATGGCAATGCTTTTACCAGCTGAGCTGTTTTGCTGGCCAGTCCTGACCTATCTTGGAGAAGCAGGAAATTCTCAGGGATGGGGAATAGTTTTCTCCTCATGCTCCTTTTCTTCCTCTTTCCGCCTTCTCCTCCTTCTCTTCTTCTTCTTCATGTAGCCCTGGCTGGCCTGGAGCTTGCTGTGTTGACTAGCTTGGCCTCGAACTCACAGAGATCCACCTGCCTCTGCCTCCCAAGTGCTGAGATGAAAGGTGTGTGCCGCTCATGTCTGTCTCGTTCATTTATTTATGCATGCAAAAAAGCGTGTATTACTTTTGACTAAAACCAGGCAGAGAGGGATCTGTGTTTGTGATAACTTTATTTAAAGTCTATTCAATTAAAGATTTTTATAGTATTAAGAAATTTAAAGGTTATATTTGAGTCAAATAACAGCCCATCAGAGGTGTTAACTCTGAGGAGTTTGTCTAAGAAATTGACACGGGTACAGTTGTGCATTTATTCTAAATAGCACACGACATTGTCACCACCACACTGTTTTCATTATGGTAAACACTACTGTTATCACTTAACATTGGTGACTTTCACCACAGGTCAGGTGGGCTCTATGTACTCACCTTCGCCTAGAGCCGCCCTTTTGAGGGCAATTTGGTTATTCCTCTTAAATATGTTTTTAAAACTGGGTTCCCAACAGGATGTATTTGCTATGCAGCCATGATACACTATATTCATAAACTTGAGTATCTGTCTCGGTAAATTGAGTAAACTCAACTTGAGGTGCAAGGTTGTGATTAACTCGTATGAACTGTAGATGTAATTCTGAACGGTCTTACTAAATAAGAAACACAGAGCCAAATGCAGAGTTAAAAAGCCCAGAGATTGAGCAGCAGCCAAGAGCTAAGACCACCTTCTTACCCCTCACCGTCCATGTCGTCCTTCCCCTGAGAAAGAGATCTACATCCTGTGTGTCTGTATTTTTATTGACTTTCTGTTCTGCCTTCTCCTTGGTTGTAAACCCAACCACATGACCTCCTCATCACTGCCTGTCTATACAGACCTCCAGGTCTCTATGGTTGGTATTTGAGATTAAAGGCATGTGTCTCCAAGCTGGCTATGTGCTTGAACACATAGACTCTGCCTGCCATGTGATCAGATTAAGGGCGTGTGCTACCACTGCCAGACTTCTGCTAAATGGCTTGCTTTTAGCTCTGACCCCCCCCCAGGCAACTTTATTTATTAACATACAAATAAAATCACATTTCAGCACAAATAAAATATCACCATAATGAACATTCTCGCATTTGCTCAGTGTTTGCTGAATGCACAGTGTTGATAATAGTTATCTAGAATTGGCTGCTTGTTATGTGCCTAGTGCTATGCTGGATAATTTTGTAGCTAGGATTACTGAGGGTCACATTTCAATAGCTCTGTCCCCTATTAAAATCATGCCTTTGGGTTAGGTTGTTCACTTTCTGTGCCTCAAAGACAGAACAGAGGGACATGGAATAATTCCCATGAGGTATTGGGTGGGGGGTGGCATGGTGGGAATGAGTTAATGTATGTGACACACTCAATGCAGTGCCTGGTCCTTTGTGGGTAACAGCAAATGAGGAATGTATCAGCGTCTATCATTCTTCCCAACCTGGGTGTATCTTAGTCTGAATTATGTTCCCTTTTATTAGCAGTTCTCTTCATGACGATGTACTTTAAAATGTTCATAGAGAGAGATCCCAATTCCTTTTGTTCCCTGGAGGTGAATTTGTCCACTGTGGACTTTTCACAGTTAAAACTCTACGTTCAATGCACAGTGCACATGAATGTGAGGAAGCATCCCAAGACTTCCAAAATTAGAGATTTTGCTGGTTCATATTTTACATAGGACAAATTTGCCAGGGAGTGTTGGTGCACACCTTGAATCCTAGCACTCAGCAGAGGCAGGTAGAGCTCCATGAGTTCTAGGCTAGCTTGGATATGTTCCAGGACAGCCAGGGATACACAGAGAAAAACAAAAAACAGACAAATTCCTCTGTTTGGGTAACAGAAAGTCCTGTGAGTCATTTCTATATTTGTTTCCCATTCCTAAGTTGTCAAAGAGAAGTTTGTATATCTTGAGTTTTTTGTAAGTGCCTTTTAATGTTTTTCTCAAGAGCAGTGATAGTCTCTCAAGAGTGCATTGACAATTCAGGAAGCTATGCCTTTAAATGCAACCATTTTTTTTTCTGCTTAGTGGTTGTTCCATTTTGCTAAGTAAGGGGACAGTAGTAGGGTTATTCTATAGATCTTTCTTTTCTTCTCTCTCTTTCTCTTTCTTTCTTTTTTTTTTTTTTTTTGAGACAGGGTTTCTCTGTGTAGTTTTGGTGCCTGTCCTGGATCTTGCTCTGCAGACCAGGCTGGCCTTGAACTCACAGAGATTCACCTAGCTCTGTCTCCCAAGTGCTGGGATCAAAGGTGTGCGCCACCACCGCCCGGCCTATACATTTTTCTTTTGATTCTGGTGGTGTCACTTAGCAGAGCGGAATGCTTTCCTAGCATGTGTAAAACCCCAAGCATGATCCCAGCATATCAGAAAAAGAAATGAAAGATGGACAGGAGGGAGGGAGGGAGAGAGAGAGAGAGAGAGAGAGAGAGAGAGGGGGGGGGGAGAGAAGAAGAAGAAGAAGAAGAAGAAGAAGAAGAAGAAGAAGAAGAAGAAGAAGAAGAAGAAGAAGAAGAAGAAAAGAAGAGGAAGGAGAGTCCCGTGTGTTTGTCCCTGCACTGTTGTGTTAGTTCTAGCACTCTTACTTTGAAACAGAACCACAATCAAAGTTCTATCACATAGAGGAGCGTATGGTTCTAGTAGCTTCCTATGCTTTTCTGGAAAGAAATAGAGACAGAAGCACATATCACAACTCAAATATCCTTTTCAAATTAAAAGTCAGAATTAGCATTGCAAATACAAGGCAGAAATTCCGAGCTGTCACTCAGGGTGAACCTTTTGATAAATTGGATCTTGATATTTACACAATCTATTAAAATACAACCAATAGTGTGTTTGTTTATATGTTGACAAGATGATATACATCCTGAAGGTCAAGGGTGATGTGAATTGTTATGGTGTTCTTGTCAAAGAGGCTTAAGAAAGGGAGGGGGGGGCTAGTTACAGAGCGTTGATGAAATAATAGTTTGACCAAAATGTCATGACAGATGCAGGGATCACCTGGAGAAAGTTCAATGGATTTGAAACAAAAATCTGTGATATTTGTCAATCAGAGGGGGAGGAGAGACAGAGAGAGAGAGACAGAGAGAGACACACACACAGAGAGACATACATGCATGGGGGGGGGGGAGAGGGCCCTTCCTTCTGCAACTTGTTAGAAAGTTGGCAGCCCAAATGGAAAAACAAATAGTGAAATTAAACAGAGAAGCATTGATTTAACTTCTTGGGTGGTTTATCAAATGGCACGGTGAACTTTTCATTCTGTCTTGTCATTTATTAATTACCTTCTTTTAATCAAACCAGTGAAGAATCAGTTTACAAACCATTGGGCTACTTCTGCGTAAATAGTTCCAACCAACTCCAAGTCACTTTGTCCTTTTCCTAAATATCTTTCTCTAATTGTTAGCCAAGTTGTACTTTTTCCCCTTGTAAAAACTCAAAATGTATCTGAAATAAATGTGGGCTTTAACTAATATTCTTCCTGGCATGGCTTTACCACGCCATTTGGGTTCTCCTCTCTTTTTAAAAATGATTATCTTTTAAATGTGCTATTCTGTCCAAATTGTGTGTTACTCTGTTTGTGGTGCCGGAGATTGAACTCAGAGCCTTGTGCTTGCCAGACGTGTGCTCCAACATTGACTGTCACGAGCTGCTGTTCTCTGTTCCTTAACTGAGGTATTCTAATTACCGAAGGCTTTGAACCAGAGGTTCTCAGTCTCTGGATCGTGACCTCTTGGGGTGAACAGCCCTTTTACAGGGGTCACCTAAGACCATCAGAAACACAGATATTTTCATTACGATTCATAACGGGAGCAAAATTACAGCTATAAAGTAACAATGAAAATAATTTTATGGTTGGGGGCTCACCACAACATGAGGAACTGGATTAAAGGGCTGCAGCCTCAGGAAGGCTGAGAAGCACTGGTTTAAATGGTAACTGTTACACTAATAAAGAAGGTAAGTACTGTCCCAGCTAAGGCTGTTAGTGGAGAGCTTTATGTTAGTGCTTAGAAATGTGTAGAACACGGGCTGGAGAGATGACTCAGCCGTTAAAGGCTAGGCTCGCAACCAAAAATATAAAATATAAGAAATGTGTAGAACAGTGGTTCTCAGCCTGCCTAATACAGCTCCTCATGTTGTAGAGACCCCCAACCTTGTTGCTGTTTCATGACTGTGATTTTGCTACGGTTATGAATCGTGATGTAAATATCTGTGTTTTCCAATGTCGACCCCTGTGGAAGGGTTGTTCGACCACAAAGGGGTTTGTAACCCATGGGTTGAGAACCACTGGTGTAGAAGAAATAAAACCAGGCAGGCTCCTGCAATTTCAAGATAAAAGGGAAATGAAAAGTCGAGTGATGGTACAGTCTGTAATGAATTAGGAGTTGATATAAGCACATGGGTTTGGATGTCAAGGTTCCCGCCACGTATTCAGAAGCATGTAGACCTTCAAATTCCAGCGGCAGATACAGCTTATGAGCATATTTGAATGTACTTTTTCATATGTCTGCCATATAGTGGCTTCATTGAACAAAATTAAGCAAGAATAACAGTAAACAGAGAAAACACTTAACTTCACATAGCCACCTATGATTTCCTGATAGGAAGGATTCCTCCTGAGCCATTTGTGGTTTAGTCCTAGAAATTAACACTCATTTCAACAACGGATCATCTCAAGTTATTGCTCCACAGGCAGAGGTGTGTGATGGATGTCATGTAAGACGTCGGGGTTTAAGCAGCCAGTCACATCACAGTGCAAAGACACCTTGTAAGAATGGACACAGTCAGCCTCCACAGGCTTTAAGGGCAGTCAGATCTTATCAAATAATGCATGAAGCAAAGAAGAGAATCCTTTTAAGAAAATTTACGGATCCCTGTGCTCTTTAACTGGTTAAAATCTTTGGCTGAAACCAGATTATCTCTTTGCTTTCCTTTATTTTAAATGCCATGGCTATCTCAGCGCTAGCAATTCTTAGATGGTTGGCATGTACTGGAAAGCAGAGTATTTTGAAAACAACAAGAGTCTTACACAAATACAAACCGTTATCTTCCGAACCTGAACAAAGCTGCTTTTGCCTGTGTGCTTTGAAAACATTTAGTGTCCTCTCGGATGAAGGCGAAGAGATCAGCGGTTCAGACAAGTAGTAGGAAATCCTGACTGACGGCATCATGCAGCTCTTGAAATCTACCCTGCTGCCAAGGCTCTTCCCACAAATACACACACACACACACACACACACACACACACACACACACACACACACACACACACACACGCAGACAAGCATCACAGGCTGCAAGGGTGAACTGAGGCGTTCTCCCCAGGGTGACCCCACTCTGTGAATGGCTTCAGCTCAGCCAAAGACCCATTCATGGGTTAAAGAAAACATTAGGGCACGCCCCTCAGAAATCTCTAGCAATGGGATGCTGGTATTGAAACACACAATCTCCCTCCCCACCCGCCAGCTCCCTGGCCCAGGGCTTGGGGGACTGCATCCAAACCCCTCCACTATTACTAAAGCCGATAAATCAACCCTGACTGCTTTGAAATAAAACAAATGATTTAAGAATTAAAGTTTCTGTGTCCCATTATCAAACTCATTAAGTCATCTAAAACTGCTGAATTTTGGATGAATTTCTAAATTCCTAAGAATCTATTCATAGACACCCCTCACACACATATTTGTCCACGATACACAAATATTAAAATAACCAGACCAAGCCGCTTGGACAGCAAAAGATCAACATAATTGTTCTAACATTTCATTAGTTTGTTTTGTTAACTGTCACATTGCCTTGGGCTATTTTCAAAAATGATTAGTTTTTCACTCTTACTAAAGTAAAGGAAATTAAAGTATTAAAATTATGCTCACAGATGGTCTCAGACGCTAAGATCTCACCATAAAAATGAAACTTTCTTGTTAGGCCAACTCTCACTGCTGTGCTGGGCACGCACAGTTTCCCCGAGGCCTCTGTGAAGGGAGAGGGAATGCATTTCGCATGAGGGTTTGGAAGGAAGATTTCAATTACAAGGTTATAGTTTGTCCCTATCATGCTCTGGAGCCAGCCTTTTATCTTCATTTGGAAATCATTTTATTTGTGAGTTTTAAGACAATGATTGTAAGGCCACAGCGTGGGTTGTATTCTTTGGCACGTTCCATGATGACCCATACCACGGCTATTTTATTTCTGCCCTGGCCATTTAATGTGTTTATCGAGTTCATATTGACTTAGACCCCCAGGGAGATATACAGTATTATTCACCCAGTAGACTCTTTCACAAAATAGGTACCCAAGAGGCCAGGAAAAGTGGTCCTTATTGTTATTATTTTCTTTTCTTTTGTAGAAAGAATGAAAACAGCCATTCAGTCTGAGCGATCACACGTATTATTTTAGCATGTTTGACTTCATTTTGAAGCCTTTTGGCTACAGTTTCTTTTGTTAATGTTGCCCCCTCCTTTGAGGCCAGAATCTGCAGATATTATTTGGATTGTATGTTTTTCTAATCTGCCCTTAGTGTTAAGAAAAGGTTTAATGCTGATTTCATTCATGCTGAAAACCTGGAAGAACCTTTTGCTTGGTTTCCTTGATGTTTTCCAACTGGAATTCTTTCCCCACCGCTATTTTCTGTTTTTTTTTTTTTGTTTGTTTAGTTTTTGTTTGTTTGTTTGTTTGTTTGTTTGTTTTCTTCTCTCTCTCCACTGCTTCGTCCTGGCAATTTCAGGTATGTGTGCCTAGAAACCTCGGGAACTGAGAAGCCCCTCAAATTTGCTGTGTGTTTTAGTGGTAGAAGCCCACCCTCTGCTGGCAAGCCCCTGAGAGATTTAATTTCCAGACGTATCATTTCCTATCCCAATAATCATTTACAAGATACTTCTCCTCGTGCCTCAGTTTCCTGCCTGTGAGAGTCAGTGGTTGGTTGTAAGGAAGGGAGATGATGGTGTAGCCTTCTGACAAGAGACTAATAATCAGTAGAACTGTGCTTTCTGTCATTTCCATTGTATACCATTGCCAAGCTTGGGAGCAACAGTAGGCTGTGGGGTACTAAACTCAAGTACCAAACTGGGAGTTCAGAATTACAAGCTCTGAGTCTGATGATGCTTTGATTTACTGGATGGGGGTGCAGTTCTTGGAGCCTAGGATCATTGATTTTTTTTTTAGAATATAGAGACTTCTGCGATTATCCAAAATTTTGTTTAGGAACTAACAAAGCAAGAGACCTCTGGAACTTAGAATGACTCACTGAAGCACAGCAGGGCAAAGTCGGCTCAGAAAGCAGCCTAGTCCTCTTGCATCGTAGGCCAGCATTTCCCAAAGTGTGGCATCTTGTCATATTCTAATCACTTTTCAGTAGTCTGAAGAAAATTTTTTCTAAGTGTAGCTGGTATTACAGACTGGTGATTTTATAAATATTGTTGACTTTGTTGGGTCAAGGTAGCATGAACAGATCAATTTAAAGTCATGAAAAGAATAATATTAAACATGCAATGGTCTGGGTATTGTAAAGAGCAAAACTCACGAATGCTCATGCTGAGATGTGGGAAATCCTGCATACTATGTCTTTACCCACTCTCTTCAGACACTGTGACTTTACCCACTCCCATTCAGATACTGACAGAAACCAAGGTTATATAACAGCCCTCTTGATTTCTATGATGTAAGATGTTTTTCATTCATAGCTTTGTGACCTAAAATTTAAAAGGGACTTAGGCCTAAGGACTTTTTCTATTCCTTTTTTTTTTTTAGAAAGTGCTGGAGTAAGAATTGATTGACCCTATGACATACTGTGTTGGAATCCTAAGTGCAAAGGGAAGCAGTAGTTGTTGGCCATCGTGCTGAGGGAAGTGTGAAAGGTACTTTGGAAGAAAAAGGAGATATGAAAACCAAAATGTCAGGAGTAGTTCTGATAGTGTGCTATCTTATCACATGCATGTGAGCAGTCAGCCATTTGCTTTCAGCCGAGATTAAGTGCGTATCACTTCCCTTCCTTATCTGGGTTAGCACAGGTAAACTTTCTTTCACACAGTAGCAGTATTTTAAAAATGTAATTTGAATTTCTTTTCTCTGAGTCCTACAATAGGGTGTGTGTGTGTGTGTGTGTGTGTGTGTGTGTGTGTGTGTGTGTATGTGTGTGTGTGTGCACGTATGCGTATTTTCTTTAAAGAGAAACAAATGAAGGCTGTTTTCAAGCAAAATCACTTTTCTTTGATAAATTTGGATTTTCACATGTCACATTCTTAGTGTATCTTGTCATCAGAGAATGTTCCCTGTTTATGCAAAGTAGATAACAACTTTTGGTTGTGTTGTAGCTGGTTTTTTTCTGCTTCAGAAGGCACAGAAGGAAGCCACTATAATCTAGTCTAAAGGAGGGGAGTAACATACGGCCCCTCCTAATCACCCTGTTCCCCCAATCTTTCCTTTTAAATATACTAGGTCATTATTTTAAATAAATGAAAAGTTCAATGTTAATTCTCAGGGTTTTTTGTTTGTTTGTTTGTTTGTTTGTTTGTTTGTTTTGATAAAGAAAGCTAAGAGTAGATGTGTATCAGACTTCAAAACAGATCTCAGATGGCTGAAGTAAGCTTTAAATGAAAGTATAATACATAATTGCTTGGCGGGTTCTGTATTAGGAATAAGACCCATTCCCTTCAGCATCCCACTATGTAGCCCTGGCTGTCCTTGAACTCACTATGTAGAACCAGCTGACCTCAAACACACAGAGAGAGACCCATCTGCCTCTACCTCTCAAGTGCTGGGATTAAAGGCATGCACCACCATGCCTGGCCCTTTTTTATTTTATTTTATTTAAGATAGTCTATGATTTGAGCATATGAGAACATTCAGAAGGACATATTTCATAGTTTATGTGTGGTTTTGCATTCAATTTTCATAGTCTGTGCATGTGTATTTGTTTGTAGTTTGGAATGATGTGTTCCAGGAAGGAAGCTGTGTGTAGTGGGGTGCAGAGTCACCAGTCACTCCTGAAAGTCACTTTGGAGAGTCAGTCCTTGGGGATGCAGGCTACTCTACCTGGTGGCTATTTCTAGAGGGTCACTCTGCCCACTGTTTAGATTTCATTGACTGCTCTTATCATTGCCTGAAACCAAGTATTTGAGAGCTTTGAGTTGATTACCGATCAGAACTGAAAGAAGACGAAGTTTCTGGAACTAAAATGAAGTAGGGTGGACCAAGAGAGAGGAACATGCAGGATGGGCTGGGGTGTTTGCGGAACAATGACAAAAAAGAGGCTGCATGAGTGACTGCCATGCGATTTGTGCTAGACGACTTGATCCACACATTCAGTTACCTGTCGGCAAATGCAGATGATACTGAGCCCAGAAAGAGAGGGAAGGAGGAAGGGAGACAGACAGAGGTAGACAGACAGAGAGATTGGAATATGGAGAGAGACAGAGAGAAAGATGAACAGAAAGAGAGACACAGAGAGAGATAGAGGAGCAGAGAGAAGAGAGAGACAGAGAGACATGCAGAGACAGAAAGACATAGAGGACTGTGGTCATATAACTGAATTATTATACTATTGTAATTGTTCCATTTTATTATTTATCTCTTTCTTGTTTATCCTTTTCCCATGACTAGTTTATAGACTTTATTATAGGTATGTATGTATAGAAAAAACAGTGTGTATGTAGGGTTTAGCACTGTGTGTGGTTTGAGGTGCCCACACTTCGAACATGGGGTAAGGGTAGAGTCCTGTAAATGTTCCTTTTACAATTTCTTTGTGAAATGATGCTAACACAATTGTATCCTTTATTTCAAGCTATCGTCAACTTTGAATTTTATTTAAAAAAAAGAAACTGTAGTTGGTAGTCATAGTTTATACTAAACTATTAAGAAACATTATAAGCACTCTTGCAAGCCTGTAGACTTCCTAAATGATATCACACTTACTGTGGCTTATGAAAAAAATGGACTAAGTTTTAAGTTATAATAACACCTTTAATCTGAAAGTGTCTGTGCTTGGCCAAATCAGCTTGCCTATATTTTCTTTCATAAAACATTTGGTCTCAATTGTAGTTCTCTTTCTTCAAAAAAAAAAAGGTCAGGAAAAGTTCAAAATGACATGATGGAATATATATTTGTTTGGGAAAATGATCTGGTTATTGCCATAACAGTATATTAAATTTTTAGGGTTATGTGATATACTTTTTATATTAATACCATCTTTGAAATTTATTTACATGATGTAACAGCTCTCATGGTTGCATTACATCCTTGAAAGCAAAAATGTTCAAACTAGCCAAGATTTATGCAATGTCTCAGCAGGATGAAATGATTCAATTTTAAAGGGGAAAAAGTTGTTTATTGAGTTTTAATTATGTCATCTATATTTTGATGTGTATTTAATTTATTACAAAAGAAATTCAGAGATCAATCAGAGAAATTCTCATATCTTTCAAACTAAGGGCACTTATCTTAGTGGGGCTCTGCATCTTTGCTTTATGATGAAAATCTTACAAAAGTCTGAGCAGTGGTTGCGAGGGAGAATAAATTCTTTGTATTCAGTGAGTTGGCTCTGCAAAATGGCTTACAACTCAGGAGAAGCCAAGCTGTTAATTCTTGAATAGATTTTAATCATAGGCTCTAGCCTTCCTAACTTTGTGTATGGGCCTATTTTTCATCAGACATTCCACATTTAAACTGAAACTCAGATTTTAAGTTAAAAGTTTTTAAATGAAGTCAGTTTTTATTTTAGAGTGAAGATTGGTAATTGTTGCAATGGTGATTATAAAAATAAGCTGAGAAATATAAATGCTGTGAAGTTTATCATGACAAGTGAATTCTGAGTCTTTGTATCCCAATCTTAGAATTTTTCATTACGATGGATGTGTCCAATTCTGGTTGCTATGACAGTATAGCAGTGATATGATTTCTCCTTTAAGACTTTCACTTAAAAGGAAGTCAGTGAGATACATGTTTTTAAGTGTGAATGTGTTTTAGTTAATTTTAAAAATATTCAATTTTTAATGATTGAACATCTATCTATATATCTATATGGGTCATTCACACATGGATAGAGCACATTTTAAACATATCCACCCCATCGTCTTCACCTGTCTCCCTCTACCTCCCAATGATCTCTTTCTTCCCCCCAACAAGTCCCCTTCCACTTTCCTGTCTTCTTAGTGTGAGATAGACCGAGCTGAGAGCTGTTTGCTTAAGCACAGGTCAAGGTTTACTTACTGGCCCGTGGGCAGCTTACCAGTGGCTATACCACTGAATACGATGTCTCCCAGGCATTTACATTCTCGTTCATTATGTAACAAAACGATTATATGTGTCATGATTTGTGAAAAGTACTTTTAGTATTTATAGCAACAGGGTCATTGAACTAAAGGAAAGAGAGTTTTTAGGACCCCCCCATCTGTGGTTATATGTCAGACACCATTCTTAGCCTTTCTACATCACGTCTCTCTTCATCTGGTACACCCTGGGACTGCCAATATTCTTTTGGAGAAATCAAGTCACTTGTCTGATGTCACACAGCTGAGATTTGATTCCTGTTCTATGCAATTCTGCTTCACATAAGAGACCTGAGGGTCCAAACTTCTGTGCCATTTTCTTCTGTACAGTTTTATCTTTTTTTTTCAGAAATATTGAAGTAAAAGGAAAATAATGAAGTAGAAGTAGGAATATTGAAAAAGGAAAATCAGAATCCTCCAATCATAAACCATGGTAGTGTGCTGTTTACTGTGCACTGATCCTGCATTAGGTACTTACATGGATGACCTCATTTCATCCCATAGGAACCATTGAAGTTGGCAGTAAGAGTGGCCTCATCTTACAAATAAGTCTTTGGTACTGCTTACAACTGCTTAGACACAGGCTGTCTGGACCACTCTACTACCCCGTTAATTTAAATGACAGTGTAGAGATCACAGGTCCATATAATTGAATTCACTTTCAGTCACATGGGATTAAAAAAAATACAACTTTTTGAAGAGTTTGTGTTTGAGCTACTCAAACTATACAGAAGGTCTAACTTCTAATTGCATTTGCGCAGATCTAATAAATGATTGCATTGCTTTATGCCATGTTACATCTCCCGGGATGAGCATTGGAATCTTTTGATGGATTTGAAATGGTTGTATTATGAGCTTTATCTTTCGGGGTTCAACAGCAAAGCACTTACGTTTCACACCCATGTGCACAGTCGGCCAGTCATAGGGTCATGGAATCTAGGCGGCAGAATGAGAATCACTGCAGGACGTGGAGACTCAGGTGGAGCGACTTAGCAAAGCCCCAGGTCAGTGCTGCCAGAGGCACGTTAGTGCTCAGAATTATCTGTGTGGAGTGGGGTGGGGGTGGGGGTGAGGGGAAGGTCTCATTTTAGCCCAGGCTTGTCTCCTAGTTCAGCCTTCTAAACGCAAGCATTATAGGTATGGCTCACCATGCCCAACTCCAGTATTCTTCCTTTGTCTTTTAGGCTCAGACTTTTAAAGCTTTTTATTTCTTCTCCTTTTTATTCTTTCTTTGGGAATGTCACATGATGCATTTTTATCACATGCACCCCTCTTCCATTTTTTCTTGATGCACCCCCTTACCCACCCAACTGTGTGTCCTCCTTTCTTTTTTTCTTCTTTCGCCACCAGTATCGTTTCTGCAGCCTATATACTCTTGGCTGGCTGGCTGGCTGGTCTTCACTGGAGGGCAGTCAGCCCATTAGGGCTGCATCTTTGAAAAACCTAATGCTCCCTCTCCCAGCAGCAGCTATCAGTCCCCAATAGCTCCTTAACTAAGAGTGGGACTTCATCCCCACTCCCTCTCTTCATGTTGGACTTTGGTCTGTTCTGAGTCTGTGCAAGTCTTGGGAAATGCTGTTTCGGCTTCAGTGAATTCATATATGCAGCTGTCCGGCTGTGTCCAGGAAACACTGTTTCATTATAGCCACCCACTTCCTGTGGGTCTGACACTTGTTCTGCTCCCTCCTCTGCAGTGATTTCTGAACCCTGGAAGGAGGGAGAATGATATAAATGTCCTGTTTAGGGATGGACATTCTGCAGACTCTTCTTGTCTGTACCTTAATGAATTGTGTGTCTCTGTGTTAGTCGCTGTCTACCGCAAAAAGAAGCTTCTTGAGTGAGGGTGGAGAGAAGCATTAAACTATGGATATAGCAACAAGGCAGTATATCAGTTTAATCCTCTATCTATTTATCAGAGTAATAGCAGTCTGTTTTCCTCTAGGGCCTATGATCTGTTTAGCCACAGATACTTGGCTCAGGTAATATTGCTAGGTATGAAGTGGACCTTAAATCCTAGCACAAGCTGGCTGGTTACTCTTATGATGTTCACGCTACTATTATACCAGTGAGCATGTCTTGCCAGGCCACTCATTGTAGATGCCTGGGCTCAGAGCTGGGTAAGAACGGTGATTCTTTTTTTTCCTCCAGTAGTGTGTGTAGCACCTTCCAGCACTATCAAAACTAGCCAATAGGGATGAAGCCTCCACCTGAGTACCTACTTGATTTCTCCTTGTTCTGTGATTCAAACATATGATGTCTTTAGCAATAGATTATTATTTTGTTTGTTTGTTTTGTTTTTTGAGAGAGGTTTTCTCTGTGTAGTTTTGGTGCCTGTCCTGGATTTTGCTCTGTAGTCCAGGCTGGCCACGAACTCACAAAGATCTGCCTGGCTCTGCCTCCCGAGTGCTGGGATTAAAGGAGTGCACCACCACTGCCCGGCTTAGTAGTAGATTCTTACTGTGAAGTTCTGGAGGGTAACCAAGAGCATTGGCTGTATCCTGTAATGTTTGGTGGGGTCTATGCAACATCACTTGCCAATAACTCCAAAACATATAGCCCATTCCTGGCACTCAGCTTTTTATGTGTTACGCTATGGTGTCTAGTGGGGGCATTGTTGGCCCATTATAGGTTAACTACATTTAAACTATTTATGTGTATGTATTGTATAATCATTAATTTGTAGGTATTCTAACTAATTTATTATGAAATATAAGGGCATAAGCCAGAAATAATAAAGAATCTTAATTTATAAATAACAAATTATTTAAAAGTATTTATTTGCGCGCATGTCTGTGTGTCTGTGTGTCTGTGTGTGTGCCTAAGTATGTATATATGTACCATGTGCATGAAGGATCCATAGAAGGTCAGAAGAGGGCATCAGATCCCCTGGAACTAGAGGTATAGGCTATTGTGAGCTGCCAAGTGGGTGCTAGGAACTCAACCTAGATCTGCAAGAACAGTAAGTGCTCTCAACTGCCGTCATCTCTTCAGTCCCCAATAACAAATGATTTTAAAGATTGCTAAAAGCAATTCTATTGCATTGACTAATTGCTCAAATTATGTGTTTCCATTTCAGTTGGAAAAAATGGTGGCACCAGGGTTTTTCTCAAGGCTGAAAGGGACTGCTGGAGCGTATTAATAACCATTGACTCACTAAATCCAGCAACAGATGGTGCTAAATAAAGCTCAAACCTTGAGCCACCCAGTGTAATCTGGGCTCACATGACTTCTACCCTAAATATATCTGCCTTATAAAATAACCAACCTGAAGATTCTGTTTCCGTTTGCATCTTCAGTGGTCCTGAAAATGTAGTCAGAGACCTAGGCAGGAACAGCACATCAAAACATCTTTGATTGCAATCAAATATGAAATTAAAGTACAGGGGGAAAAACCTACAGGAAGCCCAGGGTCTCTGATCCCATGGAGGGGGGGGATGGAGGGAGGAAAGTAGAGAGGGGGAGAGAGACAGACAGAGACAGACAGAGAGAGACAGAGAGAAAGAGAGAGACAGAGATATTTCAGAGATCAAAAACACCATCCACTGTTGAGAAGAATGTCCTCAAAAATACCCTGAGAATTCTAGCTCCTCTCCAGACAGTCTCTTCTCTATTTCTCTGTTCACTGCTCTCCTTCTATTTGGAAGTGTGGGCTTTGGCAACCCTTTTTAACTCCTGTGTGTGTGTGTGTGTGTGCACACGCCCCCTTTGAGATGCTAATAAAAACTGTCACCCTTCTTCCCAGAAGATTACTCATGAACATCCATCATTTTCTCAGGGTTTCAAGGTGTTTGCAGCCTTGCCCAGAGCCTCTCCGTGGACCTAGTGTAAGAGATTCCATTCCATTCTTCCCTTTCAGCCCACAGATGTTTCCTGTGGAAAGAGGGAGTCCTCAGTCAGGCCTAAAGATTAGGAAACTGATTTTATAGACACATGCTAATTAGGTGGTCGCTTTTCTTTGGGGTTGACATTAGTCATAACCTCTGCTAACCAGACAACTGGCAAACCTTGAACCATAGCTATTGAGGTTTACAGGATCTCCTGGTTCAGTTCCCAGGGAATCACACCATGTGGACTCAAATGGCTGTCCAGAAACACAGGGTGGACCTCTGTAGAGAGCACAGTACACTTGCCAGGCCTCTGGCCCGACTCTGTGAAAGGAGCTTTATTACCAAGCCCAAACCAGGGCTGTTTAGAGGCCTGGGCCACTTCCATTTTTCAAGGCTCTTGATATATTGAGAGATGAAGAGATGCCAAAACAGGGTTACGAAAACAGTGGTATACTTTAAATGTTTACCTTTAACAACTTAATGCCTTTAATACTAGAAATGTAGAATTGTGCCATTCATAAGTTAATTACAGGATTTATAAAAATGTTAATTTATGGTTCATGACAGGCAGTGTGGTCCAGTCATAGAGCCCGAGTTCAGAGTTGTTCAGAGTGAGGCTCCTTCTTTGAATCCTGTCTTCTATGATTGTATGGGTAACCCCATTTGGAAATAGCTTCAAAGCTCTTTATTTAAGAGTCTTTATGAAAGTGGTGCTAAAAGGCCCCACTGCCTCCCTCGAGAGTTGCCGTAGAAAGCTTGGAGGATGAGCTGGGCTTGTCTCTTCTCCAGAAGTCCCTGCCTTCTCCTTTCGCTCCTTCCATCTGAGGGAACCCATGCTCTTCTTCTGTACCTTCAGCAGCACAGCTAACCATTGTCCCCTGGTCCTCCACAAAGATCTAACCAGCATTGCCCAATAGGAAGGGCGCCACAACGGTCCCCGTCTTCTCTTAAGGATGGGTGGTATCAGCACTTTGAATCTTTTAAAAATTCATTGCTCCTTCTCAAGCTTCACTTCAAGTTCTGAGTGAGGATTTTTGTTTCGTGAGTAGTTCTTGGATCTACATTCACTGTTGGAGTCAATCCTCCCTACCAGGGTCCTCATGAGTGGGAGCTTGGGGCTCAGAAGAGGGATAGAAGGCTGGAGAGCCTTCCAAAGGGAAGACTAGGCAGGGTAACAGCAACCCTTAGCAAGGAACAGTTGGGGGCCTGGAGGCAAGGAAGAACAGATGTTGGGAGAGGGGCAGGCGTCCACTTTACTCTGAGCAGTCTTTGGACTCCGTGAATTAAAATCAACATCTTGACGCTTCGCTCAGCTCAACTTTGCACAAACTCCTGCAAGCTTTTGAAGGACCGGTTAATGTTAGCCAGTGAGATGAGGCACATTTTGAAAGAGGAACTATTGTTTCCTTCGACATTGTTCTGAGTGGATATTCATCTTAAACATATTGGTCCACTCAAAGATCAGAAAGAACTGGTTTAGTGTTCAGCACTTGAATCATTACAGGGCATTCTATCCTTTTGTTTGCGCTCACCTGACTGTCTGCCATCTACCCACCTACCCATCAAGACCTGCATCCATTTACCCATCCATCCACCCACCAACCCACCCACCTACCTATCCATACATCAACCAACCAACCAACCAAACAGCATTTTCTGAACACCAGGCATCCCATTGTTCTGAACGCTACAAGTCACAGGCAGATTTTATTTTTTTCACATTGATGTGATATTCTGGTGGATTTCAATCAAATGTTTGTTTCATGCTACCTTCATGGTTTAGATGGGTTTAAATAACTAGCATTCCCTCTCTCTCTCTCTCTCTCTCTCTCTCTCTCTCTCTCTCTCTCTCTCTCTCTCTAAGTACTGGTATCCTTTTTTCAAAATTACCTATGAACCCATTCTAAATAGGATGCAAAGAAAGACTGGATGGGAACATCTATGGATTTGGGTACCATAAGAAATGTCTTGATTTGTATCACTCACATCTCTTTCCTATGATACTGTAAGTTACTTGAGGGTAGAAGTTGAACCTGTGTTTTTAATGTCTTACCTCAAACACAGCAGTTGGCACATGGTGCCTGCTAACCAAATGTCTGTCCCAAGAATTCTAACCAGGAGGTAAAAGGTCAAGATCTGAGACCCACCGTTAGTACCATCTCCTTCTGTCTTTGCTACCTGGTCTTCTGGGTCTTGATGAATCAAGACGAGTGGCCTCAGCCCTTACTATAGCACTGGCCTCCTAAGTCGGAGACTGGTGGCCTCTGATGTGTTTGCTCAGATCCTCTACACACCTTCAAGGACAAGGGCTGGTACATGCTGAAGCCACCCATGCAACTCACAAGTCTCCTCCTGTCCTCCTCTGGGGATAACTTGGAATCCCATTAAGTTTTACCTCAAAGTAGATATCTCAGAATGGCAGTCACCTTAGGGGACATTCCTTGGGGACCATGGCTGCTTTAGAGCACCCCAGGGCTCTCTTAACTTTCTTGAGTGCACTGAATCCAAGAGCCACCTTAATGTCTGCCGTTGTCCTCTGATCCAGAGCAGGATGGTGTCCAGTGAGAACTGGGGGTATACTGGGCACTGGCTCAACTCCATGTAAGTAATTTCTCTTCATTTACTTAAGGTCTGGAAATATTTTTTTTTGTCCTCCACAGACAACCCCCTTCCCCTAATAAAGTGTGTCTGACAATTAGACTTTATTGGTATGGTTATGAAAAGAATGTTGTAGACTTAGAAAAACATAATAACTTAAAGAATGACACATTTCAGCAAAGAAATAAAGTAGTGAGCTGCTTTGAAAAGAAGTGAAACCATAGGAAACCAGTATTTCACTGGGATAAACACTGAGTCCTCACTGAATTCTTATAAAAAAAAAAAAAAGAGAGAGTTGAGCTCTAGGGCAAGGTGTGTGTGTGCATGTGCGTGTGCGTGTGCGTGTGCGTGTGCGTGTGTGTGTGTGTGTGTGTGTGTGTGTCTACAGATAGAAAGGTGGTGTCTCTCTGACTCTTTTCTGTTGTTGTTGTTGTTGTTGTTTGAGACAGGATCCCTCTATGAGTCCTGACTATCCTGGAACTTGCTATGTAGACCAGGTTGGCCTTGAACTCACACAAATCAGCCTGCCTTTGCCTCCTGAGTGCTGGGATTAAGGGCATGCACCACCACGTCCAGCCTTTCTCTGACTTTTGATATGCAGTCCCTTTACAAATTTCCTTCCTCAGGGCTTTGTACGCACTTATGATGGTTCCCACGGAATGCAGCCATTTGCACTACATGTTGGCCCAAGATACTCCTTGGAAACCTTATTCCTCAGTCCTTAGATAAGATACCTATTCGTCAGTAACCACTGTGCTAAGGTTGTAAAATCAGTAACAGTTTCACCAAGCTCTATCTAGTGTGTTCCTACTAGAACACTGGAGTCAAATGTTTCTGCTACAGTGAAAGGTTCAGTAGTACTCCATGAGACACATTGTAGAGACCTCCAGGGATTTCAGTGGGGCTTTGTAATTGCTGCATTAGCTCAATGTGTTACCTTACGACAGTGGTTCTCCAGCTCCTCACTCTTGTGCTGACCCCCCAACCATATTATTTTCATTGCCACTGCATAACGGTGATTTTTTTCTACTCTTCCAAATCATAATGTAAACATCTGTGTTTTCTGATGGTCTTAGGCGACTGCTGTGAAAATGTAGCCCCACCCACGAAGGGGTCGAGACCCACAGGTTGAGAACCACTGCCTTATGGTCTTAAGGGCAGAACTGTTTGGTACATTGGTAGGTGTAGTGTGAAAAATCTCATCAATTTACACTGGTATCCACTGTGGGATTGCTGTAACAAAATAATAATCCCCTTTCCTGTTTGGTGAAGACCTGGCCTTTGTTTTTTGCCAAATGTGAGATAATGTAGAATCAAATTTCCTCCATGGTTTAGTTTCCTAAATTCATACTTTCTCACATATAACACGTTTTTGTTGTTTCTTTTTTTATTGTTTCAAAATTTGCCCCCCCCCCTCTCTCACACACACACACACACCCCACAAGCAGTGATTCCTGCCTGCTAGTCACAGGCTGAGATCAGCCACAAGCTGGAATTCCCTGGTATGGAGTGCTGTAGTGTTGTTTACCAGATCCCTTCCCATCTCAGCCACGGGGCAAAGGAGAGACAGGAGACAGCCAGACTAGAAGGGGCGAGAGGGTGGGACCTGGGGTGTGTGACTCTGCGCTTTGAACAGCAGAGTTCTGGGATGAGATGGCAGTGGTGGATGGCATGCTCCTGGATGCTACGCAGTAAACTGACGGTGAAGAGTTCCTTGGTGGCTTCTGGCTAAGTGTTCACTCCAGCTTCCGGGAAACTTTCCATCTATACAGAGGTCTCACTACTGAATGGGTGTCACTTAAAACCTTGGACTCAGTCTATGGATCCGATTCTTATAGGACCCAAGTTAATTTCATTTGCAAATATATTTAGCAGAGAGCAAGACTGACTGGCTGTTTTGATTAAAACTGGGTTTAAAATAAATACTGGATTTAGGCAAGTTTTAGATGAGTGCATCATTGCAGAGAATTTTACATTTGTGATTTTACATTTATTTAACCCTGATACTAGGAGACAGAGGAAAGAGGAGAAGAGAGGAGAGAAGAGGAGAGGAGAGGAGAGGAGAGGAGAGGAGAGGAGAGGAGAGGAGAGGAGAGGAGAGGAGAAAGGAGAAGAGAGAGAAAGGAAGGAAGGAAGGGAAATTGCTGCATGCAAATATTTCCAAGGTGCTTCTTAGCAGTGTGTGATTACCGGCATTTTCCTTTCTAGAGCTGGTGTGGTGTGGACACTGGAGACCGCTGTGCACTGTTCGTACTGTTGTCGTGAGGAGCAGGGAAAAGATAGGTTTGCAGTAGAGCTTGAGGATGGCACCAAGCCAGTGCCCTGAAAAATGGCAAACATGTCAGAGCTAACAGCTGGATGCAGAAATATCCCTCTTTAATTTGGATGGATAAAATTTTCTTTCTCAGCGGGGCGCTCTCGCGAGAATGGAACATCAAAGAGGGAGGGTCTCCCCAGTCAGACATCGGCTGGCTCCAGGATGGAGCAGAATGAATGAACTGCCAGGACTTTTCCAGCCCATATGCTTCTGCCCAATCGAGAAGTTAAAGGTCCGGTGGCTTGTTCACATGACAAAGTCCTGATAACGGCAGCCTGATTCCCTTAAGTCCTGCTCTGATCGGCGGACGGGGGATGTCTGAGGAAGACTGCCGATTGATGGGTGGCAGGCTACCGCTGTCCTCGGAGATAAGTGGGAGTCACCAAACGCTGGAGGTTCTCAGGCCATCCCTGGCGTCCTGTCCTAATCCTGAGCATCACCATCTCCTCTGCTAAGTGACACTTAGCAGCCACTGACCCATGTTGTGACCAAAATACCCACTTCCATCTCCTCTCCCAGCCGGGTGGCTCTCTGATGAAGAAGGCTGTGCCAGTGCCACCACCACCGGCATTTTACAGTCCATTGACACTTTTCAACTGTCTTTCTGATTTCCATATTTCAGTCTTGACTTATATGTTAGTATTATCTGCAAACTCAACATAAACCTGTAATGATTTTCTAATATTTCTGGGGCGTGATGAATGTGGATTGACAAAGTACAGTATATAGCCCTCGCCCAGCATTACTGAAAATCCAGCCACGGTGTGTAGAATCATTACTCATTTACTTTATGGGGGCATTTATTACTTGACCTTTGAAGTCTTGTCTCAAAATCGTGGCATTCCAGACATTCCAGGATATTCCAAAACAAAGCAGGGCGTGTGTTACCCGTTAGAAACAACAGCCGTAGAAGTTAATTGTAATGGAAGACGTGGGGAGAAAGTGTCATAATAAGGACACTAACAGAATTACAGATTTGAGAAAACAGCACAAAAAATATGAGCACACTCGCTGGTATTTGATGTAGAAGCTAGTGTTGCAGACTAGGCGACCTCATTCTTCTGCCTTTTTTTTTTTTTCTTCTAATGTCGCTGGCCATTCTGGCACCCTGCCAATGGAAGGAGAGTGGTTTTACCCAGGCCTGGGGATTTATGTCTTCATCTATTGCACGGTTTCTGGGTGTGTAAATTTTACTAACAGATTAAGTAATTTTCACTAAATTGACATTTGCTCTGAAAATAGGGATTTGTTTGATGAATGGCATTATTAATCATGGTGAACATAGTTATGACCCTCATTTGGAAAACTTTAGATGCTTTTAAAGAAAAAGCCCCACCATTTCCCCCTGATAGGACAAGTGGGATATGATTTAAAAAAAATAAAAGAAAAAGAAAAAAGCAACAACAATAGTGACCTTTTATCAACCAGAAGGCTGTGGGTGAGTCATGCACCTTTCTTATCACAAGATTTTTTTTTAACTTTTAAAAAATGTCATTATGTGTGTGTGTGTGTACATGTGTACACTTGCATGTGTGTGCACATTCACAATTGTGTGTTTGCAGATGCGTGCATATCACAGAACATGTGAAGGCTAGAGGACAACTTCCATGATTTCTTATCCGTAAGACTGACTAATGTCTCAGCCCTCCTCATAGGTGAGATGTGAGGATCAAGTCAGTGTGGTAGAGGAGGTAGAGACAAAGATGCTATGAGATTTATGACTTGGTAAGTGACTGCATTCTTCTTCCTCCGAATGGAGGTGAAGGTGTCTTCATACATTTCAGAGGAGTGAGTGGACTTTCCTTACCTGAAATGTGTGGAAGCAGAAGTTGCTGAGATCTCAGGCTCTTTTGGATTTGGGAATCTTTACATAGGTTTCCTCTCAGAGCATCCCTAATCCAGCATCCACGATTTAAAATGCTCTGAAATCTGAAACATTTTGAAGTGTTTCCATATTAACTATATTAACAAGTTTCAAACTTTGGAACAGTTTTGGATTTTTAATTTTCAGGTGATGGGTACTCAATCTGTATGACTTTGTAACTTCTCTCCTTACGCTTCGAGGTAGCTTCATTGGAGAGATGGCTCAGTAGTTAGCACCTCTTAATACATAAACATGAGGGCCAGAGTTTGAATTCCAGCACCCATGTTACAAGCTGAGACTAGGCTCAGTGGTTCTGCAGTTACCTGGAACCCCAGAATTAATGGGCAGAGACCAGACTCACTTGGAATTTCTGACTTCCTGTCTAGCCAAAACAGTATGAGTTGCAGGTTCAGGGAGAGACCCTGTCTCAACAATAAGGCAGAGAGTGGTGGAGGAGGGCACCTAATAACTTCCTTTGGCCTATAGTTTACACACTCTGCCACACTTGTGTGCATATACCTCCCCCACATACACACGTGAGAGGGGTTGGGAAGGAAGAGAGCATGAACAAAAACACAGGAGATTAGGAGTCACACTTGTGGGGATCTGGATGTCTTCCTTAGAGTGGAGAACTATGCCAATTCCTTGTGCATTTGGGGCTCTGAGCTGAAACTTCCACATGTCCCTGCTCCCAGGTATATTTGATCATACAGACTGCTGCTTTCCTTGAATAGGATGAATTCATGGAAAAATAAAATACTGCTCTGGGGCTTCCTGTGATCAATATATCAGTGATCAGTTATCCTGCCTTGTAGCTGATGTACAGGGAGGGAGATATTGGACTCCCAAAGCCACCACTAATTAAAACATTTGTGATCAATACCTGTTAGTTTCAAATATGTCCCAGGAATGTTCTTAAAGATGTGGGTGTGGGTGTGAATAACAAGCTTAAAATAATTAAATTTAGGAATACAAACTACAGGCCTGAAGACAAATTTGTGTACTGTTTTCTAGACAGTAGTTAAATTAGTGAAACATTTTTCTGTTGTCATATGTACTTTTTTTTTTATAATTTATTTATTTTTATTTTATGTGCATTGGTGTTTTGCCTGCATGTCTGTCTGTCTGAGGGTCCCCTGGAACTGGAGTTACAGACAGTTGTGAGCTGCCATGTGGGTGCTGGGAATTGAACCCAGTTCCTCTGGAAGAGCAGTCAGTGCTCTTAACCGCTAAGCTACCTCTCCAGCCCCGTCATAGGTACTTTTATTTTTTATGTTGAATGTTATACATTTACAAGTATATCTGTGCACCATATGCATGCAATGCCCTCAGAGACCAGAAGAGGGCATCAGATTCCCTGGGCCTAGAGTTAAAGACAGTTATGAACTACCACGAGGATGCTGGGAATGGAGCCTGTGTCCTGCAAAATAAGCCAGTGCTCTTAACTACTGAGCCATCTTTCCAGCCTCCTATACTTTTACTTTTAAATGATCTCACCTGAATGATAAAATATAAACAACGGATTGACTTTTATACCCTATTTGACATCCTAAATCATTTCCTCATTCTTTTCGTGTGTGAAAAAATGTGAATGGTTAAATTTTTAAAACGATGAAATGCATTTCTGCCTTCGATGAGTGTATGGTCTGGTCATCTTAGGAGTAATGCATTTGTATATGCCAACATAGGTATTGTCTTAATTTTTTTTTAACCCAAATCCTCACACATGCTAGATAAATGTTCTATCACCAAGGTAGACACTAGCCTGCTCCACCTGTATCATGACTGCTGCTCACTGGCAGGCCACTACATTTTGCCTGGGTAGACGTCAATTATAATGTTGGTCTAAGGATGACTAATGTTCTCTGGGCAGTCCCTGGGTGCTGAGCCTTTACACACACTTACATGCTTATTTGATTTTCATCTCGGTTCTTAGAGTAGGGACCTTATTTGCACCCTCCCTCCACCCCAGTTCTCAGCTTTGTTGAGGTTGGACGACTGCCCAATGTCTCAGGACCACTCTTGATGGAGCCATGACTGTAACTCACACTTGTTGGGCCTGACCCCCGTGGGTGTGCCCCCCCGTGATCGCCACTAACTAGACCCGCTCATAGAATACATTCTTACCTGTGATATGTAAGAGCTCCTCTGCCAACTCCAGGTTGAGAGTAAAGTCTACTTTTCAGTAAAGATGTTCTGATGACTAACTTCACGGTCAAAATAATCAAGTCTGTTGTCCTTTTGACACACGGTGGAATCTCAGAGCACACATTTTTACCTATCATGGCAAATCGTATGCTTAACTTTTTAACTTAAAACTCCAATTTTTGATCTTACAGAAAGATGGGTAACTGTAAAAACATGGTGTGAGAATGGACAGAGGAAATCTTAGGGACTTTCCCCCCAACACACACACACACACACACACACACACACACACACACACACACACACACACTTTTTGTTCTCTGGATTCTCCATCAGCTGTGAAGAAATTGGAAACGCAGGCCGCACCCGACTTCTCCTGACTTCGTTCAACCACCATAGGAAGCTCACCTACATTTCGGAGAGTCACAGGAGGGCTCTTCGAGGAGATAACCATTTGCTTCTGAGCTTGAGTTGTTAGTACTTTTTCAGTCCGTTTCTTTGCATTTGGGAATAATTTCTCCTGAGCCCTCGAGGAAGAGCCAAGATCTTCACGAAGCTGTACTTCTCATGAGTGTGGCGGCCCTGGGGCCTATGTTGGATGCTTGGGTCTAAAATATGTTCTCTCCTCTCAGCTGCTTGGTGAAAATCTGAAAGAAACTCAAGGGAAAAACCAAATGCCAGGGTCCAGGGCCTTCTGTGCCGGGCTAGAACAAGGTTGGGGACAAGGAGATGGAATCAAGAATGTCTCTGTGAAAACTGACTAGTCCTACTGTCCAACCCAGGGACTACCTTTATTCCTTACGCGGACAAAACACGGGCACTGGGGGATGAGAGGAATGAATTGGAGTCTAAGTTGTAGTTCAGGCTTCTTTAGTTCAAAGCTACTGGGCCTCTTCAGGGCCCTCACAGAATTAAAAAAGAAGAGGCAGCCTCCAAACACTCTGGGAGAGGTGGGGAGGTGGAGAACTGTCAGGTGGCCTGCCCAGCCCTCATGTGGTGCTAAGTCACTCGCTTTGGGAGACCTCCCTCCCTTCCTTTTGTGCAGCTGACTGGATTGACAGAGGGATGCTGAGTTCCCTGGGCTCTAGATTTAGCACTCTAAGTACCTTTTCAAGCAGTCTAGCAGAACCGCTTCATCTTCCTGGAGGCCTTATCTTCCACAGGAAATGCTCTCCCTGTGGTTTTCCATACAGGGCTCTCCTCCCCCCAGTCAATACAAGATTCCTACAGATGCCCCAGGAATGGTATCCCTGGGACAATGCCATTGCGTCCTTCAGCCAGGGCAATGCTACTGGTATTAACCTTTATCTGACCTAGTTTGATCCTCCCTCCCTCCCTCCCTCCCTCCCTCCCTCCCTCCCTCCCTCCCTCCCTCCCTCCCTTTTTTCCTTTTTAAAGACAGGGTCTCACTGTGTAGCTCAGCTGACCTTGCAGTATTCTGCCTCAACCTCCCAGGTGCTGTGATCACAGGCATGCACTACTGTGTGTGTGTGTGTGTGTGTGTGTGTGTGTGTGTGTGTGTGTGTAGGCATGTTCTCCTTTGTTCTGGAAGGATGAAGGTTTCTGAGGAGCGCAGGAGTGACGGATGTTTGCAGGGGTTTTAGGTTGTTACCTCAAGGTCTTGTCAAAGTGATAGCGCTGATTCCCCTGTAGCTGTGGTTGCCAGTAAGTGCTGAAGGAGGCTGGCCAAGCACTAAGAAGATTCCTGGAAGCATTTGTGAAGTCAGTGTCCCACCAGCCAGTAAGAGGCCCTGGGAATTAGGAAGACCGGAGGCGGACACTTTTCCTCAGCAAGATGGGGGGCCTGCTTTGCGATCTTTCAAGAGAAGTTGAAAATCAAATTTTAAAAAAGAAAATTTAAACACTTGGCAAGCAAAACGAAGTTGTGAGTGACTCATTCACAGATCTTGCTTTACACTGTTCATTCAGATTCCTATGATTCAGAAGGTGGTGTCTTCCTATCCGTGATAAGATGGATCCGTGGCTGGCTTGGCTGCCCCTTATGTTCCTCATTGTAGGTAATACAAGCTGGCAACCTTCACAAGTGGCTAAGCGGTCTGTACTCAAGCTACTCTTACCACCAATCATTACCGTCCCACACTGGTGTACATCTTACTCCCTCTCTTTTCATTTGGAGTTCTGTTCTAGGAAAATATAAACATGGAAGAGAATGGCACTTCAGATGCCAGGGAGGTGCTTCAATTCCTTTCTCGTGGAGGTTTTCAGTCAATGCCACCATGTGGTTTGAAGTGAGAGAACTTGTGTGGTCTTTATACACAGCGATTACAGCTGGTATTGTGGATCGAAAACTTAAAATCCCCTTTAAAAGTAACAGTTAGCTCTCCCGTTACTCATCTTGCTAGTCCTGTTGATGTAAGATAGAAGAGATGCACAGGCCAGAGGCAGTCGTTTTAAAATAGCGGTGACAATCCCAGAGAAAAATCAGAGGCTGATCATTTAGAGAGACATATTACAAGCATCTTCCCAGGAGGGTGCACTGAGGCACTCCTGACCTCCAGCAACAGGCAGCCTCTTTGTCTTCACAATACACACACACACACACACACACACACACAGACACACACACACACAGACACACAGACACACACACACACAGACACACACACACATACACACACACACACACACACACACACACACACACACACACACACACACACCGAAAACACCAAGAAATAAAGACCCAGGTTTCTATGTTCTGTTTATATTTTTCTTTCTTTGATCAGAAAGCAAAAGTAGAGAGAGTCTAGGGTTGGAGCTGAGTCCTTGGGTTTAAGGTCTAGTGTGAAAACAGAAAAGAAAAACAGGTGGGGGGGGCGTGGAGAGAAAGAGTCACTGCACAGATCCCCATTTATACACCAAAAGCACTGACCAGTGATCGGCACCTTGCTGGATTTGTGTCAGGTTTCCATTTAAAGCAATGAAGCCTTTCTAAAGTGGAATCCTGCTGTTTCCTCGATGGTCTTTGCTTCTGAAGACCCCCTCTCTAAGGAGCAGGTCAGGGATCCTTCTCATGCAGCACCTCAGAGTTCGGCTGCGTATATTTACATATGCTTTCTGGACATTGCAATGGCTACTGCCATCACATGCACTACTTAGAGTATTATTTTGTGTATTTTAACAACTGGTAGCATAATGGCTTGCAACTTGCTTTTTCTCAGTCAACATTATGTTTTTAGTATTGATCTCCTAATACAAACAGATCTAATTCACTAATTTTAAATGTGCTAAACAAATGTTTTTGAGTGGCTAAGACAACTTATTCTTCCAATGATGAGGTGTTCCCGTTATTTCTAGTTCTTTGCCATTCCAAGCAGCCCCTCCGTGAATGGATGGCCTTTGAAACCGTCTCCTGAATTCAGCAGAATTTCACTGGGGTAATTTCCTAGATGTGAAACCGCTAAACCAAAGGAGATAACCATTCCCAAATTGATTGAGATATTGTCAAAGTGTCCTCCAATGTGGCTGTGCCGTAGCACACTTCACTTTGGCAACAGGCGAAATGGCTTTTACGTAACAAACACTAAATGATCCATTCTCCAGTTCAGAGTCTCCATTACAGAATTTACCCCACCCACCCCTGGCCAGGTGTCCTGTGTGTTTCTTCTCAGGCAGTTCTCCCACCTTGAGAGTTACTGGCTTCACTTTGGAAAAGAATAGAGAAAATATTAAAACGCTGTTCATTTTCATCCAGAATCAAGGACACCATTTCTGCCAAAAATGTGCTGTGTTAGGTGTTATCGCAGAATGAATCTTTTCCTTAATCGAAAGTTAACACGCATGCCTTTATGCTCCCCACTTGAATGAATAAACAACTTCTGACTTTTCCAACACTTTCACAGGTCCTCGGGGAGTTGTCCAAACACTTTGAGCATTTAAAAAATGTTTCCTGCTTATTTAAAAATCTTTTGAAAGGTAGATAATAAGAACCAGTAATTCCAGGTCTTGGCATAACTCATCTCCAAAATTCCTTGAGTCTGGTGGTGGTGGGGGCGGCTATCAGGTATCCATCTTAAAACTTCATGTTAATGTCCCACAAATATGGGTGTCAGTTCCACCTCTAGAACAACTTCCTATACTTGTAACTGTAGTTGCTACTCTGGGGGATCGCAGTTGATGAATCTCATTTGCAGTTCCTTTTACCTTCTTTCTGCCTAGAAGAGAATGGCTGCTGTCTGGGAGATAAGCTACATACAGATTTCTTAACCGAGCTCTTCAATGTTGACAAAGCCAACTGACCATAGTGAATAGCAAAGCACACCCTTTGTAGCTACATCTCTTGGGGATGCCTTTAGTCTCTGTTTAGCACTCCACATTTGCACCCCCCCCCCCGCCCCGCCCGTTCTATGCTTTTTGTACTGAGGAAAGAACATAGGCTT
Source organism: Peromyscus maniculatus bairdii (assembly GCF_049852395.1). Classification (NCBI taxonomy): domain Eukaryota; kingdom Metazoa; phylum Chordata; class Mammalia; order Rodentia; family Cricetidae; genus Peromyscus; species Peromyscus maniculatus. The sequence continues at coordinate 44,503,908 of NC_134870.1, forward strand.
CCACATTTTCTGGCTCATTTTGGTTCTTGCAAGAAAGGCTGCATTTAAATGTTGGCTCTTAACAGCACAGACTACAAAGAGCTCAGGACTGTCTTGAGGCCAAGTGCAAAATACTGGGTTCTGGGCTCTCGGTAACTACCAAGGAGATGCTGGTCATATCTGTGCAGTAAGCTCCCTTGAGGAACCCTACATGTGTAGTCTGACCTGAAATGCATAACATTTGTGAAGGTTTTTTTTTTTCTCCCAGAGGTATTGTGCCTACAGGTATAGTTAGATCTATGTTTTAAGGATTACAAAGGCTAACGTTTAGATACTATCTTAGAGATCCTGTAAGGAAGATGGGTTAAGCGGATCCTTGTCCCATGTCCAGTGCTAACAGTGGAGAGAGAGAGAGTTGAATGCACCTGAAAGCCATTAGGAAGGAGATTTGTGTATGGTAGTAGCTGTGCTTCCAAGACTGAGGGCAGAGTCAAGGCCAGATGAGTTTCTTCAACCCTAGACATGCCGCTATGAGATTGAAGAAAGCATACAGGACCATCACAGCTTTCTGTGAAATACTGCAATCAGTACTGGCCAAAGCCTGGAAGGCCTGGCCTCATGCCACATGCTGCTTGAGAAGATACTTCCTGACACATGATGATCTACTTTTTCTTCAAGGCAAGTCGGAGACACAAATTGGGGGTTTCTTGGTGGGCATATCTATTTAGAGCAGGAAATCCTCTCCCACTCATTTCAGGTTGGACTCGTGAGCACATGGTGTTCGGCTGAGCTCACACGCAGGCTGGCCCTTTGGTCTACAGTGTTACAGTCGCTTGCTGCTGAGGATCCGGGCTGGGAGCAGTCATGTGGACTGCTGTGCTCACATCTTAGGGTGTTTGTGGTAATTATTACCAGCAGCCTTTATGCAAAATGTCTTTGTATGGAAAGGGAAAAGGGATTTCATCCAAAAATGTTATCCCACTAATTATCACTAGTGGTGTTGAGGGGACAGGATAGTTTTGTTCAGTCTCTCTGGCTGGTGACCGCAGTCTCATGGGGTGAGATTCTTGAGTGTTATTTGACTGTTTTTGAAAAAAAAGAAAACAAAACAAAACCCAAAAAAAGATACAATGACAAAATCAGTGTAATGTCACCTAAACATGCTGTCTGCCTTTCGCTTGCTGCTGATCAGGGGGAGCTACCATGTAATATGCTTCCTTTTTCTGCTGTTAACCCAGAGCAAGGAACTGGAAGAAGCATTTAGCCTCAACTGTAACACAGTCCAGGGAGCTTTTCCTTCCTTTCGGGCTGAGTTGAGAATCAGCTGTGATGGTCCTGGTGTGGCTATCAAGTGTTAACTTCTCAGATGATTTCCTTTATTGGGTTGATGTTTGCCTTTTCCTGGGGGGCAGTGGAGAGGTTGGAGGAGGCCGATCAAGGGAGAGTATTCACTTGCTTTAAAATAATGGGTGGAAGTAAAAGAGAAACTCACAGGAAGCCCAGGGTCCTCCGGAATCGAGACACTGATCTGAATTAGTATGAACGGCCACACAATGAGGGTTTCTCTGGAAGATTTATTCTGAGGGTTTACTTGGAGAGAAAAAATGGGAGGGCTCAGAAAAAGAGGCGTGGTTTCTCAGGATGCCCTGGGGAACTCCTCAGCAGCTCCCAGGAGGCTGTACTGACTTTATTCAAAATATACTTAGTTCTCCTAGTGTCCTTGTAAGGTCTGTACTCCTAAGAAACTAGTTGTGTGTATGTACATGTGCATGTACGTATATGTTCAGGTGTGTGTGTGTGTGTGTGTGTGTGTCCACCTGTCTGTGAGTACACGTGCATGTGGAAGCCAGAGGTTAACTTCAGGTGTTGGTCCTCAGGAGCCATCTACCTTGTTTGGTGATACTGGGTCTCTTATGGGAACCTGGAACTCATCATCATGGCAGGCTCATAGGCCATCAAGGCCCAGGGATCTGCTTGCCCCCCCCCCCCTCCCCGCAGTAAGATTCCAAGCTTGTGCTACCATGCCCAGCTTTTTTTTTTTTTGGAGACAGGGTTTCTCCTTGTAGTTTTGGTTCCTGTACTGGCTCTCACTCTGTAGATCAGGCTGGCTTCGAACTCACAAGAGAACCGCCTGGCTCTGCCTCCTGAGTGCTGGCTGGGATAAAAGGTGTGCGCCACCCCTGCCCAGCAGCCATGTCCAGCTCTTTATATGGGTGCTGGGGATTTAGCTCAGGGCCTCACGTGTCTGCAGGAAGTACATTGCCAACTCAACTATCTGCCCAGACCTCCGAGGAACTATTGAACTGCCTTGTGCTTCCTGGCTGCCTCGATGTCTGGGGAAACCTTAGAAAATTACTGTTTAGTGGATGTGTAACGGCCTTATCTCCTGCTCCTGGACACCATGTCACAGGAAGTTCCTGGAACCAAAGTGGTTTCTGGAGGGGCACTAGTGACTACTTTCAGCCCTCACCCTGTGTCTAGCCAAGTTGCTGGAATAAGGATTCTTTTGGTGGTGGTGGTGGTGGGGGCAGCGGGGATCGGGGCGTGTCCTGTGATATTGACTGGCTTGAAGTGGGTTTTCTTTTTCTTTTTCCTATCTTGAGGAATCTGCTAGGGCTGACCTCAGGCAACGATGATGAAAGTGACCTTGGTTGAGAAATGTAAACTCCGGAGGAGACAGCTGTTTTCCTCTTCCCCTTTCTGGGGATGTTTTGGGATGATCCCTCCCTTAAGGGCTTCAGAGACCTACATCTCCTGTGGGGGGACAGTCCCTTTCTCTCATCCCAGAGTCCGTTTTTTTACCAGTCCTCTACAGTTCTACAACTTCCCAGCTGCCTTCTGCTGGGGATCACCCAGCTCGGGCGGATGGACAGTGGCTGCCTCCTCGAAGGCTTTCGAATGGCTGCATGCTGGAGACTGAGGCCTTTTTACGTGCCGGTTCCAACCATGTCAGTGCGGCCTCTTCTTTCAGCTTGCTTTGTTTATCCGGCAGCTCATTATTTAAGACTAGCCTGTCAAAATAGGTTAAATATTCTTTGGGAAATCTGGTCACATCCTTGAGACACCACAACTATGTTTAATACAGGGAAGATTGGCTTGATAAGAGAAACGTGATCGACTTGCCCCACCAAAAAATATTTTCCTGTTACCCTGGCTGAGTTTCCACGGCCATCAATAGGCACTAGCGAACCCAAGGACCGTAAATCCCCGTGGCTGACGTGGAAAGACATCAAGGGAAACAGGGAGAAGGATTGCTGATGATTCGTTCTAACTACTTGACCTTCTGACCTCTTCTCTAGATATATGATCAAGATGGGACACTTCAGCACTTTATTGATGGTGGGGAGCCCAGCAAGTCGAGCTGGATGAGGTATATCCGATGTGCAAGGCACTGTGGAGAGCAGAATCTAACAGTAGTTCAGTACAGGTAAAGTATGACTTGGTTTACTGCTGGAACCCCTTGGCTTGCAAATACAAACCCAGGCTTGCTGAGAAGTGGTTGAAAACATCCTGCCGAACTCTGCATAGATCTGTTTGTCTTTTCTGGGTCTCTGAAATGCCCTAGTTCATGGACATTCAGGCGCTAGCAGAGATCCTCTCTGACTCCACACACAGGCTGACGTTACTCTGCGTGGTCACTTGAATGTCCATACGGACCCGAATGAGCTTGACAGCCCCACCGAATCGGGGTGAACTCCCCCAGCAGGTGTGAACACACACATACATATAAATGGAAGCTTGCAGACTCAGCTCCAGACCTGTTCCTTTCAGTCTCCATCAGTCTGTCTCTCAGAGACAGAATTGGGTTCATTTGCTCAAAGGTCTGGAAAACCAAGAACTCAGTCTTTCCAAACCGGCCATGCTGGGCAGCGGGACTGAGCCACGGCGACCTCTCCCGCTCTCTCAAAAGGTTCCAGAGCAGCTGGGTCTGGCCTTTTGATGATCTCAGCTGTGTCCCAGGTGATGTGGTTGTTTCAAATTAGAGAAAGGGAGCCCCCACCCCCACGACTGTCTCCTAAGATGGATGGGCAGAGTCCAAAGAGTGACAGGTCCGAGGAGAGGGATCCTCACTTCCCAGAGTCACACAGGGATGGGGCACTGAGTCACCCCTTCCCATTGCACCTGCTGCCCCCACCCCTGTTCCCAGGGAAGGCTGGAATCAAGATGAGAAGGCAGGAAACAATTCGAACAGAAAAACAGCCCGCCCCCACTTCGTCCCTCAGAATCCCTCGAAAACATGTGCCTTATAAATATATGAGCTCAGTTATAAACAGCCATGTTCCCTTCAGAGGCAGAAGCAACTGTTTAGCTTTATTGGGCACCACAGACACATCAAAGCCCAGAGCCTTGTGCTAGGCAACTTGGAGTTCTGCCTGGGGCTATTTATTTTCTCTCTTTTTTTTTAGTGAAGTCTTTTTTTAAAAAAATTTTCTTTATAGCTTAGAGGGTTCACAAATCTGGCTTGCTTGTTCTCCGAAGGTCTCCAGTTCTAAAAAGAACATAGTTGGTCAGTGTCTGACTCATTGCCTGGGTTTCCCATGCAGTTTTATTAAGTAATGGTTTAAACGTGAAAAAGCGCAGGAGGCCGTTGGGTAACATCGGTGCAAACCTGGCCGAGTGCATTTGCTATCAGGAATTTTCTAGGCAACCCCGAGCTCCACAATTAGCAAAGGTTGTGCTTGTCGGGTCAGCAAGAGATAGTTTGGCCACTTCTGTAATAAATACCAAGGGAGCTCTTAAGGCAAATTCTAAATTTGGGACAAGAAACCCCTTAGGGGAGAGGGGCATGAGTAAGCCATTACCTACCTGTCAATAGTGAGTGGATTTTACAACTCTCCCTTCTTGAGGGCGCTGAAGCTACGGGCTCACTCTCGGCCGATCTGTTTTGGATTACTGCAGATCTTTATACAAAGAGCTACAAAAACAGAATTAAAAAAAAAACTGGCATCCATCACAAGTGACCACGTCCAAAAGTAAGAAAAGAGAAAAGTTGGACCCCGAAGAGCCAGCCTAATTTTTATTGTACATGAATGTCCTCTTCACAAAAAGTCAGCTGGTTTAAATTCATTCTGTTATGATTTGTAATATCTAAATGGAATTTTCTTCAAAGCGCCCTTGATTGATTGACCCTTAGCTGAACGTTTTGTTTTTATTTTGAGGCTGACAATAATGTTTGTTGGCATGTGTTCTGCCTCAACTGCGTTGGGACGCCATGAGGCTATCCTTATGAGTCATCCAACCACAATACTAAATACATGTCAGCAAAGGAAATATTATCTGAAAAGGGAAAAATCCCTTTGATGTGCTCCAACATGCCGGGATTTCTGCAAGCTTTGGAAGCTCTGGGTGCTTGTAAGGAATGGTGTACGCTTACACATTCCCCCCCTCCCCTCTTTCGGCCTACTCTGCGCCTCAGAAGACCACCCATCGCTCGAAAACAGTCCTGGTCTTTCAGCAGCGAAGTGTGTCGCTGGGTTTCGGCACACTCATTTGCCGGGCGCTGTGTTTATACTAAGGGAAGGCAAACCCAGAGATGAAATGTTACAAGGGGGAGGTACAAAGTAGACTCCATTTTTCTCAAGTTAGGAGATGTCAGTGATTTATAACTCGGTTCCAATTTTGATTTTTTTTTTTTTTATGTAGCAGTGGAAAAAATTAATAAAATGCGCAGCTCCTGGAGGTGCCAAGGCAGGAAGGGCAGCGAGGGCTGGACAAGTGGCTGCAGTTTTTGTCAGATATTCATAGAATGTTGGGGGGAAAAAACCCCATCCTGCTTAGCTAGCAGTGCCCTCGTGAGACAGACCGGCAGTAAGCTAGGAAAATAACAAGATAAATGAAATTTTTGCAGCTGTAAGTAAAATATTGAGAATCTGCACTTTTTTATTGATCTTTATGATCCTGTTGCCAAGAGCCACTTTGTGGTGACAAAATATGTTGACAAGTGCATATCTCACTGCCGTGAAAAATGTGGAGAAAGATTCCCCTTATGTCGGCAGTGTTCTACACAGGACAAATTACGCTGCTGCAGCCAATTCCTCCCAGAAAGGCAAAATTTAAGGCCCACCAACCCTAAACACTTTTATCTGGAACTTGAGGCTAATATTTGTAACAATCCCTCATTGAGGAAACCAGTCTCGACACCCTCATTCTTTTCAAAAATCTGTAGATTTTTCTTAATGGCACCAAAGATGCTGTTATAAAAAATGTTTATTTCTTGGGACCCTCACTCCATCATCCAGGGTGTAATCTTTCAGCCCGAGTAAAGTGCTCCTCTTGTATTTATTGAATTTCCATCCATTTCACACAAGAGGACTTTTCTCTTCTCCTACATCAAACTTTAGGGCTGGAAAGGGAAGCAGATAGGAAGGCTTTTCATTCTCTTAGTCCTTCTATCATTAAGTTGCTTTATTTTATTATGAATTTGGGGGACTCCCAACACCAAGGTGCCAGAATATACCGAGTGCTTGTTCTTAAAATAAGAAGTAAATAATGTTAATTTACATATGAGTTTGGGGCAGCGCTCAATTGCCTATGTAGTTTGCCACCAGAAAGAATTTTCTCATTAGTGTGAGATGGAATTTTTATTTTTTTAAAATGAACTCTTCTTTTCCTGCTCTCCCCTGGGCCACATATCTGTCTCTTCAAGACCCTCTCTGGAGGGGTACTGTGGAAATAAACTATACGTTGTTTATCATACTGAGTTACAGGCTCTCCTCAATTGCCTGGGATAATAAAGTGGGTGTAGATTTATTATAAACTGTTTAGGTGGAGCTGGGAAGAATGTTTTGGGGGCAATAAAAATGCGGCAGGACATTCGAGCATTACGTCTTACTAAGCTGGGTTTTCTTTTGTTTTAAATAGGTCGAATATATTCTACCGAGCCTGTATAGATATCCCCAGGGGCACCGAGCTTCTGGTGTGGTACAACGACAGCTACACGTCTTTCTTTGGGATCCCCTTACAATGCATTGCCCAGGATGAAAACTGTAAGAATCTCCTTTAGTTCTGAATTCACACGAAAAAAACTTAACCTGTTTCAAAGCTCACTTTCGAAGAATGCTTTTGGAAACTTCTAAAATGTGGTTCACTGTGATACATAAAGCGAATATGCGTGGGTCCTTCTACCACCGTTTTTCCTTTCCTGGCCAGCTCTTTGCCTGTTCATAGTTTCAAAGCCTTTGCCAGAGTTTTAAAGAATGGCTGACAAAAACCGAGTGTGGAGTCTGCAGGTCTCTACGGAGCACCCACTGTGTGTCTGCTCTAATGCTAGCCACCCTTAGAGGGAAAATGCCAGTTCCTGCTCTTGTTGGGGCCACACTCCAAACAAAAATAACAGAGAAACATTGCTCAGTCAAGACTATGCAGCCATTTGACTGTGAATTAGGATAGTCGTTTCAATGATGGGAGTGAAAGCTATAGGTAGAAGACTGTGGAATTCGTGTCTTTCTATATTTTCTTCTTTAAAACCATGTCTAGAACCACAAAAATTTCTCGATACCCTTGTTATCCTGCCAAACATGACCTTGAAAACAATAACAGACTATTTAGGCTGATGTGACCTTGCAGCAACTTTGACTTGAACTTACTTCAAGTTCAAGTGTGATCCTTGGGAAAAGTCCAGGTGCTATCCATATTTGGAAAAGATTAAGGCAAATCCCAGTGGGCATCAGGGAGAGCACTAGCTTCAATGATGTTGTATTTTTCCTGTCACTAAGCTGTCTCATCTGTGAAATGATAATTTGATATGCTACACGAAAGGAACAGAGACAACAGATGGGTTTGTTGATGGGTGGAGAGCTTCGTCTTGGAAGAAGCGGTCTTTTCCTATTTCCGTCTCCATTCTCTTTTTCTCACGCACCCATCCCGCAAAAGCTTTCCGCACCACTCATCACAGTGCTGGTCTTGTCCCTGTTGTCTTTAATTCCTTTGGGTGGGGGGAAAAAAGAAAATCTTTAAAGAGTACACTACTATCAACTTTTCTGTTTTACCCTAATTCAAACCGAGCTCCAATGAAGACATGGATCATGGCGTTCTCCCGACTCGCGGAGTTTCCCCCAGAAATTTCTGCTGTGATACCCTTGTTGGAGGGAGTGTCTGTTTTCAGTGGAGGCAATCTCCACTTTTGGCGGCATGGTTGTGTGGTTGGCATTAGAGCAGACAGAAGCATCGCGGCCTCTATGTTTTCCCTTCCCCAGCATGACACCCTGTCTGCCTTCCTCATGAATAGAACTAGAAGCTGGTGCTGTGGGTTTTCTCTGTGCTGGAACCCTGACTCAAACTCAGCTCCTAACGGGTGGAGGGTGAGCCGAGAGAAGTTTGGGAGTTCTGTGATGGTCTTCATTCCTCCTTGACTACAACCTGCTACACGCTCTGAAGATGCCGTGTTGTGCGCTGAGGAATGTGTGGATGTAAGCACAGGAAGGCCCAGAGTTCTGAAGTACAGCTCATCGTTCAGTCAGTCATTAATTCCTATTTTGATTGATCACCTACCATGGGCCAGTCTTCGCTAGGCACCACACATGCAGAAAGAAGAAAACAGTCAGGGAACCCTACCCTCATGGAGCTTATGTCTAGGGACAGGGCGCCGTAAATATGTAATTAGATGTTTACATATTTACACAGACAGTAGTGTGTTGTGAAGGTACTAAAGCAGAAAAAGGATGTGTGCTAGGCGTTTGGGGCTGCAGATTTAGGGAATGACTTGAAGTGGTCCCCAGTGGCAAGCTAGCCTTTGATGGAAGACTTAAGGAGGGGAGGGACTGAGTTACATGCTACTCTAGAGAAGAGTATTACAGGCTGTTGGACAAAACCCCTAAGAGCCTCTTGATGGAAATGTCCCTTGCATGTGGAAGAGCATCCCAGAAGTTGGCCCCGGGTATGGTGGAGTGAGCGACAGGCAGAGGATAAGTCAGGTATGGGTGAAATGGGGGCGGGGCGTGTATCTGGTTCCCTGTGAAGACCCTGCCTTTTGCTCTGTGAGCCTGGTGATGGGTCTGGAATGGAGTTTTGTGCAGTAGTGAGATGGTCTGATTGAAGTTGTAGTTGGATTCCTCTGTCTTTTGCATGCAGATGGCAGCATGAACAGTGAGGTAGAACTCAGAGGCTCTTGTAGAAACCAGGGGAAAAGTGATGGAGGTGTGGACCAACGTGGGAGTGATGGAGGTGGTGAGAAGTAATTGGACACGAGGCATATTTTGAAAGTAAGGCCAACAGCATCTTCTGACACTTTAGGTACCCAGTAAAAGGTGTCCAGGATAACTGAGTCTTCTAGTCTATCTAAATAGAAAGTGTGGGATGGTCACATAGGGATTGCCATGCCTGCTTGGGTCTCTGGAGTAGAAGTCGTATGTTCGTACATTGTTGTCACCACATGCATGGGGGTGACTGGGGTTGCAGGTAGGGAGGGCATTTTGCTGTCTGTTTGCCATTGACCACCACCTGGCAGCGATCTGAGTGTACCAAATGGTGTTCCGATTCAGGGCCATAGTGCCGTTAGAAATGTGCTCTTTGGAACAGCACACTGTTCGTTTTCAGGCCTTTCTCCTGCAGCTGTACCTGTGTGAAGCATTCTTGAGGATTCTGACTAGAGTGTAAAGTGAACTCTGCCAGGGCGTGTTATGCCATTTTCACTCCTGAAATCACCACGGTGTACAGTTTGTGGCTTCAGTAGGAAAGCCAGGTTGCCCCTTTCAGGAATCAGTTCCGAGTTCTCAGTAAGGATTGAGGGAAGTTTAAAGAGAATTAAGTCATCGTCTAAAAGGCTTAATGGTGACAATGTCTCTTTCCCCTAAGGGTGTTATGGGAATTTTTATTTCACTTCCTGTCTCAAAGCCATATATCTGTCATGGGATTGGCCACCCAAGAAACTAGCAGAAGGCTTCATCAGATAGTGAGGGGGTAAATATGACTTCACTTGTAATTCTGAGGTAGAGTCTCATTCCATCTGATCACAGAGAGGCCGGGGAGTGCTTTGTGATGAGGGTTCCTTCTTCCATGCTAAGAAAATAGTCATGAGACTTAGACATGCAGATGTATGAAGAGGCACAGCAGGGAATCTAACAGATAGGCTTCCTCACCCCGGGTCATTCAAGTCGTCTCAACAGATCAGCAAGTCGAAGATGATTTTTACCACACCTTGCTGGTGAAAAACTGAATTAGGTTTCAAAAAGGAGCTCCTTGAGATCAAAGCCTCTCTCGTCAAACACACTTCTTTAGTGTCGTGTGCAAAGCATGCGATTACATGTGTTGGGCTGGGGAGACGCCGCAGCAGGTTAGGGCACCACCAAGCCTGGTGGATCTCTGCATTTCATCCCAGGTCCCACATGGTGGAAGTGGAGAAGCAGATGCCTGAAAGTTGTCCTCTGACACTTGTGCCTCTCTCTCTCTCTCTCTCTCTCTCTCTCTCTCTCTCTCTCTCTCACACACACACACACACACACACACACACACATGCACGCACGCGCACACACACACATGCACACATACACACACATGCACACACACATGCACACATAAACACACGCACGCACGCGCACATGCACGCGCACACACAGACACACACAGAGTTAAAGTAAAGGTACACTGGATAAAGATGAGACCTTCTATCACAATTATAAGAGGAGGTTAGAAATTATTTCAGACAGATCTCCCTTTGTTAATGAAACGGACACTGAGCTAAGATATCCAAGGAAAATGTGATTTTAGTTAGTGAATAGTACTTATTAAGCACTTTCAGTTATAAAAGTGTCATTTTCTTCCCAGGGTTCTTTCAACATGCAGCACACACACTTCCCATTGATCATGTGCAGTGGGACCTGGGGCTCAGTAAGTGCCCGCCTCTGTCAGCGGCGTGTAGCTGTGGGGCCACTGGGTACATGAACCGCCCGGCAAAAGCCGCCTGCCCTCAAAGAGGAGACAGTACGCCACACTGGCATCCGGGCTCTGGAAGCAATTCCTGTGTTGTTTTCTTTTTAAAAAACTATAGTTCAAAAATGTAAGAGAGCCCCAGAGGAGAGAGCCTCTCCCTCCACCGTGGGCCTTTCAAGGAGCCTGAAGGAAGGCTTGTGTCGACAGATCACATCCTCAAGCAGGAGCGAGGTCGCCCCAAGCTTCCAGTGGGGGATTAGCTCCTGCAGAGTGTAAAGACCCGAGTGGTTCGTATTCTTTTCAGAGGAAATTAAAAGAGAGAAAGAAAAAAAAAAAAGGCCTGGGAATAAACGTTAAACAAGTCTTCCCAGTGCTTGTTCTGTCTCGGCGTATGAAGCCGAGGTGGCCGAATGTGAGACTTGATGGCCATGAGGGAGCTGCCCTGGATTAGACCCTGCCTGGGGGAGGCCTGTTCCTCTTGATTTGCAAAGAGCAGCCAATCAAAAGGGCCACCTCTGCACAGGGCCTCTCATCCCCTCTGTCCTTACGGACAGTAGGAAGGCAGCCTAAGGAGAGCCCTGCGCGATCCTTTATTTGTGTGACCTTTAGGATACTGTGATACCACTTAATCCAACAGGGGTATCTGTATCTGCGTGTGCAAGGCCTGAAAGGAAGCGTTGTGATGGTGTGCAGAAACGCTAGTCCCTGCCAGCTTTGGAGGCTAGAAACAGGTTCATGAGCATACAACTTAAGCACAAAAGTCATTGAAGGCGCCTCTTGGGGGAGCTACGGTAGAGCCCCCGAGCTGAGGATGTTAGGTTGAATATGGTCAAGAGGAGCCAGAGCATCTACCCCTCCCTACACATAGAGAGACACTGGAATTGGGCTCCTTACACAAGTCTGAATATAGCAGGGAACTATCCTTTCTCTGAATGGAGACTAGAAGAATGTGGACTCCAAGCCAAGAGGCCAAGAAACTGTCCATCTTGAGACACTGTGACACCAGTACATACATTGCTATAGCCATAAAATGGTGTAGGCCTTGATTTTTATTACTACCTGCCAGAAATAAAATCTCCAGGTCCATCCTAACACAAAAATGGGCCGAGGGCTGGCGAGGTGGATCAGGGCCTTGCAAGCATGAGGACCTGAGCGAGGTCCCTGGACCCCACTTGAAGCTGGGCAAGATGGTACACACTTGTCACCTCAGAGCCGGAGAGGCAGAGACAAGGTGGGCCACGGGACCTGCTGGCCAGCCAGTCTAGCAAGCTTCAGGGTGATGGAAAAAAAAAAAGGTGGATCGCACCTGAGAAATGATAGACAAGTTTGTCCTCTAGCTTCCATGTGCGTGTGCGTACGTGTGTAAACACACACACACACACACACACACACACACACACACACACACTTAAGAAACCTATAGAATTCTAGAAAACACACGAAATGCACACAGGGTTTCCTGTTCATCTTTAACCAAGGCAGCCGCCACCCACCGGAAGGGAGACAACAAAACCCCTGAGAAGGAAGAAGGAGGAAGGGACATATCGGAGACAGGTGGTTTTATTGGCGCCCAGGAGTGGTCTGTGCCCGGCTAGCACAGCTTGCTGTGTAACATCATCACCCACTCTCCTTGTTCTTGGACCTGTGGGAGGGGCCATCTCTCCGATGGGTTCCTCTGCAGCACCTACAGCAGCCTAGGAGAACTCCTGCACCCTTGACTGTAGCGCACTCTGAACTGGACGGGGGTCCACGTGCAAGGGCTGCTCAGCGCCGAGGCATGAAGGACTGGCCGTTTACCCGGAGAGGACGGCTCTGAAAGCATTCCAGCCCCAGAGCTCCTCCGTCTTTAGCTGCCCCTATCATACGTCATTCACTCTCTAATGCATGTTGATCCCCCAAAGACTCCCCAGAAACACTCTCCCCCACAGAACTCCACACTCAAGCTCAGCCTAAAGGCTAAGAGGTCTCCACACAGATCCCCCCAAATCTCCCTTCCAGACTCTGTTTCCCAGGTCCTTTGGGTCTGTATTTTCTTTTGTGTGTGTGTGTGTGGGGGGGGTCCTATATTTTCAACCTAGACTTGGGTGACTCCCAGCTTCGCTAAGCAATGGTCTTCTCAACACGCTTCACGTCCACCCCGCACAGGACGCTCCCCCTCAGTGTGTTGTGACTGAAGCTGTTGTGCTCATTCCCATAATCTGTCTCTCTCCCCCCAGTTTAACAGGGCTCACTTCGAGCCATCCGACTGTGCTAGAAAGAAACCTTGACACATCACCCTCACACTCTATCACCAGGTCCTGTGTGTGTTCCTCATGTGTCCTCATCTCTGTCGCCACCTTCCTGACCAGAGTTACACAGTCCACTCAGGGCTGCACTGTGAAGTAACCTCTTTGGTGTCCTCACGGCCACAGTGAAATCTCACTTATTTGCTTTTTTTAAAATTCCAGTTTATCCACTTGTTTTATCAACAGATAGTTTGGGCTTGTAGATCAAAGTCCAAAAAGTATTATAGGCATACAAATCTCTAGCCAAGAGATAATGAGGGATGTTGACAAATTCTTAGCTATTCTTCCAGGAATATAGTTGTATTCTCTTCAGGCTTCTAAGCACATTCTCTCCTTTTTTTTTTCTCTCTGATTTTCGTCTGTTCCTCACCCAACCTTCTCCCCTCTGTCTCCACTTCTCCAAGGAAGCCTTTGTTGGCCTTAGGTTACTGATCTTCTTGCCTCACCTTCCCAAGTAACTGGCATTATAGGTGTACACCACCATGTTTGGCTCCCTGTCTTCTCTTTGCTAATGTACTATCAGCGTATGGTACACACTGGTCAACGTGGATTGATGATACCCTGAAAGCAAACATCTGGTCCCTTCCAGCTCTGGTTCAAAGCTCTTTTAGACTTACAAGGGCCTTTCCGTTAAATAAGTAGTTCTTTAGTATGGAATGCTAGGAGCCCCACATAGTCTCCAACTCACATACTGATCAATTTATTTTCAGATAGGGTCTCATGTAGTCCTAGTGGTCTAAACTTGCTATGTAGTCAAGGATGACCTTGAACTTCTGACCCTCCTGCATTCACCTCCCAGGGCTGGGCATATAGACATGTGCTGCCATTCCCAGTTTTAGGGGGTTGGGAATTGAACCTAGGGATTTGATTATGCTAGGCAAACACTCTACCAACTGAGCGACATCTGCACACCTGGTGTTTTCCTTAAAATCCAGCTGGGTGTGGTGGCACATGTCTGTAATCCCCACACTCAGGAGGCAGAGGCAGGATGGTCACAAGTTCCAGGCCAGCCAGGACTGTCTAACGAGACCCAGCTTCAAACCCAAAACCAAACTAAACTAAGAGATTAGTCTCCCCAAGACCCCAAGAGCTTAGCCTTGCTAAGCTGTCCTTAGTGGGCTGGAGACCCCTGGCCGCCCAGTAGCCCAGCCCATTTCCAGTTCCCACAGGGGCAGGCAGTACCCGTCTTTCTCTCCAGCCTCAGGTGCAGCCTCACATCTGTCCCCTCTTTTGCCATGTTGACACATTTTCGGTTCCTGTAGCGCTCGGTTCCTTCCCTGTCACACAACACGGACTGCGGCTGCTGCTGTACCAGCTCCTTCGCTGTCCCTTCCTCCCCTCCACACCCTCGAATGTGTCCCTTCAGGGCTCAGGGACCCAACTTCCTGGCATCCCTTCTTTCTTTCTTGCAGCTCTGTGCCTTCTCACTCCTAGAATGAACATATTTTCTTGCTCTAACTCTGGATGTCAGTGCCTTACAACTCTAACGACCCAATTAGTAGAACTTAAGAATTGAAACCAAGTAAATGCCTGTAAAAATACCACCTTCCTATCTGTCAAAATGTCACAGCAGGAGGGACAATGAGCTTGCCTGTCCCCCCCTGCATGCCCACCAGTCAGTGTGTAGTAGATGCTCAGTGTTTTACAGGTGGGGTGAAGTAAGACTTGATTTTATGGGTCCTGAATCCCCCCCCCAAGTGTTTTAGCTATCCAGATGGGATGGGTTGACGTCTTCGCTTGGCTCCATCTTTCCAGGCACCCCCTCTCTGCATCTGTGTCTTCATAGACTGAGGGGACTCTCTAGCTCAGTGTCCTCGAAAGCAGAAACCACTTATGTTTCTTGTTAGGTTACTTAGCTGCTGTCTTCAGGCCTCATCTAAATCGCCTCTCTTGGATTGCCATGAGATAGTGTTTCCGATTTACCCCTCTCCCCTGCTGATAGGTTTTCTTGTTAGTGTTTTTCATTGGTGTGGCCGGTGAGGCTGGCATTCGGGAGGATGTTCTAAAACGTTCTCTTTTCAAGACAAATTGTATACATCGAGGGTTCTGTGAAAGTGTGTAGGACTCCACGGAACGGCCAGACTTCAAATACGATCGCTTTTGTGAAAAAATTTGATTCCCCCTCTCTTGTAAATCATCTGCTCAGTTTCATTTAGTAAGACTGAATTATTTTATAAACACAATGGAGGACCACCCTTAGGACAGAATAGGGAGTGTGTTTACCACCTACATACAGCCAGGAAGTGTTTCAGATTTGTGTTATGATATCTCAAAAAATAAAGTAACAAGTGGAGAATAATCTCATTCCAGTTATCTTCCTTTTTACTACCAAGTGTTGTTTATTATACTGTATTCACCCAGATACATATATCTCTGATTATTATGCAAACTTTTAGAGATCTAGATTTGATTTTTTCCCTTGACCTTGAGTATCAAATATAAAGATTCATTGGCCTATGAATCTGTTTCTTTCTCTATAAAGCTTGGGCCAGTTTCGCGGCTCTTCTACATGTCTACAGCCCCTTCATGCTATCATCCTTCCTCTTTGCATTCCTTCTGAGTATCCTGGCCAGCGGGAGCACTCTCTTACCAGAGACTCATGGCTTCTCTGTGCTCTGCCCTTCCTGCGTTAGTGATGAAAATACCAAACGAGTGGGCCCCACCTGACCTCTGACAGTGCTCCTGTTCTTACTTTTTATTTAAAATTGGCAGCGCATTTCCCCTTATCTTTTAGAGTCTGCTTAAGATGTAACACAAAGAAAGAATTTTTTACGTCTTAAAAAACGTCTACGAACTCCATATTGATTTTTGCCTCAGAAGGTCAAATGATACATGACTTTTACATATGAAATAGACTACGTATAATTTGAATACAGGCATACACATATATGTAACGTGTATAGTTTGATGTATATGAAACACATACAAAGCACTGTACTACCCATAAGGTGCCCTTTCTCTGTTTGAAACACAGTTAGTGAGCAGAGAGGTTATAGCTATGAAGCAAAAGTGAAATTCTCTGGAACTCAGAAAGCTAGAGCTTGTGGCTTAGGCCCGCCCTTAACAGGTACATCATGCCAAGCAAGCTGCTGGGTCCTGTTGGGCTACCGTTTTGCCACCTGTAATGAGGGAGGGTCAGCTTAGTTCAGTGAGTCTCAGCCCTGACCACACCTCAGGCCCGTCTGAGAGATTTGTGTGATCTTTAAAAATCCTCTGTGAAGCTACTGCTGAGGAGCCAGTGAATGACGCTCCAGGGTCTTTCCAGGACTCCAAGCGCCGTGTCTTTCCTCCCTGGGATGAGATGAGGTACGCTTCAGTTACTGAGGACAGGACTGTTCACTGTGCTAGATTTGTTGGTCATGTGATTCTGTGGAAGAAGCTCAGTGACACAGTTGTACCCACACGTGTGATGCACCTGTCTCCTTCCAGAACTCCCTGGTTCCCACACCTCTACCGCTGTCTTTGAGAGCTGAGGATGCTCATGTTGTGAGGGAAGCCTAGCTATGGCTGTGCTGAGGACAAGCGAGCTCCCAGGGTGTTTCCCGCCACAGTTCTGAGCCAGTGGTCGATACTCCTATCAATAACTATAGCATGCATAGCTTTGTTTCTTGCCTTCACCAATCTTTTTGCCAATCATCTTCAAAATTTGGCCTATTTTTTTTTGACAAGGTCTTTCCCTGTGTTTCCCAGGCTGGCCTGGAACTCACAGAGATCCACCTGGCCACCCCCTCCCCACCCCCAGGTGCTGGGATATATATCAGAGAGCATCTACCACCACTCATCTTAATCTCCTGATTACTACATAATTGTTAATCTCGTTGACTCCTGAAATGAGCAATAATGATATATTCTTGACTTAGTAGTTACTTTTTTAAAAAGTTTAAGCCTTTCGCATAGATTCTAATCACCTTTAGACCCGTGGAATGACCAGTTAATACTGGATAAATATTGTTAACACTGTAAGGTATTGAAAAGAGAAACCAGGAATGGTGGCTTACACCTGGAATCCTAGTACCTTAGAGGCCAAGGCAAGCAGATCACTGTGAGTTCGAGGCCAGCCTAAGCTACTGAATGATACCCTGTCAAAAATAAAATAGAACAACAATTTTTTAAAAGAACAATAAGCTTCAAGGATTTAGATTTCTCCCGTAAAGAAGCCTTTGATTTGACATGTCTTCCTTCTCTTCCACTCTACTACCTGGCAAGGACCGCCTCCCTCATTCTAACCTTGTCTCTTCCTACAACCTAAAGAATGGTGACAGCTCTTCACAGCAGGTCCTGTGATGAACTCTTCGACATCACACCTTAGCCTCCCGAAAGGAGACTGAAAGATGAGAACCCCAGGCCCCCAGAGCAACATTGCTATGGGATATTGGCCTCTTTCCTAAGGTCATCGATGCGTGATCTCACGCAATCCTCAGAGCGACCACTTCATGCGTTCCCCAGGACCGCATCATGGGCTTGGATGTTGCAGTTTTCCCACAGTCACAGTGCTCGGAAATAGTGGAGTTCAAATCTAAGCCATCTCAATCACCAAGCCGTGTGCCTATTATTTTTAGAAGTGTTGCTACCACTGTCCTTATTTTACCTCTGGGGAAAGAGGGCACAGAGGGTCGATAAGATCACCATCTTTAATAAAAGCCAGAGTCCAGACAGGAGACGAGGCCTTCCTGATTTCAAGGCTTCAGCCTCAAGCACCACAGCTGTTGGCACCCCTTCTTCTTCCAGCCATCTATCCATGCTTCTCTCAAGCCCTCCCTGAAACCTGAGTAGACTTATCCTCCTCTGTTCAAAACCAGCCTCTGTCTATTATCTGGGCCTTAAATAATTTTAAAAGCAAATTTAAGGAACTCTGAGATCTGTCATTTCTCCCCTTGCCCAACACTAGTGGCCAGAGTCCCCCACCTGCTGGGGCAGCCTATCTCTTTCTATGCCCTCAGCTGCCAGGCTCTCCTGTATCCAGGTCGCTAGCTCTCCTCCTCTTAGCCCTTCAGTCAGCCCTCCATGGCTAATACCTGTCTTGTTCTGGAAAGGCCTGGAGGGAGGCCTTGGCATTCTGTACCTAATGCAGTGGGATCCACCATTTCTGGGCACTCCCAGCTCACCCTCTGTCTCTGACATCTGAAGGTCTCTAAGCAGGGTGCGGTGTGGAGTCTCATATATCTCAAGTCACAACTGTGCGAATGTTGGAGGCGAAGGTCATGCAAGAACAGCACTGAGCATAGACGAGCTGCTTAATAAACTGGCATTGGCTGAGTTATTAACGTTTGATAAGCCTGATTCTCCCCTCGAATGATCTTATTATACCAATTTGGGGGCCAGGAAAACGCGCTTTCACATGTTTGTTTGCTAGGGATGTGTTTGAAGTATGTGTGACTGCGTTTATTTAAGGGCTGGCGAAACTGACCTTCTTGAACTCTCACTGTTCTAGTGAACGTCCCTTCCACAGTCATGGAAGCCATGTGCCGACAAGACGCCTTGCAGCCTTTCAACAAAAGCAGTAAGCTTTCTCCCTCCGGCCAGCAGCGCTCCGTGGTTTTCCCACAGACTCCCTGCAGCAGGAATTTCACCCTCTTGGATAAATCTGGGCCCATTGAGGCAGGATTTAGCCAAATCAACGTGAAGAACCAGCGGGTCCTGGCCAGCCCAACCTCCACCAGCCAGCTGCATTCGGAGTTCAGCGACTGGCACCTTTGGAAGTGCGGCCAGTGCTTTAAGACTTTCACACAGCGAATCCTCCTGCAGATGCACGTCTGCACACAGAACCCGGACAGGTGAGGCCCAGGGCTTGCCTTCCTGCAGCACCTTGGGGGAAAGCCGCTGCTTAGAGACGCCTGCCTGCAGGCTGCAAGGTCTCAGAGTTGTGTCAGGCCTCAGCGGTACCTCCATCATTTTCGAAGGCTGCACAAGACAGGTTGGTGGCCTCGGAGAGGCATCTGCGCTCACTATCCCAACAGTGACGTCCAAGTTTCAGAGGGAGCAAAAGAGAAGGAACGTTTATGAATATCAGGGGTGGAAAATGAGGTCAGGATAATCAGAATCCCCTCTGTCTTCCAAAGATAATATAGCTGGCTGCCGGACGGCTGTCACAGCCATTTCAGAGTTCACCTCCAGTGTGCCGTGAGTATGATCTTAATTAAGTACTAAGAGGTAATGAATTGGAATTTTTTGCTTAGTACTATTTTTCTTCAGAGCATGCAAACCCATAAATCCTGCAGACCTGTCAAAAGGAAATACCCACTCGGCTAGTGATACGGAGGAAAACAGATGCCACTTATTCAATAAACTAATATCCACACAGAAGAAAAATGTTGACTAGATACCTCAGAGTCAAAGTTGGCTTGAAAGTTTGTCAATACGGAATTTTATGGCCATGAACTGAGGATGAAATTTAGCTGAACAAGTGAATTAAAATTTCAGGTACTCTGACGAGTGGCCCAGTAGATATAATGGAACTATTATTTATGAATCAAAACTGGTTTATTTGACAGTCTCGATAGTGGGGAGCGTAAAAGACAAAGATCAAATTAATTCAATAAGAAGGCAGCCTGCGTTTTATCTCTCCTTCACATCCTATGAGAACTTAATTAAAACCAAAATATCCAAGAATAGCCTAGAAAAAAATTCACCTTGAATATAAAAGCCAAAAATAAATTTTAAGGGCAAGGATTGGACCTTTGGAAGCAGGATTCCCGAATTCTTTTCTCCTGAATTATTTTCTTAATTTTGCCACTCAAGAACCTTAATAAAGCAAGGCACACGACTGTTCGCCTCATGATACATACACTCAACTCTCCCTCTTAGCTTGCAGCACACAGCATCATGCCTGGGAGATCCGAGGAAAGGACAAGGGGGCGGAAGTGTGGTAGAAAGGGTGGGCATATTCTAATCTTAGCTGCCGGGTATTTGTACACATTTACATCTATAAACATTTTTATTTGTGCCATTCTAGGGACTCGTTGCTTAGCCACAAGCATTACCGTAATTAATCAATATGGAAACATTGACTGTAGGGCTAAGACATCTGTGTCTAGGTGCTCAGCAACACACTTGTGCTGTGGAGGTAAAATATAAAAACGGGAACATTTTCTATTTCTCTCCCATGCAGAAAGGCTTTTCTTAAAAGTTTGCAGGCATACATATAGCCCCAATATGTGTCTTTCTCAGCTTATACATCATTTCAAGAGCAAAGATGCATTTAAAGTCTTCTCATAAAAAGTAAGTTCAGGTGTTTGGGTGTATTATTTGCAAAGGACTATTGTAATCATAACTAATTGAGCACAGTAAGATTAAAAAAATAGGTCAAAGTTTCTGGATCTTTGTGTGTGCAATATCACAAAAGCAATGAAGATATTTTATGGTAAATAGACACTAACAACAGCCTGTATTGTGTAACCCAAGTTATACCCAGAAAATCATGTGTATGGTTTAAGTCTCTTTAAAGTTTGTCCTGTAAAATACTAGCACTATAATTTAATACATCTATGAAAACTATCTAAACAATTACTTGCACAAAATACCTCCCTGAGAGATTGTTAAGGCCGGTGATGATTGTAAGCAAATTCAGTGTGGCTGGTAAATCCCTAGGTGGTATGAGCCCCCTTCTGTGCTAGATCCTGATGGGTTCATGTGACTTATGAAGTGGTGGGGGAAAGTCTCAGATGAGGTGACATAATAGTTGTTTATGATCAAAGCTAATGATCAGAGTGACCATATTACTTAGGAAGTGGATTCTTGATTAGTCCCTGTGCTTTGTTGGTGAAAACATGAGAGGTAGTTGACATCATTAATTAATAAGTTATAGTTAAGAGCCATGACTCGAAGAAAGGGAGACTTTTTAAGGACAGCGTAATACAGTGCAATGTTTCTTAGTAACCATGGGGCGGGGGTTGAATTACATCATCAACTGAGATGATTTTTGAAGATGAAATAGAAGGAAATGCCTAGTCATTTTATCTACTAATTTCATGCAAGATGAATAATTTATTTTTACCCTTAGACTTTGGAGACAGGGAGATGCTCTCAAATAATCTCTAACCACACAAGGAAAAGCTAAATAGGAGAAATGTCCAGAACTCCATAAATGTGATGTGGATATCACGTTTGTTCCTGATGGTTGCTGACTTTGGAAACTTACCTGCTATGTGTGTGGAGGCACAGCTCTGCTAAATAGGCATATATTCTTTGGTGACTAGCTTCACAGCTGGGCACTTGTCTTGGGCAGGTTGTGCCCACTCATCCATAGCCAGATGGCCCCCATACCTGTGCAGAACCCCTACAAATATAAAAATCTATGCTCAAGTTCCTTACATTAAAAGATGTGGAATTTGCAGATGACCTATGCAGATGCTCCTGTATAAGTTAAATTATCTTTAAATCAATCATAATAATATCCCAAACAGTTTGTAAATGCCATGTAAATGATTTGTATTCTGTATTGTTTAGGACTACTTTCAAGAAAAGTCTACATGTATTCCATGTAGACACATTATGATTTTGGAGTAGTTTTCTATCTCTGTTGATTAGAGACCCACATATAGGGAGGGCCGACTGAACAGTAAAATAGTTTAACAGAAACAATTTTCCCACTCCTCGAAAACTCAATGGAAAACTCTAAGGAAAAAATTTCACTAGGAACAGAGGCCAGACAACAAAGTCAGAAGATAAACAGGTCCAAATTTGGAGCAGGTCTCTGCATCCATGGTCCAAATGATTTTTCAATCTGCAGAGTATTTGGCCTTGAAATGTCAGACATTTGAATCTTCATCAAAGAGAATGTATGCTCTATATCTGTGATCGTTTTCACGTGGGGTACCATCCAAAAGTGTAAAGAGGAGGTCTGTGGCTACCCAGTGGTATTGGCATCATTTTTCATCTCTGACTTACACATAGTGAATGCAGGAGAAAAATTAGTTTGATCTGGCAAAATAAGAGTCAGAGCAAAGGATAAAAAAGATCCATGAAGGTCCAGGAGCCATGGATTGCTCACTCTCTCGATTTCATTCTGTTGATATGAAGCCAACAGATCCCCACATCTTCTTCTTTTTCTCAGGCTACCAACTCCTCCCCACGTCCGTGGGTGATCCACAGGTAAGCAGTTGTTGCAATGTCAACCAACCTAGATTCTATTTACACAGTTTGTAAGCATTTGAGTTTCCATATAAACATATTGCCCGAGCCAGGGCAACTTGGCTTACTGTTGCCGGGACCAGGAGGTTCTCATCCCCTTTCTCTTCTGATTTTTTTTTTTCTGCTACAGAAACTCTCAATAAGGTTGGGAGGGAGGGGACTCCAGGAATGGGTGAGCAAAGCCTTTGATCACAGTTGATTATTTCCTGAACGTTCTTGTTTTCAGAGAAAATGCATTTATAGTGTGTATCTTTATTTTATACCACTCTTGCTTTTTGCTGTCTCTCTTTTCTCTTCACCTTTGTTTTTCTCTTTTGATTGTTGGTACCCCAGGGGAGAAAGGCTGCCTTTATCTGCTGGGTATACCATCAGCTGTTCGCAATTGTGTTCAAGCACCATTGGCTATAATGGAAAAGGATGGTACTGGATGGGAAAATGAGTTTCAAAGGCTGTGCCTTGTGGGAGGAGCCTGGACGTCACCACCACAGTATCTCTGAGGGTGTCATGTTCTTGCATTCTGCCCCTTGCCATGCAAGTGCTAAGGTCATCTTTCTCCCCTCCAGTGTTCTGTGGACTCTTTGGTTGTACACTTCTAACACTTTCCCGACTGTTCTCTCTGCCTCCACATGGCTGGCAGTGACTTAAGCAGGGCCCCTCTCAAGTCTTGTGAGAGTTGAACTTAGATTGCCTGTCATGGAGCAAGGAGAGGATGTAGCCCCGAGTGAACAACTTTTATCCTAGAGGTTTCTCATGCTATAAAAGGAAAATCAAAGGAGGATTAATAATTTTAAACCAAACCACGCTTAATTTTGTTAAATGTTTCATCCTTTCCCTATGTACACCAAACCAATTACAGACTCAAAGCAAATGAATTGCACATTTTACTGGCGTAATCTTTGGCAGAGGAGCTACCAGTGACAGAGAGAACGTCAGGAGATGAACGGAATGGTCTCACTGCTTTCTTTCTGCTTAAAAGTCCACCAGTGTTGATTTATGCTAAGTAAATCCACCCACACGTTGTCCTTTTCAGTTATTTTATAAATGTGTATGTAGCACTTTCTAGTTTTTCACAAAGCTCGAGTTTTCCTGTGTTGGAATTAGCCACATGAAGCTATTTCAATCTCCGTTAATGGAAATGAAGCAAAATAATGCACTAGTCACCATGCTCAGCTGCTCCTCATAGCTATCGGCCCTGTATTAGTTCATGCAGCTTTAGGCAGTCTCCACTCTTGACCTCCCGGCTTTAGATCCCACACAGCCCCCCAGCCTCACAGAGCTGTGCACTGTGAGATGCTATCCCTCTGGGTTTGCTTTGAAAATGACGGGAGGCTGTATGTGCACGATGAGTTGGGAGAACCAAGTGCTTTTGAAATATGCTTCCCAAATGCAATGATGTCAGATCCTGGACCCAGTGGCGTACAACACCCATGGATGTCTATCCACATGTGCTTTTCTGGTATGATCCATCCAACGGAGATGCAATTTTAGAGTTAAAATGGAGTCTATCCAAAAGCTTGATAACTTTAACTTTGCCAGGCTTTGGCTGGGGTTCAGGAAGTAAAGTGCTCGCCATGTAAGTGTGGGGACCTGAGCTCCATCATCAGCACCCACCAAAAAGCTGGGCCTTGTGGCCCACGCCATTGTCTCAGTGTTAGGGAGGCAAAGACTGAAACCTTGCCTAATCAGGGAGGCTTGGGTACCAGTGGCGGGCTGCCTCAAAGAAGATAAGATGGATGACTCCTGAGAACAGCACCTGTGGTTGAGCTCAGGCTGCCACATGCACACACACGACATAACCCCCTTCCAAAGATTTAAGGCAAATGTTGGTAATGGCAACTTACTCTGTTCTGAAGTTCCTCTGGGATAACTTAAATATGGCTTTAGAAATATACACCCACATTCTAATCTCCTGTGGCCAGTTGTTCCAAAAGAAATTGTAATGTCCTGAGATTCTTTCCTTAGAAAGTATGTTTCTATTTGTAATTTATTCCTATATCGATATTTAAATCTTAACTACGATCACTTTTAAAATTACTTTTTGATCATTTCCCCCCTCCTTCATGAGTATTGGGGATTGAACAAGAGCCTGTCTGATATTCCTGGCCATTTTACTGTTTTTTAAGACAGCATCTTAGTAAGTTGACCAGGCTGGTCTTGAACTTGCTCTGTAGCACAGGCAGATCTTGAACTTATGATCCTCCTGTGTCAGTCTGACAAGAAGCAGTGTTTACAGGCCTGTAATGCCAGGTCTGTCCTCATTTAGTCATTTTTTTAAAAGGAAAATCTGAAAATAGAAGAACACAAGGCTTCAACAACAAGACCATCAACCACTAACTATGTACCTTCTGTGGGTTTTTTGTTTTCTTTGGATATCTTGGAACTTGCCATGTAGAACAGATTGGCCTGGACCTCACAGAGATTGGCCTTCTTCTGTCTCTCTAGTGAAGGTGTGTGCCACCACTCCCAACTTCTTTGGTATTGCTTGTTTATTTTTATGTGAGACAAGGTCTTCCTGTGTAGCCCAGGCCCAACTTTTATCCTTATGACTCCTACACTTTCTATACATTTCTAGACTGTTAGAGACTGTTACAGTAGCAAGAGCTCACTTAAGATCCAAATCTTCATATTAATAGAATTAGGGTCTGCCAAGATGAATGTCAGTAAATGCTCTGAAGTCACTGTATGGTACCTACAAATAAAAGGATATAATTTTGCTTTGTGAAACGTATTAAATCAGAGTTTGTGCCTACATTTTGATACAAGATTTTCTTGTTATTCAAAAATTCTCAAGTTTTTAACCAAAGCATTAAGATTGTCCATGTTTTAGAGTATATACACACACAGAGAGGGAGAGGGACAGGGAGGAAGAGTGGGAATCTTCCATGTGCAGGGAGCTAGCTGCAACCCTCATGCAAGGAGGCATCACATAGCTGATGATGCGATTGACAAGCATCTTTGGGGGACGTCGGTCATTTTCCCTAAAGTAGCAGGAAAATATGATGGTATGTGAAAGAGCACCCAGGTGAATTTATCCCCTTTTTCTAAGTGAATGTGAGGAGAGAGACCAGTGAAGTTGAGGGACTTGTCAGCATCTCATAGCTGACTAGAACCAGAGCTTGAAGTTGGACTCACCTTTCCTATTCCAGGCACTTCCATTCGGCCACAGTGTGCTCCATGCAGTTTTTCAAACTGAGTCACAGTGGCTGGGGAAATGACCCAGGGGGTGAGAGTGGTTGCTCCTCCAGAGGACCCCGAGTTTGGTTCCCAGCACCCATATTGGATAGCTCACAAATGACTGTCACTCACCCAGCTCCAGGGAATTTGATGGCAGCCACAGATGCTTGTCCAGACTCATTCTCTCTCTCTCTCTCTCTCTCTCTCTCTCTCTCTCTCTCTCTCTCTCTCTCTCTCTCTCTCTCTCTCTCTCTCTCACACACACACACACACACACACACACACACACACACACACACACACGTCTCAAGTGATAACTTTTAAAGACAGTTCACACAAGTCACTGGATCCCTAGCAAATACTTTCCGGCTGGTCCTGGGCAGAAATGTTGCTCTTTGATTCCACCATCTTCCCTTGATGACAGAACTCGACATCAGCATTTCAAATCTGCTCTGTGAATCTCTGCCACAGCATAAAAAGGACGGGTTGACTTCTGACTGCAGGAAATAAATCACCCCAACTTTTGACAGAAAGGTTAGAAAAAAAAAGGAAAAGATTAATTGGTTTTATTTAGTGGCTTATTGTTTATAGTGATAGCTATTAAAAATAGATAACCAGGAGCTAATAAATGTTAATGGTCCCTTCACTATTAGAAAAATCAATTGTCAGTGAATATAGCATATATTAATATATTATTTTGTTTATGGTCCTCAATAGCATACAAAAAACTTCATCCCCAGAGAACTATTTTTTGAGAACTCTTTTTAAGGTCAACATTTACTGCCAAGAATAGATTTGCCAGGAGGATATTTTCCTCTGCAGGCAGTTTTAATGGCCTTCAAAGCATTATTTTATAATTATAATAAAATGCATGTGCAATTTGTCAAGCTTGATAAACTCCTTTCCAAGGGCTCTTATGTATTTCTTTGAAACCTGTTTGAGAGCAGTTAGATAGATTTCTAAATGTAAGTAATTAAAATTGTATAGTATTGAGTTATTGACCAATGCTGGACTATTAATCAAGCTAAAAAATTCTACAATCAGTGCTCAGCGTGCTGAAGCCTGGTAAAATAATAGTATTTGTGTTCAGTGAGGCAAGTAGCCGCAATTAAGCACTTCAGTTGACAAATGAGAGGGTACACTTTATTTTGCACTTAATTGAATTGTTGTACATGCTCGGTCACCATTGTCTCCCAACCCTTCAGTTGGGTGTCTGGACATTGGAGTTTCTGTATTTGCTAATGGCAGAGCAATTAAGTCTGTCTTTGCCACTGGCTTCCTAAATGCGGCCAACAACATCTACGCGGCACACCAGGGCTTACTTCGTGAGTGCAGTGGAGATCCTTCAAGGCAGATTATTAATTTCCTGAAAAAAAAAATTGAGACACAAATTAGAACCCTGTCAGGAGATGATGTGAAGCAGCTTTGAATAGGGACAACTCCTCATGTTTCCTACCACTCACTGGATTCTGCTTAAGTAGGCAGAAGAACTTCTGACGGAAATTTAATCTATTTTATGAAAACCCGCGACTGATTTACTTCTCATGAGCTGAGAAGTGTGTGCGCTGATAATCTTGCTAATGACCAGGTATTTGTCCCAGCTTCCTCCCATTGGCTTTTGCGTCACAGTCACCTCCCTGCAAGCACAGTGACGGCTGTCATTCCTTGCTGCCGTCAATCACTCCTTGCAACTAGGTTCAGCAGAGGAGGTAAGACTCAAGAACAAGACTCACAGGGCTGGAGAGATGGTTCAGTGGTTAAGAGCATTGGCTGTTCTTGCAGAGGACCTGGGGTTGGTTCTCAGAACCCACATGGCAGCTCACAACCATCTGTAATTCCAGTTCCAGGAGATCTGACACCCTCTTCTGAACTCCATGAGCATCAGATGCACATGTGGCTACATCCATGCAGACACTCAACATACACATTAAAACAACATCATCAATAACAACAACAACAACAATAAAACAGAAAAACAGGACTCTGTGGATAAATGGGATAGGTGAGAAGTCAGGATTTCTTTTTCAAAGAGACCCATCTGGTAGGTCTGGGTTCATCTTAGGTAGACTCCAAGGCAGTTTAGCATTTATTAAAGTGTGCATGCAACTTGGCCATATGCCCATATTTCCCTAACACTTGGAATAAGGTTCAAACACCCTATGATGACCTTGGCATCAACGTCTCGGATCCTTTAAGGACAGTTTGTCCTCAGTTGTCTGTGCCAAAACCATGAAAATAGCAACGGCTTTCCATGCCCCACTCAGAGGATTACTGTAAAGATTAAACTAGATAATTGATTTTAAAGCACTTTGAAAAGGAAAGGATACTATGGAACCATAAAAGACAATTATGTATTTTCTTTTATACTGTTTGCCTTAATTAATCCCATGCTTATGTCTATAAAGCTTACAAAAATACGCCAGTATTTGCTGGTGAGGAGATCTAGACAAGCAAATGGCCGTTCTTGAAACAGGATGATTAACACAGGAAGGGAATGCTCGTTTGTGATGTGTCTCATCAGCTCTGTGAATTTTGTCCCCATGGCGACAAGGAGTAGAACTCAGAAGCCGGCGCTCTAAACTCAGTCCTTGCTTGAATGTCGCTAAAGTCCCGTCCCCTTCCCCCACAGTGCTGACCGACACAGGACACCATGACCAGTCACTCTCTGTTTGTTGCAGACCCTACCAGTGTGGCCACTGCTCCCAGTCCTTTTCCCAGCCGTCAGAACTGAGGAACCACGTGGTCACCCACTCCAGCGACAGACCTTTCAAGTGTGGCTACTGTGGCCGCGCCTTCGCTGGGGCCACCACTCTCAACAACCACATCCGGACCCACACTGGAGAAAAGCCCTTCAAGTAAGTCGTGGCCAGCTGTCCACTCTCTTTTTCTTATCTTTCTTGGGTGCTGGCCGATACATGGGCACACCTTTCCCAGCTCAGCCCAGCTGGTGGAGAAGGCTACTTATAAGGTTGGTGTTCACGCTGTAAGAGACTCTCTTGGGTTTCGTGACAATGAAGTCAGGAAAGCTATACACTGGTCCTGGCCCAAGGTTTGCAATCTCAGACATGAGATGATCTTCTGGGGCCTGTTTTCTCATCAGTAAAGAAAGAAGGTATAATGAACTAATTTTAGTAGTGTACCTGTGGATCTGTAAACCTGAACTCTGTTTAGGAGTCATGCCGAGATCTCATGGCTATCAGCAAGCTCCCATAACCATGAGAAAGGTGGTCATAGTTTAGGATGCTTGAGTAATCCTTTTGGAGAGTATGAACCCTTCAGAATTCTAATGAATGTTACTTCTTATTTCATCAGGTTAATGAAAATTAAAACAAAAACAAAGGGCATATTGACTTTTGCAGTATACAGAGACTGTGGGTAAGGGCATTTGAGCAAGATTTTGTTTCAACATATAGTCCATTCATCAAAGCAGCAGATATTTGAACTATGCAAAATGGCCCATCCATCCATCCATCCATCCATCCATCCATCCATCCATCCATCCATATGTGTTCATTCAATAAGAATAAATGCCTGCTTTTCCATTGGTCATCCTGCTAGGCACAAAGAGATACAAAGGTGAATGAGACTCAGCCTCTTCCCATCTTGACTCTGAAGACCTCACACTCTAAGGGGAAGTCCAATCAATCAGTATTATAACAAAGGATGAAAAGTATGACAAGACATGTATGTACATTGTTGAGGAGTATCAGAGAAATGTTACCATCAGATCTGTGGGGGATACAATGTTTAACATGTATAGGAAAGGATCAGCAGGAGTTTGCCAGACATACAAGGGAGAAGAGGCTGTTTCCAGTAGTTCAAACGGCAGGGAGAGACCTGGAACCTGCACACATCAGGCTGCTGGTCTCAGAACAGTTGACCCGATGAACTCTCTTCCCCCTGTGCCTTTACATTTCTATTCATTTGCTGTGCTAGCTTTCCCTACTTGGGAAAGAAAATTAAAAAACACGGATGTCTAGCCTTATTCACCTAAAGCAGGGCAGGAAATCATTCTGTCGGTAGGAGAATAAACTACTTGCTCAGACTCAGCCAAGTAGTTTCCCATTCTGTGCCCATCCTAAGGCTGGGTACAGCTCATGGTAACAGTGACCTGTTGGTCTGGGTCCTGCCTGCCTCAATGGCCTGTCAAACAAGGAAGGGACTCATAAAAGGTTGCCATCTTTACCTCTACCTACCATTCCTTTAAAAATTATTAATTAATTAATTAATTAATTAGTTAGTTAGTTATGTGTGTGTGTGTCTGGATGGCATATGTGTAGAGATCAGAAGACAGCTTGGAAGAGTTGGTTCCCTCCTTCTGCCAGGTGGGTCCTGAGGCTCAAATTCAGGTTCTTAGGCTAGGTGGCAAGCACCTTTACCTGCTGGGCCATCTTTCTAGCCACTTTATCATTGTTAACTATGCTCCTTAATGGTTTGATTGGTTATATTAATAGTAAAAACAGTGATTATTCTTGTCTGTGTGCGTGTTTACCACATAAAGTCTTTGGCCTAAGTGGGACAGGATGGTCCTAAAATCAACTTTACGATATACCAACCAAGCTCTATCCTTGTAGGCTGCAATAGTCCGAAGAGGCTATCTTTCTGAGGGGCCAGTTGGCTTGTCCCTATCTACAAAATTTCCTGTCTTGGGTGTTTGTGACCTGCCTGGTGGATGTTGTCACCACACTCGGGTCTGACAACATCCGATTCCCAGGGGCTCACAGATTCTGTCTTTGTCACTGTTCTGGAAGTAGAAGGTAAACTATGCCTTTTTGAGAGTTTGGGAGGATCGGGGAGCCCATTGGTCCCTCATATTAGAGAGGGCAGCCAAATGGATTCAGTGGCAGCAATCAGATTGATTTTTATCCTGTTGCAGTGTAAATAGATTTTAGTAATTAATTGAAGCGGTTTCAGGGTCAAGATGGGAAATAGATTTCTATTAATGTTAAGGTGTTACTTATGTGTAACCTCGTTGATTCCACTCAATTTTTTCTTTAACATTCTGTTTTTGTCATGTTTCCAATAGAGTTGCCATCTTAACTTAACTTTAATTCATCAGATTAATATTTGAAATGTTTTAGTGGTCATGTTTTCCCTCCTTTCCAGCAGTATTGTTTCTTCCATGCCTGCTTTCATTTGGAAAAAACAACTGAACAAAAGATCATAAAGCAACCAGGTTGTTGGATAACATTCTATCTGGCTGTTTTCATCTGTTTTCTTCTTACTTTTAGCAAAATAGCCATATGTTCTCATATTTGAGGCATTTAAAATGATCAAATATATATGTCCAGAGGAGAGATGAGTGTATGCTTATTTTGAAACTGCAAGATTTAAACATCTTCTAGGAAATGGAAAGCTAAATCCTTTAGTGTACACAAGGTCTTTCGGGATTCTATTATTGCAAGGAAGTTTGAGAATCTTCTAACCCAGCCCATGGATATCCAACCCATGGACATTTGTAAATATTATGAAGATATCCTTTTACAAGCTTATAAAACAAACATTAAAAAACTCTCTGTTGCAGATTAGTCAATAAAAATGGTTTCCCCACTACAGTTAATTTTACTACTTCAACTAATGGGCATTGGCTTAAACAACGTTGCAGAGGCTGAAAAGAATCTTGTAAAGATGCGCAAACCTAAACTGAGCGCCCAATGCAACTTCCAAGAAGATGACCCAAGTGTCTCCATCAAAAATTGTCTCCTTGACCCAGGGATTTTGACTCTTCTCAAAATCTCCAGGTGTTGGGTCAGGGAAAGCTCTTTTATCATCCTTACCTCTGCTGTTCAGAACTTGGCTGGAAGGACACAAAGAGTATTGGCCTCCCACGGCGGCCAGATAAGCAGTGGTATTGTGGAGCTAGACTGCCTGCGGGCTTTGCCTTATATCTGATTAGCTGAAACCTCCCTAGAAGAACCTATGTCCTAAGTTCTAGGTAGACCCTGAGCCTGTCAACAGCTAATGGAGACTGAAGAAGTGGGATTTCTAAGGTACAGCAACCCACAAGAAAACAAACAAAATCAGACTGCACCAAAGGCTTTGGAGTTGGGTTTGCTCTATGAGACTGATGTCATGGGAAACAAGGAGCAGACGCAAGAGATCATGTCTTTTAATAGCAATGGCTAGGCACTGTACTGCAGAAAAGGTAGCTGGTAGGGATGTTGGAGGGCTAGCAATGAGGACTCATTTCTCCTTGGCTTATGCTAAATGAGATCTCATAAGGTTTGAGGGAGGGGATCTATTCGACCTGAGAAGCTGTGTGGGCAGGCCAGGACACTCACCATAGGAGATCCCCTCTACTGTTTTTTTTTTTTAGAAGCCAGGGAAAATATTCATCACAATGTTTTTGCCTTCAGTAAAGGGAATTTGGCTCAGAATAAAGAAACAAAAGAAAATCTCAAAGTAGTCCAATATTTAAGCAAGACATAGACAATACTCAAAGTAAATCTGAAAAGACACACCAAGCATTTACCATGTACGAAGCCCTAGACAGTTTGGTCCAGTTCAAGTATTTTATGGCACATGGCAGAGGCACAGAAATATTCTTGCAGGTTTTTTGTGTAGTAGAATTTTTACATCATTTTGTGATGTTCCAGTTCGCACTGTTCAATCAGCCCCTACAGTTACAGAAGAAGGATGTCGAACTAAAAAGGGAAACCAAGGCTAATTCAGACTCTCATACCTGTAGGAAGTTGGGGACTTGGTGTGTGCTGAAGCATTTGGAAGACTTTCCACATGCCTGTGTCCGTGATGTCCCCTTCAAGGCTGTGACATCAGTGCCCATGCCAAGGGAAGGCACAAGATTGCAATTCAGGGTTAAATGCCAGCTCAGATGAAGCCCCGCTCTGACCTCCCAGAACCAAGGTACATGATGGAGTAGGTCTTTCTGATGAGTTCCACAAAACGGTGAAAATATTTTGTAGAGATTTCTCATCTGGAGTTTAAGATGATAGATATAAAACTGAAACCCTAGTCTTATTATTTTTTTTTAAAAAGATAGTCTTCTATCTACATGTATTTACTTCCTCAAATATGCAAATCCTTATCATTCCCAAACATCATAGTTAATATATCTAACAATCCATGTTTCCCAAGAGGAGACAATTCCTGGGAATAGGATCTAAATTCAAGTGATTTCCCCACATCTGCCTGTTATTTTTCCTTCTATTTGGAGAGAAGATGGTACTAGACACAATCTTTGCAGGAGTGGTCTTCTTAGGCATCATAGATGGGGAGAATTTTCTGACAATTATAACAGAGTGCTCTAGGTATATGAATCTCACTGAGACATTCAAGCAAACACTTGAGAAGAATGTGATTCTTCTCTTGCTGTGGTCATCCAGCATGGACATATGAGTATCACATAGAGATGTAGACTTCAGCCTTATGGAAAGCACCAGGCTTCCTGCACGTGAATCCTTCACATTTTAATATACAGGATGAGGAGGGCAAAGGGAGAGCCAGGTAAATTTTCATCCCTCACAATTGTTCAACCTTTTCTCTCTCTTTGAAATTGATCCTACAGCTTCAAAATTAAAAAAAGAAATATAATAATTTGGAAGTTTGTCAAGTAGTGAAAGGTAGTATATTTGAACACACTAATCCAGTAACTAATCAGTTTTCTAATAAACAATCAGCAGTTTGAGCCGTGTCATCAGCACGCCAGTAGCTCTGGAGAGGGGATGAGCTGCTCATGGACGTTAATGAATACACCAAAAATCATTAGGTGATCAATACTTCTGAGTTATTTTCATTGAGCTGATGGGTCTGATACATTAAAGCTGACATTATACATTTGTCAAGATCACTGTGCAGTTTTTAACAGTGGGGCAGGCTGCTAAAAATATTCCTTGAAAGACAATCAAAGAAACACAACTTCTTCATCCTGACACACTCAGTTGGCACAGGAGCCTGGAAACTTGGAAGCGGCGGTTCTCAACCTGTGGGTTGCGACCCTTTTGGGCAAAGCTCTATCTCCAAAAGTATTTACATTATGATTCGTAGCAGTAGCAAAATGCCAGTTATGGAGTATCAATGAAAATAGTTTTATGGTTGGGGGCCACCACAACATGAGGAGCTGTATGAAAGGATCACAGCATTAGGAAGGTTTGAGAACCACTGCTTTAAAGCAAGCCGCCAAACTCCAGCTTCCCAACATTCCCAGGCATGTGAGAATCTCCAAACTGGATGGCTGTGTTCTATTTCTCTAGCTAATTCCGTACACAGTTTCCTGAAGAGAAGGGAAAGAATATGCTCATCAGATCATGGGGTGTGCGGCTTCCTCATCTGTGGCAGGACAGGAGCCTTCTCTCCAGGGTGATTGTGCTTCTGCTCCAACAGCATAGGGTTCCGAGAGCTGGGGACTTCCGAAGACGGCCATTGACACTCCTCTTGAATGCCTTTTCCTTCAAAGGTTTGAGGAGGTTGTAATAAAAGGATGGCCAGTGTGGCTGCCCAGTCTGATCATGCTTGAGGTAGCCCAGGTTGCTGCCGTGTGTGTGTGTGTGTGTGTGTGTGTGTGTGTGTGTGTGTGTGTGTGTGTGTGTGTGTGTGTGTGTCTGTGTGACATTTTTAGCAGATTAAGTAACCATGAAACTGATGTGTGGTTTCTGTGGGAGATAGGGACTGGCCCAGGTTCTCTGGGTTACAGCTTTTCTTTTAAGTAAAAGTGAGATCCTTGTTTTCTTCTCTCAGATACCCTGGCCCACAGGTTTAAGAGGCTCCCTCTATAGCCTCTTAAACCACCCCAGCACCCCAGCTCCCAGTTTTTTTATGAGTCATCCCATTTCCACCTTGGCAAACACTAATTTTAGAAATTATTTTAACCTTAAATTTGCTTTGACTGTGACGTTGTAATTAGCGGTTGCAAAAAAACCCAGCCACCTATACCTACCTGATCCTCCCCCCCCAATCCTCCCTGCTCCCCCGACTCCCACCCCCTACCTCCATCCCCTACCCCTATCCTGACCCCCCTACCTATAGTCCCTGGAAACTAAGGCATTGCTTCCATGTGTTTCCAAATTCTGAGATGATCGGCTTCCTGGCTGTGGTTGCTGAGGGGAGTAGAATTCCGGGGTTTAAATTAGCAGCGGGTGAAATTCTATTTGTCATCAATTTCTCTTTGGGGTTACAGAGCAGAAAACTGCGGCAGAGCTCCTGCTCTGATGGCTCACTCCTAAAAATCTCTTTTTGTTCTTTATCTATGTGAACTGACAGTGATCAGAGCTGGAGCAGAACAAGGCTCTCTGGAGAAATCACCTTCCCCCTGCCTATTGACAGGTCCCTCTGTTCTGCATCAGACGGGCTTTGTCCCATCCCAGGCATCCAGGCCTTGGAAGGGGCCACCAATTAAACCTCTTGAGCAGTCAAATCTGAAGCCACTTTGGAGTGTCGGTTCTGATTAGTCAGGATGAGAGGAAGCCCATCACCCCGAAGGGCCCCCCGCTCCCTGGTCTCAATTTTCTCTCTTGCCTCCGCCAGGTGTGAGCGGTGTGAAAGAAGCTTCACACAGGCCACGCAGCTGAGTCGACACCAGCGAATGCCCAACGAGTGCAAGCCAATAACCGAGAGCCCGGAATCAATCGAAGTGGATTAACTGATTGACTGGCTGGAATTAAACTGCAAGGAAAGTCATGATTAAATGTCACGGACACTTAAGCAAAACCAAAGATTTCCTCGGAGCAACTTTCAATCAGTCCCAGAAAACCAAAAGCAGTAATAAAATAAGTAAGATGTTAAGAGATATTGATCCTGGCATGGAAGTCAGACCAGGAAAGAGATTATTTATTTATGACTAGGGATGAGACTGATTTCCGTGGACAACTCACCTGGGATGGCTAGCATTTCCAGTCCAACCATGAGTTTGCTTTATTTCTAAAAAAGCTTTTTTTAAATAAATAAAAAAAAAAAACTGTTATTTAATACCAAAGGGAGGATTCCTCTGCCCACAGTTGTGAGAAAGAACGCACAGGGACTTGGTTCTCATTGCACCTTTTTTTTTTTCTTTCTTTTTTTTTTGGTAGTAGCATGTTTCAAGGGGACCCATTGTACGGCCTTCCTCCTTCTGTCAAGGCCTGGCCCACCCGGTGTGGGTGACCCCAGCGAGGATGGCTGAGGCAGAAGTGAGAACCTGGCTGGCTAGCCCGGCGCCACCTGCAGCCTCCTCGGAGGCGGCCCGTGTCTGTAGTTTTCATGTTTCATGCACTTTCTTGTGGCTCCTTTCCACCCGCCAGCCTGGAACTGATGCTGGAGAAAGGAAGAAAAACGGCTTCAGATGGCCAAGTCGAAGGACGAACGTGGAGGGCTTGCTTTGTCCTGTCCGGATGTCAGAAACCTTTGCCGTGTACGGCGCTTCACAGTACAATATATCGTCCTGAAGCAGCTAGTGGAGGAAATGTTGTTTCCGGTAACGTTTTTTAGCTTAAGAAAAATGAAAACAGAAATAAAGTTCTTTGGTCTGAGGCTGAACCGAAGGTGTTAGTCTTCAAGTGATTTTTGTTGTCATTGTTTCTGGGCAGGAGTTGGGTGGATCAGCCATTGTGCTCAGCCTCACTGACAGGGACAGATTCAGTTTGGAACACAGGGAGGCCCTGGAGGCTCCTCCACTCCCTGCTGAGTGTGGCAAAATCACTGCCACTGAAATAGGAAGGAAAAGCAGCCAGACAGGCAAACATCTGGGAGACGGTAGCATAGTAAGGCCGCCAGGAATTGCTGCTGTTATCAATAGGGATTACTTTTTCCTCTCTCCTGATCGATTCATCAAAAGAAAAAGAATCGTGTACACACTCGCGCTGTGCTCTGAGTGCTTGGAATAGTGTCACTTTCCATGGCCTTGTGGTGGCT
Organism: Peromyscus maniculatus bairdii; assembly: GCF_049852395.1. Taxonomy (NCBI): domain Eukaryota; kingdom Metazoa; phylum Chordata; class Mammalia; order Rodentia; family Cricetidae; genus Peromyscus; species Peromyscus maniculatus. The sequence continues at coordinate 44,540,183 of NC_134870.1, forward strand.
CAGTGATGGTGCTCAACATAATTGGATCAAGGTCTATGCACCCACCTGGCGTTGGGAAAATATGCTAGTGTGTGTGGCTTCTGGTCCATTAGCTCCCAGTGGAAACCCAGAGCCTGAGTGTACCCTGCAGCCCATTTTCATAAGCAGCCCGAGGGAATGCGTCATAGTAATTCTGTGGCAGGTTTCTGGTGTCTAAGCACAGTCTTTGAAGGAGCGCCTCATTTTCCAAGCTTGCTCATTGTCCTCTGGAAAACGTGTTCGGGGTGCACACACACACACACATACACACACACACACACACACACACACACACACACACACACTCACGACATGGAGTAACTTCAGAAAGTTTCTCTACAAGAGCAACTGGTGACCTTTTCTGCTGAGCTGTCTCTCTGGCCCGCTTTCTCCTCTCTTCAAGTTCACTCTTTCTCTATCCCTTACCACTCAGCTGCTTCATCTAGAGGGGAATAAGATAGAATAGCATAAGGTAAGTGTATTGTGTTTCTAGTTATGATAATGGCTTGGATTGTGGCCACAAAGATAAACTTGGTTTTTTCTGGCCTTGGCTTCCCAGCTCAAGTCACTCACCCAGAATCTTCTCCCAGTTTTTGTTGTATCCTTGTCATGGAGGTCAGATGTTCTCTCTGGTATGTGGGAGTGCCTTCTGCTTTACACAGTTCCCTCCTGTAAGGCGGGGAGGCATCTGCCAATGTGTATCCCTGGGAAAGGTAAACAGACTGCGCATCCATATAGACCTAAGACCTTTGAGAAACTGACAGGTCTGCCCCATAAAGGAGCAAATGTTCATGCATCCAAGTTGAAATATCTGACTGAGCTTTCTGAATATAATGATGAACTCATTTGTAGGTTCCTTACTTTTTTTTTCCCAGTGAGAAAAATCAGCTTGATGATTTGCCTCCTTTCCCAGTTGAATACCAGGCAATACACCAGCTTTTGATGAGCGCTCTTCCCTTCATGTGTGGCATGGGGCACCTTCCAGAACAATGCTCTCTGCTGCTGCTCTGATGGCCTTGCCAGCTGATCCCCAGCTCCCACTGCATGTGGCAGCGAGCCATACCAAAACTCCCTTCTAGGGTTCTTCAGTGACTCCATTATCACTTTTGTTATTATGGATTTGTTTCGTGTATCTTCACCTGAATTTGGTCAGAAAATATCTTCTGCTTAAAAAAAATAGAAAATTGGATAGTCTAAATTTCCAGGCGCTTTGATACCCACAATTCTCATGTTGTGGAGCCATTTCCAGCTTCCTACAGGGCAGCCTGAGCCACTGGTCTAGCTAGGGACAGGCCTGCTCCTGCACGCCGACTTGGCACCCAAAGCAAGTCCTGCAGTCATGTGGACTTGACAAATGCTTCTCATCAATGTGTGTGCAGGGGAAGGTATTCCTTGAAACCTCTCAACAGAGATACTTCAGGAATTTTTAACATTTAAAGTATGCAAGCAATCCTTTGGGACATGGTGAATGGTTGATGGACACTATAATCCTTACTAGTAATGTTATGAGTAAAGATTCTCTCTAAGATGAAAAGGTGGATGATCAGAACTGAATCATGTCTTCAGTATTCTCTGTTAAGGGAGACAGATGAAGTTCCTCTCACCATAAGGCTTTTTAGGCCAGCATGATGGTGCCGTGGGTAAAGGCACTTGCTGGAACCCATATGGTGAAAACTGACTCCAAGCTGTGCACTGACCTCCACACATACACCACGGTGTGCATGCATGCACACTTACAATTATAAATACATATATTTTTTAAAAGACTTACCATTCTACCATATGCTCATGCATTTAGCTAAGTGTCTGGTCCAAAGGGTGAAGCCTATGAAAGTCGCAGAGCAGAAAGGAAAAGGGTAGGAACGCAGACCGTCACATTTCTGTAAGAAAAACTCAGTAAACGACGGAAAGCTAAGTATTTTCCTTAGGAAATATGTATTGATGTTTTTTTCATTCTTCATTTTGTTTTGTCCTTGTCTTTAAAAATATTAACTTTTTTCCAGGGGAGACATGTTTCACAACATGATTGTATAATTAAAGTTATAGAGCTTAATCCTGCATAATTTATATGATTTAGTTCATTAGTAACTTTTTATTACATTTCCATTAAATATATTTTTGTTGGAAACTTGCACACAGCAGAAAAAGATGATGATGTCTCTCCTCTATCTTCCCAGGGATCACATTATGTTTAGTCTTGACCTCAGAAGATATCATTCATTTACCAATTCATTAGCTTTCTCCTGGGTTGATTGGTTCAGTGTTAAATTCACACATTCAGCACATAATGAACTCTTGTGGCAAGACTTCATTGTAGGTGTTCACTATAAGCAAAATTAACTGTTGATGAGAAAATAATATTTTCCTCCTAAGTGACTGACTAGAGTAGATATTCACCCATGGCTTGAAAATAACAATGGTTTCAGTATTTTAATCTTGCTGTCAAATTTCTTATGCATTAAAATTGGAAGATGTTCAGTGACTCCATATTTGGATTTCCAACGCTCTGGTGTATCACTGCAAAACTGATTACCATGACTGGTTAGTATGGCTAATATTCTATTTGTTTTTCATAAAATAGCATCATTGCTTGCTTTACATTATTGCACAAATGTAAAGTTAATCAAGTGTAAGTAGCTGTGATTGCGTAACTGGGAACACGACACATCTCACAGTGTGGGGCAGTTCCAGAGTGGTGTGGGTCCAGGGGCCACTCTGTCCATCCAGCAGCCTTGTGTTTAGTAACAGATTCTTTGCTGTCCATTAGGGTTACACAGGCCCGCAGAAACCAGGCCAGGAATAACAAATAAACTCTTTGATGTGTATTTAATTTGATTTTCCACAGTCATCTCTAGTCCCTGACATCAAATCCTCAAGAATTCTAAGAGATCTGCATCTGTAAGTGATAGCAGTAGGTTCTAGAAATGCCACTGCTGTGCCAGGACCTTTGTGTTTGTTTGTTGGGGTGATACAGGGGTTTGAACTCAGGGCCTTACATAGGCTGGACAAGTACTCTACCACTGAGCCATAGCCCTGGCCCATAAAGGGCTTTTTTTCTTTAAAGTAGAGAGTCAGATGGTTCATTGGATTAATTTACAAAATGGCAAAAAAAAAAATAGGTTAGAAAATAGAGCAAAGATGTGAAACTATTGCACTGTCTTCCCCAAGTGATAAAGCAACTACCCTGGTACTTAGGAAAGAGACTCCTGAGTGTGGGTTCATGGGAAAATAAAGCTGTTCTGAACTGCTTCCCTCAGACATTGAGGAAGATGATGATGATGATGACGACGACGACGATGGTCATGGCTCACATTGTATAACCATACCAGGCACTGTTCTGAGGGCTTAGCATGGACTGTACAAGGTTATCCTCACTCTCTGACAAAAATGTTCACCATCCTTTTCTTGTACATACTTAACAATATTATCTCAGCAGCTTCACCAGCCTCCACTCCAAAACCCATGTGATTTTTTAAGAGGGAAGGGGGCTTCCATGGGCAAAGCTTCTTTTGAGAACAAGAACTGTTTAAAGTTAACAAATATAAATATTGTTTGTTGATAAAATGTGTTTTTGAGAACAATGCTAAAATATTCTTCAAATACGAATCTTTGCAGTGGGTGATTTTTTTTTTTTTTGAGTCAATAGTTGTTCTCTCTGCACTTACTTTTTTTTTTCCAACATATTTTTTTTAATTGATTCTTTGGGAATTTCACACCATACACCCCAATCCCACTCCTTTCCCAGTCTTTCCATGTCTGCCTTCCACACTTATAAACACCCCCCCCCCCCAAACAAAACAAAACCACCTCGCAGACCCCTCTGGGCAACGACCTGATCTTTCATCACCCGAGGCGTTCTCTTACATGTCATGGCTGTCTTTCTCCAGTTCCACTGTGCAGGTATCATTCCGCCTCTCCCTCTCTGTCACACATCCTTTTGTTGTAGTATCATTGGAAGCTGCAGTCTGTCACACACACAGTACACCCTTTTGCCCACACAGCTTTCCCTGCAAATGTTCATTGCCATGAGTTATTGGACTGGTTCCAGGCCTCTGGCTTCTGCTACACTATCAATACTGGACCTTCACCATGATTCCTCTCAGATATCCTGTTCTTGCCCAGAGTCATGGCGATCCTGCTGCTTTGGTTCCAAAGGACCAGTCCCTTCACACGCTCCAGCAGGTCATAGATGGAGTAGATGTTGGGGTGGGCCAGTTCACACAGTCACCGCCAGCTCTGCAGTGCGGTGGCTGATGAGGGGCCAGGTCAGCTCAGCACAGCCCTCAGACGTCAACATAGCCTCAGGCAGCAGCCCAGACCATGGACATCCACGTGGCTCTTGGTGGCAACACAGGCCATGAACATCAACACAGACCCCACCTGCACTAAGGCCACAGACCCAGACAAGGTGGCATCATGGGCTGGGATTTCACGTGGCCTCAGGAGGCAGTGCAGGCTACTCACATTCACCTGCTCTTCACCACGGTCAAATCTCCAGTTCCGCCTCTCTCCACGACACATGAACCACTCCATCTTCTCTCCCATCTCTTCACCACATACTTGCTCATAGTGATGGCTCCTGCTCACCCTTGCCGCCAGGTCTCCCTGCCACCACAGTGGGTGAGAGCATAATCTCCAAACACCTCATGGCTGGCAGACACTAATTTTTCTAAACATGCAACTGAAATTCCACAGTAAAAGAAAAAAAAATAATAAGTGGTCAGGTGTGACGGCACAGGCCTTCAGTCCTAGCACTTGGGAAGATCTTGTGAGTTCGAGGCTGGCCTGATCTACATAGGGAGTACAGGGCTAGCCAGGGCTACATAGTGAGGCCCTGTCTCAGAAAGAAAACAACATCAACAAACATAGGGGGGAAAACAGCCCTCTCAAGTGTGGGACTCGCACAGGACAATTGTCAACAGGCAAGGTGGGGGTGTGATGGGTCAGAGATTGGCCCAAAGAGGAAGGCTTGAGCACCGTTGACAAGTGAAAAACATCCTGAATGAAGTTAGGTGGAAGCAGGGCTTTCTTTGTTCTTTCTGGATGCTAACCAAATTACTTTTTGGGTACCCATGGAGCAATGGCGCAGCTCTGTCCATGAAGAATATAGGCTTATGACTTATATGCGGTTAACCTGTTGGCTTTAGAGCAATGCGTCATTACAGATTTGTCACAGGTACAAATACTCTAGTTCTAGGCAGGAGGTACTCCGGGGTCCGGATCAGTTTCCTGGTGTAATCTAGATGAAGCTGTGTGTCAAGTTGGTTCCAAAAGCAAGTTTACAAGAGTCTTCACGAGCTGGCTTTATTACCAGGCAATTCTTGACTGAAAGCAGTGCGTGCCGTGTTAACCGACATTCTGATCCTAACAGGGACATTTGTTAAAAGCAACGAACGTGTCTCCAAGCCAGTTGAACATGGCAGACTCCTAGTTGGTATTTCCTGTTTCCTGCCTCGCAAAAAACATCTCTGTTACTGCCTTCCTTCCCAAAAGCTTGGCACGTAACTCCCAACAAAAAACAATCCTGATATAAACTTAACAAGCTGGAGATACATTTCCACAGCAGAACTCTTTGCTTTTAAGAAAAAAGGAAAAGAAATCCTGCCACAGCAGGTGATTGCCATATGTTGGCAAGGACGGCCATTCCAGACCAAACACCCAAATTGAAGTCCTGGCTAGTCCACATGCGAACACAGTCAAATGCTAACACAGTCAACACCTGTAGCTTTACTCTCCCTGAAGAATCTCGTCTACATTCTCTTATTTGTCCCAACTCAGAGAGAATGAAATAGGAAAAGACCTGAGGCAAATTCTTCTTGGACGTCTCAGTTCTGGTATGAGAGAGAATCCCCTGGTGCAAGTGTGAAGGTTTGAGGAAAAGTAGCTCAGATTAGGTGAAAATTCCTGGGGGCCTAAGGTCCCTGAGTTGGTTTAGTTTGTCGTATCAAGGGAAGGCTTTCAGTTTTCCAGTGTGCTGGTAGAAGGAGGGCGTTCAGATCCCATCAGAGCGCCACAGCAATTTAAACTTCCTACTAATGTCTAGAATGGAGCAGAAATAGGATCGTCTTCAACTTCCCATCGAATACAAATGGCTTGAGTCAGCTATGTGGTTTATGTCTTATCACTTTGGAGAGCAAAGTTCTCCTTGACTGAGAAGTATGTGAGCCTCCAGGGTGGAGTAGATGGTAGGGAGGTAAAGCAGGGTGACCATGCAGAGCTTTGGAAAGGCATCATGAGAATGCAGTGTTTCCTCTCGGGAAGGTGGGACAGGCTGGTTTTGAGTAGATGCAGGGCATGTTCTGCTCGAAAGCAATCCTCTGGCTGCTTTTCTGAAAACCTACAGAAAGCGACATTATATGAATCCAGCGGGTTATATTTAGGAACATAGATGTATATACAAATACACATATGTTTGCCATGACAATTAGTGAGAAAAGAGGTCACGAATTTGAAGGAGAGTGGGAAGGGGAATATGGGAGGGTTTGCAGGGAGAGAGGGAAGGGAGAAATGCAATCATTAAATTCCAGTCTCAGAAACAAACGATAACAAAGAAAAGGAAGAAAGGGAGAGAGAATAGACCGTAGAAGAACATGGGCTGGTGACAGATGACCAGGGAGGATCTCCAAGCAGGCAAGAGATGACAGTACCATCTGTACAAGGATACTGGCAAAGGTAGCAGAAAGTGGTTAGATTGTGTCTGGATTTTGATAGACAGTAGTGAATTTGCCGATGGGCTATATGTTGGATGTTAGGTTAAAAGAGGAGCGGATAATGATTCTCGGGCTTCTTGGTCTAATCAATGGGAAAAAATGGTGTCATTGGGTTTTCATGCTTACATTTAATTTAGAGATTATTTATCCAGAGTACCAGGACAATCTCAGTGTAATGAATATGTGACTGAGCATGCACCACTGGCAGCTAGCTGTCTAGCCTGCTGTTCCTCCCAGTGTGGCGAAGCTCAGTTACTAAGACCACCTTCACCCAGCTTGACTCAGCCTACTTCTTCCGGTACAGCACATGGATAGCCCACTGCCCAGGAACAACATGCAAATGTTTCTTGGTACCTGAGTTTCCATTCCAGATAATCCTTTAGGGAAAGGGGCTCTGGGATTAGGCATGGGCTCTTCTTATGTGACTTGTTTCTTGATCAGGCTATAGATTCAGTCAGCGTCTCTTGAGTTCGGTAAATCAGGCAAAACATTGGATGGTGGGTATTTTTCAGCCTTCTGGTATTCTGAGGACTTTCAATGAAGCGTGAAGTCTACAGACCCATAGCATTTGTCCTTCATCTGTTTATTCACACATGCTTATATAAAAATGAATGGGACATGGTAGAAATAAGAAATGGGAAGGAAAGAAGGACATGTAGTCAATTAAAATATAGAGGCTATAGAAGCCCACACTGGACTCAGTCCTTACCCGAGAAGCCCAGGTAAGTCAGAAGCTGCTTTCTGAGATGTGAGTTAAATAAACAGACACACATACAAAACCTCCACCACCAGGAGCCGCCCACTGGGGCTCACGTGGAGATGGGCCCCTGCACTGAGGACTTCTGGGAAGCCTTCTCTGGGACATTTGTTTCATATTTAAATTAATTTTTTCCTGTTATTGATTTTGTTAAAGAATTTCTCAAAGAAAAATTGTTTTTTGGGAATGTGCTAAAAAAAATAGACCATTCTATAGAAAAATTCTCAACAAAATTCACATTGAATTTTAGGAAAAAGGACCTGAATTCCACTTTAAGATCTCTGACTCTTAGATCTTGTGACTGGAAAACTACCTTTTGATATCAACTCTATCTTCGGGAGATAAGGTGGAGATAAAAATAACGAAGTCCCAGTGGATAATAAAATCAGATATTTATTTATCATCTTACAAGAAAATTCTAAGTAATGAGGGAAACAAAGGGGGTAATGGACTCATATTCATGTAGCAAGAGGAACAGGGGCTGGGGAACCAGGAGCTTTATTTTTCTTAATTAGGAGGCTTGTAGAGACCCAGAAGAAAAGGCAGCCCAGGTTAGAACATTAGAACATTTGTCTTCACATAAGTGGGTGTCTCTCAGCAAGGCAGCTGACAGCAAGCTCAGATCTTCCCTACTTGGTCATCATCGTCTTTCCCATCCCCTAGTTAAAAAAAATCGGTGTATGGAAATTATGCAAGCCTCTACCCAACTGTAAGAGAATACTCGTTATCTAGGATCCCCAGCACAAGCAAAATAGATTATGGCATCTACCAGACAGAACAAAACTTACTATATAACAAAACAGGAAGAGCTCTTATGGGGTCTTTCTATCAGCTTTCCCTCCTGTCAGGGAGCTAGGGCTGGTACACACAGAGACACATACACTCACACATGATGGTTCACATGTGCGCTTTAGAAAAGATAATGACATCTTTTACATTTCACGTCCTGAACACAAAGATTTGAACCTTCCATTGTTTGGATTCTCTTCTGAGTTTTTAGCCTTTTTGTTTTGTTTTGTTTTTGTTTTTCAGTTTCAGAGGGTTGAATGGTCCCTGGCCCATCAAAATTACAAAAGATATTCACTCCGAATCTGTAAATGTGATTGTGCTTTGAAAAGGGGTCTTTACAGACACAAGTAAGTTAGTGATCCTGGGAGCCTTCTGGACTGTGCAAGAAAGTTCTAAATCCAGTCCGTGGGGTCCTCTGAGGAGACACAGGGGTGAGGGAGTGGGGTGGCGAAAAGTCCATGTGGAGGTAGTGCCAAGGGTGGTCTGGAACCACCAGAGACAAGCGGGCAATGGCAAATTCTCCTGTAGAGCCTTTGAGGAAGCATGGCTTGCTGACATCTGGATTTCAGACCCACAGAGCCTCCACCAGTATGAGAATGATTGCTGTTATAAGACCAATCTCTGGTCATTTGTTCCAGCAGTCCTAGAAAACTAATGCACCATTGTAATTCATAATTCAAAAGCTTGCAATCAGCAGGAGGGCAATAGTTCATTTAAATAATTTCCCTTTTTAGGAGCATTCTCCCCATTGAGATAAGTTCACCTCTGCTCACTCTCATTCATCAGTAAGGGTGGCCATGCTCCTTTTCTAATGCAGAATGACCACATTCCCTATTGAGAAATCTGGTCCTAAATGTGACCAACAAGGGTCTCGTCCAGATGAACTTGTCCCGCTGACTCTCAGGAAAAAGCTGTTTTCACAGGATCCTTTTCATGCACTTGAGACTCCTTGAATTTTCTTGAGCTGCTCTAACAAAGTGGCAGCCTGGCAGATTAAAAAGCGTGTCTTGGTTTCTCACAGTTCAGAAAGCTAGCAAGTCTGAGATCAAGGCACCCACAGAAGCAGCTCCAACTTTATGATCTCATCTCAGTCTAATTACTCCCTAATGCCCCTGCCTCAAAACTGAAGCTTAAGACATCAACATAGGACTTTGGGGGACAATATACCATCTAGCCCAAATGCTGACCTTTACGTGTTCTGAAAATTATCATTGTCTATAGAGCATATGCTAGCAAGGAACACACATGTAGCCTGCTAGTCATAGGTATAGATAAGTCATAATAAGTTTATAAATAAGAAATAGTATATTTAACCCCAATTCTATTTTTTGTATGAACTATAGGAGTGGTAGTATTGGCATTCTCTTCTGAGTTGTCTTCCTGAAAGTCATCTTGTCACCTGACTCCATGATTGACACCTTGGACTGTAAATCTGTTTCCTCATCTCCTCAAGTTCCTACTGTTTTCCTTCTTTCCTTTTCAACTCCATTTCTAATTTTTTCAAATTTATTATTTTATGTTTATAAGTGCTTTGTCTGAGTGCACTATGTGCATGCCTGATGTCCGAGCAGACCAGAAGAGGGCTTGGAATCTCCCTGGAGTGGAGTTACAGATGGCTGGGAGCCACCATGTAGGTGCTGGGAATCAAACCGGGGTCCTCTGCAAGAGCAGCAGGTGCTCTTAACCACTGAGCCATCTCTCCAGCCCCCCATTTCTAGTTTTAAGTTGTTGCTATTGGGTGTTGTGTTTCATGGTTCAGCTCATGTCATCAAGATTCAGACTAGATAGAAACCCCGAAGTTACAAGGGATACTTTTAGCATTCTGTCGGATACTAGCCCAAAGAACACACAGCATTTCCAAGTTAGGAAGTTGTCCTTTTATTTCTGGAGTTAAGAACTCAGTATTTCCTAATCTATTCTTGTTGTACCTGACTGTGGAAGGCATTTCTTCCAGGTCCATCATAGTGTATTCTTATAGTTTCAAAATGTATTTGACAGTACACCATTGCCTTTATTCTCAAGTGAATCATAAAGAAATAGTCAAATACCAGAAAAGTCTAATAGCTAACTCTCTGCATTCTGGGTGGGTCTTATAAACAACTACATTGTCTCATGGGCCAGCGAGATTGTTCAGTGGGTAAAAGTACTTGTTGTACAAGCCTGACGACCCGAGTTCGGCCCCTGGAGCCCGTGTAAAGGTGCATGGAGAGAACTGACTCTACCAAGCTGTTCGGCTGCCATGCCATGTGCTACAGCACACGTGTGCCCCACCCCAATGACAACAACGTAAATTGAAAAATGTTTTTTATCTTAAAATCCATGTCCTCCTTAGTGCTGATTATGGAATTAGCTTCTCAAACCTTTAAGCAAACATAGAGCCTATTTATGAGTGATTTATACAAAATACAACTCACTGGGTTTAGGGGTATTATTTATTTATTTAAAAATATCTTTATTTCTAATTGTGTATGTGAGTGTGTGTATGTGGTGTGTGTATGTGTGTGTGTGTGTGTGCATGTGCGTGTGCGTGTGTGTGTGTGTGTGTGTGTGTGTGTGTGTGTGTGTGTACATGTGAGTGCAGGTGCCCACAGAGGCCAGAAGAGGGCATTAGATCTCCTGGAACTGAAGTTGCAGATGGTTGTGAACCATCTGATAAAGATTCTGGAAATTGAACCCGTGTCCTCTGGAGGAGCAGCAAGTGCTCTAACTGCTGAGCCATCTCTCAAGACCCTTAGATGTATTTTTTAAATGCATAACTATAAAAGAAAACCTTGGGCAAGTGTTTTGGATTATGGACTTAGTCTTTGGTTTTTGCCTCTGTGGCCCTTCCCTATAAAAGAAAACCTTGGGCAAGTGTTTTGGATTATGGGCTTAGTCTTTGGTTTTGCCTCTGTGGCCCTTTCCCTTTGCCGTGTGAATTTAAAGTCCAGGCCGTTAAACTGGTAGAGTCCATGTTTCCTCACCTTCAATACCAGCTGCCATCTGACTGGTTTGGCTAATTGTGCTGGCAGTGACAGTACCCTGCTTCTCCGCCACAGCCAGGAGAAGTTTTGTGCATCTCTGCTTTCTCTCTTGCCACTGTTTCACAGCCATAAGGAGCTGCCTAACCCTGCAGTAATCCCAGCTCTGTGAGCCTTACATGCATTGAGGCACACCCCCAAGATTTTGTGACTCTTGGCTACAGGAGTGATTATAACCATAGGCAATCAGAACCACACCAGACAGAGCTCAGTGCAGAAAGTCATACAGTGAGTGCATCAACTCTTTTTTTTTTTTTTTTTTTTTTGGTTTTTCGAGACAGGGTTTCTCTGTGTAGCTTTGCGCCTTTCCTGGGACTCACTTGGTAGCCCAGGCTGGCCTCGAACTCACAGAGATCCGCCTGCCTCTGCCTCCCGAGTGCTGGGATTAAAGGCGTGCGCCACCACCGCCCGGCTAAGTGCATCAACTCTTAAGCACCATTATCTGACTCTTTTATTCTTGCTACATGCACAGCTAAGCACCTGCTCCACCCCCGAGGTAAAGCTCAAGTGAACTCACTTTTTCCATTCATATCATAGCTCACAAAATAACCTGAAAATAGCTGGACGGTAGTGGCACACACCTTTAATCCCAGCACTCGGGAGGCAGAGGCAGGCAGATCTCTGTGAGTTCGAGGTCAGCCTGGTCTATACAGAGCAAGATCCAGGAGAGGCACCAAAACTACACAGAGAAACCCTGTCTCGAAAAAAAACAAACAACAACAACAATAATAACTTAAAAATATCTCATCTGTAGTATTAGCTCCCAACATCAGCATAAAAATCCTTCCACGTTTCCTCTGACGTATACGTTTCTCGCATTCTGCATTTGTGTACTATACACCGGTGGCTGTGTATGACCGCAGGATGAAATATCTGTTGGTAACACATTTCATTTACTTATTGGATAAATGTTTATACAGCCGGTTCCCTGTGCCAGGCACTGTCCTAAGTGCTTCATAACGCTGATTTACCGAGTTCCCTCCACAGCTCTATGGTGAGCTCTGTTAGTGCCCTTACTTTACACAGGAGGGAACGGAGGCCTTGAGAGGCTGAGGACCTTGCTGAAGGTCACCTTGCTAGCGAGTGGCAGAGCTGGGATGTGGATGTTGGCCTTCTGGCTCCAGGGTCCACATTCTTAATCATGACACAGGATAGTAATTACTCATCTACACGTCATGCCACGGTGGTTAGGCGGCACCGACAGGGCCATTTGGAAAAGGAGATTCTCAAATGGCTTCAAGGGCTTTCTTGCCAATAAGCAAACACGTAACTGGCTTCCAAAGCCAACTGGCAATGGTGTGGCTGCCTTGCTGTAGAGAACAACACTTCAAGTCACATCTCCAACACTTTTGGTCTTAGCTACACGACTTGTCAGTGCTTTAATTGGAAAGTATTGTTTTGTACTTGGTCTAGAGAAAGTCTGCCGATTTATCAGGAGTGTGGTTATGCTGCGTTTAAAAATAAGAGGAAGGCTTAAGTTGCTTTTTGACCCAATGTGACAGTTTCATAACATAATCTGTAAGAGATGGGGTGATGGGTAAATAATCTTACCACATCTACTTTTCAGATGTTATATACTAAGTCACTTATCCTAGCCCACAGAGGCTCATATTCTATATTCGTATGTGATTTCTGGTTAATACTTAAAACATTAATTATTTTATTGTTATCATTACTTTTGCTCCTTTCATGCTGCAGTGTACCATTTGTGTGTGTGAAAGAAAATCGAGAAATGAGGTAAAATGTTGCAAAGTGGAGAGGCAGTAGAGGGTCAAGGTGGACGGATTTGCATCAGGTTGTTTGTAGTCAATCCCAAATCCAACACCTGTAATTATGATGACCTGTATACACGTATGTATACATATTATATTCACTCTTACTACGTATTCATTGACATTTCAATTTGTACTTAACTTTCTCACTCAGTTTCCTTATCTACAAAATGAGATTAGCAGTGATAACACCTATCCTGTATAATCGATGTGAAGATTAAATGTGTTCACTTAAAATAATAGCATATAATAGGTGCTTAGTCAATGTTTTCCACATAAGATTTGAAAATATGTGTAGGAAAATAAAAAGTGAAATTTAACTATTGTAAATAGTAACAATCAAACATAATGAAGACTGCTCTTTGATGGCTAACCAGGACTACCCGGAATCCTAGTAACACATGAGTAATTTTTAAGAACATAATAGCATGGCTTGAGAGATAGCTCTGCAGTTAAGAGTACTGGCTGTTCTTCCAGAGGACCTAGGTTCAAATCCCAGCACCCACATGGTGGTTTACAGCCATCTCTAACTCCATTTCCTTGGGTTCTAATGCCACCCTCTCTAGCCTCTCAGGCACTATATGCACCTACATACATGATTTTTAAGTAAATCTTTAAAAAACAGTTTTTAAAGAACATAATAGCTCTCAAGGACAGAATGGGAATTTTGAAAAGCCATAACCAAGCTCAACTTGCAAATCCAGTTTGTAACATGCATATAAAGTTTTCTCCTGACCCTTTCTTTGGAAACCACAAACTACAACAGACCACATGGGTTGCTATTGCAGTATGACCAATTATTCCCCAAATTAACAGCTTAAAACAATCTCCGTGTTCTCTTCAAAATGTGAAGATAAGGAATTTGGAAAGAGCTCATCTGGATGGTTCTTGTTCAGAATCTGTCAAGCAGATGCCAGAGCAGTTGGTTGGAGCCAGATCATCTGAAAGCTCAGTGGGGCTGGGTGTCCAAGGTAACCCCCCGACCCCTGCCTCAGTCTTCCACAGGGACCTATGCATTGTAATATTCCTGCAGAAGGAAAGAACAGCATAAAACATAAGAGGATCAGCAGACCTTAAAATCAACATTCAAAGGAAGAGAAAATGGGCCAGAGATTGTTCAATAGTTGCTAGAAGGCGTAATTGGAAACCAATATAAAACTTCAGTATGTATTATGCATTCAATATAATGAAGATCCTCTCTCTCTCCCTGGACCCTTCTCCCCTCCGTTTCCCTCACTCCCTCTTCGTCAACAACAGCAATTACAATAACTAGCCCTCTTGTGTAGCTGGCATTTGATCCTCTTCTAGCTGAGAGCTGAGCTTGGCCTGTTGACCAGAGTGTTCAGCCATGGCTGCTCCAACATGGCAACCCTAGGGGAATCTCTAACAACCCTCCCACCATACCTTCTCTGTTGAAGCCACCACAAACCTGTCTAGAGAAGAAAGACCAAGAATTCTGGGCTAAATGTTTAAAGGATCATAGATCACTCAGTAGAATTCCCAGCACCACCGGAGACCTGCAGACACATTCCTCTGTGATGTGTGTATTGAAATTATTCTTCCTCAGTCTCTTGAATGGTTTCTTAAAGATCTCCTATGCTAACCTCTGCGACATCCATGAATGCTTATCTTAAGCCTTTTGTAAGAGAAACAATACAGTGTCAGAACCAAGAGAGCTCACAAATAAGTCGAAGGAAAGTGGAGAGCTGGTTGAAGTTTGTTGAAAGCTAAGGACAGCCATGCTGGTTTCCCTTAAGACTGTGCACTCTCCCTGCTCTGAAGCCACAGAATATTTGAACAGCTCTTCTCTGGCAGCCTCAGGTCCACTCAGCCTTTCCTGAGGCTTAGAAAATTAATTGCTAGTTTTGTTTTGTTTTTAACGGCCCTGCTACTTGTTCAAGAAAACTTTGTACGTGAACCTGGAAAAACCGTTCCCTCTTCACTCTGCCTTCCTGCCAGTTCCCCTTCAGAGACCTGTCATGGGAAGACTTGGCCTGGCCCTGCACTTGAAGCATCCTTTGCCTGGGCCTTCCTTTCTTATCAGCAGGGAAGGAGCCAATGCAGAGTGTCCAATGTGAGAGCACACCACCCACAGAAAACAGACCACAAGAAACTAGTCTAAGAGAGATTGTTCTTAAATGAATCCATATGGAAATGGGCCAGAATCCACAGCTGGAGGAGATCTGTTTCCAGGTTTGCAAGCCATTTGCTTTCTAAAAGTTGACACTATCCATGAGGCAAGTACATTTGGTATCTCCCATTGCTACTGATTAGGGTCACCTTTGTTGACTCTGCGTTGGGCCAAATAAGAAGAGAAGGGCACTGAAACCCTCAGATGAGGCCAGAAGACTGAATCTAGGGTGGAGGTACTTTGAATCTCTCAGAATAAGGTTAGAAGAAGCAGGACAGACTTGGCTCGGCTTCTGTTCAAACCCTGTCTCCCATGGCTAAGAGCATCTTCTTACATCCTGGTCTTCCTCCAACTTGAAGCTGCTTTTTCCATCTGAGTCAGCTTTCCTGGAAGGCATGTTCACACGCACCTGGGGGGGCTGAGCCTGGTGAGACATGTCACTCTTCTGTAAGTTGTGTCTCTGAGAGCATGAGCCACATAGCCATAAGGCCCCTCCTGGATCCCAGCCTTCCTGCCTCCTCCTGCTTTTGTTGGAAGGATCCCTAAGGAATCAGAGTTGTGTGTCGCAGTTCACGTTCTAGGTAACTGGCACTGTACAGAGCTCATTCTGAAGCGTTTCCATACAGCCCCCTTCCTCTGAGCCATGTTTTGGATGGGCTTCAGCTCCACAGGCCAGAGCCTTAGATACAAAGCCTGCTCTCACTGGCTGTGTGAACTCTTGGCCAGTCTTGAAGCCATTTTGACTAAAAATGAAGGGATGGACAAAGGTTCTTCAAAGCAACCTTTTTAAACATACTAATCTCTAAGCCCAGATGGTCGCCATTTTTCCAAAAAACGGTGGCCAAAGAAAAGGAAGTAAATTCTGCTTGAAAGAACTTTCAGCTAAATAAACATAGCCAAGCAGGCCAGAGTCTTTCCCCAGCTTCAAACACGACCCAGCACCCTACCTTCTCGCCTGTTCCCTCTCCTGGTAATGTTGCCGCTCTTCAGCCTTGCAGAGAACCCCAACTGAATTGGGAAAGAACACCTCAGACTTCAGTCCTGCAGTGAGAGCCGTGGACTGTTCATTACCAACTGGCTTCTGTCCAGAATGATTCTCTTCTTTTTGTAATTGCGGGAAACATAGAAAGAACATAAAATTACCATCGTAGCTGCACATACGGTTCAGTGGTACTAAATGCATGGTTATGCAGCCACCCACCAACCCATCCCTAGAAGATTCTTTTTAATCTTCCCCAACTGACACTTTTGTGTAGTGACCCCAGTTTTCACTCCACCAGTCCAGGCCAATACCATTCTACTTTCTGATTTAGTTGGTATTGCTTCTCCAGGGACCCTAGTATATGAAATCATTTGGTATTTTTCCTTTTGTCACTCAGCATGATGTATTTGAGTCAGGTACATGTTGAAATGTATTAGACTTCCCTCCTCTGTTTGAGAGCTACTGAAATCCTGTTGTATGAGTCCGCTATATTTTATTTATCCACCCATTTCCTCGTGGCTTCCTCCTGTTGGATGTTGTAAACGCGTCGGGCATGAACACAGCTGCGCACATTTGGCTTCAAGATTCTACTTTGACATCTTTGGGTAGGTTCTCAGGTGTGATCTTTCTACATCATGAGATAATGCTAATTTTAATTCTTTGAGGAATATTCATAATTTTCCACAGTATTCACTTTTATATTACTGCCAACATTGCGTAAGCATCCTGATTTTTCTATGGCCTTATTTCCTATCATCTACTTTGTTTCTTTTCTTCTTCTTCTTCTTCTTCTTCTTCTTCTTCTTCTTCTTCTTCTTCTTCTTCCTCTTCCTCTTCCTCTTCCTCTTCCTCTTCCTCTTCCTCTTCTTCTTCTTCTTCTTCTTCTTCTTTTTAAATGATAGCCACTGTCTTACTTAGGGTTTCTATTGTCATGATGAAATATCATAACCAAAAGCAAGTTGGAGAGGAAAGAATTTATTTGATTTATACTTCCAGATCACTGTTCATCATGGAAAGAAGTCAGGGCAGGAACCTAAAGACAGGACCTGATGTAGAGGCCATGGTGGGGTGCTACTTACTGGCTTGCTCAACCTGCTTTCTTTCTTTTTCTTCTCTGAACATATTTTTTAATTGATTCTTTGGGAATTTTACTTCATGCATCCCAACCCCACACATTTCCCAGTCCTTCTATATCTGCCCTCTACTCTTGTAACCCCCAGAAAATTAAAAAAAAAAATTAAGATACTAAAAAAAAGCACATCTCACCGACCCTCTGGGCAATGATCCGCTCCTCCGTCAGCTGTAGCTTCTCTCACACCAGTCACGGCTGTTGCCATACATGTACCACTCTGCTCCTGTCTTTCCTGCCTCTCCATCATATATATGTCTGTCATAATGGCTTGGGTGCTGTAGTGTGTCACGCAGAATACCCTTTTGCCCAAACAGCTTTGCATGGCATTGGTCTGGTTCAGGGCCTCCGGCTTCTGCTACACCACCGGTACTGAACCCTCCCTAAGACCCCTCTCAGATATCCTGCTACTGCCCGGACCCATGGAGATCCTGTGGCTATAGTTCTTCACAGCCTGCTTTCTTAGAGAACCCAGGACCACTAGCCCGGGGATGGTACCACCTAAAATGAGTTGGGCCCTCCCCCATCAATCACTAATTAAGAAAATGCCCCCTAGCCAGATCTCAGTTGAGGTTCCCTCCTTTCAGAGGACTCTAGCTTGTGCCAAGTTGACATAAAACGAAGCCACCTTAGCAGCGTGACGTACTATCTTACTGTGGCTTTCATTTTCATGTGTTTCCTTAATTTTTTCGTGAATCCTTTGGACATTGGTTAAGGCTTCCATGGAGAAACATCTGTCCAAGTTCTTGGCTCATTTTTAAATTGGGTTCTTTTAGTTTTGTTGACGTTGAATTGCACTTCTTTATATCTTATGGATATTAAGTTCATATCAGTTGTACAATTTGCAGGTCTTCTCCTAGTCCACGGGTTGCCTTTTCACTCTGCTAACAGTGCTCTTTGATGTGCAAGAGTTTTTAATTTTGATGTCGTTTGATTTATCTATTTTCTTTTGTTACCATTGCCTTTGGTGTCAGATCCAAGAAGTTATTGCCAAGTCCAATATCATGAGGGTTTTCCCATATGTGTTGGTAAGAGTTTTATAGATTTAGTTCTTATATGTGTCTTTGATCCATTTTGAGGTAATTTGTGTATATGATGGAAGGTCAAGTCCAATATCAGTCTTGTGTATGTGGGTCTCCAGATTTCCCTGCAACAGTGGTTTGAATGACTATCTTTTCCACCCTTGAATGGGTTTGGAATCCTTACTGAAAATTATTGGACTGTATATTATAGAATTAATTCTCTCTCTCTCTCTCTCTCTCTCTCTCTCTCTCTCTCTCTCTCGTGTGTGTGTGTGGGGGGTGTGTGTGTGGGGGTGTTTGGGAGGATGAACTCATGGCTTTGTGTATGCTAAACATGTATTTTTCCATTGAATTAAACCCCAGATGTACGTCTAAGCTCTAGGCTCTTTAACCCATTGCATTGTGTTAACGACCATGCAATCACTTCTGGCTCCTGCCATCCACAGTTTAGACAAGAGACCTCCAGAGCATCCTACAATACTTAACCTACCTCTTGGAATTAGTTCACTGGACCACGAGAAGCTTTGGGGACACATCTGTTCTTCCTATGCTAAATGTGTGAACTGTATATTCAAAGAGAATGAAGTCATGGAACTCTGAAAACACTAGCAGGCTGAGATAAGAGGCAATATGATGACCTAAGCCCACATATATGTATATCACCCTGAGATTTGAGGAAGCTGCCTTGGCAAGTGTCTTCTGAAAGCTGAAGGGTGAAGAGAACTGGATCCCATGGAGAATTGGAGGAGGATACATCAGGCTGGGAATACCATGTCACCAAGCCTTACTTAGTCTCTTTAGTGTGCTTTGACCATGGTAGGAACCACACAGGAAGAAACCGAAGTGTTTTCCCTCCCTAGACTACCTTGAGAGCAAGATTCTATGATTCTTACCTCTGTATCTTCCGGGCCTAGGCCTGCATGGTGAGAATGTAGCAAATGCTTTTGTTATCAGACCCTGTGAAGGCTGAACTAGCATCCTTGGGTTTTGCCAGCTTCTAATCCACACAGCACTATCAAATGTTTCCTTGTAGGTCTCTGATGTTGACTCCATAGCTACTGTGTGAGCTAGGCCTTGCCAGGGAAGAGAACAACAAGGCTTAGAAAAACTCTTTGGCTAAAGTCACAGAGACAATGCTAAGCAAGTATTTGCACCCAAATCTAATGACATTAAAAGTCATGTTCTTATGGGCATTTCATTACTGTTTCATTTTGAACATACTATCTGATCCACAATTGCAAACAGGGAGACCAGCTTCTGTGATGGGTCTAGACATGTGAGGGATTGACAACAGTTATGATCTGAGCCTATACCATACAGCATACTATTCTACAAGATCCTTGTGTGCCTTTCATCACTAAATTGTCATAACAGCGCTATAAAGTAGTCCTACAATTATTATCGTTTTATAAACAAGGGAAATGGAGTCTGAAAGAGTGGGATCTCACTATAGCAAACTGAGTAGCAAGACAAGACAGCCACTATGCTGGGCCTGGGTGCCCTGTCCCCTGGGTCCTGTCACAGATACCAGGAAGTGGTTATCTCTACTGTAAGGGAGGGGACTGGGCAAGAGATGGATGATAGTCACTGTCTTTGATCTTTGCTTCAAACCATTGGTGTTAATTGCGGTGATCTCTGCTGTCTCCCGACAGTCTCTCGCTCAAAGACATTCTTAGCCTGCAGACGTGGGCTCATTTGTCCCGTCCTTCCTGCTCAGGGGTCTTGGTTGTTTAATGTTCTTTCTGCCTTGGGACGGTTGATTGAGAGTCCTGCAAAGAGAGAGGCTTCAAGGCTTCTTAACCCTGAAAGGGTTCCTTGACCCCAACCGCCCTAGCAGCTGGGTCAGACATGGCTACTATGATTTATAGATCAATAAACAGAGCTTTCCCAAACCACAGTTTCCCTTACTCACGGGAGTGAGTTATCAGCTCTCTGGGTGTGAAAAGTACTTTTAATTAAATATTTCTGCTTTTTTTTTTTTTTTTTTAAGCCTTAGCATTAGGGGTCAAAGTGTGAACTAGGAATGGTGGGCAGAAATAGAGAGAGAGAGAGAGAGAGAGAGAGAGAGAGAGAGAGAGAGAGAGAGAGAGAGAGAGAGAGAGTTGAGTACAATTCTCCTGGGATCAACACTATACATCGTGGCTTAAGAGGTTGTCCCCAGTTACATGCTCTCTATTTATGTCTGTTCTGTTCTCCTCTAAACCACGCTAGCAGACATTGCCTCTTGGCTCTTGTGTTCCCTTAAGGAGAAAAATGACACATGTGGGAATAAGATCCACCCCCCCATCCCCCACCCCCCACCAATTATCTCCCCCACAAACACCCCAGCTTTTTTGAGCTACAGGATGCAATGTGATTTTTTTTCCCCTGGACAGAGGAGAAGCAGTTGTTTCTTTCTCAACTAATTTTTGTTCCAAGACCTCACAAGGCGGGAGGAGGATAACTTCCTGAGTAAAGAAAGCATTTGAGTGTCTGCATCGAAAGATACACAAATCCCAGAACTTAATGGGAGAAGGGTGGAGCCTGGGGGGGGGGGGGGCAAAACCAGTGATTCCCGGTGCAGGGGTGCAGGGAAAGTGGGAAGTGGGACCTTCCTTTCCAGTCTCTTCCTCCCTCCGCTCTCTTTCCCTCATCATTCACAGTGTCTATAAAGAGCCCTAGAGACTCGAAGTAAATTCAACTCCTTCACTCCTTCAGCTTAAGGACAACGTCAAGCATCCTTCCTTCTAAAGACCCAGGTTACTGGTTGTGAAAGTTGGGATATGGAGGGTTCTTAGGAGATGTTATTCAAAAAAAAAATTCTAGTCTGAATTATTAGCTTGTTAAATTATAAATTGTCTTAAGCCGTGTTTCTCTCCAGTTCCAGTTTCAGCCAGATTTTCCTGTCTAAGGACTCGGATTACACACACGCATAAGCACTAAAGTGGAGGTGGTGGGCAGGGGGGAGGTAACCGTAGGCATCACCTCCGGAAAATTCCCGTAGCCACACAAGGCAGAGGGGCGGCTCTAGCAGCTCCCCAGAAGGCTATCCATCACGTCCAGGAGTGCACATTAAAATGTCTTTTCACTTGAGTCATCTGTTAGTCCGTTACTACTGCACATATCAGATTGCTTTTCATCTTAAATTAGATCAAAGTGCCCTGGAGAGGAAAACTCGGCTCCCTCTTCTCCTTCTCGGCTCTCCCCAGGAGGGGAGATTCCTACAGTATTCTGTCTCACCCGCCTCCACAGAATCATAACACTTCGCAAGAACCTGGTGTCATGATTGATCAGATCCCACACCCTCCCACAAGCACGTGATTGGCAAATGAAGTCTGGGCCCCATGCTAAATGCTGATTTTTCTCTTCAGGGTTCGACTCATTCTCCTCCGGCTACAGTCCTAAAAGGGCCAGAATTTGTATGACTCCTGCTGTGAATCCTGCAGTCCTCAGAGACAGAAAAGGCACGAGAGAGGAACCAGAAATAATTTCAGAGGACCAAAGGAAGCCTGCATGGGAAAATCCACTACTTTCTTGTATTTGGGAGCCAACTGGATTGTCCTTACATGATGGCTCTCTCTCTCTCTCTCTCTCTCTCTCTCTCTCTCTCTCTCTCTCTCTCTCTCTCTCTCTCAGCATCATGCCCTTTCACATGGGTTAATGGTCAAGGAAAACTGAGCCTCCATATAACTCACTGTTTATTACATGAAGGTACCCTGTGGTTCTTATGTCACCAGGGGTACAAATGGCTACAACATTGGAGTGAAATCCTGCCCTCCACAGGCCAGGACCACATGTGACACATCAATTATGTCCCTAATGCCCTTCCCTGGTACCCTGTGTTTCCAAACGCTTAATGCTCCTAGGAGTAAATGATTTCTTTCCACTCTTACTTAAAGTGCCAGGAGGCAAGAGAAATTTAAACAGACCTAAGATCAACATTGTGAGTTTACTTGGCCTCCCCGTCTAGCAACGCTGTCATGAATTTCTTCGGCTTCTTAGTTGGGAATTTAAAAGGCCTATAGTCTTGGCAAGGTTTATATAACAATGTTTCTTCTGTGTGGATTATAAACTTCCAAAAATCCCGAGCTGTGTGGGTATCGTCTTTGGTCAGTGGATCAACACGGGAAGACAACAGGAAAACTCAACACCACGTCCAGCCAAACGCTGTTTCTGGGTTTGGACTGGTGGGTGGAAAGAACTTGGATGGTTCTGTCTCTGATAAGGCCAGAAGCCTGGCTTTTGGAGGGTGGTGGGCCAGCCTCCTCTCAGTGTTGTTTTTTTTTTTTTTTTTTTTTTTTTTTTTTTTTTTTTTTTAACCATATCTGAAGCTCGTCATCTGTGGTCCTTGTAGAGCCTCAGGTGCTGATCATCTTGGTAACTAGCAGGGCACTGGGGGTGTTACATTTCTGGTTTCGTGGGGTCTCTCTGCCCAGGCCCTCTTAGACAGTTAGGAGACCTGGTTTGGGCTGGGTTTGGCCCTGAAAGGCTTGGGGTTCATCAACAAGGCAAATGTACTTGACTGCACCCAAGGGGCCTTTGTGATAGGTATCCCTCCTCAACTGCCCCACCACATTTTTAGTTTCCTTATGACCTGCTGTGGACAGTCCATTGGTTTATCTTCCTACGGTAGTTGGCATAAAACCTTCTTGAAGAGGACTCAGGGCATGGGTCTTCTAAGTGACTTAGTTCCAAGCAAAGTCCAAATGACCCTCACGAACACTAGAAAGCATTTCCTTTATAAGACTCTGAATCCCTGAGATGAAGCTCTCCTCTAAGGGCAAGTTTTCTGGCTTTCGTTAGGTCCCTCAGCCAAACGATGAGACTCAACAATAAATATGACGCATCACAGGCAGTGAACGTGTTAGGAACTAAAGGCTAACAGTGGGTCAAAACTTGGCCCACAACTGATTGGCGTCAACGTCAAACACCAGAATGACATTGCATGCACAAAGCCCCACACGGTTCCCTTCTTGCTCTAATTCTCCATCCAGAATGGATAAAAAAGGAGGCTCCAGACAGCAAGGCCAACCAGCAAGAAGAGGTATTCCAAAAAGCCTACCTTTTTGTCTTATACAAGAGGGACACAAAATGATGTAGACAGCAAAAGGATACAGAAGATGGGTGAGAGGAAATTGGTGAACAGTGTTTAATCAGGTAAGGCATGTCAGAGAGCGACAGGTGCTGAAAGACACACAGTAGTGCAGGTGTTTCTGATTTGTTTTCATGATTCGAGTCCAGACAGTGATCAATTAAATCAAAAACATTGATTCACACCTATTACTATTCATGGGTCATTAACCTCATCCCCCGGAAATATTATTTAGCTCCGAATATACATGGAAAGAATTATATTGACTGCAGTCTGTGCTTTTAACTACCTAATTGTAACAAGATCACACTATGTTGGCCAAGTTGGCCTTGAACTTGCAGTGAGCCTCCTGCCTCAGCCTCCTAAGTACTGGAATTAAAAGTGTCTACCACCTCACCTAACTGGGGACTGCAGTTTATTTAAATCAGAACTTTTCAAATTTTCTTCTAATGGTGGAAATGAAAATAAACATAATCATAAGATTGTAATACACAAAACAATTTCAAGAAGGAATGTTTCAGTCCAGGGCTCTCCCCTACCCCACCGGAATTCACCCCATGAAGTAACCATGGCTTCAGAGGTCAGAGGATGAAAATGCGCGTTCTAGGAAATTATTCAAAAAACTAATCACCGTTGAAACACTGGA
This sequence comes from Peromyscus maniculatus bairdii, assembly GCF_049852395.1. Classification (NCBI taxonomy): domain Eukaryota; kingdom Metazoa; phylum Chordata; class Mammalia; order Rodentia; family Cricetidae; genus Peromyscus; species Peromyscus maniculatus. The sequence continues at coordinate 44,564,230 of NC_134870.1, forward strand.
CTAGGCATCCTCGGCAAGCATTGCTAAGAAGCTAACAGAGCTCCAAGCAGGGATGGAGACGGAGACTCGAGGCCTGGCTTGGCTGTGAATGATATTATCAATAGGAGTATCTCTACAGCTACTATCATCTCCTACAACTTCCCTTCCAGTTCAGTGGTCACTTTAAACAGCACTGTCACAAGCCTATGATGACAACACTCTTTGACAATCTCTCCTGTGTTGGAATACCTACTGTTTATCATTCTCATTTCCGGGTCTGCTGATGTTTTGAGGTACCCAGTCCGAAAGGAATAGGAAAAGAGGATTTTATCATAATTTTGAATATTGAAGAAGCCAGTCATAATTTGATAAGGTTGCATTCATGGGATTATTCCGAACACAAATTCATGTGTCTCCAGAAACTGTTAATGAAAGCAGATGGGAACACTGAAAGAGTCTTTCCTTGTTTCTTGCATGCCTGTTATGAGGACTGCATGTCTAGATTTGTAAGTTTGGATGTGATTCAAATAGATTCGCTTTCAAATCAGATACTTCTGCCCCTTGTTGGGTCTTGGTTGAGTGTGTGATGGATTAGTCACCTGGTGTCCCGTGTCTAAAGCCAGGACCTCTTAAAGCCAAGTTCCTATGGAGTTTAGAAATACAGTGGTAGTTACTCTTGGAATTGGTTAGCTGTGGGTAAAATAAACAGATTAGCCAAAGAGGTACAAATCTTATCTTCAGGTTTATACATCCAGTGTGGGTGTTTACTTCCAAATCAATTTGGAGTGAAATTTATTTGTTGGTGTCTATCCCCAAAGGTTGGTAGCTATGGATGGGATGACTCTGTCTTAGGGCTGCGCATGATTCTTTCATAGTAAAACCATTTGTTTAACTTAGTGAGAAATGGTTACTAAGATATGTAATGAAGTGCCATTGTTTGTAAAGATCTGATTTCAGGATCAGTATTTATAGAAATAAGTGCATATAATGCAACTATTTTTGATAAACCCTCACAGCACACAGTACAGAAATATAATATATATATATACAAAAATCTCAATTATGTAGAAAAGGCAATGTATAATAAATATTACATATGCAAGAAACAATTTATAATATTTCTAATTGCATGACATGATGAGTAGACTCCATCTGAATATCTGTAGCTAAGCTGATGTTGTGAGTTAAGTGTATACGTGTATGGTTGGTCTCCTCTCACCGGAGAGGGACTGCATGGCCACACAGGCACCAGGCCAGTGCTGAATAATGCCTTTGTATTCACATACCTTCACCCCCAGAGTCTGTTTATCTACCCACTGGGGCCCGTTCTTAATGTTCTTATTGCTTTGCTGGATCTTGTAGCTTCTTGGCCTCTGATTTACTTTCCTAGAGATGAAACCTAAGAAAATCGACAGTTTTAATTAGAGTCGTCATCATGTATCTAGTAACTCCTCTGGAGTAAAGGATCAGTATTATAGACTCAGAAACAAGCCTCGTAAAATAAAAGTGAACATAAAGTTTGGATCAAAAGCAAGTAAGTTTGTATCAAACTCTGATTGTTTCTTTTCTCCACGTGTGCCCACCACACTTCCTGGATTCAGACATGGTTAAAATCGTCTTTCAGATGTGTCTGAACATACGTTTCCAGCCATGTCCTTCTATACCCATTAAGAAGAATTATTTTCATAGCTCAGGTCTTGAGGGCAGTTGCTTTGTCTGCTGGAGGTTGTTTCTTAGAGCTGACCTCTGTTTCTGTCACCAGAAAGAAATGGTCAAGATACTTCGCATTTCTGCAGCGCTTTGCCATCTAAGAAGCATGTCCACGTATTCGGCTTACTTGACTTTTACCATGACCTTGTGTGAGTCACAGCAGAGCAATGCTATCTCCATTTTTGACATAAGATAACAAGCTCAGAAAGAGCAATGACATATGTAAATTTGCTCGCTAAGGTTCTGAATGGCTTGACTGGGACTGATCCTTCTGGTGACTCTTTATGCTCTAAGCAAACTTTAGCTGATGACCTGACCTTACTAACCCAGTGTTTATTTTGCCTCCTGACTGTAGGGTATATTATTTATGTTTGGGCAGACAATAAGGAAAGTGCTTTACTCTACACCAAGAATGTTCATTTGTCAAGTCACAAACTGGGAAGAATCATGGCTTCATCCTTGGATTTAATTTCTCTCTTTGTCAAACATGACCTGATTAATTCTAACATTGTATTCTTGGTTTAAAAGTTTTAATGTATTCATGTGCACACGCACACACATGCACACGTACTTGCGCACAGCAGACTTGTGAGTGTCAGAGGACAACTTGTGGGAGGAGCCAGTTCTCTCCTTCTACTGCGTGGGTCTTGAGGATTGAACGCAGATCACAAGGTTTGGCCATGTAACACCTCTGCCCACTGAACCACCTCACCAAATTTTCAATCTGTAATTTGGATATTAAGGGCGCTCACCTGAGCATTTCTTTTTTTATCTCTTTCCTTTGTGAGGGCTTATAGATTTCAGCTGGACATCTTTTCTGACAAAGTACGTGGTACACATCTAGGTACCCTCTTTATCAACAAAGCAGCTAGAATGAGCATCGAGGGTGGACAACTCGGGGGTCAGGAAGCACAGGGCCTCTCTCCGTCCATATCTGCTGGCTTTTGTGGGATGTGCCATCTATTTGAATCTTGGCCACTCTGCCAAAGTTGGCTTGTACTGTGAGAAAGAGTGCCATGTTAGACCCCTGGCTGGACACCCTAAATGACGCCCCCTGCCTTCAGTGAATAGTTACCCTTGCCTTAAGACATCCTAAAACTTTCTTTTTTCCTTCCTCTTCCATATTTGTGATGGCTGCACCTCATCTAGCTTGCTTTCCTCAGGCACAGTGAAAGAAGGAATCCTGTGGGGGTTGGTCATCTCTCAGCACCCCTAAAGGAAAACAAACTCCATCCATTTCCCAACCTGGGCAAAGGATCTACCTCAGTTTTTGACTGTTAGTAAATCCTTAGTAATCTTTCATTTGCCAGCTCTGAGGACCACTGGAATAGGTTAGGGTTGGAACCCCAGGGACACTGGTTCCTTACTCTTCTGTCACACTCCAGGGAAATCAGCTTTTGAATTTAAAAATACACAATGTGTCTTTTGTTCACCTGTCTTCTCTGAAATAGCCTTCCCATGGAAGCTGTATGTCTGACAGTCCTAAGGGGAGAGGCTTAGACTCACAAGGCAAGAGAAAAGAACCTCACATGACTAATATACCAAATTATTATCCCATATTGCTAATAACTGTGCAGATATTTGACACGTGGCTATGAAATAGAAAACATAAATGATCCTGTAACTTTAGCTCCCTTAAAGCCAAAGGCAACGGCCCATAGAAAGATCTGTAAAATTATGACTAAAACAGTCTTACAAATTATACGTGTCCAAGGAACCATTAAAACATGCAGCATTTTAAAGGACAGGGTAAGCTTGAACCCCAGAAGTGCATTTCATATTTGTGGAAACAGATAGGACCTCAGTGGTAATTATTCATGGTAACTCTGTTTAAAAATTCTTAGCTACTTGTCAACCATGAGAGTGCATTTTAAATGTTCTTTCATAACACTTAGAGGAGAAATTTATAAGGATTACTAAATTTAAAGAAATGCAGACTGTCACCTTTGAGGCATGTTGATTGATGCAAAATTGACCCAAATAAATGCAGTGAGTGGCTGTCTTCCAGCCGGTGCTTTCCATGCTGGACAGTTCCATACAATAGGTCTACATTTTCAAAATCACATTTATCTTAATGGAAAGAAGGTACAGCGACTTCCAGTGAGCTGCCTGGATAAATCTGAGGTTATGTTTCCATGTAGTTGTAGATGGTTGACCAATTGTAGCAGGATCCCATGGCTTCCGTGTCTGATTTGGTAACTGCTCCTTCCAGCAATACCAAGGACTGTGCCATCCATCAGGTGCTGCAGGATAAAGGAAAGGGAAACAAACACCCAGAACTTTCCCTGGAGTTTGGAGTCACATCATTTGGAAGAGGGAGGTAGGTCTTGGGCCAGGCTCCCTTCCATGACTACATATTTGGCACAGGAAGCATCTCTGTGGCTGAAGAATGGATTGATTGCTTGATATTTATTGAGCACTCATGGAGGGTTTGGTTCTCAATATTCATGAATACATCAATATTTTTTCTCCCCAACCAGAAACACGATGCTTCCTAAAGTAGTTTATAAAATGCTTCTTACCTGAAATCGATCCTATAGCCTTTCAAGATGTGTGCATGCACACAGAGTAAGGAAATGTAATTGAGCAGGAGTCCCTTGTCCAAGGTAGCCTAAGTACTTCCCATTATCCAGTCTACCCTCTGATTAAAATGAGAGTACCCCATGTCATTAGTGAATCTGTATCAGTCCTGCCCTGACTCCCCAGCAGCCATTGGGAGATTTCAGAGCAAAGGTCTTGTGGCATTGGGCAGGATCCTATTATTTGTACCAGGGGCACACTTGGCAAACCTAATGAATGGGCTACATTTGCAAACGACTGCCCAGGAGGATTGCGCTCCTCTAGGCTAGATGATTTCATTAGTTGGTGTCTAACTCATAAGTCTGAGTTATTTATTGTAAAACCAAATAGGGACCATATGACTTTGAAGATCTGATCAGACCAGGCTGTGTGGGCCAGATACTGAGCAGACGATGTCTCCCAGCATTCATCTGTCACAGTCCATTTTTCACTTGCTAAATCAGCTTTATGCAAATCTTACCATGGCAGGGCTCACCTATTTCAGAACCCTGCTCCCTTACCTCCAACATCTGTGAATTTTTTTTTTAAGATGTGGGTAAATAAACACAACTAATAAACTTTAGAGGTACACTGACAGTTATAAAATGGAATGAAATATTAAGTCATCTTGTTTAAGCCTCAGTTTAACATATGGTGAAATGATGTTTCCAAGACCACTGAGCCAAAATGATACCCACAGGGAAAAAACTACTATGATGTAAGTTACGCATAAGCGGGTCTAGAAGGAGCCTTCTCCAGTCTCTGGCAACCATCTCTCCTTCCTCCAAGCTTGCTGGATTTCCCTCTTAACTTACTTTCCTAGATTATAAAAGCAAAGCATAAGATAAGCAAACATAAGTGCAAAAAAAAAGTAATATATGCTTTGGAATATATCATCTGTTTGAACAGAACCAAAGCATTGTTGATATTTCATGGCATATACTCGTTTCTTTCTCACTTCCTTTTAACTTTGGCATAGAACACACACAACTTGGTACAAAACTGCAAAAACTAGCGTTTTGGTTTTTTTTTTTTTTTTTGGTTTTGTTTTTTTAATAGCATTAGTCACGCAATTTCTTCTTTCAACAAACACAAATTAAGATTTCATACTAACTATACTTGGAGCCATAGGGTTGTGGAAGACACAGCCCTCTCTCTGGCATACGCAAGCCTGGAGTTCTCACTGCGTCCCGGCTCTTTCCTTGGAAACCCAGGTCACTGAGGAGCAAATCTTGTCTTGGGGATATCTGCTGCCCTGCTGTAATGACACCTGACCCCACAGGGCACAACCCTCCACAAGACTTCCTCACTTTAGGCAAGAGCTTGAAGCCCAGGAGTCCCAGAACTTGCACATTTATGACCAACTGGCTTTAAACCTGCAGGTTCCCAATGTCCCCTCACATTTGATATTTTTCCAAATTACAACTCAGGGAAGTGCTATTCATATATTCTAAAGGTTTTGGGTTTTTGTGGGGGAGGGGCCCTGGGAATTTAACTTAGGGCTTTATATATGCTAGGCAAGTACTCTGTTATCCCTGAGTTGTATTCCCAGCTCCAAGTACAATTTTAGATAGCAAAAGAATGGAAAAATAGAATCGGCTAGAACAGTTCATGCGCAAGAAAAGATCTGAGAGGATCCCAAATGCAAAATCTGGGCATGTGTCACCATCTCAGCACATCAATGTGTGACAATACGCAGAATAATGCCAATTAGACCAGCGTGCCACAACCTCAAAATCCAGACATTTACTGCATTTTGACCATGTAAGCATAACTGATTGACTCATTGTCCACATGCTTTCCATCTTGTGATTCACAGCTCCAGCCCACTAACCACGTGGTTGGTCTTTCTGTATGATTGTCCCACGCTGAGCCATCTCATTGGCATAAATTCTAAGTGGTTCCAAGGACCCACCAAGAATAACAAAGACACTCCTATCCCCCTGTCAATTTCAAACATTTAGAGGTCATCTCCCAGGTAGGACTCAAAGGTCTGCCTATTCCCGAGATACCATTATGTCTTCCTTTCTCCACACCTTACTATCAACACGTACTAACCTTGGGTGAAGAAATGTGTTTAATTAACAGAACATGTGCATGGATACAGTTCTCAAACACTGTGTCTTTGGACTACAAGGGGACTCAGAGGTTTCAGAATTTAAATAATTATCCGCCTTATTCACCATCTGCTGGATGGGGAGTCTTTCTGTCCACGGTTCCTATTTAAGAGCTCTGGAGTTTGGGTCTGCAAGTCTCTCGATTTTTCCAAATTGCCTCAAGTGTCTGATGTTACCATGACGATCTCCTCTAAGTCTGCACTTGTCTCTAGACAGCACGAAAGGTTTAATTCCCTAAATTGGCTATTAGGCATGCAAGCCTGTGCACGCAGTTGGAAGAGAACTCAGGTTTAGGTTCCTGGGCTGTTGCTGCGTTTTCCTCCTTCCAGTCCAAATGAACATTTCCTCTCCTTTCAAGCCAATAATAGATTTAAAAAAAAAGTTTGTGTTTTAGGAAAAGAATAGATGGTGGTGGTGGCGGGGGGGGGGGGGGGGGGCAAGTTGGAAGCAGCAAGAAACTCTAGGGAAACCAGAATTCCCTCAGGTCACAACTGGGATACACAGTTGGTTTAAAGAGGCAGCCTGATGGAGAGGGAGATCCATTTGGACACTATGACCCAGGACTTGAAGGATGACTCGTAGAAGATCGGTGGGAAACTGGAAAGATCATCCTAACTGCTATCCAGAAACAAAGGCAGGCGAACTAAGAGCGGGCTGCAGGGAAGTCTTGAGCTCACGGGAGATGCAGAAAAGGGTAAATCCGAAAAGATTCTAAATTTCAGAGTCCAAGGAACGTCAGCCGTGGAGGTCAGAGATCTGTGTCCTTCTATGCAGTGGTAGTTCTTGTCCATTCCCTGAGAAGCAATGCGTGCGTTGTCCTAGTCAGCGGGATCTCTCCGCTCTTTAGGAAGAATATTCCGTTTGATTGTGTGCTGCGGCTGAATCCATGCTTTGGATGGGTTTCTGGAACTCTTTCATTGGTGTGTGAGAAAAAGTTGTATAAAATAGGGCGCTGATAACATTTAGCTATGCCAAAAACTGACTTGAACATTTAAAAAAAAAAAAAAGGCTTCACAGAATGCCTCTCAAGTCTCTGCAGAGAAAAAGCAGCCAACTTAATTCTGTTTTGATTTTCCCTGATGTGTGACCTGATTTGTGGGCTGGATTTCCAGAGCCACAGTCGTCCCAACCCCTATTCATGTCTAAGGCTTGCTCATGCCCAAATATGGATCTCTCGTATTTTGTGTTGACCATGTGCCTGGGTCCAACTGTCCAATCCAAGCCAGAGTCCTCGCCAAAGCCCTAACAGACACAACATAGACTAACATTATGTGATGGATAAACAATCCTGCCTGGAGTGACAGCATGTGAACAGCGTGGCTGGTAGGCTTGTGAGCAGGAAATGGGGTGGAGTCTGTGAATGGCTGTTCCTACAGTCGCTGTTTCCTGCCAGCTCTGCCGTCAGCTTCTAAAGCAAGGACCAGGAAGTGCTTAACTCCTCTTTAGGGCTTCCAAATTCCACTGTCCTCCAGAGAGAGAGAGACCTATAGATCACAGTGTCATAGAAAAGAGAATATAGACTCAAACGGAAGATGCCTGGGACCCACAGGATGGAAGGAGAGTACTGACTCCCTCTGACTTCTTAAGACACATACTAAGTTGCGTGTGTGCACACACATGTACACACACACATAATAAATTCATTTTTTAAAAAAGAGATAGAGAAGAAATAAAGAAAAGAAGTACCGGAGGGACAGCTATAGGGAGGAAATAGTCAAAAGAGAGACTGACACAGAAAGAAGCAGTTGTGGAAGAGACAGGGGCAGAGGAGTAAGGAATGACTTAGGCAGTGGTAAACCTGAGGGAAAGTCCTAAGGACAAATGTCAACCACTGAGGGAGAGACTGCCAGGGCTCATCACCTGCTTTACATGGCATCCTTTATCATCTGTTTCACTGGAAATTATGAAGGGCCCACATCTGTGACCTTCACCTGCTACCATGATATTTATTCAATGTTGATGTACAAAGGTCAATACCCACCACTGTGTTAGAGCCAGGTATTTGTACTGGGTTTCAACTCAAGCCTTCTCAACCTATAGGCACCATATCTTCTCTATGATAACGCTCCATTCTTTGGTTATGGGCAGTCGGCATGGATATCTTCATGGTGTGGATCTGTGTTGATTCCTTTTTCTCCTCGTGAAACCATGGGTTCCCAAATCTCCCTAGTGCACTTCTTGTATGAACCAAGTTTTGTCTCCTGAAGAGTTTTACATCTGTCAAAGATGGGCCATCACTCTCCACTCTTCCCTAGTTCCAAAGGATTTTATTTTTCTAACCAGACCCTCTGCCCACCTTCTCTCTACATCCCCTTTCTGCTTTTGTAAATTTCTGTGCTCCCTTAAGAACTTTGGAAATCAAGGCCCAATTTTTTTTCACAATGTACATCTTCTTACCGTATGCCTTCTTCCTTGACACATACTGCTTTTGAAGTAATAAAAACTAAAGTCACATATCTGTTGGCAGAGCAAAATGATGAAGGAAAAATACAGAGGGGGGGTGAGTGGAGGGGGTGGGGGGGAGAAAGGCTGAAAGATTCCAAAAGACTCATAGCTCCCAGGTCCTGGCCCCCGACTTATTATTGTTTTTATGATCAAGTCAAAATGTCTCTTGTCATCTTGGGGGCACCACTATGATCTCTGCTCACTCAGAGTCTTCAAATACATAGGTCCTGGAAAACTCTTCCCCATCCATTTCTCCACCTGCCTACCTGCTATATATACTCTTACTAGAGTTAAAACACGTCCCTGGACAGTTGGATCTCCTGTTCTGTGATCTCATATGATACCCTTACTTCTCCTCCCATCCCCTGTGTTTATTCAAAACTATATATGTGCTGGGTAAGTCGTAAGTTCCACAGAACCATAGTGGTGGTATGTCTTTTTTGGCAACCTGTTACAGGTACACAGCATGGGTCTTGGTGGCCTCATAAGGACTTTCTTGGCATCTTAGATAAAATTCTAGCATAACATCTTACTGCTGGGTAATTTGGGATATTTGTGTGTGTGTGTGTGTGTGTGAGAGAGAGAGAGAGAGAGAGACAGACAGACAGACAGACAGACAGACAGACAGACAGACAGAGACAGAGATTGTAGTGGGCAGCCATTCTGGATTTTTTTAACGCTCCTTCCTTCCCTATGTCAGGATAAACAAGGATTGCATTTAACCAAGCACACTCACGAAGCTCTCTACAGACACCATTTGATTCCTCCTTGCTAGAAACTTGCTTTTCATTCAGAACATTCTCAGGATTGTTTTTGGAACTCTCCCTACAAATGTCTCCACATCCCAAGTTCCCTGGGATCCTTGGGGTGGGGGTGCCGTGTGTGAGACTTCAGTGGACCCTGTAACAGCAGGACTCTAGGAGCAGCCGAGACATTGACATTACACTACTCTTAGGGAATGTACATTTGTTCTGAGCATATTTGGAACTTGTCTCCAAGGCCTCACTGTATGCAAAAAAAAAAGAAAGAAACAGGAAATGAAAAAGTCAGCAGAAAGAAGCTTAGACACAGCTCCAAAGGCCTCCAATGTCAATATTTTTTTCCAAGGGGGAGAACCGCCAACTATTTTTCAATGAGAAGAAAACTTTATTTTATTAACTGCTGATAGCTTTATGACAGTGGGGTGATCTGGTCTATAATTTCTAAGCCATTCTTGAGCATGCCCCCTCTGGAACCTTCCTTACAGTTACTGAGGCGCTAATTCTCTTCACCATGATTTCTGTGAAGGACAGCAACATCGAGACTCCTAGTGTGGTCACGTTCACATGGCCAGGCAGATGTGAAATCTGTGCGCTCACATTCCCACACCCTGGTGTCATGTTCCTGGTCCTGTATAACACAATGGTGCAAAAGCAAAGTGAAATCACTCAGCTCTTGCCACATAAATAATGCTAACTGCCCCCACCCCAGGGGCTTTCTCTGCCTCTTTTTCTCTTAGGTTTTTAATGAGTTCCTCTTTCTCCACTAAACACCAGATCAAGCCCTAGTGTTCTCAAAGCGGAACATGGAAATCCTGAACTTGGGAAAGAACAGGGTAATAATACGATGTGATTTACCTACAAGTAGTGACATTTCAAAAAAGGAATCCTCTGAAAGGCTGGAATTATCCACCCTCTTCCTGGAAGCATTTCTTTTTTTCTTTTTCTTTTTTTTTCTCTAGCAACTGAGTGAATGCTCCCCAGGGCAGGGGTAAAGAGTCTACTTAAACACAATTATGGACTTTAAATAGTCGTATAAATAATAGGAGCAACATGCCAGCATATTACTCTCGGTCAGAAATGTATTTGGTGAAGATTAATCCTGAAGATGGGAAAACTTTCGTTCGAAGCCTCCAGTGCAATTTTATCTAAAAGAGCAAAACATTCTAATGCCTTTAAGTATGTCATTTGCTTAATGTGATTTTATGTAACCACTTAAGTAAGGCCTCCAAAGAACTAACGAAAGCACGGGAAGTTGTCATTAATATTAAATACAGTATGCCCACAAACATTTGCAAACCAGGAACATGAATTCAAAAAAGAGCAGGGCCAACATCCCCAGCCTGGAAACTGCTGCCCTGGGTGTTTGTATTGTGGATGCCTTCCACTCTGCCTTGCATTGGAGTGTGTGCAAGGTTTTCATAATGCTAAAAGTCTTTCCTTATGAACAAAGTACCACCTTAGCCTGCTCTTTTCTCCCGCCCATCCATCATGAGTACTTGACAGTTATAGCAAATTAGATAAACGAGTTGGACTATTTGTGTGCTATCCTTGTTATTTAATTATAAAATTAAACAATAAAGCATTAACAATATAAAAATAATGGGAACCTCCTTCTAGTCCTATCCTGAATGAAGAATGCATGCCCATTTATATTTCAACAGGAGACAAAATCTCATTGGTAGTTTAAATCTGGAGTGACAGATATGAATCACACATTTACTGGTAGAAAATCTATCTGGACTACTTTGTTTAATGGCTTGGAGATTGAAGAAAACAAATTCAGCTGGGATAATTACAACAAAGATCTTAAAGATGAGAAAAAACATGAACAGAACCTTCAATGCTTCTTGTTAATCAGAAAACTTCCAACTAATTTCTATACAACTCAATGTTTAAAAATATTTAGAATTGTTTCCATTTTTTTTTCTACAGAAAGATATAACCATTAGACTTCAGGGAGTTCCATTTACAAAACAGATCAGTCTCCAAATAAGACGCACAGGTATAATGTGCACATTTGCTATTCCTATGCTACAGTGGCAGAGTGAATTTGGCTTTCAGTGGTGACCAAGTTAAAAAAAGAAGAATTTAGATTCAAATTGATTAAGATGTATTGCAAACCCTCTCTGAAATCAGAGAGAATTTTGAATAACTCGTCCGTGCAAGGAATGAGTCCCTTCCGAACTTGTCCATCACATATCAGAGGTCTGAAACGTTTTCCTTCAGACTTGGCTGGCTTTGTTAGTGACTGTGAAATCATTTGGTCTAGGGACATCATTTGCTTTTTGTTTCAAAAAAACAGAGCAGGTAACACTTGCCTACTCTGACAGTGTGATCACGTACTGTCATGTGAGATCTCCACGAGCAGAGGAAATGGGAAAAAAAAATTCTAGGAATTTGGTGATGGGTGAATGCTTTCCCCTCCAAGGTCATGGCCCTTGGTTAAGGTGATCCTTGGCTGTGGTCACAAAGGCAAGACCTCTGGAATGTGCAACCTCAAGTCAACAGGAAGAACACAGACATTGTTTGTGGAAAGGGAAGTTCAAGAGGGAAGGCTTCAGCATCGGGTCAGACAGGTCAGTTTTAGGTGTGTCCTCACAAGAAACTCTCAGGGGAGAAAAGACCACCTCGGCTTTATAGCTGTGTGTTTTGTAGACTTGGGAATGATGGACCACATGACCTGTGGCAGTCAGGGTGACCTCTAAATTTTGTGAGGTTGATGTGGGCTTTTTTTGTCAGTTAATATTTCCAGAGGCCTTTTCATCAACTCCCAGGATGAGAGAAAGGGATCCCATCACTGGACCGTGTATAAGACTGTCTTGCTTCCATTTGACTATGACTTAGCCTTTCAGGGAGGCTTGGACTGTTGAATACTTCATCAGTTTCTGTGAATTCAGAATCCAGCCATTCTCTCCCCTTGTCATTCTTCAGTTCGGGATGGGAGCATCCCCTGCAATGAAGCCAGGATGGGCCACAGCAGAGGGAGCAGAGAGGAAACACACCACATGGAGAGGAATTATTTTAAAAGCTTGGCAGATAAACTCATCTCCCTCGACTCTTCTAGGACCCCTCCAAAAGTCTGGCAGGCCTGGGACAGCTTTTTTCCTCTGTCAAAAATTCATTTGGCTTTTATAACTGATTTGAGGCACTCTTGTCCTTGAAGCCTTCCCATGCCCACATATCAGAATGAGCAGAGAACTCCATGAGTTCCTTTCCTGAGGGTCGGGACGTGTGTCACCGAGGCTCTGTTATATCTGCTATAACTATGTCTGCCCCTGTGTGACACCAAAGGCTTCTGGGATAGAAAAGATAACATGGCATTTGACCTTTATAACTTGCGTGTGCTCAGTGGATCCTGGGGAAGGGAGGTGACTGGGTTTGTGTAAGTTCTGGCATAGGTTCTGTTTTAGCACGGGGAGTTGTAGTGGGTTCTCCTAATAATGGACCCTTTTAACCAGCCGAGCTTGAGCCTAGAGCCTGGGAGGCCAGACAGAGCAAGACACCAGCTGAGAAAGACCCGGCTCTCGCGGGTGTGAATGAAGTCTTTTAGTGCCCTGCCTCACCGGAGCAACTCCGGGCTCCGAAAAACGTCCTGTTTGATATTCTAAGCTCCCAAAAGACATGGGCTGCGACTGCTCTTCTTACACAGCCCAGCGCCACATGCCACACGCCACAGGGCTCTTTCATAAATATTGTTCAGTGACGCTCTCTCTCTCCTTGTGAATACGTGTGGAGGGTTCAGGAAGCCCCAGGGAGCCAGTGCGCGGGCTACATCACCAGACGCAGCTCAGGGATTGCCTGGGGAACCTAATACTTGCTGCGTTTCCTCTCTGAGGGGTGCCACTCTGCACCCGCTTTGGGAGGCACAATCAGGAAGCAGAGCTTGGTTCCTAAAACTCGCTTACAGTCTAGTGCAAATCTTAGTCCTGGAGCTTACAGAAAATGAGGGCGGAGTTTAACCAGCTCACTTAGGCCGGAAGAGTGGTGAAGAAAAGGTGCACGGATCTACATGACTAGTCTCTTGAGAGACTGCCAGCCTCCTACCACCCATGGGCTCCTGCTGTGAGAAAGCACCTGAAGGATGGATCGTGAAAGTCCACCGCCCCGTGAGCTCTAGTTAGGAAAGCACCGGGGAAGAGATGTCTTCTCATCCATGAACCCAATTCTTTCTCCAGGAAGGGATGAAGGGAGGGGGAGAGGGAGGGAGAGAAGGAAAACCCCTTACCAGAAGTGTTTTTTTAAAATTTCTTCTTGCAATTTTCTCAAAATGTATTTTGAGACCATTTTTTCCCTTTCTAATGTTTTTAGAATTATTTTTCTATTATATGTGTATGAGCATTTTGCCTGAGTGTATGTATGTAACCCACGTGTGTACCTAGTGCCCGTGGAGGTCAGAAGAGGGGGTCAGGCTGGTGGTGGTGACACACGCCTTTAATCCCAGCACTAGGGAGGCAGAGCCAGGTGGATCTCTGTGAGTTCGAGGCCAGTCTGGTCTACAGAGTGAGATCCAGGACAGCCACCAAAACTACACAGAGAAACCTTGTCTCGGAAAACAAAAAACAAAAACAAAAACAAAAACCATACAATCTACCTTGATCATGTTTTTTTTATCCTCCTTTAATTTCTCCCAGATCTTTCCCACTTCCTACCTACCCAACTCAATGTTCTTGTTTTCTCTCTCTCTCTCAAAAGAAACAAAGGCCAAAGAAAGAAAAAAGAAAGAAACATTAAAACCCCAATAAAGCACAAAAATAAAAATAAACAAGCAAAGGACCAATAAGGACAAAACCTTCCCCAAACAAGCAAACTTAAATAAAAAGTCTACAAAAATACCACTGAGTTAATTTTGTGTTGGCCAAACTCTTGGGCATGGGTCATGCTCTGGAGTGTAGTTAATATACTCAATAAGATTCCCCTGGAGAAAACTGCTTTTCCCGCTGTTAGCAGGCATCAATTGCAAAGACCCTCTTGATTAGGGGTGGGACCCTGTGTCCACACCCCCCTCTCAGTGCTGAGAGCATCATCTGGCTTGAACCTGTGCTGGTTTGCTATGTGTTGTCACAGTCTCTGTGAATTCATATGGGAATTGGTTCTGTTGTGTCTGGAAGACACTATTTCCTTGGAGTCATCCATCACCTTTGCCTCTTAAAATCTTTCTGTCTCTTCGTCCTCATGGGTCCCTAAGCCTGGAGAGGAGGGGTTTGATGGTGACATCCCACTTAGGACTGGGTGCTCCAAAGTCTCTCACTCTCTGCACACTGTCCAGTTGTGGGTCTCTGGTAGTTCCCATCGACTGCAGTGAGAAGCCTCTCTAGTGTGGGTTGAGAGAGGCACTGGCCTATGGGTATAACAATACATGTCTAGGAGTCAGTTTATTGCCATGTTCCTTTAGCAGAAAACTAGTATTAGGTTTTTCCCTGAACCCACGAACTATCTAGTCTCAGGTTCCTGTCCACTTTATCGGTATCAGGTACAGGTTCCATCTCACAGAGTGAGCCCTACATCCAATCAGAGAATGGTTGGTTACTCTCATAATGTTTGTGCCCTTATTGCACCAGTATATCGGGCAGGAACGTCACTGTTGTGGGTTGCAGGGTTTGTAGCTGGGTGGTATTGATGGTTACCTTTCTCCTCTGTTAGTGTCAAAGAGAGCCTTCCAGGACCATGAACACTCGTCAGCAGGGGTGAAGCTTCTAGTTGGGCACCAGCTCAACTTCTCTGTTTCATGACCTAAGTGCTCCCTTCAGCAGTAGGGCCTTATTATCATGATGAGGAGAGTCACCAATAGCCTTGGCAATAACCTGTGATGTTCGGGGGTTTCTATGGGACCCCTTTGGCCAGTGACTCAACAAACGTAACCCATTTCTGGCACTGGAGGTTTTACTTGCTGACGTAAGTCGTCCAGTTGGGGCATTGTCACCCTGTTGTTTGGTGGCTCTACTTAACTTTTTTCACCTGTGTACATATTTCAGGAAGCTCCTACAGTAGTAATGTTGCCTATGGGTTTTCAAATGGCCCTTAGGTGTTAACTGTCCTTCCCCATGTTATCCCCCTTACCCTTGTCCCTCCTTCCTCTTCCTATTTAATCCTCCTAGTCCAGTTTCCCCTTTGTCTCCCCGTAACACCATATTCTGTGTCTCTTTCCTTGGAAGACCCTCTCCTCCTTCTTAGTCCTTCACTAGGTGCCTAAACTCTGTAATTATTCAGATCATAGTGCACATATCAAAAGCTTAAAAGCTAATATTCACATAATAAACAAGAGTAATTGTCTTTTCAAGTTTTGGCCACCTCACTTGGGATTGTTTTTTCTAGCTCCATCCATTTACCTGCTAATTTCATTTTTTCTTTTTTTTCTTGTTTTGGTTTTTCCGAGACAGGGTTTCTCTGTGTAGTTTTGGTGCCTGTCCTGGATCTCGCTCTGTAGACCAAACTGGCCTTGAACTCACAGAGATCCACCTGGCTCTGCCTCCCGAGTGCTGGGATTAAAGGCATGTGCCACCACCAGCCTGCAATTTCATTTTTCTTAACAACTCAATAATATTTCATGTGAAAATGTGCCATATTTTCATTATTCATTAGCCATTGATAGATATCTAGACTATTTCCAGTTTCTAGCTATTATAAATAGATCAGCAATGAACACAGATGAGCAAGTATCCCTGTAGAATGTAGAGTCCTTTGGGTTTATGTCCAAGTGTGGCATAGCTGGATCCAATCCCAACCTCTAAGGAGCCACCACACTGATTTCCATAGTGGTTGTACAAGTTTGCACTCCCACCAGCAGTGAATATGTGTTCCCCCTTCCCTTCATCCTCACTAGCATGTACTATCAATTGTTTTATTGATTTTGGCTATTCTGACTGGAATAAGATAAAATCTCCCAGTAGTTTTAATTTGTGTTTACCTGATGGCTGAGCATTGCATTTCTTTAAGTGGTTCTCAACCATTTCTGTTTCATTTTTTGAGAACTTAATGCTAATTTTGTGCCCCATTTTCTAATTGGGTTATTTGTTTTCTTAATGTCCAGTTGTTTTGGTTCTTTAGTACTATAGATGCTAACCCTCTGTCAGATGTATAAAGATCTGTTCCCATTATGTAGTCTGTTGCTTTGCCCAAATGATGGTATTATTTGTTGTATAGAAGCTTTTCAGTTCATGGGGTACCATTTATTAATTTTTGGTCATAGTGTCTGTGAAATTGGTGTCCTGTTCAGACAGTTCTTTTTTGTGCTGATGAGTTCAAGCCTATTCCCTACTTTTTCTCCTATCAGATTCAGGATATCTCACATTGAGGTCCTTGATCCACTTAGAGTCGAGTTTTGTGCAGGGTGATAGATACGGATGCGTTTTCATTCTTCGACAGTTTGACCAGCATCACTTGTTGAAGATGCTGTCTTGTCCTCAGTGTGTATTTTTTTGGCCTCTTTGTCAAAACTCAGGTGTCTGTAGGTGTGTGGACTTACATCTGGGCCATCAGTTCAAGTCCACTGGTCAGTGTGTTTGCCTTGTGCCAATGTCATGCTGTTTTATTACTATAGCTCTGTAGGATGACTTGAAATCTGGAATGGTGATACCTCCAGCAGTTCTTTTATTATTCAGGAATGTTTTAGCTATCCTGGATGTGTGTGTGTGTGTGTGTGTGTGTGTGTGTGTGTGTGTATGTGTGTGTATGTGTGTTTCCATATGAAGTTGAAAGTTTTCCTTTCAAGATCTCCAAAGAATCGTGTTGAAATTTTGATGAGGATTGCATTGAATTTGTTGATTACTTTTGGTAGGATGGCCATTTTCACAATATTAATCTTCCTGATCCGTCAGCATGAGCGATCTTTCCATCTTCTGGTATCTTCTTCAGTGACTTAAACTTTTATTATAGGAGTCTTTCACTTGCTAGGTTAAAGTTACTCCAAGTATTTTGGGGGAGAGGAGGAGATACTATTGTGAAAGATACTGTTTGCCTGATTTCTTTCTCAGTATGTCATTTATATATAGAAAGGCTACTTTTTTTTTTAATGTGTTAATTTTGTATCCTGCTATTTTGCTGAAACTGTTTATCAGCTGTAAAAGTTTCCTGGTAAAGTTTTTGGGGTCTTTTATACATAAAATCATATAATCTGAAAATAAGAATACTTTGACTTCATCCTTTTCTACTTGTATCTCCTTGATCTTCTTCAGTTGTCTTATTGCTCTAGCTTGGATGTCAAGTACTATATTGAAAAGTTATGGAGAGATTAGACATCCTTCTCACATTTCTGGTGTTGTCAGTCTCATCCTCTACGAGGTGTTCTAACTTTTCATTCTGGTTATAAAACAAGCTACCTTTGAGTTGTTTGTATTCCCCCCCCCCAACCTACAGTTATACATTTTTATCCCATTGTGCTCATTGTATTCCTTTTATAAAGGTTCATATATGGTTGGAATTTTCTCCAGTCCCATCTGGTCCCACAGTCTAGATGAATCTCTCCCACCCACAGTCTTGTAGCTGCTTAT